>NC_141077.1:20871258-21576258 GCF_041138505.1 Cibotium barometz
AAACAAGAGGGCAACTCTTTGTTGAAAGAAAATCTTCCGACTCAGGATTATGTGAACGGAAACATACGGGGAATGTTGGTAAGGTTCATCTGTTCGAATTGGGCGATTTGGACGGAACATATTAAAGCAAAAGAATATAGCAATTACTTACAAGAGGATAAGACACATGGGATTGGCGTTTTAATAAGAGATTAAGAGGAATTAGTCATTATTAAGAAGAAAGAATGGCCAAAAGTCTATAAAAACAGAGATACACAGAGAACTATAGTTTTAAATCCATATAGGCTGTGCAAAAGAGGATTGTATAGGTGCGTAGAGCTTGAAGAGAGCTTCGCGCCCATATAAAAACTTTCAAAAACAGACAACCGAGTGAAAAGTTATGAGCATTTTACTATAAGACTATAAAACTTCCAAAATTCGCCTAAAAGTTAGCAACTTTGGGAGAAATTCTGATCATCAATGAAGTAAAGGATTAAGAAATTAGTTACATGAGTGGAAAGAGCATATAAAGAGCTTCCTAGCCATATGATCAATTTTAGAAATCAAAACTCCTTATCCCACTTATCATGAATCATCAAAGAGGTCCAAAATTGGGTTAAGCATGAGGAGCTAATGCTAAATGAGATATTCACATGTAAAGAGAGTGTTTGAATAAGGGTTTTAAAGATAAGAGAATGGCAATGACACAAAATGCTCAATTGAGGAGGCTTCATTCATTGATTTGAAAGGGAGAGGACGGCTCCTTTTATAGGTGGAGAATCACCCTCTCTTCCATTGTTACAAATTACAACATAAAAATCTTCAACCCATAAGGGTAGATGTCACCATCAATTATCCTCTTAGGCTAAGTCTTCTATTGATTATTAAATTGAAGACTTTTTGACTTTGAAAGTGTGATGAGATAATAGCCAAGTCTAAGTGGCATGTAGGTGGAGATCCTACTTACACATGGCGGAATTTCTCCTTTTCCATGTAGGCATTCTAGAAGAATCTTTCCCAATTATGCACCTACACACACTCCTCCACATGCCTTCCACACTCCCCAACTTGTAGCCTTATGATGAATACCATATTAATAATACAATAAAAATCCATGTGAGCATGAAGGCCCACTTTTATTTTCCACATCACTAGCCTATCTACCATACCAAAGTATTTATCAAGCATACTTGTGGCATGTACAATGTGTGCACCCTAAATCAAGTAAAACCATTATATTTGAAGATAGAATGTTGTTATCAAGGTAGCCACCAAGCCGCCGCATCACCACGTCGTTATTCCATTGTGGGCGCCGCAATCTTCTTGGACAAGCTTCCACCTTATTACCATTGAGAAACCATCAAAATATGTACAAAGATATCAATTTTCCATGTCACAGTATCTCCCTCTCTATATATGTGTACATGGACACATACATCGTACATACATATATATAAATATATACATGTATATACGCATCTATGTATGTATTTATGTATGTATGTATGTATGCATATATACATAGATACGTGCATACATACATCATACATACATATGTTCATATATATATATATATATATATATTTCTCTCTCTCTCTCTCTCTCTCTCTCTCTCTCTCTCTCTCTCACACACACACACACACACACACATACACATTTTTGTATATATATATATATATTTCTCTCTCTCTCTCTCTTTCTCTCTCTCTCTCTCTCTCTCTCTCTCACACACACACACACACACACATTTTTGTATTTATTTATACATACATAGTTATACATGTGTGTGTGTGTATGTACATATATATATATATGTGTGTGTGTGTGTGTACATACATACATACATACATACATATATATATATGTATATATATAATTTATTTATATGTATGTATGTATGTAGAATTCCCAAATCATCATCAAGACTCTTCGAACTAGATGATTCATAACCTATATTTCCAATGCCATTACCTTTAACCTATGTACATATATATATATATATATATATATATATATATATATATATATATATATATATATATATATAACATACATATATATATGTATGTATATATATGTGTATGTGTGTGTGTGTGTGTATACATACATAGTTATATATATATATTTATGTGTATATATGTATATACGTATGCACATGTATTTATATGTATATATATATATATAGTTGCTTAAGGCTAGTAATAAAGGAAAGACCATTTTTAAGTTTGGCACGCCTAGTGTGAAAACTAGTCATTTGTATATATAAGTCATTTTTGACAATAGGCAAGACACAATCATTCCCTTTCAATAGTTTACTTGTGAGCTCTCTTCTTTTCTCTTGTTGTGAAGAAAGGTGCATCTAGATTAGCCTATTAGCACTAAGCAATATGTATGGAAAGTAAAGTGTAATGAGTATCAAGAAGTATATCAAAAGGTACAATACTCCTCGAGCACATGCCTTTTATAGTCCCAAGGCCCATGTGCCCTAATCCCACATGTAAATGACCCTAAGCCTATGTGCCTAGGCCCATCACATGTGCATATGCATCCTAAGAACGCTTTGTTACAAACCATCCCCTCCTAACATGATTTCGTCCTCGAAATCAAAGGGTGGTCGTGCACAAAACAAATACAAAGGCTATATACAATGAACCATATATATGACCAAGTGTCACCATTGCATAGCACCAATACCCATACATGAATCTCATAATCCCCGGGATCAAATGGAAAAGATAAAGGACTCCTATTGATGAGGATGAAGCTATCTATGCAACCGCTTGGATCGAAAGGAAATCCGAGGCATGCAAAATCTAAGGCAATGGTCCCACAATAATCTAGTGCAAGTGGAAAGGATAAGGAACCATTGTCGATGACGAAGCTAGTCGAGTATCCTCCAAGATTAAATGGAAAAGACACTAGTGTCGCCCCGAAGATGAGGTAATATGGGATGTAAATCCAAACCATGTAGGCTTTGAAGCAATGACTCTCCAATCGCATGGATCGAATGGAAAATGTAGAGAGCTAATGTCAATGTCGTGGCCGGCCAATCCTCCACCTAGATTGAGAAGGAAGTATCCAAGATCCTCGTCCAAAGTGAAATGGCCACCAAGAATATCATCAAATCCATGGTCCAAATAACTGGTCAAGTGAGAATCTGGATGTAATGCATGTAAATACACATAATGCACCATATAATCAGATACCCTGCATCCCAAATGACATATACTACATCCAAAAGTAAATGCCCTGGCTCCAAAGAAAACAAGATCGTGTCGACATCCGTAGAAGCCAAAAGAATACATCTCAAGGTCGGCATCATGCGAGGGTAAGAGTGAATCAATGTTGTCATCCATGTAGCATCACTCAAAATGTCAAAAACATGATCCACTACATCGATAGGTATATGGACATGAGCCAAACCATGCACTACCTCCTCATGTGCAAAATCCTCTATGTGTGTACGATGATCTAATATATCAATGTACTCATCAACATCATCATAATCATCACTGAAAAATGAAGAGGTATCCTCACATGAAAGATAAGTTGTTATCGTCCTCTAAATCATCATCTACGACATCTCCAAGGCCTCCAAGGTCATCCTCATAAACATGGTCTATGTCCATCAATGATGCCCCTATGTGACCTATATCCCATGATAAATCTATCTCCAACAATATAGGATCTAAGGAGATGTCTAGATCAAATGCAAAGCTCTCTAGATCCATATGCATAATCCTCTCTCTCCTACAAAGCCTCACCTCAACAAAATCATCATTATCCTCATGTGCAATGCCTAACTGCCCAAGTATATGCACTAAACCTAAGTAAATGCTGCCATGTATGCTATGAGAGCTAGGAGTAGAGATAGAATCGTAGATATCTCCATGAATAGAGAATCTAAAAGAGTAACCTGACTAATCTAGCACTAGAAACTCAGGTCTATGCTCCTCATGCACTATCGTATGCTCATCAATATATGAAGTATCATCATCTCGAATCTCACACACTGCAATGGATGCATCACTAGTCAAGAGCTGATCCCTATGATAGTCTAATGCATCACTATGATCCGTTGGAAGGTAGGTAGACATAGGCGTATCATCAATCACAATGCTCGGAATGCTTGCTGCCATCCCTCCCATCGAGATCATGCCCACATGATCTGACTCACACACATCACTCTCATTATCGCTGTCACATACATCATCATGTGCATATGTGTCAGTGGGAACATGTGCACGTTATCACTATTATCATGTGTATGTGTGTACGATACATAAATATCATCATGTGTATATGTATGCAATACATTAATATCATCATGTGTATGTGTGCACACAATACATCATCATAGGTATGTGGGTGTGATACATCATCATCATCATCATCATTTGTGCCAATGTCGATGTAGTATACATCCTCAAGAACATAATCACAGCTACTCAAGAATGTAGGACACTCAAATAAGCGACCATAGGAGTCATCCCAACTGAGAAAAACTAATCCATCTGCCACCAAGAAATATCTCAATGACCAACACTTAAAGGATCGCTTTGAATGTGCCAATCTCTCTCATCCCATAGATGACGAACATGTATAAGCAATAAACTCTGCAACTTCATCCTCCATCTATGGCTTGAATGAACTATCTCCTCATCACATGAAATAGATGATGAAGGATCCAATGGTCGAAGTCTGGATGTCCCAAATGCATGCACAAAGTCGGCAAAAGTGATGTATAATCTGATCATGTCAGGTAACCCATGGTACTGCATACGAAGAATCCCAACTAAGAATCTAGCATCACACATGCATCCCCAGTCATCGAGAGTCACAAAATAATGTCGTCGTCGAAGAAAACAAGGACTATGGCAAGTAGCAGAAGGGTAATGGTAATAAACCATGGCTACATATGTGAACACTACCCGATGCTCAAAGCACGTGAACAGGGGCTACAATGCACAATGAACTCACACCGTGTGTGAATGCACCCAAACTCAGCACCAATGTGTGTGAAAAAAACATTATGCACGTAGATGTGCAAATAACACCCACAATATGCTAATGCGCGTGAACACGCCCCATAAAGGCCCAAAGCATGTGAACACCTCACACAAATGTGCTCGTGTGTGAACAAGTCTCACAATGCGTAAAAGCATATGAACAAACCCAAAAACGGGTGAGCACACTCCATGAATGCTAAGTGTATGAATCACACCTCACACGTGTGAAAGATCATCAATGAAGTCCAAGGTGTGTGTACGAACTCATAAAAATTGCCCAAAATGTACTCAAGTACGTTCAAACCCACAAAATGTACTCAAGTATGTTCAAACCCACAAAAATCCCAATGGAGCAAGCAGCATGCGAAACACCACTAAGGCTAAGTAAATGGATTGTGGACAAGAGAGTAATGTATCTTGGAGTGTGAAGAGCCCAAAAAAAAAAGAGTGGACATTTAAAAAGGCGAGACTCTTCAAGTGTAAAAAGAAGAAAAAAAACCTTAAACGTTGAAAAGTTCTTTCCTTCTCAGTTTTAAAAAACTACTGGCGCGATAGCCTAAACCCTTCTTTCTCACACTGGGGTGTTGGCATTTTGTCCCTTCTTTCTCATCCTCTAGTGTTAGCTGAGCCCTCTCAAAGAAGGCTGTGAAGCTTCTTCATTTAGTTTTGTTCTCTTTGTTTTGTTTTTTTTAATTAAAGAAAATTACGCTAGATGATACGCTGAGCATGATACACTGACGTGCTGCAACAAACAGTGCTGTTGTGGTGATGTGCTGAATATCACTCTATGAGTGGTGTGCTTAATAGACAGTGCTAGAACAAGAGAACCATGTTCAAGGAAGACCGCACTAATGAGCTTAAGGCAAGAGGATTGTGCTTTAAGTGTGGAGAAAAGTGGAACAAAGATCACCATAGAACATGCAAGCATAAGAAGCTTTCTTTGAGTTTGATTCTCATCGGGCCAAAAGATGGAGTTGATGAAGAAGATGAAAGTTTTAAGGATTTCCATGAGGAGTAGGAAGTTGATGAGAGCCACGAGCTTGGTGGTGATTTTCCTTCTGATCTAGGTGGGTCATATGAGGGATTGAGGCATCAAGCTACTCTTTGCACACTATCTTATGGTGCATATGCGGGTTGTAGAAGGACTAGTACCTTGAGGCTCAAAGCTAAGATCAATGGGAAAGTGGCTTATGTGTTGGTGGATAGTGGTATTACGTATGGTTTCATTGACAAAAGATCATTGTGAAATCTCAAGGTGCATCCTAAAGCCTTAAATTTAGTTTAAGTGGTAAATGATGCAAAGATGGCTTGTACAATGGTTTGCAATGAGGTAGATATGCTCTCAAAGGAATATATATATGCAAGGCTAATTTATTGGTCTTGGATATGGGCCTCATTGATATTATCTTGGGTTGTGATTGACTATCCACACTTGGAACATTTCTATAAATTTGCAGCAGTAGCAAGGTTTCATGAGCTTTGTCCATGAGGATTGTATGATCACATTGTAGGCAAATGAAGTGCCAAAGCTTACATTGATAAATTCCACTCCACTCAAGTAGAAGCTCAAGAAAGGGGGCGTTTATATGCATTATAGATTTGTGTTGAAGTTAAAATGAGGGCAAAACAATGAATCATGAAGGCATGAAGCAGTTACCTGAGGAGTGCCAAGATGTATTCAACATGCGCCTAAGTGCTTGCCACCACCACCAAGGAGAGACGTGGGTCATGGAGTGGATGTTGAACCAAATGAAAAAGTGGTCATCAACAAGTCTCTATATTGACTTTTGAAGGTGGAAAGGGATGAGGTGACAAAGCAAGTAAAGGAACTCATGGAGGTTGGATGGGTGGAACCAAGTTAATCGGCCATTCACATCACCCGTTCTTTTGGTGAAGAAGGATGGAACTTTTCAAATGTGTAAGTAAACAGCCCAATGTGCAATTTGGGCTAGCTTCTCAATTACATGATCATATAAAAATTTAAGAGTTTCTCTCTTTACGTGCCAAGTACCCTACCAAATACCTTGCAATTATCTTACTACTAGTAAAGCATCACCTTTGATTACTAAGGAATGAACTCCAAGATCTACACATTTTTAGAGGCCAACTAATAAGGCATTGTACTTGGCTTCATTAATGGTGTGGATATCTTCTATAATCCTAGCCTCTCTTGCAACTACTTTAGAGTTTGAATCCTTGAGTACCACACTCTAATTCTACACTTACCTTTCCCCTTTGCAAAATCCCCACCATCAAAAACAAAACATATGCACCTTCCATGTATTCTTCCTGACTATTGAAAGATGGAGGAGAGTTCTTACCCTTAACCTTAAGGTGTACTTCCTCCTAGATCTCCTTATGAGTGAGAAGGTCTAGTGTTGCTCTAGTAGATCTCTCAATGAGATTAGAGATCAAAATAAAATGATACTCATGAGATTTCACTAGTCATTTGAACAGTTGACCATGAGACTATATTTTCATTGTAAGAAAAGGCATAAGCTATTATGAATTCAAGAAAATAAAAATGCTTAATGCTTAGGCACTAAGAATTAAACAAGATCAAAATGCTTAGGTAGTAAGCAAGATCAAAATTTCCTTACAGCAAAGATCATCGACAAACCCATCTTTTCTATCTTTGAGTAGTGAAGTTCATGAGCCATCATTTGTCTACTAGCAAAGTAGATATGATGAATATATACTCCTTCTCCATTCTAAAGTAGAGTAGCCCTAATTGCACAATTTCCCACACTAACACACATATAAATCTTCTAAGCAATTAGGAGGACTCAAAATTGGAGCTTGAGAAACAAGTTTCTTAGTTTCCTTGAAAGCAATTTGATGCTTCTCTTCCCACATGAAAGCTTTTCCCTGAATGAGTGAGTTGATGAAGAGGATGTGGACTACTTGAGCTGACTCATATAAGAATAATCGATCTTCTGTAACATGGATTTGAGTTGCTTTGCAGTGGAGATTAATGTAAGATGAGAAGGTAGAGATCCTCTAAAAGGTCTTAACAAATTGATATGAAAAGAATTATGAGATATTTTGGAAGACATGTGAACACCTTTTATGGTTTCATATTTTGGCATTAATATTTTTATAAGGATAAGGCCTCAAACTTTTGTACTTACTAATTAGTATTTTATACTTTTAGTAGGGCCAAGACTTTATATTTGTAGCTTGCTATATTTTTGTAAGAACTTTTACGCTCAAAAACTCAAAAGAGCCGTTATGAAAAAGTTATTTTTGAGAAAGCACAGATCCCTCCATGTGTGCAAAAGGGCATTTTCGATAGAGTTCCTGAGCCTGTCAGACAAAGTCGCGGCTATGACCAACAGATTCATGTGTGCACTGTATGAGCGAAGGAAGGGCTAACATCATAGCATGGGGTAGTCGATTTTTGCCCAATTGCACACTGGGGCCCCAGCTACTATTTTGAATTGACTACAGATGCTGAGTGCTAGGACCTAGGCACAGAGAGAGAGAGAGAGAGAGAGAGAGAGAGAGAGAGAGAGAGAGAGAGAGAAGGTTGAGAGACCTGCTAGGTAGGTAGGTAGAGAGGGGTGGGTACATGACTTTTTCTTCGGTCCGCCTAAAAAGTGTTCTCTTAGTCGAGGCGCCCCACCTGATTTTACTGCATGGCATAGCTTACACTCTCAATCTATGAATCGATCACCAACGTTAATTGCATATTGCCACTCTATCCCAGGTGCCTTTTTTTTCTTGCTATTTGAAATTTGGACTCTATTGGAGGTATCACTGGATCCAACATTGTCCTCCATCTGAACAAATAACCTATTCAACCAAGCATATAACAATGAATACACAAATGAAAAACAACAAAGTCACTCACGTATTACAAAACATACATTAGCAGACAAAGTACTTCGAAACTATCTTGACAAATACAAAAGATCATCACATAACATAAAACTACTTCAAACTATCTTGCAAGGTCTTACTACAAAACTACTTCGAAACTATCATGCACATTGCACCCCCAATGAAGGATGCCTTTTGTACCCAATTAAGGATACTTTACACAATCAAAGATCTATGCTTGCCCAATACTCTAGTATAGGACAATAGACCTTCTCTGACATTCACAAAGAAAATCAAAGATCTATGCTTGCCCAATACTCTAGTATAGGACAATAGACCCTTGTCTACTCTAAACTATATCAAGTATCAAGAACCAATACAAGTCCCTAAGCAAGACTCTTGGCTCCATCCAACCATTCATAAAGCAGAATGAGGTAGATTACCTACGTAGCTCAAATGCAAAGCTGAATGACTCCAAATTTGTCCCTAAATCTCCGCAAGTATTAGCTACGAACCACACCCTGCCCCCAATTCAAAGAACTAAGGACAAGTGGCTCAATAGCCTTAGGAGTGCCTACTAGGAAAGATGACAGCCCCTAAGATAAGGACGTTCTTCCCAAGAGGACACTTCTAGCAACTCGAGAGCTCTACAAGTACTTTGAGGAGAGATATCACGCTCCCAAAACAAGGACTATCTTCCCAAAAGTTCCACGATGGGTGTTGGGCAGTGTTTATATACAGAACAGAACCCCGTCAGGGTTCTTTTGTTTTCCCGACGGGCCCGCCAGGATATCTGGTATCCCGGCAGGCCTGCCGGGAAAGCTAAAAGCCCGGAGGTGTTACGGGACTAGTGGGTTCTGGCAGGTCATTGCTCAAGTCATGTGAATATACAATGTGATCACAAGTTTTAATATGTTAACAATAGGTTTTGTTAATGTGATCACGAAATTGTGAAGACGTTAATGAAATCCCTGATGATCACTCATTTACAAATAGCCATTCATTGCCCGGGGATTAACCTGCAAAAGCCCATTGGGGGTTATGAAGAAGCCTGAGAGGTGCTTGCCAGGCTTTTGACCTTTCGATGGGCCCATCGGGTTATTAAGGAAGCCCAATGGGGCCATCAAGGACAAACAAAAGCTCAGTGGGATATAATGTTTTATATGTACTAGGCTCGTGGGGCCTAGCAGGGTGCAGAGTACAACATAGTAGAGCACAATAGAGTACAATAAAGCATGCTTGAGAATTCTTAGA
The DNA here is from genome assembly GCF_041138505.1 of Cibotium barometz. Taxonomy (NCBI): domain Eukaryota; kingdom Viridiplantae; phylum Streptophyta; class Polypodiopsida; order Cyatheales; family Cibotiaceae; genus Cibotium; species Cibotium barometz. The sequence goes on from NC_141077.1 coordinate 20,881,323, forward strand.
GTAGAGCAGTAGTAGCAGACTTGCAGCATTCAAGTGAGGCTTGTAACACGTGTGCATGTATACATGTGTGCGTGACTGTTGTAGGATTTGGCATGTTGTCGTGTATGTGGCAAGCTCGTGTCATTCCTAATAAGTCGACACATTGTCATGTATTCGGCAAGTGTGTGTCACTCACTTACTATAAGTCATAAATGTGTGAGTTTTGCGCTATTTTATTATGGTGCTTCTCTCTAGGCACTCGATCGTATTACTTAGCAAGCGAGTGTCTTTAGATAAGTATGTCCTTAATTTTTGGTCATTTTATTATGGTGCTTATCTCTAGGCACTTGGTCATATTACGCGGCAAGCAAGTGTCTTTAGATAAGTATGTGCTTCATTTTGACACTTGGTCATATACTTGCAGCTAGATAGTGTCGTTTTTAATAGTGAAACCTTCCCCTCTCCTCTCCCTTAGGAAATGTTTGGGCATCTGTTCATATCTTTGGTCAGATGATGTCCTTTCATCTAGCCATGAATGAGAGACATTAGATTCAACTGGCACTTAGTCATACTATTTAGCTAAATAGTGTCATTTGCTAGTTTTTGCATGTGTCTACTATGCGGCACGTGGTTGTATTTCTTAGCCATTTGGTGTTGTATATTATTTTTTTAAAATTTTCATGTTAAATTGTTCGATACTTGGTTGTATTGCTCGGCCATGTTTGTCGAACAATATTGTTTGTTGTACATGACATGCAGTCCAAAACCAATACACATAAGACATTGCATGAGTTCTCTCTCTCTCTCTCTCTCTCTCTCTTTTGTCACTTGATTTCAATCGGTTCTCTCTCTCTCTCTCTCTCTCTCTCTCTCTCTCTCTCTCTCTCATATTGTCTACAACAACATACATCACACACACGTAAATCACTTATCCATTCTCCTACTTTCTTCCTCCTTAGTGAAGACCACGCTCGGGGGATACACTTGAGTTCATCTCATGAAGGGGTTCTTTATTCCAATATTTTTGGTAAATTTTAAAAAAATATTTATAAGGAAAATTTTTGCTACACTTAGAAATTTTTTTTTGCTACACTTAGAGAAAAATTTATAAGGCTATAAAGAAACAAGGGTTGTTTTACTAGCTCAAAGTTCACATGAGTTCTGTCTCTCTCTCTCACACACACACACTCTCTTGTCACTTGATTTCAATTGGTTCTCTCTCTCTCTCTCTCTCTCTTGTCACTTGATTTCAATTGGTTCTCTCTCTCTCTCTCTCTCTCTCTCTCTCTCTCTCTCTCTCTCTCTCTCTCTCTCTCTCTCTCGTGCGCGCACGTGCACGCTGTCTATAACCATATATAGCACACACACGTATATCACTTATCCCTTCTCCTATTCTCTTCCTCCTAAGTTTACCCCGTGAGTTTATCAACAAGGGGTTATTTATTTTAATTTTTGGGTAAATTTACAAAAAATATATATTAAAAGGGGATTTGTTACTACACTTTGGAAAAAATTGTATAAATAATAAGGGGGTTTTTTATTAACTCATAATTTACAAGGGTTACCCCTTGAATGCATGCTATAGGTAAGGTTTCTTATTAGTGCATCCCCTAAGAGACCACAACTAAGACCTTTTCTTTTCACTTGTTGCTCTCTTTCTTATGCAATAGCCTCACAAAATCTTGTCCTTTTTTCCTTCTTACCTTCGCGCCACTGCCACCAATATCATATATAGACTCTTATAAAAAAACTTATTGCTTTGATATTATACTTTTCCTCGCAAGTGTTTTTCTTGGACACCCAAACTTAGTCTCATTTTTTTTTCATCTTATCTCTACGATGAATCCAGAGGAGAAGAAGAGAGTCATGAAAGTATTATGCCATGAGCTTTGCCTTCTTGTTAGCTCTTGCAATGAGGAATGTATAGTTAACACTAATACGACCGATGTCCCATATGGTGGAGTTCATAAAGGAGACTATCAAGCGAGCATGCACTCGACTAGAAAGAGAGAATCAAATAGGCCTTCTTTCCATTGAGAAGTGGAAGGAACAAGAGTTATTGCACTCTACTTGCACTCTCCTAGGAAATCTATGTCAAGTCCTTAAAAACTTGAAAGATGTTGTGCCGGTAGACATTGATGGAGAGAAGCTCCAATTTTGGCACCAAAAGTGGAAGGAGGATAAGGCCAAAAGCAAAAGAGCAAAAGACACTGATTTCTGCACTACTTTCTCCAAGCGAGTGAGGATCTCCCAAGACGCACACTCCGTGCCACAAGGGACTGTCAACACTAGCAACATTAAATCAACACTCTTAGGAATGCAGAGTGCTCCCATCTTGTTGGCAGGCCATACGATGATATTGTGAGGGATGATCAAGGCATCTCTTTTTTTCGCTCTCACATAACATACTACACAAAGTTTTATGGTGCGGTGCATTGCTTTCACCACCTAAGCACCGTGGATCACAGTGCTTTTACTTTAATGGTGGAACCCTGTGAAACATGTTGTGCAACTTTCCATTCAAGGTGGACCAGTTTCATTACCACATATACACATGGAGCAAGGTGACATTATCAGGAACATTGGCCCAGATCCCATGCTCAACGCATTGGAGTTAGTGCATCTGAAGTTAGTGGTAGAAAACACGCCACACATAATGCATGCATTGGTTGATGCCATGGCAATAGCACAGTGTTGGACCTTCATGCATTCAATATATTGTTCTTGACTTCACTAGGAATAACTCCGTTTGTGTTGGCATCATAGATTGGGGGTTGATGCTAAGGACGTTTGTGTTGGCATCATAGATTGGGGGTTGATGCTAAGGATGTCATGACAATGAAATTACTGGGAGCTCGACCTATGAACAAGGAACGGGTAAATGACCGGTTAGAGACTCAAGTGTGGCCGGGCACTAGTGAAAGTGGCTGGACACATGTGAAGGGCTTTAAGCTATTAAAAGAGTGGGAGTAGTGGGATAGTAGTCGTGTGTTTTTGGCTGTGGTTGGGAGGTGAACCAAGGAGTTCTCAGCACTCTTGTTTGGTGAAGAACATCATGCAGCCGTGGCTGCCCTTTTATTGGTATCAGAGCAGGACGGTCGGTAGCGCCTCAACGTTTTCAACTTATGAGCGTTGCACGCTGTGGATACACTGACCACCACTTCTGCGTTTAAACCAGGCATGCATCAAGTCGACACATAAACGTTCACACACAGTAGCCGCAGAGATGAATAAAACCTTGCTATGCGTAAGGAGAGGCAATAATTACTTTTACTTCCTCTCGTGCCTTTCGCATACTGGTGTTGCCGACCAGCAGGCAGTACTACATCGTTGTCGACGCAACAACCAAGTGTATGTTTACATAGATATTGCAGGCTAAAGCTCATAGCACGACATCGCCCATGCTACTGTTTGGCCAACGGTATCTTGCACCAAGCTTAACCATCAGAGCTGCGTTGCTGGGAATTGCTGGAGCTTTTTCAAAAATTCAAAAATTTCTATTTTAAAAAAAGTAGAGAAAAGAGAGAGAAAAAATTTCTTTATAGCCTTACAAAGGTTTATACCTTTGTACCCAAGAGGCTGTTCCCACAGTGGATTATTCAAGTGGAATTTCAAGCTTTCTTGCAAAGATCAAGAGGCATCGACAACTCTCAGAATTTTATATCGCACCGACAATTTCACTTCGAGCTAGCAATCCGGTTGATTTCCAAGAGCTTGGACTCGAGGTTGGTGCTTGTGTTTATTCTCTTGCATCACATTTAGAGCGTCCATATAGAATATAATAATCCTAACAAGTTCGTTAGTGGATATCCTGGTCGTTTGTCAGACACGGAAAAGACAGTGGCCGATCTTGGTGTCATGATGACAGACGATGACCTTCTTGATGATAATTTGATCAGCACTAAATAGTTTAAGGCTCTAGAGTCTCGTACTTTGGAGATTGAGACCAAGTATGATACGATACTCCTCTTTCTTCAGGAGCTAAAGGATAATATGCAAGCTTCTACCGATGTAAGTGCTTTAGTGGGGAGGGATGCCAGTAGCTCCCGCCCAAGGGGACAGCATGAACGTCGATACATCTCACTCTAGAGATTCTGCTGCTATTCTAAAAGATCTGAAACCTCCGACTTTTAATGGGGAGGAGAAGGAACGCAATAAGGATACGGTCAATACTTTTTTACAAAAGTGGCAAGATTTTCATTGATTGCATCAAACTCCATAAGAGATAAGCGTGCTTGAAGCAAGCTTAACTCTAGGAGGTAAAGCATATAAGTGGTGGATGAGCTTGGAGTCCAAAAATTGGCCTACTACATGGGTTGAATTTGAAAGTGCATTCATGAAAGAATTTCTTCCTAAGAATGAGATGGATCGTAATTCGGAAGCGTGGGATAATTATGAGATGAGAAATCTCACATTGACTCAGTATATCTCCAACTATAGAGAAATCATTCTCAAGTTAAAAGGTATGGATGACTTTCAAAAAATTCATGGATTAGACTCGAACTAAAAGAATCAAGTTAAATAAAATGAGCCACAAAATGCACAACGGACATCTAGTGTGTCCGAGGGTTCCAAGCAGCAAGGTCAAAATAAAAGAATGGGACCTAACCAAAAGAATGAACAATCCAAGAAGTCTAAAGGACCATAAAAATTTCTAAAGCATGAAGATTTTGAAAGAGCTAAAAAAGAAAATTTATGTTTTCACTGCATGGCAAAAGGGGCAAAAGGGTCATAGTAAGCTACAGTGTCCTAAACTTAAAGAAAATGAGAAGAATCAGAGTGATCAAAGTAAAGAAAAGCAAGTGCACACTATTCAAGTGCTCCCTCTAGAGACTTCTCATAAGTTTAAAGAGGTTCAAGTTTATCATGCTGATTCTACTCATGCATGTTGTGTCACGTCATCGATGTGGATGCCAACATTCGGAGAACATGAGTTGGTTTGAATGTATGGTCACCTTAAGGGTCTCATAAGGTATGAGTTATGATTGATGATAGTGCCACACATAATTTGAATGATAATTTAGTCAATAAATTAAAGTTGCTGGAAAGCCCAAGTGATCATAAGTAGTGGTTTCTTTGATTAATGGCTATGATACAGTAGTTCGTGACGTCCCATTAGTCATTCAAGGTCATGAGATGCATTTGGATTTTCAAGTTATGCATGTCACTCGAGCAGATGTTATTCTAGGTTGTGAGTGGCTATATAACATTGGTCCATCTTTGTCTAGAACTTATTTGCATAATTCTTTTGAGTTTGAAGTAGATGGTAAGAAAGTGCACTTGTAAGGTGAACATGGTGTATCCTCCTCACCTCTTATATGCTCTATGGAACTTAATAACCTTGTACAATCTAATGAAGTACACAACATCTTTTTGTGCTACATGATTCTTGATGATGTCATTTCCTTTTCCGCATGTGAAAACATAAGTGGTTTGAGTGAGCTTATATAGTGTTTACATGACTTCTTTTCAATCAAAGAATGTTAATAATAAAAAAGTGAATGAATCCTTACAGCAATTGTTATAACAATTTAAAGATGTGTTTCCAAATGAATTACTAGAAGGATTACCTCATGTCTGCGATGTTGAGCATCTAATTGAAGTAATACCTAGCTTAATGGTAGTAAGTAAGTCTCCTTATCGGCTTAGTTTTAAGAAAGCACAAGAAGCCAAATGATAGTTAAAGGAATACCTTAAAAGTGGATTCATTTGACCAATCACTTCACCTTAGGCTTCACCAATTCTATTGGTGAAGAAAAAAGATGGGTCTATGCGACTATGCATAGACTACCATGGTTTGAATCAAATCACGATTAAGAATAAGTACCCTTTGCTACAAATAGATGAGTTGTTTGATCAACTTCAAGGGGAAAAGTACTTTACGAAAATTGATTTACGATTCGGATATCATCGAGTGAGAATTTGGGAAGCGAATGTCCAAAAGACTGCTTTTCGAACTAAGTATGGTCACTATGAGTTTTTAATCATGACCTTCGGTTTGACTAATGCTTTGGTCACATTCATGACACTCACGGATATTGTCCTGAAACCTTATTTAGGAAAATTTGTCGTGGTTTTCCTAGACGATATCTTGATATATAGTCGCACTAAGAAAGAACATCTCGAACAATTACAACAAGAATTTAAGTTACTTAGGAAGCATTCACTTTATGACAAAGAGAGTAAATGTGAATTCTTCGTAAAAGAAATCCAATACTTAGGCCACATAATCTCGGAAGATGGCATTCATATGGATCTAGCGAAAGGTGAAGCTATATTGAAATGGCCACATCCCACAAACTTAGAAGGATTACAATTTTTTCTTGGTTTGTCTGTGTTAAATTATATGATGTACAAGTGGTAAAGGGTGAGAGAAAGAGGTCATGTAGGTGTGAACACACCCCAAATAAAGTGGACATATGGGTGAAAAATGGATCTAGGGTTGGCCCAACCCTAGCCCTTGGTGGACCCTATATAAAGGGCAAGAGGCCTCACTTTTTTGTAACACACCACAACACAACCAACACATGAAGGTGAAGGTTAAGCCAACTTTGGAGTGGCTGAAATACAAGGTAATATAGAAGCTTTCTATACATCTTGTGTTTTTGCTCTCTCTCATATATGTTTCTCTATCTTGCCATTAACTATTGCTTCTGTTGTACATACTCCCCATAATTTCGACATGGTATCAGGGCCATGTATGGTTGAGATCCCTCTCTCTCTTCTTCACAATCTAAGCCATTCTTAAAGCTTCAATCCTCTTGAGGTAAAAGAGGTGTGGTAGTGGAAGAAGTCTCCAAAGAGAGAAGAAAGAGGAGCACCAAGAAAGGAGATCTTTGCAACACAAGCAAGAGGTTGCCTCAGCCAAAGCACAAACAAGGTAGCTTTGTGTAGAGCAACAAGAGGTTACCTTAGCCAAAAAAGTGAGGCAACTTTTCCTTGTTGTGGCCAAAATGCAAGAACCTCAAACGCAACTCAACGTGGAAGAGAGTTTTTCAAGTGCCTACAACAACGGCTGTCCGTTTGTCAAACTGCAGCAACGTCAACAACAACTTAAAGCCACTGGCTCACTGCACAACGAAGAGCGCAATGGTCGACATAGCACGTGCGTCATCTATTGGCCCTCCATCGACGAGAGAAGAAGAGCCGTCATCGGCAAAGCTCAGGACTGCTCGCTTCTGGTAGTGACCCCATTTACAACATCTCTCCTCTGCACAGTGAGAAGAGGAGAGACCCGCTTTTGGCCGTGACCCCATTTACAACATCTCTTCTCTGCATAGTGGCCGCGACCCCATTTCAACATCTCTCATCTGTACAGTGAGTAGCCCCTACAGTTGCTGCATCTGCATTACAACGCCAGTACCACCTTTAGAGAAGTTGGAGGAATCTGTGGGGATGCTAAGCAACAATAGGCAGTACTTTAAGGGTGGCCTTACCCATCTGCTTTGAAAAATGCATCCCAAAACCTTGAAGTAAATTTGGGATCTCGATCACTTACCATTCTCCTGGGTAGGCCATGCAATCTGAAGATTTCTTTGAGGAACACTCTGGCCACATCCACTGCAGTGTAGGTTTCTTTTACTGGGATCAGATAGACAACTTTGGTTAGTCTGTCAACTACCACAAAAAGTTGTCTGCACAACAGAAAAAAACCAAGCAAAGACGTTTATCAAAACTAAATAAAAAAGCAAAAACTGTGAAGCAAAGAGATGGTGAGCACTTATCTACCTACATCGGCGGGTGGCCTCTCGTCTTTGTTGGACACTCCCATTAAGATTCCTTTTTGTTTAGTTTGATGGATGTGGATCTCACTACCCTCCCCTTCCAATTTATGCAGGCAGCATAGATGAAAAATTTAAAGTTTGTGCCTCTACCAAGGTAAAAAGCACACAGCTGCAAGACCAATAGAAGATCCTCATTTTCTACCAGGGCCGGGCGCATAGCGGCAAGCGGATGGATTGGGTCATGCACGAGTATCATCTGAGTACTAACAATGCAAACCATGCCCCTAAGCAATTCAACAATGCTGTCGTGCTTTGTCGCGTGATGAAGAAACGCAGACTTGGGCCGCTAAGATCTACCAGGATCTACCAGCTCAAATTATCTCGGTGATACTCATGAAAGTTTGGGAATACATCAAGGCGCAGAAGCTCAAGGTACTTCTCACTCTCGCTCGAGCCCTTTAGATTTGTTAACCTTACGAAATGATTTTGCCTAAAGCTGCTATTGCTGGTTCTATGCCAATGAACTGCCATTTTTATGTAAACGCAGGTTGTGAAGGGTACAGTCGTACCATTGTGAAGCCACGACCGTACTCTTCTCAGCAGATAAAAATACAGCAATGCTTGAAATGCTCAAATGAACATGAATTTGAAAGCATACTTAGAAGCAATTCTAGACTGATAGCTGCAATCAATGAGCTTGAAGCATGTTCTTCTTATGTTCGATGGGGATTCAAAAGTACATTACCACATTTGAAAATGAGTTTTGTATCATGAATCAATACGTAGGACAAATGGCCGCCTTCAACACTGAAGGTGTTTTGGTCCACTTTCGATATCGAAAGTGCTATTTGGGAAATGGGGGAAGGGCATGTCCTCCTATGTTTATTAAATTTCGGGGAGGACTGTGTCAACTCTCTGCCATACTTTATGTATGGTTTCTTTTTAATTTCACTCACACAAACGAGCACGAAAATCCTATGACTTGATGAATGACATGTAACTCAGATTCAAATGTGGTAATGAATTTGGAATTATCTACCTTGCGATGTACTCTAAGATCTCTGTTGATGTGCAACGATTCCTCACGATATAATCATAGGCTTAACGTTCATGCTAGTTCGAGCTCTATAAGCTGTTCATATAAACTTGAGAAAGACATGCATACGAACAAGACATGCTACAGAAATGGTATGGGTTATAGTGTCCATCTTCATTCAAGCACTTCAAGATGTTTATACATAAACACAAGGACACACGTTCTTTTAAAGTACGTTGACAACGCACATGTGCAAGCAATCTGTAAGGTTCTCCCCTTCCAAAAATAGGGGAAACACTTAAGATAGTCCACTAAGTCTTATCTTGGGAAAAATTTCCTACTCATCGACACCTTGACCATGCAGAGATTCAAGGATACGATTGATAGGTAAGACCTAGTCCTATCTTGCAGGGGAAGCGTGGTCTTCTAAAAGTCAAATCACCCATAGGGTAATTGATCATAATTTGGGCAACTACAAGACTTGATTTCTAGAGGCAATGCTTTTTTCCTCATCCATGCAAGGCACAGCCGCTGGCCTAGTCTTCTAGAATAGAATTGCCCGAGAACCTATTTATCTAACGTAGGGCTTTCACTTAATATGTTGGAAAGCTACCCGACTAATCGGGTCCACCCGTCCATAGGATGGTGCCGTCGGGGCATTCCATCCGCCCACTTTCCACCCTACTCACACGTCAATTTGTTTTCTAATTAATCCTACCACACTGTTTGACATAAATAAACATGTTTCTTAATTAAGGCCCTTTTCACAAGGTTTATTAAAACAGCCTTTTTTCACAGTACAATAATGCCAAAGATAAGATTTTTTTAAAAAAAAGTTTATACATGAATCAATTTCATACAAGCCAAACTGGCTCTCTTATTCTTTTCCTTTATACCGCCGATGATCTAGAAATCGGCCTTCCAGCCTCTACATGCTGGGCAAAACCCTACAGGACCATACACCTCATCGTCGCCCCGCTGGTGGTGGCGAGGACGCAAGCCGGCCAATTGCCCTCTCAGGCTCCATCGCTCGATCCTCCCGCCCCTCAGAGGGATGTTTGCACACTAGGGTGCGCTAATTCACCGCACTAGCCTGGGCCCTCAGAACTAGACAGCATCACAATCACTCACCTCAATCAGAAAACCTCATTCTCCCAATGATATGAGGGATACCATGGGCCAACTCCGGGCCTTACTAACGTCTCCGTCGTCCGGCTATACAAGCACAAGAACGGGGCATCGTCAAGGCAGGGAGAAGTTATACTTGTACCTTAATTTAACCAAGATAACAATCCATTTACTCAACTAAACCATAGGACTAGAATCCATGTTACCTTCTTAAGAAAACAATCCTTTTCACAAAGATTTTACATTTCAACTTGAGATTGCGATAAGACATTCTTTATTAAGGCATATGCTATTGTTTAAAAAAATACAAACTTTAAATAGTAAATCAATCAAATAGATCACTATTAACAATTAATAGAGAAGCCGGGGCCATACCTCAATCCCTAAGAATGATATATAATTGAAAAACAAAATATGTATATACCTTATAGAAATTTGTCGTTTATCGTTGCCTTTGCTTGTTAACAAGAGCTTTAGAACTTGACATATGAGAATAGAGTCTTCTAATACCTTGTCTTTTGATTGAAATCATCCAATAATCTCCAAGCTTTATCTCCTCTTACTCATACTGTGACTCTTCTCTCTTTCTAAGGTCTATGGCAAAATAGCCTTCTTCTCTTACAGGGCTACGGATACTATTCTTTCTCTAAAAGAAAAGCTATGGAGTTTTGGTCTCTTCCTCCGAAAGACCATAGCAATCTAAGCTTCTTTTCTAAGATATTAGATAAGAATGAAGGGATATATACATCTCAAACTCTACCTTGAGGCTACTTGCTGCCTTCTCACAGTTTTCTCTGTGTAAAGACCCTAACAGAATCAGCAAATTGTTTCGGCCATAACTCTCTGATAAAAACTCAGAATATAGTCATATAACCAGTCAAAAGAACGGGAATGTATATGGTCTACAAGCTAGCGCGAGAGGAATAGGCAAAAACGTCTGTATATAGCCACAAACGCGTCATCTTTAGAAACGCATTGTTTTTCCACACTTTTAGTATGCATGGACTCTAAATATGTAAAAGTACTCTAAATATGACCTCTTATCACCTAAATTCGAATTTTTATTTTTGGAGATACTTATCTCTTAACAGAACTATTCTTGTCTTCTTAATTCTTTTAGGATTTTTGGAGTTAATATTTTTATTCTAACACTTTCCTAATATTTTGACCTAATTTTTGCTCTAGCTCATGATTCCTTGTAGCCAGGGGTGGGCTTGATGTTTCTCTTGAATTAGGAGACCTCTTCTTGATTAACATGGAAGGACTCATGTCCTTCTCGACACTTTCTATATAAAAAAACTTTATCACAGTCTCTGGCTATAATTATGGCTTTTGAAATAGACTATGGTTTTATATTCTTGATGAGGTCATTCAAAGGTAGATTAAGCTTCCAAATGAATTGATGGAGAAGAGTTACCTCATCCATCTCTACAGCAAATCGGAGAAGTTTAACAAAAGTTTTGTGGTATTCTTTTAGGGTCTTTCTTTCTTGGGTTAGCTCCAAAAATTCATTCATTTTATCCTCTCGAAATCCTGGAGGACAAAACCTTTCACGAAGGTGTAATTTCATGGCATCTCATAAACTGATTCTAGTTCTAGTGGTTAGATTGACAATAGTGCTTCCAACTAATTCGGCATTTCCTATTACGATTTTTAGACGAGCAAGGGTGAACTTGCTTCTTTCATTGTATCCATTAAAAGTTCAAAACTATCAAATACTTATCATAGCACCACATTTGAAGGCAATCACGATTAATACATCTAAGATCTTCATTTTTTTTAGAATTACACATCTGGTGTCTTGGGATTGACACATCCAAAGATTATCAAGATTGACACATCTGAGATGATTAGTTTTCTGAGAATTACACATCTAGTATCTTCGGATTAACACATCTAATAGCATGATCCTCTGGGAGTTACACATCCGAAGTTAGACCCATGTTTGTCTGAGATGGGTTAGAGATCTTGGATGATCGTCCAAGTGTAAAGCATCCAATGGATGGAATTCACATGTCGACTATTCAAATCTTAAAGGAGTTATAATCTTAATAATTTAAAATATGCAAGTTAATGAGATATATCCTGAAAATTTCTCTAAACAAGTTTCGGTATATCCTTCTAGTCATTCAGTCTCTCACTAGTTTCTTAATTTGATCGCCCTGTGGTCACAAAAGGTTTTCTCCCCAATCTTATTTCTCAAATTTATTGTACAAATATCTTGCGTGTGCACCCCCAAGATACAAGCACAATTTCATAGGATGATTGTCTCAACATGTGAGGATATTCAAATCACTTCTATGGCCAATAGAGATGATTGATTCGTCCTCATATTATACAATCATTTGATTTAATCCCTTGATAGTTAACCTTTGAAAAACAAATCCTAGGAACTAAGATGGGCTCTGATACCACTTGTAAGGTTCCCCCCTTCCAAAAATAGGGGAAACACTTAAGATAGTCCACTAAGTCTTATCTTGGGAAAAATTTCCTACTCATCGTCGACACCTTGACCATGCAGAGATTCAAGGATACGATTCATAGGTAAGACCTAGTCCTATCTCGCAGGGGAAGCATGGTTTTCTAAAAGTCAAATCACCCATAGGGTAATTGATCATAATTTGGGCAACTACAAGACTTGATTTCTAGAGGCAACGCTTTTTTCCTCATCCATGCAAGGCACAGCCACCGCTGGCCTAGTCTTCTAGAATAGAATTGCCCGAGAACCTATTTATCTAACGTAGGGCTTTCACTTAATATGTTGGAAAGCTACCCGACTAATCGGGTCCACCCGTCCATAGGATGGTGCCATCGGGGCATTCCATCCTCCCACTTTCCACCCTACTCACGCGTCAATTTGTTTTCTAATTAATCCTACCACACTGTTTGACATAAATAAACATGTTTCTTAATTAAGGCCCTTTTCACAAGGTTTATTAAAATAGCCTTTTTTCACAGTACAATAATGCCAAAGACAAGATTAAAAAAAAAAAGTTTATACATGAATCAATTTCATACAAGCCAAACCGGCTCTCTTATTCTTTTCCTTTATACCGTCGATGATCTCGAATTCGGCCTTCCAGCCTCTACATGCTGGGCAAAACCCTACGGGACCATACACCTCATCGTCGGCCGCTGGCGAGGACTCAAGCCGGCTTGTCGCCCTCTCAGGCTCCATCGCTCGATCCTCCCGCCCCTCAGAGGGATGTCTGCACACTAGGGTGGGCTAATTCACCAAACTAGCCTTGGCTCTCAGAACTAGGCAGCATCACAATCACTCGCCTCAATCGGAAAACCTCATTCTCCCAATGGTATGAGGGATACCATGGGCCAACTCCGGGCCTTACTAACCTCTCCGTCGTCCGGCTATACAAGCACAAGATTGGGGCAGCGTCAAGGCAGGGAGAAGTTATACCTGTACCTTAATTTAACCAAAATAACAATCCATTTACTCAACTAAACCATAGGACTAAAATCCATGCTACCTTCTTAAGAAAACAATCCTTTTCACAAAGATTTTAGCATTTCAACTTGAGATTGCGATAAGACATTCTTTATTAAGGCATATGCTATTGTTTAAAAAAAATATAAACTCTAAATAGTAAATCAATCAAATAGATCACTATTAACAATTAATAGAGAAGCCGGGGCCATACCTCAACCCCTAAGAATGATATATAATTGAAAAATAAAATATGTATATACCTTATAGAAATTTATCGTTTATCGTTGCCTTTGCTTGTTAACAAGAGCTTTAGAACTTGACATATGAGAATAGAGTCTTCTAATACCTTGTCTTTTGATTGAAATCATCCAATAATCTCCAAGCTTTATCTCCTCTTACTCATACTGTGACTCTTCTCTCTTTCTAAGGTCTATGGTAAAATAGCCTTCTTCTCTTACAGAGGGCTACGGGATACTATTCTTTCTCTAAAAGAAAAGCTATGGAGTTTTGGTCTCTTCCTCCGAAAGACCATAGCAATCTAAGCTTCTTTTCTAAGATATTAGATAAGAATGAAGGGATATATACATCTCAAACTCTAGGATTACCTTGAGGCTACTTGCTGCCTTCTCACAGTTTTCTCTGTGTAGAGACCCTGACAGAAACAGCAAATTGTTTCAGCCATAACTCTCTGATAAAAACTCAGAATATAGTCATATAACCAGTCAAAAGAACGGGAATGTATATGGTCTACAAGCTATCGTGAGAAGAATAGGCAAAAACGTCTGTATATAGCCACAAACGCACCATCTTTAGAAACGCGTTGTTTTTCCACACTTTTAGTATGCATGGACTCTAAATATGTAAAAGTACTCTAAATATGACCTCTTATCACCTAAATTCGAATTTTTATTTTTGGAGATACTTATCTCTTAACAGAACTATTCTTGTCTTTTTAATTCTTTTAGGATTTTTGGAGTTAATATTTTTATTCTAACACTTTCCTAATATTTCTAGCCTTATTGTCTCACTCTTCTCGAAGTACACTCTCTTTCCTTATTGAAATCTATATTAAAAGAGACACATATATACATGGCTTCGGAGGGACCTTACACAATCAAGAGGATAACCCAAGCATTCTAGTTTTTTTTTAAAATATAAGGATTCGAACTTCTTGCTTAGGACACTATACGGGTGGTAAGGAGCGTCAAGGGTCAAAGGGGGCATATGACCTTCATGCATAAGATTCTTGAAAAGACGGGTTCGCTACATCCTCTAGCTCACTAAGTCCGCCTCATCTTTAGAGGAGGAAAAATGCCTTTCTAACGATGTAATCATCACATAAGTTCTTGGAACTCAATGCAATGGTGCTTGGTTATCGATAAACCAAAGTGTCTTTACAGTTATAGAAAAACAAACCTTTGGCATCTATGGGATAATCATGCTCTCCTCTATGGTGGAATTTGTATTTTTAAAATTGAGCTTTTAAAAGATTAATGATACTTTTCAAGATTAATTTTTGACAAGCTTTAAAATTTTCCTTTTGCATTGTTGAAGATTTTTGTTTTATTGATGATAAGTTCATTTTTGAGCTTCTTAATGCAAATTAAAAGAGAAGACTTGGTAATCCATTTAATATTGTCACTTTGAAACCCACTCATGACATGTTGGAGCAACAAATGCGAGTATTATCTTATTTACCACTAAAATCACATTACAAAGGCTCTATTTGTTGGGGTGCTTCACTCTTCCATCGCTTAGAAAAGGGGGGAATAGTCATGGAGCGAGCTTCCTCAATGCAAATTAGTAGAGAAGACCTGGTAATCCATTCAATATTGTCACTTTGAAACCCACTCATGACATGTTGGAGCAACAAATGCGAGTACTGCCTTTTTTACCACTAAAATCACATTACAAAGGCTCTATTTGTTGCTAGGGGTGTTTCACTCTGCCATCTCTTAGAAAGAGGGGGAATAGTCATGGAGAGAGCTTCCTCAAGGGATCTTGGAGGGAGGTTTCCCCCCCCAACCACCCTCTCCCTCTATAAATGTCCTTGGGTCAGCAAAGGATGAGTGACATCCTTTAGCAATCTTTGAAACAAAAAGGTTGAAAAACTTTGAGATAAAGGTTTAAGGAAAACCTTAGAGGAAACCTTGTAGAAAGGTTTAAAAGACCTTTAAAAGAGGGTTTTTTTTAAATATTTGATTTAAAAAAAACTCGAGGTTTTATTTAAACCTTAGAGTATCATTTTTCTATTTAAACCTTAGAGTATCATTTTTTTTCCTCACTGAAAAAAACGCAGATCCGTTACTGTGTTGTCGCTCTTTCCCTTCTTTGCTGAGCTTTTGATCTCCCTTTACGTCAGCAATGACCTCCTTAATAAAAGTCTTGGCCAAGGTTTTTTTTTTAAAAGCCTAGCGTGCTTTTAGCATCCAGGGCATTTTTTTTAAAAAAAAGCGTCGAGATGCACACCCTTGCTTGCTTTTGTGCAAGGTGTTAAGGCTACCCAAGGGCAAAAAAAAAAATCTTACAATTTTTTTCTTTAGCCCAACTTTTAGCAAAAGGATTCCTGGACAAAAGGATCTCCTGGATAAGAATCCTTACAATTTTTTCTTTAACCCAACTTTTAGCAAAAGGATTCTTGGACAAAAGGATCTCCTGGACTGCTATTCCTATGATGAGCTTACGCAACCACACGTGATCTGTCCATCGATGCTTGCGAGCATTCGTGGAAACTACCACTCTCGATTGCAAGAAAGAGAGAGGAGCGAGACACATAGCGACCCACTTCATCAGTTCAGTTCTTCCGTTGGGAGCAGAATGCCTGGGCTTTTGTGGTCGCTCATGGCGGCCGCAGCAATTTGTTGGGCGGCACAAGGCCGTACACATGGATCAAGCCCATGCCCAGATTGGCCAAGCGACGCAGCCCCAACAGCATCAGGCTACCTAACTGTTAACCAAAGCAGTGGCTCCAGAATGTTCTTCACATACTATGAGGCCATAGAGATGAGAAACCCTAGAAAGAAAATGAAGAAGGAGAAACACCCAGTAGAAGAAGGTGATGATGATTTATCTATGCATGATGTTGATGGGGCACCCATCCTGCTATGGCTTCAAGGTGGCCCTGGATGCTCTAGCATGATTGGGAACTTCTTTGAACTCGGGCCATGGCGCGTTGACGAAGATCAGTGCCTGCAACGCAACCCTGCCCCATGGAACCGCATCTTTGGCCTCCTCTTTCTTGACAACCCTGTAGGTGTAGGCTTCAGCATTGCATCCTCCATTGATGACATCCCTTCTGATCAAGACCACATTGCCCGCGATGTCTACACCGCCCTCGAGGGCTTCTACAGCCAGTTCCCTGCCTTACATGACCGCCCCTTCTATGTAACCGGGGAAAGCTATGCAGGGAAGTATGCCCCCTCTGTTGCAACTTACATCCTTCGCAAGCACGACCAGCAGAGGATCTCTTCTCAGAGTGGATTGGGTTCGTCTCGAGCATTGCGGCTTGACGGTGTTGCCATTGGCAATGGCCTTACCCACCCCATTGCACAGGTATAAGCCCTCAAAAAGCACTTAGAGAAGGAATTGCATGGTGAGTTGAGCAAACATCTAAACAAATTAGTTACGGTTTCTTCAATTGGCTTGGAGTTTTCACAGATCACATAAGCTCTTGATATCCAGGTTCCAGTCAATGCTCAAACTGCTTACTACATGGGGCTCATTGATGAGCATCAAAATGCCAATGCCGACACGCTGGCCGCGAGAGTTGTGTCTCTCATAGAGGAGGAGAACTGGGCGGCTGCCCACGATGCAAGAATTGAGCTACTAGAGTACATTCGGAACGTGACCGGCTTGGCAACCTTGCTGGATGTGAGGAGGACAGTGGAGTATTACACCACCAAAGATGGGGTGGACTATTTGACTGCATTTATGAACAAGGAGGAGGTGCAGAGGACTTTGCTGAATGCTGAGCCATTGAAGTGGCAGCTGTGCAGCAGTGATGTGAGCATGAGGATGGCCTCAGATGTGCCCAAGAGCACCAAGCACATGGTTGAGGTTCTACTGAATCGATCCATCCCAGTGTTGCTGTACCAGGGGCAGTTCGATCTGCAAGATGGGGTGGCATCATCTGAGGCTTGGATCCGACTCTTGCAATGGGATGGCATTGAGGGTTTCTATGCGTCGGATCGGAAGGTTTGGAAGGAGAACAATGTCGTCGCAGGATATGTTCGATCCTACTCTTCTCTTACACATGTTGTGATCTCTAATGCAGGCCATCTGGTCCCTGCAGATCAGGGTTATGTCTCACAGCGCATGGTAGAGGGTTGGGTTTCTGGTGAGAGCTTTCTCTAGTTATTGTGTTTAGCATGCCCTATGTGGCCCACTACATGCTATGCCGACTATGTACGTATTTTGCCATGGCCACCAAAAATAGTCGTAATATATGTTTGGTCTGCATTATTCATTTTTTATATCAGGCAGGTTTCACACATGTCCGTGGATGCGTGCGCCGCCAAACACGCGTCCAATGCATATCTGCCATGTACTGGATGGCGCACCTTCACTATTCACACCTCCTCCTCGCGTCCGGTAGGTGGCATGCCTACTCACGGACGGGAAACCGTGCTTCGTGACTGGCATGCTCCTCTCACGCAAGCGTAATCCCCGTGCCCGCGTGCTCTGTGGCGTCAATCATGTCCTCTCCTGCCTTCGCCCCGTCACACTCTGCTCCCATCATCTCTGCATGCGAGTATAAATGGACGGGTGGGCGTTTGTGAAATGGACCATGGGGATGTCCGCGGACATAGCCAAAAAGTGTGCACCCGCCTTACCTGACACGTTGCTGCTTGCGTCCGTCGGACGCTTGTGAAACCCGCCTTACATTTCATAGGAAACGCTTTCGTACAAAAGCCAAAAAAATACAAGATTTTTTTTTTTGGGGGTGTGGCTTTGGATCTCGTAACATAGACTTATGATGTGGCCTTTTGTTTAATTGTAGTATTTTTAATTTTTAGCACTCCTTGAATTCGAGACAACTACTACTGAAAGCCAAGGCTAAGGAACACTATGATGAGATGCTCATAACCTTTGTTTATATCAAAAGAGTCTTCGTTCAAAATCCTTTTATAAGATTTTTTTTTTCTTATGAAAGGCTTTTGTACACACAAAAAAAGCATTTTATGAAAAAAAATGTATTAAAGGATTCTGTACAAAATAAGCGAATATTATTCATTATTGAAACTTATATTCATGAAGTACAAGAATAACAGAGAAAAATTCACATCAAAGATTTCAAGTTGATTAATGCAGCTTAGTTGAGGCGATTTACCTTGAAAATTAGGTGTATCACTGCAATTTTAGGGGGTTGGGAACAGGTGGAGGATGATGATGATGATGTTTCTTGGCACGATCCTTGATAGACTCCCTATCTATGAGCATGAGTGGAAGAGGTCTCCTCTTTTGTGTGGAATTTCATAAGGAAATCAACATAAATATTGTGTAGGTGGAAGATGTGAGAAGAAAACCTTGTTATCATTGATTGTGCATTATAGTCTATAAGGCTCCATAAGAAGAAGGTGGTGTCATAGAGCAGCACAAATGCTAGACAAAGCTTAGACACCAAAGCTATATGTGGTCGGATGGTAAGAGATAGCTTAGGTAGACTTGGCATCTTGCCAAGTAGGCTACATATAATTGCACATACCCATATTGTATCTCAACAAGGAAAGATGGAGTTCTCCTAGGGCACACTATCCTCAGGTTGCAAGGTCAAATAGATGATCTAGGATGGGTCTGGAAGCTATGCCTTGAAAATAGGTCTCATGTTTAGTCCACTATAACCTTAGTTAAGTGACATGCTTGGTTGGGTTGAATTGGACTTGACATAGGGTGACAACATAAGCTGACCTAACATATGACCACCCTAGGTACTCTATAAAGACCAGTTTGGTGGCATCCATCATTTTCATACTATCTTATGTTTTAGTGAGAAAAAAAGAGGAACTGTCTTTGTTATTTAGTATGATGTCCTGTTATAGCTAATGATGCTACTCTTACAAGTGTCCCTTAAAAAAAACTTTATAAATGCATCACATCTAAGTACAAGCTATTGGGGTATATGTAAATTCATCTTTCTATTTCCACTTGTAACAAATAGTAAAGCCTTCTACACAAGCACACTTCCAAAAAATGAATCACTTTCATCTTATTATACAATCACATGTGGTTGGGTACATGTAGATATGCGTTGTTGGTATCTAAACTCCTTTGATAAGTTCCTCTAGCATGTTCTTATGCATTTATTTTCACTGATGTTACTTTCTTTCACAAGTAAATAAGCTTTAAGCAGTTGTACTAGTAAATACAATTGCAAACATCGAAAAATGTATCGTAACTATGATGACTAACACCACTAGAATCACAATTATTATGAACGCTATTTGTATCTAAATATCTTATAACATCTCCTAGAATAGTTTTTTCCCCTTTTTTTGTGAGGAGGAACTCAAACACACTTTTTCTTTCATTCCTTTATGGAGTGAAGGAGAGAGATGGCCTAGAATTAAACCTGCATTCAAGGGGGGCAAAGATCTCGTCTCACCTTATCTACCTGGCTATTATCCCAACCCCCACTCCTACAATGTTATTGAGGAGCATTTCAAAGCTTTTTTGTGACATGTATCTTTGAGCACCGATATATGATGTGATTACTTCACATTTTCATTTACAAGTTGTAGTGGTCCATGGTTCATTTACAAGTTATAGTTGTCCCTTATTCATTTACAAGTTGTAGTGGTCTCTTATATCCACTTACCATCATGGGAACATTATCTACCATCAACAAGAAAGAATGCCATTGATTAGAGACAAGCATCTAAGTTGCATCATATGTTAAATATTTGAGAATACGTTTATATGTGAATAATGCCCATAGAATATGTTTTCATGTATACGAGCATATTAACATTGACACGCCACATATAATGGACTATATATTTTTAGACTTACATTTCGATTGAAAGCTTTTTTATCAAAATATTTTCCATCAAAAATCGATTGACATTTTCCTTCAAGTGTGTGAACTTGATAAATTCAACATCAATTTGGCATAATGTTGATAGGATAAGCATTTTGTCATGTTTATGGTGCCAGAGTCACCAATTTTGACACAACACGATGAGCGGGTCTTATGGTAGAACCACCAAGTAACTCTTGCATACAAACTTTTGCTAATTCTTATAATTAAGATTTGAGTGGCACTATCATAATCACACTCAATGTGGCCAAGTTAACCATTTGATATGGTAACATAAAGAATAAATACCATGTGCTTTGGTGTACTTAGGAGGACACGGAGGACACATGTAGAGTGAGGTGGTGAAACTTTGCACAGTATTCATTCCATGTTTCTACTTTGTCAGGAATAATTGGTTCTATTGTTTGTTGACGTGCTCATGCTCCAATTGACCAAGCCCATGTAAACATCATTTGACTAAATTCATAAGGATATTGTATAGAGGCCAATAATGAGGGAATAGTCACGACATAATGAGGGAAAGAGTCAGTGGCCCTTTATATCTGACCAAGGTGGTCACTAAGAACGCACCGCACATGCACATGCACGCGCACATGCACGCGCGCGCGCACGCACACACTCACACACACACACATGATTCAAAGTGCCCATGCAGAAGTGGTCACAAAGAACCAACACACACTTACATAAACACATGATTCAAAATGCCCATGTGTGGCCCGACTAGGGTTATTAGAGAGAGAGCCAACACACATGCACACGCACGCATGCACACACATGAGTATGCACGTGCACACACACACACACACACACACACACACACACACACACACACACACACACAAAGAGAGTGATGAGAGATTAGTTGAGCTCTACCGACGGTTAATACCTCTCTCTCTCTCTCTCTCTCCATTTCTCTCTATGAAAAAATGAATGAAATGGTTTCAAAGCACTTATATAATAAATTTTTTGATTAAGAAAATTTTGATAAAAAATGAGCATATATTATTCAATAACAACTAGATACATGATTATTTTGTAAATAATCATGTATTATTTTCAAAAAAGTATAAAATTTTCATATGATGAAACCATTACATTTTTAGTGTTGTTGTCAGGGAGTAGACTTGCTTCCTCCACTGTTTTTAAAGCCTTGTCTCCCTTGATGGAAGCAACTTTTCCTTTAGTAGCCATTGTTTTCTCAAAAGTGTTGTGTAGGTTGAGAAGAAAATAAGGTTGGGTGAGTTGAGTGAAAAAGAAGAAGAAATTAGTTGTTTTGTTTGTTTTTATTTTATTTTATTTTGGGCTTGTGCTTGTTGGAAAACCATGAGGAAAAGAAATCTTTGATTTTTGTGCATGCATAACACCTCTACTTCATAGTAAAGAGTGGCTCAAGATGTCAACTTAAGATATGTTTGGAGTGGTTGTATGTATGTGGGAGGGACCAGATAGGTTGTATATGAGTAGTATAAGCTATATGTGTGCAAGACAAGTTACATGTGAGTGTGATGGACTACATGTGTGCGTGGAATGGGCAATATATGTGCATGATGGGATATATGCCAATGGGATGGGTTGTTTTTGAGCTAGATGGTTTGGTTTATGATCTAGATGGTAGATGACGGGATGGGGGTTTATGATCTAGATGATAGATGATCGGATGGGTTGTTTATGATTCTAGATGGACTATATGTGCATAAAATGGGTTGTTTGTGAGATGGATGGGTTGTATGTATACGAAAGGGCCTACATGGGCACAAAATAGGCTGTGTGTGTGTGTGTGTGTGTGTGCTGATGGGATGTATGGATGTGGGATGAGTTTTTTAAAATCTAGATGGGTTGTATGTGCACGGGATGGGCTAAATGGCCATGACATGGGTTGTTTGTAAAAGGGCTAAATGTGTGTGGGAGGGGCTATATGGGGGCACAAGATGGGTTGTAAGTGTGTGGGATAGGTTTTATGTGTACAAGATGGACTGTATAGGCATTGTCTAGGTTATGTGTGACCAATATGAGTTGTACATATGCACAACGGGTTGCATGTGAGTGTGATGCTAGATGTGTGGGATAGGTTTTATGTGTACAAGATGGACTGTATAGGCATTGTCTAGGTTGTGTGACCAATATGAGTTGTACATATGCACAACAGGTTGCATGTGAGTGTGATGCTAGATGTGTGCGTGGGATGGGTTGTATATGTGTGAGATTGCCATATAACATGCTTAGATTGGTTGTATATGTGTGGGAGGGGCTATATGGGATCCGTATAGGTTGCATATGTGCAGTATAAGTTGTATGTGTGCAAGATGGGTTGCATGTGACCATGATAGACTATATGTGTGTGTGGGATGGGTTGTATCTGTGTGAGACGGGATGTATGCCAATGGGATGGGCTGTTTTTGAGTTGGATGGACTGGTTTTGTGATCTAGATAGTAGATGATGGGATGGGTTGTTTATGATTCTAAATGGGCTATATGTGCATGACGATGGGTTGTTTATGAGATGGATGGGTTGTATGTATACGGGAGGACATGCATGGGCACCAAATAGGTTGTGTGTGCGTGTAATTAAATGTATGGATGTGGGATGGGTTGTTTGTAATCTAGATGGGCTGTATGTGCACGGAATGGGTTGAATGTGCACGGAATGGGTTGAATGGCCATGACATGGGTTGTTTGTGAGCTAAAACAGATAAATGTGTGTGGTTGGATGGGCATAAGATGGGTTGTATGTGTGTTGGACAGGCTATATGTGTGTGAGATGGATTGTATATGCATTGTATAGGTTGCGTGCGGCAACTAGTATGAGCTAATATAAGTTACATGTGTGCACGATGGGTTGCATGTGAGTGTGATGCTACATGTGTGCATAGGATGAGCTATATATGTGTGAGATGGCCATCGGACATGTTTGGATTGGTTGTACGCGTGCAAGAGGGGATGCATGGGCACTAGATAGGTTACATATGAGCGATATAAGTTGTATGTGTGCAAGATGGGTTGCATGTGAGCATGATGACTACATGTGTGTGTGGGATGGGTTGTATATGTGTGTGTGAGATGGGTTGTATATGTGCGAGATGCAATGCATGCCAATGGAATGGGCTATTTTTGAGCTAGATGGGCTGGTTTGTGATCTAGATTATAAATGATGGGATGGGTTGTTTATGATTCTAAATGGGTTGTATGTTTGCGAGATGGGTTCTTTGTGAGATGGATGGGTTTTATGTATATGGGAGGGCATGAATGGGAACAAATAGGCTATGTATGTGTGTGAAGGGATGTATGGATGCGGGATGGATTATTTGTAATCTAGATCTAGATGGGCTGTATGTGCACAAAATTGGGCATGAGATGGGTTTTATGTGTGTGGGATAGGCTGTGTGAGATGGGTTGTATAGGCATCATATAGGTTACGTGTGACTAGTATGAGTTGTACATGTGCACGACGAGCTGCATGTGAGTGTGATGTTCCATGTGTGCATGGGATGGGATATATATAAGTGAAATGGCCATAGGACATGTTTGGATTGGTTGTATGTGTGTGGGAGGGGCTATATGGGCACCGCATAGGTTGCATATGAGTAGTATAAGTTGTATGTGTACATGATGGGCTGCATGTGAGCGTGATGGACTACATGTGTGCATGGGTTGGGCTATATATGTGCGAGTCAGGATGTATGCCGATGGGATGGGTTGTTTTTGAGCTATATCTGCTCTTTGTGTCCATGATTTGACATCATATGCCAGTGGCATGAATTATTACAAAACAAACTTTTGGGTGAATAATTAGGCAATGAAGAGACAATGGTGGGTACAATAATAATATTAAAAGTAAAAAAAGGGGGGGGGAGTAAGGGCTTCCCACCCACCACGAGGTCCATCAATACCATTGTCCCAATCCATACGGACCGCTTGACCCAAATAGTTACTCACCAAAACACAGAGGTGTTTTGTGCCCACCACTAGCTTCACATTAGAGAGATGATCTACAGACACAAGGATGCCCCACCATGGAATATGGGCGGAGATGATCTATACACAATTAATGTTTCATTATATGATAAATATAATAACATGGCTACAATCATTACAAAATTTAAAGACACTCAAGGAACTTATAGTGCTCAATAGCTTTCTAAAACTTCTATTTACTTGATTTACGTATATAAAAGGACTACATACTTGTTGAACCAATTGGTTACATCCTTGTTGAATAATCATTTACAAAAAAATGTAGTCGAGATTCGAGCTTGTACAAAAGGATTACACCCTTATTGATATTAAGCATATACAAAAATTACACGGACTGCTATGCTGTGCCAAAATAAATAGAAGGATGCAAAAGTGAGCACAAATCCAGCCTTTGTGTAAGGGATTCCACCTTAGCAATAAGATTAGCGTCTAGGGAAATTGGCCATACATTAGGCACTTTGTGCGGCATAGTGGAGATGTTTCGATCACATGTGAGTGACATCACTATTACAAAACCACACCCACTGTGAAGCCTTCCCGAAATGTTCTTGCATTTTAGTTTTGTAAATGGCCGAAAATGTCTTGTGGATATCTTGCTTTGGCGGCACATGTAGGGCATGAACTCGTGGTTCTATTTTACAACTTCTTAACATGCCCCCCTCTGGCTCTCTGTAGGAGTAGAAAAATGTAGTTATCTTGGTCTCTCATTTGGGCGACGATCACATTGTGCAAGTTAAAGTCTGGATGATGATTGGCCTCATCCTCCACACCTTTTTTATCTCTTATCTTGCATTTTTGTCTCTTTGTCTCCTTATCTCCTTCTAGGGTCCTTGTTGCAGAATACATTGGTGTTCCTCTAGTAGCCTCTTGTATGGTTTGCACCACATGTGATGGACTTGGTGTTTGTCTTGTTTCAACCTTTCTCACCAACTTAGTTAATCTTGGACTGTCTCCAATGTGCTTCCCTTGTATAAAGGCTAGTTTGGCACTTTGTAGTAATGTGTTTCCCATATTTGAGACAGGCAGAGAGATATATTAGTTTTGTAACCTCCACTTGCTAGCTAGTTGGCACTTTGTAGTAATGTGTTTGCTATATGTGAGACACAAGAATCATAAAGAGATATATTATCTTTGTAACCTTCACTTGCTATGTCAGGAACTTGCCACACAAAAGAGAATCGAAGTACCAAAATTGCACACAATAATCACAAATAAATATTCAACTCCAAACAAATAAGAGATTCAAACATATTAAACATAGACATGGAAATAAGCATGGAAGATAAACCATAGACTTGAAAACTGTGCACAAAATAAACATCACCATCAACAAGGATTGGGTTAAATCTCCCCCTCATGCATGCTGGCTCCTTGCACGACATGAGTATTTAATCATATATTACCAAAATAGCCCTTGAGCCAATCGTTAAGCTTTTTCCAAAAATAGGGCTCTTTTTACAAAAATAATCAATCCTTCTAGAGGATGTTCACACCAATCTAGTGTGTACCAAAAATAATAGTGAAGCTCTAGCTTACACGCAATACACCCGTGCACATCGGGGTGCATAAATATTCGAGTACAAATAAATGGCATGTGGCCAACCAAAAACAATGAAGTATAACTCATAAATGTTGAGGCGATGTAAACGCCCATGCACATGACAAAACCCGCGCGACACCTCGTTCGGTCACCCTTGCACACTCATGCCTGTGTGACACCTCATTCGTGGTGACCCTCACACAAGTACGATGCCTCATTCGGCATGGTACTCATCACCTATACTCAACAAGTCCACATGTTAGGTGAGGCAATCAAACACCAATATCAACAACACTAGTACGCGTACACATGGCATCACCCAATCATAGCATACATAGCATAGACCCGCAAAGCATATGCCAATCGCACTTACAATTTAGTATTTAATATAACATCACTCTCGATACTAA
Organism: Cibotium barometz; assembly: GCF_041138505.1. Taxonomy (NCBI): domain Eukaryota; kingdom Viridiplantae; phylum Streptophyta; class Polypodiopsida; order Cyatheales; family Cibotiaceae; genus Cibotium; species Cibotium barometz. The sequence goes on from NC_141077.1 coordinate 20,907,596, forward strand.
TTGCAAGCATGGCACAATGGTCGGATGGACGTCCCCAATAGACCATAGAGGGCCAATAATGTAACATCCCTCTTGCTTGGGTTAGCAATTGACCTTAGTTGTGTCTTTGATATGAGTGGATTAAGTCAAGGTATGTGCGAAAAAATCGCTCGGGCCTCCAACGAGCCTCTTCTCTTGGATGGTTCTTGAAGGTCAAAAGATATCTGTTATAAACATTGCCAGTTCTTGTAGTAGTCTGCTCATGGTCAATAATTTCATCAGGTATTAAATGCTCTTCATCATCAACTAGCTCTGGAGGTTTTTCATAAACAGGATGAATAGGGATTGTTCCTTTAATGATCAGTTTCCTCTCTAAAAGGTCTTCTATCTATCTCTGAATTTCTTTCTACTCAATCTGATTTACTCTATAAGGTGCCTTGCAAGGAGGTATACTACCAGGGATAATATCAATCTCATGGTCTTCAGGTCTAGAGCTAGGCAAGCCAGGGGGTAGGTCATCAGAAAACAATCAAAAAACTGAGAAAGGAAGGAATCATGCGAGGTGTCCTTGTTGGGAGGTGGTTCATGAGCAGTAATCTCATTTACAAAGAGGAGAAATGTCTTCTCCCTCTTCTCCTCAATGCTCTCTTAGCCTGGGTATGGCTAAGGAAAGGTGCACTCCTGTCTTCCATCATTCCCCTAAAACACAAATGCTGATCATTGAACATGAAATACAATGAATGTGTGTCATAATCAATATATGGATTATACTTGTTGCCATGGCATGCCAAGTATTACATCTACACCTTGCAGTGGTGCAACCAAAAAAGTTCATTTTGCCTCATAAGGTGAAAGTGATATTGTTAAATTCCTTACTTCTTTAGTGCAGTTATATTTTTTATTTTGAAAAGAAAACTTAACCTTATAAAAATGAGATGGAGTGATTTCAAGATTAAGTGCCTTTACCATCTTTTCAAAAATGAAATTGTGTGTGCTCCCTACATCATGCAAGACTGTGAAAGATTCATTATTAATCTTTCCTTTTTTCATTTTCAACAACATATGTGGTGTGGAATTAGGCCGTGAAGATTTAAACTTAACCTGTGAAGATTTAGGCTTACCTCTTGGATCTAAGAGATCTTCGTCTTCGGAGTTACCCTCTTGCTCGGGTAGATAGTCATCGTCCTCCTCCTCCTCGATCATGTTGACACTAGCTTTCGGTGTAATTTTCTTCTTTTCCAGACACTCGAATGCCACATGGCCTTCCTTGTTGCATTTGAAACACTGAATTCGACGCTTGGGCTCCTCTTTGTTTGTCTTCGAAAGATTGTCGGTCTTCTTACTTTCCGATTCATTGCTTTCTTTGTTCTTGAAGAGCTGACCAAAGTTGCGGTGCCATCCTTGAGTCTTGTCTCAAAAGATTTACATGAAGAAACTTGCTTTTGAGATTTAAAGGAACGAGACTCTTGGGTGACACGATTCTCCTTCAGAACATTATTCTTCTTCTCCCCACAATTCATGGGGGCTAAAGAGATTGTTGAACTGAGAGAATGCGGATGAACATGTTCACTTCGGCCCTAATGTGAGGTTTCAATCCCGCTATAAACTTCCTCAAAAAAGAGAATCAAAGTACCAAATTGCATACAATAATCACGAATAAATATTCAACTCCAAACAAATAAGAGATTCAAACATATTTAACATAGACATGGAAATAAGCATGGACAATAAACCATAGACTTGAAAACTGTGCGCAAAATAAACATCACCATCAACAAGGATTGGGTTAAATCTCCCCCTCATGCGTGTTGGCTCCTTGCACGACATGAGTATTTAATCATATATTACCAAAATAGCCCTTGAGCCAATCGTGTCCAAAAAAGGGCTCCTTTTACAAAAATAATCAATCCTTCGAGAGGATGTTCACACACATCTAGTGTGTACCAAAAATAATAGTGAAGCTCTAGCTTACACGCAATACACCCGTGCACATCGGGGTGCACAAATATTCGAGTACACAAATAAATGGCACGTGACCAACCAAAAATAATGAAGTATAACTCATAAATATCAAGGTGATGTAAACGCCCATGCACATGACAAAACCTGCACGACACCTCGTTCGGTGACCCTCACGCATGCAACACCTTGTTTGGTGACCCTTGCACACTCATGCCTGTGTGACACCTCGCTTGGTGACCCTCGCACACACGTACGATGCCTCATTTTGTATCCTCGTACTCATCACCTATACTCAACAAGTCCACATGTTAGGTGAGACAGTCAAACACCAATATCAACAATACTAGCATGCGTACACATGGCATCACCCAATCACAGCATACATAGCATAGACCCGCAAAGCATATGCCAATCAATTCAGTATTTAATATGACATCACTCTGGATACTAATTACAAGCATTGCACAATGGTCGGATGGGAGTCCCCAATAGACCATAGAGGGCCAATAATGTAACATGCTAGCCAGTTGCCATGCTTACATTTATACAAATTTGTGGTTGGTCACGATGCTATCTTAATTATACCACCGCCCTACATGTTAATCCTTTGGTTATTCTCTATAATGTAACATGCTAGCCAGTTGCCATGCTTACATTTATACAAATTTGTGGTTGGTCATGATGCTATCTTAATTATACCACCGCCCTACATGTCAATCCTTTGGTTATTCTCTAGGGCAGCAGAAATACATTGGATGTTTTATATTAAACATATGGAATATCCACTGGGCGAACATGTCCAGCTTGCCACCATTGTCTAATTTTCTATGGCTTTAGGCAAGTGCATCCATCCTTGTTGTTGCCTTTCTCCAAGTCTTGTGGATAGGAAGCCAAGTCCTTCACACTCGACCAAGAGCAACTCCTCCCACTATCACCTCCGATCGCCATCACCCCACTGAAAAGATACAGGGGAGAAGGGAGCTTGAGCTCTTGCAAGCACACACACACTCTCACAAACCCTAGAAGAGAACACATAAGGTGAGAGGCTGAAAATTGTTCTTCTTCTTCTTCAACAAAAGTGGTCTACAAAGGAGATAAAGTGACTAACACACATACTAGAGAATGTGAACTGATCAAACTACCTACAATCTTCTTGTACATAGGCGGGGTCCTCCAGCACATAACCTATACCCGCATTTGGGCTTGCCATTTTGATCTAATAGCATCGAGATTGGCTTACAACCAGCCATCCCATACTTGGACAACACACACACATAAACACATGATTCAAAGTACCTATGCATGTCCCACATATGTGGCCAAGGTTACAGAGAACCAACACACATGCATGCACACACATGCACACACACACACACACACACACACAAAGACAGGGATGAGGGATTTCTTGAGTTCTCTCTCTCTCTCTCTCTCTCTCTCTCTCTCTCTCTCTCTCTCTCTCTCTCTCTTGAAAATTGAATGAAATGGTTTCAAAGTGCCACTTATATAATAAAAGTTTTGACCAAATAGTTTTTTTTAAATCAAAATGAGTGTATATTATTATTTGATAAGAGAGTAGATATTTGAATATTTTACATAAAAGTATTATATGATCTGTGTAATGCAACCTAGATGAGTACCATGATTGTTAAGATTGAGACCATAGCCATACCTCAAGGCTCACACTTGTCCCTTTTATGCATCACCATGTGCCCACATCTCCTTCATTTTAAATTCAAAAAATATCCCCCTCCCAAAAAAAAACATATTTCCCACCAGACTCAAAAATATAATTAAAAAATGGTTTACGCCGTGAACCATTTTTGCACTTTCACACCCTAAGGATTCATGCCCTAGGAGTCTGAGCGACGAAAAAAATGAATTTAATTTTTTTCGTGAAGTTTAGTTCACGACGTGAAACGCTAAGTTTTCACGACATGAAACCCTTCGTTCACGCCCCTTTAAAAAAAATCGAATTTACTCGGTTCATGGTGTAAAACCCTAAGGTTTCACGGCACATGAAACACACTTTCTTGATGCCCAAAAAAGGAAAAAAAATAATTTTCTCGTGAAGTTCGGTTCATGGCGTGAAACACTTCGTTCACACCCAAAAAAAAATGATAAAATTCGTGAAGTCCGCTTCACGCCGTGAACTGCACCCACCTTGCTAGTTCACGACTCTAAAAAATACCCCTGTTTGGAGACTCGTATCTCCTAAATCATGAATCTGATGAAGGCGCTCTAGGGTTCATCGGAAAGCTAACATCGAGCTCTTCAACTTTGTTCTTGGTCGTGTGAAGCCAAAATCGATCGTTTTGGCCTCTGATCAGCAGCCTAAAATTTAACCCAAAAATTTAGGCAAAAAAGCAACCGACGTCGAACCATATTAAGGCTACTTTTTGAGGATCTAAATGACAAAATCATGAACGACTCAGGGAAACAAAGTTGTACTACTACAAAAAAATACTACAACTCTCTCATACAGAGTTTTTTAAAATTCCTTTTGAAGAAACACCCTCAAAAACGTGCTGCAAAACAAGGAAAAAATACCTGGAAAATTTTTTCATCTTGAGACAATGATGGGAAATAGATTTTAGGACCTCCTCTTCTATCTAGGAAGTTACTAGAATGCACTTTTTTTGAAAAAAATATCTCTAAGAGGTCGTTCACGTGCGTATAGCACCTAAGCTAATTAGGGCGAACGGGGACATTTGTTTGACCAACGAAGAGAATGCTAGGCCTCTTGAGGCTATAACGGGCTGCGAGAAAATATAAAAAGTTAAAAAAAACACGTGTGCTTACTCATTAAGGAGAAATTAGGCAATCAGACATAGCAACGATAGAGGGATTGCCAAGGATCACACAAGGATTGAACCCAATGGCTAACATCATCGAGCCATTGAGATCTATGCCCCAAATGCAACTCCCAATACCATTGGCCATGCCTATAACAAGTGTGTCATCGGGTTTTATACCCCCTGTCACTTCAATCCCACCGGGCTTTGGTTCTTTACTTCACATCTCCACAAATCCTATAGGTACCAACCCTTTTCAACCCCTGGATGCCCACACTTTAGATATACTAACTAGTCTAGGAAGGGGGGTAGCCCAAGGACTATGTGAGTCTCTCCCAACGAGAGCACTCACATATGGCCTCAGTGACTCATATGGAAATACGGTTATACAAATTTCCAAAATTATGGGCAAATACAAAGGAACAACAAACTCTATTCAATCCATTCAAATGTTTGAACAGAGATGCGAAGCCTTTGGAAATCCCAACTGCCCCACCAAGGTACATGCATTGAACTTATGCTTAGAGGGCAAGGCTAGTCGATGGTTCATCATATTGATGTCGGTGATCAAGACCAACTTCAGAACCTTGAAAACAGCCTTTATCCATGCTTTTTAAAGAGAAGGTGATCGGTGGATTGCAGCAAAAGGACTCTATTCAATTGAGCATAACCCAAACGAAACCATTAGAGACTTTATCCTTCAAATAAAACTCTTAGACTCACGATGTGAGTCATGGGAGAAATTAAAAGATTATCAATTGAAGAGATGCTTCATGATGGGCTTAAAGAAAAACAGCTTACACAACTTGATCATTATATCCAATCCGGAAACATTCGATCAATGTTGTAAAGAAGCAGTACGTTTAGATGATAACATGCTGGAAGATGATCATGCTACAAGATGTTCCTCATCTAATCCAACTAAAGCAATGGTAAAAGAAAGATCGATCTCAAAATTGTCATTCCCTGAATTCTATGTAGCCTTGCTTAAAAGCTTTCAATCGACATCTCTAAGAGAAGATGAGCTCCTTCAAAACCAACCATCCTTAATACCTCTACAAGTGAGGAGAGAAATGCCTTGTGTTAAGTGTAATCACTACGACCATCCCAATCCCTATTGTGCATATAAGGCACCTATTTTTATGTATTGCATATATTGTAAATCCTTTGATCATGATACTAAAAAGTGTCTCAATTCATCAAAAATTGAATCAAAACCTCCATCTCCCGTGCACCAAACACAAATAGTCCAAAGGGTAGAAGCTGCTACGGAAGCAGTTAATCGAACACTTCAGTGTTTCTATTGTCGTGGACCTTACAAAGTGGTAGACTGCACAGTTTGGAATACTTCCATGTCCATAGTCACTGACACCTTGCAACCCATGTGTGAACAATGTGGCATTGATCACATGTTCTAAGATTGCCCAAGATGAGTTGCTTCAATGCAACTGGTCTCACAAAATACAACTCTTAATATCTTGAGTGTACAAAACAGGCAATTTTCCATGATACCCTTAAAGGTGCTTACACACTTACAAGCCAAGGCATGAGAAACAGTAAAAAAGAATGCAAAAGACAATACCACAACATGGGTAGAAGAACATGCTTTAAAGCAGAACCCAAAAGAGAAAGCAAAACCTTCTAAACCAAGTAAAACAAGGGACAACACACTTACAAGCCAAGGCATGAGAAACAGTCAAAAAGAACGCAAAAGACAATACCTCAACATGGGTAGAAGAACATGCTTTAAAGCAGAACCCAAAAGAGAAAGCAAAACCTTCTAAACCCAAGTAAAACAAGGGACAACAAACTATGGAAACCAAGGTTGAATTAAAAGACAAGGAAAAGGAGCTTGTGGGAGGACATAAACCCAAAAGAGCCAAAAGCTACAAATGATGCAGAAGCATCCACCTCAAAAGCAACCACACAAATCACAAAACCCGTATGTGCGACACAGGGTACAAAAGCCTAAAAGAAAATTTGATCTCATCGCATGGGCAAACATAATGAAAAACTGACGATCCAAAGAAAGTCAAAAAATGAAACAAGTTCTAGTACGTCACTAAGCAAGGATGAAACAAGTTCTGACTCTTTACGGGGAGGTGGGGTTTGTTGTTTTGCGAGTGATTGCATTTTTATATTTCTGTGTGCATGTTTTTTTAATAAAAAATTTGCTCACTTTATTTTTGGCAATCATAAGCAAGGTTACATGTGATTTGTGTTAGTGGGGACGCTAAGAGATGTTAATAATGGGAGAGAAGAGAAGGAAGGATCCAAAGGAACATAGACATAATCATCAGAACGAGATGGTGATTGTCAATTCCTCATTTGATTCATTGAAGTGACATTCATCATTTGAGGAATTTGGCCTTCGATGATGTCCATTTGTGTGGTAGGATTCTTGTCAAATGTCGTTAATTAGGACTTGTTCCTGCTTTCTTCTACCTATGTGCTTTTTCTGTTTTTATGTATATTTAAGTGCTCTTATGAAGAAGATATACATGAAGTACAAGAATTGAGTCGTATAGACTCTTATTGAACTGTTCTGTGTGTTGAAGTAGCCACTTGTTGGTGAGGATTGAAAGAATTATGTTGACTTGCGAGGCTAATATAGATATCTTCACTAAGGATTGAAGATCATTGATTTGTGAAGATGGTAGCGTGGTTTGGAGAGGTTTAGAATTTGAAGGAAAATTCCAGGCGATGGGTGTTGTACCATTGACCAGGCTTTCACCCACTATGGCCCCCCCATCGAGAGATGTACCTAGAAATTTGTTGATAGTGAGGCTTTGGTGCAAATGTCCTCCAGTGCATTAGTATGAATATGTACTCATGGAGCAGCTGCTACATTAATTTACCCAAAAGAGTAGTAAGCTATAAGTTTAACAATTATATAATGGTTTTTATAAAAGATCTTTGGGAAGGTGTTAATGTGTGAGATGGCTTAATCCGTGATATGGCTTAAATCGTGAAACTACAGGTTCTTAGGCTATGAGACTATAAATTCATGAGAGGGGTTAACCCATGACAAGCTTAACTTGTGAAAGTGTAGGGTCTTAAGTTGTGAGACTCTTAACCCATGAGAAACTTGAACTCGTGAGATTGCAGGTTTTTTGGCCATGAAGGCTTATTCTGTGAAATGGCCTAAACCTATGAAAGGTAATCCCGTAAAATGGTGTCTCCGCCGTGAAAGTGCAAGTTTTTAGGCCGTGAGCAATAGGTTCTTGTGCACTTATGCTTCACATCCAAAAAGGGGTGAAAAGAATATTGTGAGTCTGTCTTTGATGCACTAATAAGTCTCCGTGGGAATTGATTCTTGAATTTTTGCTCAAATGTTGTTGAGGTAGTAGATAAGACTGCTGGGTTGGTTACCATTGGGGTTGCTTGAACACACAAGCTCTTGTGTAGGTGCTGAATGCACGAGAGTGGTTGAGTAACTTGCTTGGTGTTGCTTGGGCCTCCATTCTTGTCAAAATTTAGGTGAAGCTATTGGGGTTAAAGTCAGTGGTGAGGCTTTCTTCACGCTGCTTGATTTTGGCAACCATATGATGGGATTACCATCATAGTATCCTTGTTTTTGAAGCACATGCACAAGCACCCATATTTGATGAACATTAGAAACTGGTGGCTAATGCCTTTGGTGCTAAGGTTTGTTTCTTTGAACAGGTTGACGGGACTTTTTGATTCGCTTGGGAATCTAAGCTTTGGTATTATCTTGGTAGTACCCTTATGCTTGTAGTAATCGTTTTGGTACTCACACTTGTTGAATTGATGGAGTTACTTGAGGAACTCGCATAGGTTTTTGTGGACGGTGTTGTGGAGAGCTTTTCTTTTTCCTTGGCCTTTGAGTACTGCGTTGAGGAAGAGGCTTTGACTATCAAGGGACCCACATGTAAATGGCCTTGTTGTAGCCTTGAGCTACAAGTAGCTGCTTCTCCACCCACATCTTGATACCATTAAAATACCTTGATTTTGGTTGTCTTGGTGGATTTTTTTTTTTGGTTGATGTGGAAGGTTTGGGGACCTCCTTTACATTGGTTGGCGCTGAGGGTGTAGGTTTGAGACTCATGGGTATTTTTGATGATGATAAGGCTAGAGTCTCTTCTCTGCAGTGGATGATGTTGATAATGAGGCTTTCAAGCATGTGGTTGTCTCCTTTGGTGAGGTTTGTCAATGAAGAGGAATAGTCTCCGGGGCTTTTCCTTTGGGTTCCTTGTTAGAGATAGATGGTTGCGTTGTGGGAACTTCTTCACGAATAGATGTTGATTGCAAGGTTTTGGCATTGAACTTTATTATTGAGGATGGGATTGAAGGAGTAGATACTCTAACGGAGTTGGTTTTGTTGATGCAGATGGTAGGTCATTGTGTAGAGGGGCTTCTGGTGGGAAGAGGCTTGTAACCTTTTGCGTTCAGCATCATAGAAATCCATTAAAGTTGGATCTTCTTCCTTATAGTATGGTATTGTCAACTTTTTGTCGTTGACAATCATGAGATGAAGCACAGTGGTGCTTGGGCAGCAATAGTCCATTTATACTCCAAGGTCAAATTCCAACACATACTCAACCATAAAAAACTTGCAAGTAGCTGCTTCTCCATCCACATCTTGATACCATTAAAATACCTTGATTTTGGTTGTCTAGGTGGAGTTTTCTTTTTGGTTGATGTGGAAGGTTTGGGGACCTCCTTCACATTGGTTGGTGCTGAGGGTGCAGGTTTGAGACTCATGGGTATTTTTGATGATGATGAGGCTAGAGTCTCTTGTGGAGTGGATGTTGATAATGAGGCTTTCAAGCATGCGGTTATCTCCTTTGGTGAGGTTTGTCGATGAAGAGGAATAGAATTCCGGGGCTTTTCTTTGGGTTCCTTGTTAGATATAGATGGTCGCATTGTGGGAACTTCTTCACGAATAGCTATTGATTGCAAGGTTTTGGCATCGAACTTCATTGGTGAGGATGGGGTTGAAGGAGTAGATACTCTAACGGAGTCGGTTATTGATGCAGATGGTAGTTCATTGTGTAGAGGTGCTTTTGGTGGGAAGAGGCTTGTAACCTTTTGTATTCAGCAGCATAGAAATCCATTAAAGTTGGATCTTCTTCCTTATAGTATGGTATTGTCAACTTTTTGTCATTGACCATCATGATAACTCTATCGCTAGCAAAGCATAGTGGTGCTTGGGCAACAATAGTCCATTTATACTCCAAGGTCAAATCTTCTTCCAACACATACTCAACCACAAAAAACTTGCAAGTAAGGGGGTTAGTTTCAATATACATTGTATGTTCAAAGTACCCCAAACATGGCATGTTCAAGTCTTATGTAAAGGAAATTCTTTTAGGATGATCAGTGAGTATTGGTTGACCTAACAAATCCCATAACTCAAGGGTCATGAGATTGTGTTCTCGTGTTGGATAAAGCTCTGCTTGAGCTGTGGTGATTTTATTGGAAAATTCGATTCTAACCAGAATCCTAAGGATCTTTTCAGTAAGATATGTTGGAAGTTCTAGCTCCTCCAAGGTCTCTTCCTCCCGTATAATAGCAATTGTACAATGCCTGTAGGAGTGTTTAAGGAGACTTTTTGCATAGATTCATCAATTGAATATACAACAAGTCACGTATCCAAGTTCCACCAAGGACAACATCATACTCAAGGGAATCTAGGGTAACATGGAATGTAAATTCCACATCTCCACCGATTGTTTGAGTAGCATATCCAAAGTAACCTAGAACTTCAATGTTTTGTACATTGTCTCCTCTTGCAAGACCATTGTATGTAGGGATGAGTTTAGGTTGTCCCAGTGACACCCAAGTGTCTATTGTCATGATGTTATGACTAGCTCGAGGGCTAATCACTGCGCGTTTTTGCTTAACATCATTGCCTATAGGGAAATCTAACCATACCATAATAGAATCTTCAAGAGGAACCATGGATGAGTCAGTTTTTGTTTCAGCTTTTTATTGCATTTCTATTTCATATTCCCATTCACTTTCATCTTCATTTTGGCTCTCAGCTTTTTCAAGAGTACCCAATGTGTACACTGGCACACTTGGCCCTCTGACAATTCTAAGTGAGGTCTGTTTGGAAACTTGCGAATCCTCACAGTTCTGTTGTATGGAGCTCTTTATATCTTGGTTTAACTCATGTTGAGCTCTTAAAGATACAAGTGCTGATGTTATGTTGGCTTTACCATGAGAGAGGAGCATTTTTCCAAATGAGGTTTTGAGAGACTGCTTTAATTTTGTAAGGAAAATGTCAAATTTCTCACGTGCTTTCTCAACCGCATAATTCATGTAATCTGTCTAATGACTCTTTTGTAGAGAGTATGTCTTCCTCTTGAAAGGGGAAGCGATACTCCTCTGGGCTTTGTATTTTGGCTGTTTCTTTAGGTTTGGTATTATTAGGTTCAATCACAACCGGTGATCCTATAAGACACTCAACCAAGCTAAGCATGCTCTCTTGAGCTTGTTTTTGGCATTCTGCATATGTCATCTGATCATGATTTTCAATTTGGGGTGAACATTTTCATTCACTAGCTAGCTTTTCTTATTCCTTCCAGAGAGACAAAGACCATTAAACATCACTCAACATCAAAGCCATCAACAAAGCTTGTCCATTCTCCCCACACAAAGGTCATTATAATAGCATTAGGCCTCTTATGAGCCTAAAGTGCCCAGCCGGCCATAGTTTGAGTGAGTGTGAACACTTATGGCCATGTATATAAGTGAATATCTCTCATAATACAACATACTCTCCCATTGTGCAATTGAGTCTTGCTCTTGCTAATCACTCTCCCTAATACATGCTAGTGAGTGTGTGTGAGTGAAGTGAGGTGAGAGGACGGACGAGTACCCATAGTGCAACGCGGTGATGTGAACGCTCGCAGAAGGCACGATGGAATTGCTTCTCAAGGAGTTGTAGAGCTTGGAGACCTCAAGGGTTATGAGGGTGTTAAAACCCTAAGATCTCTCTAGATAATTGTTATGCATAAACATGCATAAATCAGGCATAAACTCAACCACCCAACCACCCCCGAGCCCAAGGGATGCACACATGAATCATAAATGAAATACATCATACCTCTACCTTGATTTCCCATACCATCAAGAGGTATAACACAATCCAATAGCATGTAGCTATAGTGTGAAATGGTAGGTGAGTAGATATGGACCTCTACACAAGAGACCATAGCATAAGCCTCCAAGCCCCCAAGCCTCCCTTGAGTGTGCCCCGTGCCCCTATTATATAGGAGGGCCCTCAAGTGACTCTTGACTTTCCATTTCCCATGTGTGACCCTTGGATGCCTGACCACCCTAACATTAACCCTTAAGGTTAGTCCTAACCCATGCTCCACTAGAGCTTGTTCCCATGCTCCCATGCTCACAAGCCTAATGTGGGTTAGCCTCCTAGTATATGCACACATAATGTGTATATAACATAGCACACATAATGTACATATAACATACTTCCCCTCTCTCCACTCTTGCAATGAAAAGAAGGAGAACTGTGCTGAACAATCTCAACCGACTCCCAAGTCAAATCCTCTATTTCCCTATCTTTCCACCTAATTTTAACCTCAAAGATTAGTCAACTACAAAGTTTCCTTTCCCTAAATTCAAGAACCTTATTAGGTTCATGTGGAATATAGGATAAATCTTCAACTTTAACGAGTTCTTGAGGAGTAACTGTGTTATCCTCACCTCCCAGTTTCCCTTTCAATCTATTGATATAAAAGACTGGATGAACTCTAACATGTGGAGGTAGTTTTAAGTTCAAACGCAACCGTGCCAATCCGATGTATAATTCGAAATTGACCACAATATCTAGGAGATACATTCGAGCATTTTCCTTTTGACAAAGTCTGAGAGTCTTTAGGAACATTAAAATAAACCAACGCTCCTAGTTCAAAAGACCGAGATGAGCGTCCCCTTTGAGCATAAAACTGTGCCCTATCTTAAGCACTCATGATAGAAAATCCCTCTTGAGGAGTTTGAATATGTGACCTAGTGTGTCTTTAAAAAATGTAACCTTGCAATTTGGATGCTGGCACGATAAGGAATTACACCCATAAATAGGACTTGCATGAGACTGCAACTCAGGTTTGAGAAAACCGCCTTATAGGCTTAGAGAAAAAAATCACTAAGTCCCGTGAAAAATTCCAAGTAATTATTTCATATTTGTGTCAAAGATTTTGCCAAGTTTCACATGAAATAAAACTCAATTGAGAGTGTCTAAAATAGTAGGAAGTTGTGTGTGTTTGATACACCACTTTTTAGCAATCCATTTGTATCCAAACCAATACATGGTTTTAATGTGTTTGCAAGTTTTTTAAGGTGATACAATGCTTACTCTATCCATTGAGATCTTAAAGTTATATGTAAAAGCCCCTTAGCTACAAATATTAATTGTTTCAAAATGTCCAAATTGCACAGAAAAAGATTCTGGATTTAGATTCTTGAGTCATACGCATTACATTCCTTAGTAAAATTGCAACATTTTGTCTGTATAGAATAATTCCGCTAAGGTACATTGTACAAACATAATTTGGGCACCTAAAACCTTTGTTTCATGGTTGTTGAGAGAGAATTTAGAAATTTTGAATAATGTAGCACGATTGAAAAACTAAGATAGCGCTCAAGTAGCAAGATTTACTTGAGCTTGGGACCCCAAAAAATATGTATTAACTTGGTTTTGAACTATATAATCATTTCCGATTGCCAATTTGCACTAATATAACCCTAGTTTTATGGAAGTACCTTTGGAAGGCCAAAATTTTCCTATTTTTCAGCATCTTGGTAATTATGAGATTTTTGTTATAGTTCACAAGTAGCTTAGGAACTAGGACCTAAAGGAGATTGTGTTGTTTTGAAACCCCAAGTTCTACCAATTGACTTTTACAAACATGAAAAACATGATTTATTCAAGAAGTTATATGCATTTTATGGGATTTTTGAATTTCAATGAAAATTTCAAGTTAGAGTTTTTTTGTCAAATTTCTAATATCGCTTGTGTTTTGACATCATGAGAAATCCCCTTTATTTTTTGACTTTTAACCAACCTATGGTTGAAACAAGGTGTAGAAATGTTGTTTCTAGGTTCCCCAAAAAATTCCAAAGTTTTGGTGAGAAACAGGACACTAAAGGACACTTTAGTGTCCAATTACAGAACTAGTGTTAATATCTTCATGGCAAGGTTTGGTGAGAATCATGCTTAGGGCAATCTTCTTGCCTTATAAACCTTCCAATGATCCTTGTTCCATTTGTCACCACACTTGAAGAACAAGCCCTTGTCATTCAAGTTATTAATGCGGTCTTCACCTATAACCTTGCTCTTGTTAGATGCTTTCACATCAACTTGCTTCCCATCATCAACATTTGGAGGTCTAGGAAAAGAGTTGCCGAATCTGAAATTTCCTCTCCTAGCGCTTCCATGAATGGGGGAATCTAGGAGAACTCATGTGAGATGCAAGGTTGACCACTTGAAGTCTTGACTATAGTTGAAGGGCCAAAATCAACTCTAAACCCATGCCTTGCTCTTCTTCTTCCATGTATATAATTTGCTTCATAGATCTCTGCAAGAAGCAGCATAGTCTCCTTAATGGTTTCGGTCTTTAAGCACCCACATCATCCTTAATGTTGTTTTGTAGCCTTTTGATGAATTTTTTGAATTTGTACTTCTCACTCAAACCTTCCACATGAAGTGAGAACTTTATGAACTTGTGCATATAATCTTTGATATTTCCCATTTGAGTGACATCATCCCATTTCTCTACCATCCTTGATCTTTAAGTTCTCCTCATCTCATTCTTAAAGTCCACCAAAGTAGTGATCAAATACCCATGAGCATTCAAGTGCTGCCACCAAGCATGGGCATAGCCTTCTAGATGCAATAGCAAATAACACCTTGGCCCTATCACTATAAGGGCTAAGCTCCATTTTACCAATTCTTCAAACTCCTCATTGGTTGAGCCTTTACCTTTGAACTTAGTGAATGTTATCTTATCCTTCACACCCTTAAATTCATCGTCATCACCACCTTGATGAGGATCATGCAATCTATGCTCTAATGGTCTAACATGATTGCTCCCAAATTTATTAAAATGATGTGGCCTGCCATGACTATATTCCATTCCAAAGGTCAATTGACATTTGTAAAACCTCTCGAACTCCAAATTAAGTGATCTTTAGCTCTATGGAGAGGTAACAGAGTCTACGATCCATGTATATGATCACCTTTGACTTGCCAAAGCTATAGCACTCTCTATTTTGACTTTTCTACAGTAGAAAATCAATTAGTAGTAGATTGGCCTCTTGACCCCTGAAATGATGTCCGCTTTTGGAGTTCTTCAGCTCTATAGGATGGTCTAAGAGTGTAATATCCAACTATGAAGTCAATTTTTGTGCAGTTTGAGTGGATCACACTATGAAAAACAGGAAAGCCGTTTACAAAATGTGAACTAGCTAGTTATTCTGGTGTCCGTATGAGAGATTAAGGGCTAGAATGAGAGCTTAAGGGATGGGGAATCTGACCCTATATCCTTTTTTGCTTCAGTACAAAACCTCTTCTACTAAATTAGGGTTTCTTCCTCTACTGCAAGACTATCAAGAATGGAAAAACCCTAAATCATGCATTCGAAGCATCCCGTTTATTCATGGCAACAACCCATTTCTTAACAATACATCAACCAATCTCCCTCAAGTGTTCACAAGAAAATTTTAAAAAAAATGGCATGACCTTTGGGTATCAATTTTGCAAAATCTCAATGTAAAACCATAACCATATCCATTACATTGTCTTGCATAATCATTGCCAACTTGATATCAATACCAATCCCAATCAATTTTCATTGATGAAGTGCTCCTTGCCCTAAGTCTTCCCGCCCCCTTACCAAAGTTTAAAATCCAATGGCAAGGGTTGAGGCCATGTCTTCACACCATGTACCTAATCCCCTTTTGTATCGCTTCGGGGCACGAAAGGTTTAAGATGCACTCCCCTTGTCGTCTTATCTTTATTGTCAAGGTACTCTCACCACATATCTAGCTTCAACACATACATGTACAAGAGTTAAAAGAAAGCTAGAGCGAAGTGAGAGTTTGATCACTTACAAAATGTAACTTATAAATGCCTACCAATATATTCCATTTCATAAGCATAAACTCTTGGCTTTCCATAGGATAATTCATTATGTCCTTCATATTCAATTCACTTCCAAGCATCACAACATAAACCATATGCCCTTACCATGGCATCCATGTGAGTATAGGAAATCTAATGAATAATAACCATGGCATAAGTATCAAGTATGTGTGTCCATTGACATCCCAAAACATGTCACAACATGTTAGGAGTTTTGGATATCATGAAATCCAATCTCAATGGTATTTGGAAACCATGAATGACATCAAAGAACCAACAAATAGCATAAACCTCTTACTAAATGTTCATGTAGGTCACATTTGAGAATTCATATGGCCATGGATGCTTTCAAAGTAGCATGTGAGGTTGCCCAAGATTCATATAATATGCATTTGAATCATGAAACTACTTCAATGGCATGCTAATAGGCCAATGTTTGCCCAAATGGCTTAAATGAAAGAACAGATGAGAATTAAGCCATCAATAGAAAGTCCAAGGTTCATATGCATACTTAATGGTAATGGGAATTGATTAATGAAGTACAAAATTAGGGTTTCAAGTAAAATCCCCAAATCTCATAAAGTCTTGTGAAGAAATCCCCCATTCTTCATGTAAGAAATGGCCATTTGTTACCAAATATGATGAAATCGGACTATGAAGCAATCAATCAAGAAGGCATATGGTAGTAAGCAACTCCATTATGCATGAATCTCATGAAGAAACCCTAAAGAACACGGCACAACCCATTTCCCTAATATGATCCCAAGAACATTCTAATCACAAGCATTTGAAGCATTTTGTGTCTTATAACATGAGATTAGAACTTAGGAAAGCAATCTTTGATGTGTATTGTGACTAGGGTTTGAAGAATTAACTAGAATGTAGGCGTTGCTTCTTGTGAATCATTTTGTGAGGCTGCAATGGCAAAACAAGCTTTGTTTCTCTCCCTTGAAGCCTCAACACGTTGCGACAAGACACCCCGGTGCCATTTCATGCCTAAATAATGAGCACCCGTATGAGCACCCGTGCTCCAAATCCACCATAGATTAAAAAATATGAAGAGGGATGAAGGGGAAGAATTGTGTAGGTCCACACCACTCAAACCTTGTCCATTGCACACTAAACTTTGGCCAAACCATGTCTGACTATCAAAATTTGGTCGAACTTACTCAAGATTGAGACTAAATCATGTCCTAATGCCATGGTCATCACTCAAGATCACCATTTCCCTAATTCTTATCTCATCAAACTTTAAATATTTTCCATGTTTGCATCGATTTCCTCAAGAAAATATTGGGAAAAGTTAGGAAACTCAAGAAAGATCAAGAAACTAAAGAATCCCACAATTTTTCTTGAAACAAAGATGATGGATCAAGAACTAAGATCTGATATACCAATGAAAGAAAGCTACAACTTTATTAGCCTAGATTATCCTAGCTTAGCATTGGATCAATCTTGGATTAGCCCATCTTAGAGATATTAGTCTAAGTTTCGAGAGAAGAATGGTAATTTTCATTAGTAAAGTGATTAGTGCCCAAACTAGGTTTATTTTGACTTACATACAAGACCCCCCTTTTCACATTACACTTTCATATGTCCATAGGCATGGTCCTTTTTCCATTCTCCAAATCTCTTGACCTTGGGCCTAAGTTACATGAGACCTTTTAAGCTTTGTTACACAACATCATTGAGGGCAACATTTCAAATCTTTTTGTGACATGGATCTCTGAGTACTGATATAAGAAGTGATTACTTCACATTTGCACTTACAAGTTCCAGTTTGTCAATAGTTTCCTATTTATTTTAGGACCTTCAATTTGTGTTAGCACACAAGTTACAATTTCTTACATGAAAGCCCTAAGAAAAAAATACCCTTAGGTACTATATATAGATATGTTCAGTGGCTTTCATCATTTTTGAGATTATCAATTTAAAATTTACTTTCACTACTCTATATATCTTTCTTTCACATTGCATGCAATTCTATCTTTCACATTGCATGCAATTCTTTGTTTTAGTATCAATTTTAAAATTTACTTTCACTACTCTATATATCTTTCTTTCACATGGCATGCAATTCTTTGTTTTAGTATCTTTCTACATTGCCATCTAAGCTCTCTCGCAAGAGCACAAAGGTGAAAGGTAGTTGTTTGCCATTAGTTGTAACATTGGTTTACAACAGTAATTTGAAATTATTCTCCATCTCTTCTTCTTGTTCTTTGTGAAGAAGCTTCGATTTGTGTTAGAACACAAAGTTGTAATTTCTTACTAAAGAAAAAAATGCATTTTTTGTAACATTCACTAGACAAACAAGAAGCGTGATATATGATGAGTGTTAAATTTGCAGCAATGTGATGAGCTATGGTGGATCAAATGCTAGAATCAACATCAGTAACAAAGAGATTAGACGATAATTAAGATGTGATTAGTGATAGCTTAATGTAAGCATGGGTAATCAAAATCCAACAAATTCTCATTAGGCCAATGCCTCAATTTATAGGGTTTATATCCAAGCATCTAATCCCACTGACCTCTCCTTGATTCACTCCACCTCTTTTGCTTGATTCTCTCCACCTCTTCCTAGAATATCTCCACACCTCCTAAATCTCCTCATGCTATCCTTTATTCTCTCCCAGTAGATACTTCTCACCTTTTCACAGCTTCTCTCACATTTACGGATTCTCTTTTACAGCCCCTTGCTAAGGGCTTGTTCCCGCACACACCCTATTCACTTGTATATTTCAATACCTCCCCTCAAGTGAATACTCCTAGCACACCTGGACCCTATACCAAGTTTCCCCCTTACTTGATAGTCCACGACTAGCGCCTCAAGTCTCTAAACTCATAGTCCTTGACACTCTCTCTCTCTATGTGTCCAAGGCTACTACAAGTGCCCGCGACCTCCTTGACTAAAGTGCTCACACATACATCTACCACATGGCCTACATCATCGGTGGCTCAAAGGTGGTTTTACTCTGTTGGGGCAAGTTACATTGGGTTGTGGGTTCTCTCTCTCTCTCTCTCTCTCTCTCTCTCTCTCTTTCTCTCTCTCTCTCTCTCTCTCTCTGAGATTTTCACATGGCTCCTCACTTCTTGGAGCCTCGTATCTTCTCTTCTCTTCAGTCTTCTTGTCGTGGCAGCTTCTCTTCACGCGTCCATGTCTTCCTTCAATGCTTCGTCTAGCCCTTCTTCTCGGTGTTGATCTTCCTCTTGGAAAGAGATGTTCTTCTTCTTTCATGGCTGGGGCCATGAGCTTGACCGTCAGTTCTTGCTCCATGTGAGCAACATGTTTTAATGTATTGTTGACAGTTCTTTTGGGCTTTTGATGTTTATCTTGTGTCATTATGCAATGCAAATCCAAATCTATGCGGGAGGTATTGCCTCTTGCCTTATTCTGGACAAGGATAGTAATTGATCCCATATTTACAATGATGTAATGTGCCCAATACATAATGCATATAGCATTCATTCTTATGCACATTCCCAAATGCAACTCTAGCTGTGAATAACTTGAATTTGTGTGGAGGTTAAATGCAAGATGATGATTACCACAAATTTATTAGCATGATTTTACCAGAAATTACATTAAACCAAGGGTAACAAATCTGTATGGAATGGTTAGAGTGTCAAACCATCTCTGAATTGCAATATGAAGTTATAGGGATCTGTATCAGATACCTAATGATTAATTTGAAGCCTCAATTGCACCAGAAAATAGTGATTAGTATTGATTAATCATTGATTAGCAAATTAATCCTCTGTTTTGTGTGCAAAAACCAGAGTATGCGGGGAGTCCAGATCCGAGGCCTTAGAATTCAAATGAGCTCAAATCCTTTCAAGGTCACCAATAACAATTACTCTAGTAGAGGATTAAGCCAAGAAACACAAGATTTGAGCAAACATTAAATGCTTCATCTCTGTTTTACCAAAGTCACCTGTAGATTTGATGAAGAGCTTAGATCTCACTGTCGACTTGATCAAATCCAAATTTGTCTTCACCAGCTTGTAGAGCACCCTTGAAAACCCCTAGGGCCAAGAGAAATTAGAGCAATTTGATATAGAGAAGAAGATATTTCATTTTTCCCTCAGAAAAATGACGCCTGCGGATTCGCGATTTTCGGGAGCTGTAGAAGGTGGTTTGACATTTTGATTGAATAGTCTGAAAGGTGGGCAAGGTAGCTATGCTTGCCTAGAAGCTTTTGCCCTAATGTTTCTCCTGGAGGGAGATCAAGCCCCTCCACTAGATGGGAGTGCAGAGAGCTAGTTGAAAAGAGGTGAAAATCTTAATTATCTACTAATCTTAATTAGCCAAGTGATTAGCAAGATAATGGGCTCACAAATTGATGGATTCTAGGCTAGGCTCTGATACCATGTTAAATTTGTAGCAATGTGATGAGCTACGGTGGATCAAATGCTAGAATCAACATCATTAACAAAGAGATTAGTGAGCAATTAACTGATAGCTTAATGTAGGCATGGGTAATCAAAAACCAGCAAATTCTCATTAGGCCAATGCCTCAATTTATAGGGTTTACATCCAAGCATCTAATCCCACTAATCTCTCCTTGATTCACTCCACCTCTTTTGCTTGATTCTCTCCACCTCTTCCCAGAATAACTCCACACCTCCTAAATCTCCTCATGTTACCCTTTATTCTCTCCCAGTAGATACTTCTCACCTTTTCACAGCTTCTCTCACATTTACAAATTCTCTTTTACAGCCTCTTGCTAAGGGCTTGTTCCCGCACACACCCTATTCACTTGTATATTTCAACAATGAGTTCAGGACTTTATGGTATGTTTGTTAGGAAAGGAGCTTTGTTAAATATTGCTAACTAATTTGGAGAAAATTGCTATCTAATTCTTCACCCTAAGTTTATGATAATCGTGCTCCTATAACTTGCTATTGTGGAGAAAATTGCTATCTAATTCTTCACCCTAAGTTTATGATAATCGTGCTCCTATAACTTGCTATTGTGGAATAAATCCAGATACTAGTTTATATATATCCACGATATAAGTATAGTATCAAGTATGTGGAATAAACCCATATACTAGCTTACAAGACCATCCAAGCTCATCTCGGACCTCATTTGGGCTCCATAATGTTAAGACATGGTGTCCTAGAGTAACACTTGCTTACCCCGGTGCGTCTTCTTGTTCGGCTAACCATCCGCACACCTACACGTAGCCTATTTAGTAGTGTGCTTGACTTACCATTACTATCATGCCACCAATGTCACCATTTGGTATATAAATCAGGCCTATGTATCAAGTTGCTCAACCGTGGCTTCTCCTTATAATGGGGCCTTACAAAACATGAGGCAATGAAACCCATTACAAAATAGAGTGAGAATGGACATTGATATCCAGCACATAGGCCTTTCGTCTGCAATGTAATCTCTCTCTCACACACACATTAGCTCTCTCTCTCTCTCTCTCTCTCTCTCTCTCTCTCTCTCTCTCTCTAGGACACAAAGGTTTGAGGGGACCCTCACATTGGTTTTATCAAGAAAGCTACCCTGGAGGACTGGTGCATAGTTGTAGGAGGATGATGAAGAGCTATAAAAGGAAGAGAGACGGTTGGCATGGCAATGGGGCTGGTAGACGACCTACGTGCTTGTCTATTAATAAACAAAATTTTGATGCTTCACATCCAAGATTAGATTGGTTCATGAATAGATGGAAAAGAAATGAGAATGCAGTTTTGACGATTTGAGGTATGCCTTTAATGAGGATGAAATAGTAGAGAATTTATAGAAGACAAATAACCAAACAATTGAAACAATGGAGGAAGAGAAAACACATAGGCCAGGTAAAGAAATAGAAAAAGAAAAAGACATTCCTATTGATATTGAAGGTGATGATAGTAACAATGAGGAGAACATCCACAAGCTAGAATATATTCCTTTATGCCAAAAAAGGAAAATTAGTATTGTAATCACATGAAAGATCAATAAATGATATTTTTAATATGTTTCTACCAAATGTGAATCCATAGGAATTTTTGTCATGAAAAATTAAAAATATCTATGGTTTTATTATGGTCTTTCTAAAAGTTGAGCGAATAATTTTTCCTGAATAGTTGAGTGAATTATTATTTAGTTGTCTGAAAAAATTAATTAGTTAATGGAAGTGACTTCTAAGTAAATTCAAATGTTGGCAAAGGTTGTAAGGTGATTTAAATTAGGTTTTTGTAAGGTTGTGGTGGAAAAAAAATTAAACATTCCAAGTTTTGGTGGAGGCTCTTGCGAAGATGCATAGAGGAGGGGAAAATTATAATTGTTCTCCTTAATCATGGTGTTAATGGATTGATGGGTGGTGGGATGGCGCTAAGCCAACAACAAGAGTTGGTGTCGTTCGTCAATATGTCTCTCTCTCAACCCCTATATGCGCGTACACGTGGCTCTCTCGACCCCTATATATATGTGCATGTGTGTGTGTGTGGCTCTCTTGCATATGCGCCCATCAGGCATGAGCCCAGCACTCCTCTCTTTGACACGCAGATGCAGTAGGTTGGGGTTGGGTCACAATGGCTAGTTGGTTTTTTTCCACCTAGCATAAATTTTTTTACATATATCCATAGGATTTTTTGCTATAAATTTTAAAAAATATGTATAGTGGCACTTTTCTTTTCTGTGTAAAATTGGAAAAACATAATTTTCAAAGAACAACACAAAAACATTTAGATTTGTGTTATGTACAACAAAGAAATATGTATACAAAGTCCCAATCATGGCCAAAATTTGACGGATGTTTTTGCCTGTCAAGGGCCTTTATGCCTATCAAAAAAGTTTTTTTTTTGCATGTAAAAAAACATGCATTGACTCAATAATTGCATTTCATTTTAAAATGTTTTATTTGAGAATGCCTTTCATTTGACATGGTCTCAAAAATTTTCTTTTAATTTTTTAAGGCATTATACACACACACACACACATACACACACACTTTATAGTTTATAACTGTATTATTAATTCTAAGCTATATAAATGTATGATATCACTATATATTTTATAGGCTAAATTATGCTTTATATTCGTATAACTTTATTATTTACATAGATATATAATATACATATTATAGTTTAAATTATCATAATCTTAATTGCTACCACGGTGGCACAACCTACCCTTCCCCCTCTTTCATCACAGTTGACAGAAATACCGACTCTATCATCTCGCGCAGACAACACCTACATGATGGATTCCTTCCGCCCATAATTTGGCCATATCACCCTCTTGCATAGACGGGTCACAGGCCAGAGCTGGTTCATTTGTCTTGAGAAGGATGACTCGCCACCAGCACATTAGCTGCCCAGGCCTCCTATGCCTTTGATGTTTACTACGTCAACCAAAATGCGTGCAACTTCAACCACGTAGCCACAATCACAAACACCAATCCTGTATCCCTGAAGTTCTACATGAGCTCTATGAAGGTCTGCACATTGCGATCCTTGAATCGTAACTTTATATTTTCTCTAAACTTGCATTTTGTTCTCTTTGAAAGCTTGAAAAAGGTCTAGATCTTGTTTTAGGTATGTTTCTCTTATGATCTCGCTTCTTTAGAGCCCATGGTTGCTTGATCTTGTTGTTCTTTTGCTTGCAATTTGCAACATGGAATCATATTCTTGTTGTTTTTGGTTGTGCTACATATTCAAATAGATAAAAGTATGTTTAAGCTTATACACATACATTTTTATCTCTAAAAATGTAGCTTATATACATACATTTTTAGAGATAAAAATGTATGTGTATAAGCTTAAACATATTTTTATCTATTTATCTTCGTACATAGATCTATATACGTAGATAAATAGATAAAAATATGTTTCAACTTATACACATGCATTTTATCTCTAAAATTGTATGTATCCATACACATAGATAAATATATAAAAATATGTATACATGTAATGTATGTATATAAGCTTAAACATATATTTATGTATTTATCTATATACACATTTTAGTGATAAAAATGTATGTAAATAAGTTGAAACATTTTTTAAATCTATTTATCTATGGATATGGATCTATACACGTATATTTTTATCTCTAAATACGTGTATAGATCCATATCCATAGATAAATAGATTTAAAAAATGTTTCAACTTATTTACATACATTTTTATTGCTAAAACTGTAGGTATATAAGCTTAAATATATATTTATGTATTTATCTATGTATATAAACTAGGTGGTGCTGGTGAATTTGTTATGTTACTTCAGGCCTTCTCATTTGTGTGTGTGGTGTGTAGGAGTTTGGTATATCAAATCTCACAGAGTCAAGTAAGATTTTTAATTCAAAAGCTTTAAATATTTACAAATATTTGTTTTTATATTTGTGCCTGATTCCTACTAATGTTCTAATAATTTTGTAGAGCAGGGGAGGGGGGGGGATTAGGGGAGAGTTGAGTCACTCCCATAGCTTGGTGGAGTGGCTCAATTCCCCTCCTCTTAAGTATAGCTTGGTGTAGCCACTTCATGTGGTAATGGGGTTTAAGTCTCCTACTCTCTCACAAATTTAGGCGGACCATCTCGATTTGGAGAGGTAACTTCATAAGAAGATACACCGACAAGGATTTGGTAGCCATTTATTTCCATGTTAGTGCCTTAGTTTAAAGGTTTCTATAAAGCATTTAGGCCATTCATAATCACTTTACAATGCATATCATTATAATAGTACTCTTTTTTTTTTCTTTTTTCTTTTTTGGGATCAATAATAATTATATATATATTAACTGAAACTGTTCAAAAGCTTCAATACAACCAAGTCAGAGCTATAGGATCCATATTTACTACTCCTTCTCAACTTCATTCAAGATTTTACACAAAATTCCCCCCTCTCTTCTTCCATCAAAAAGTAGGATTGTTCCCAATATATCTGATATCCCAAAAGTATACTAGCCTCCATCATAGCTTCTGTAGTGCATCCACGAGGGGACTGTTTTTCCAACATTTCCCCTTTCTTGGACCAAACTTTAAGAGTGGGTCTGGTTCACACAGGGTTATTTCTTATGGTGTGAGGGAAAACCTTATTGTACTCTTTCTTTCTTATGGTGTGAGAGCAAACCTAGATGTTATTTCTTCCTTTGACTTCTTGTTTTCATTCTAGCTTCTTTTTTTGGGACCAATAATATTTATTTATATTAACCATACCAAAGCTGTCATACAACCAAAACCAGAACACCATCATCTACTCTTTTTTCACCTCATTGAAGATTTTACATAAAAACTCCCATCTTTCATCCTCACACAAGAAGCAAGATTATTCCCAAGAGATCTGATATCCCAGCAGTAGGCAACCCTCCATCATGACATCTGTAGTGCAACTATGGGGGGATTGTTTTTCTAGCATTCCCCCTCGCTTTGACCAGACTTTGATTGTGGGTCTGGTACCAACCGGGTTTTCAATAAAGGCAACAAATGTGTGATCAGTTTGTTTTTTCTTGCAGTACCACCTCTGAGTTTTAGGACCAAATTTAGGAGGCCTTTTCTTCTCAACCCAACATCTCACCTGTAGCCAACAATCTATCATTAGGGAAAGAACCCTAGTATGTTTAAAGCTTATCAAGAAACAGGGCAACATTCAAAACATATTCCTATGCGGATTCTGAATCAACAAATCTAACTCAGGAGATCTAATTTTATTCACATTACATATAGACCAGCACATGCACACACATTTATGCATCAGCCTCTGACTCTTGCAATCCGGTACATGTAGCCCTCAAGAATACAATTGCATTCTTGCTAGTCCAGATTTTCCATAAGATGCAAGTTCTGATAATATTAAACACCAGCCCACTGAGTTCATCAGTGATTGACAACTTACCAAATATCCAGCCCCCCCAACCAGCCCACTGAGTTCATCACTGAGACTGACCACTTACCAAATATCCAGGGCAAGCAAGATGGCTTGAATAGATAGGACCCAACTTTGGGATTGCACAAAGTCTATATCTATAAGGTCTTTTCATTTTGATATAATGTCATCAGAAAAGTGCTTCCCGAAATTGAAATTTAGGGTAGCCCGTTAAATTTTGGCCTTGGTCTCAATTTCCAATAAGCCAAGACAAAAGGGTATTTGATGTTGACATGGTACCACAAGTTTCAATGCAGCCTTAAATGACTTTTAGGCTACACATGATCGATTATGTTTGAGTACAATGGAAACTACCACTCTCGATCGCAATGAATGGGAAGAAAGTGAGAAGAGCGAGACACAGAGATCCACCATAGCCACTCTGGAGTCTTGATCGCAAACAATGAATGGGAAGCCAAGACAAAAGGGTCTTCAATTTCAACCAGTGTTCACGACAAACATTTTTTACAACCAATACAAAAACCTTTGGTTTTAACTATGCTAAGGTTTTTCAATTAGATGAATAATTCAAAACTTTTACACTTAAAAAAAATTTAACTTGAGTATCAACCATTTCTTAAAGTTATTTTTCAATATCTACCATTCGCTTTGCATTTCAAAACGTAAACATTCAAAAAGTTTGCATTTCAAAAAGTAAACATTCAAAAAGTTTATATGACAAATATAAACAACCAAAGAGTCGTTTATTAATATCAAAATTTCACTCATACAAAAGTAAACTTCTTGCTCATACAAAGGCATTTGACATCCTTTAAGGTAAGGCTTCATAGAGTGGTTAAACTACTATGGATAAGCAAAAAGATAACATTCTTCCATGATAGCTTTCGATAGGCAAAGTAAAGTAGCAATGTCCATAGGATATGCTAAAAAGCATAGATACCATGGACACAAAATTTTGGGAAAGATTAAAATACTTTGTGGAATATATTGTGATACTCCATCAATTGACTCTTCAGTATTTGCACAAAGATTAAAAAATTAATGCATTATATTATAGGTTAGTGTAAGATTATAAGATCATTTTACATTACCGTGTTCAACAATCAATGGTCAAAAAGGAATTGATTTTCTTCCAACTTCATGGTTAAAAAACCGATATCCTGCATAAAGATAAAAGTAAGAATATACAAATATTGTAAAAAAAACCCAATGTTAATCTTGCTCCAATAATAGTCACCAGTATTGTGTAGTTCCATAGATATACCTTGATGTTTTACAAGCGTTCCTCCATGCCTACATAGCTTCAACAATATCAAAATCTTCCACATTTCGACCCTCAATTGATATATGCAACAATGATTCCAAACTTCTTGTCTCAAGTTTGTTTCTTAAACGTGTTTTGACGTTATTTTGTGTAGAAAAACCCCTTTCACAAATTGTTGTACTGGAGCACTGGATCATGGCAATTTGACTCAAGCACAATAAGTTTGCATATTTTTCCTTAAGCAAAGTATTCCAACTTATGCGTGTCCAAGTTTCACGCAAAGGGAGATTTTTCCAATCCAAAGTTGCTTGTACTTTGAAAACTTGAAATTCTTTCTTTATGCATCTCTCATCCACAAGGTTTACACACATTTCTCCATTAACTGTCTCTTTTGGCCGTGCATAAAAGTCAACCAACGCATTCATTTCTTCAACCCCATATGCTTTCAAAAGCTTCCCACTCGAGAATGAAGATGGAAATAAAATCTTCAAGTTGGCCAAGACTTCATTGTCCACAAATCTTTGCTTTAAGGAATCCATTAACAATGTGCAATACTCATTTTGAAACCCTATTGCAATTACAAGCTCAGAACCTATGGCACACCTCTCGATTTTAACTCCTCTGAAATGATCACCTTTGATGGATGCTCTAAGTGCCGCAAGTTGACCATTCTTTGATCCATATTCAGGGATCAAGGGAAAACCCTTGCTATCATGCTGCCATGCATTCATGTCAATCAAAGGATCCACAATGAGTTCGAGTTCCATAGCACCAATTGTTGCAGTTACCAAACTAGAAACTGCTGTGACATCAAAAAAATCATTTTGAAAAGCAAGACTCAAGTGTGTAACATGCTCTAGCAAGACTCAAGTGTGTAACATGCTCTAGCAAGTCGCACAAAGAAAGTGCAAACAATATATGAACTCAAATGTGCATACTCTTTAAAAAAGAGCAAAGTTCTCAACCTTGAGAAATTCTAGCAAAGGCTCCAAAACCTCAATTGTAGTGCACATCACCCTATGCCGACTTAGCCAACGAACTTTATGAATACCCTTCATATGCAATGTAGGGCAATCAAACTCTTCTTCCAATTTGACTAATTTGGCAATACGAGTGGGACTTTTTTTTAAGAATGAGCCAACATCATTCAAAGTTGCATATCAATTTTATGAGCATAATCACTATGCTTTGTTGCATCTCCTGCACATAAATGGATTCTATGTGCTACACAATGGATAGACGTGAGATATGGACTTGATTTCTTTAAAAGTGTTGCAAGGCCATTATCTTTACTACCAACCATGACAGACGCCCCGTCTGACCCAAAGCTAACAAATTTTGACACATCTATTTCATGTAGTTTGAAGAAAGCATCCAACAAAGCATACAATCCTTTGGCTGTTTTATCTTCAACCTCCCACAAACACAGAAAAGATGCATGTGGTTCATGACAATACATATAGCTACCATAAACTATAAAGTGCTCTACATTTGAAATATTTATAGATAGAATTTGCTTTAGCCTGTAAATTGTTTCCTTTTTTATAAAATCTGCCATAAAACCAACAAAAACTACAACAGTCTTATCATTGTTATAAAGTTGCTCTGGCACACTAGGAGCCCCACAACATTGAAGTAATTCTAACAAGTATAGGTGCTTCAAAAAAGCAATGTCATGCTTTGCCAAGAAATATGCAACTCAAAAAACGCATGCAACACTGTCTTCAACATTCCTCATTTGTTTTTTCATACCTTCTTCCAAGGCTTTTTGAGCATGTCCTTGAGCATATGCAACAAACTTATGTGTTCTAGAATTAGCATGTTGTTTAATGGCACTTAGTTGTACATTGATTGAACCAGT
The DNA here is from genome assembly GCF_041138505.1 of Cibotium barometz. Classification (NCBI taxonomy): domain Eukaryota; kingdom Viridiplantae; phylum Streptophyta; class Polypodiopsida; order Cyatheales; family Cibotiaceae; genus Cibotium; species Cibotium barometz. The sequence goes on from NC_141077.1 coordinate 20,936,415, forward strand.
AGTCCCATATTCACTCTTGCTATTTTTTTGCTTTTGAAAAATAGTGCAAAACACTCTTCCACTTTGTCTATCAAAATAAGCCCACTCAAAAACAACCCCCCATGCTTCTATCCAACTTCTCCTTGCTTTTCAGATTCTAGTTCCCTCTTCTGCACTCACATTTTCATTAATCTCTTCTTCCACTTCATCGGTATCAACACTATTGACACTTTTTTTACGTTCGAATGAAAGCTTAGGGGTTTTTGTGAACCTAGCATTAAGGAGTGTTTTCAGTTTACCATGCATGATTCCTCACCAATATTCAAGTTCCAAAAATATTACAATATTCAAGTTTCAATATTCAGCTTACTAAATATCATCAAACCTTCCCTTTTACCCATAAGTATCATAAAAATTTCCATTCAAATCATAACAACATCAAAGTCTTGCTCATCACATACATCTATCAGAATCCACAATCTGCAAAAGGCATGTACACAATGCACACATTACCAACGTTATTAACAATAATGCATCAAGATACCATGTGGATCATCAAGACAAAAAGAAAAATGCTTACCATCCATAACCATTGCTTGATCCCCTAGCATGTGAAAAACTTGAACCATGGGTTACAAGGCAAGCTGACGATCAATAGAAGGGATGCAGCTCCTAAGAACACTCCTATAGGCCACACAAATGAGGACATTCACCCCACGGTTGTTGCCTAGACTACAAAATAATTTTTTTTCTCAAGGAAGAATTCTGCATTAGTATCATGCATGAGAAGGTAACTTTTATATGAATATTAGTTATATTAATTATTTTAGCTAAATATAATTTTAATAACACCATGACAGACCTTTCAAAGTGCTGGCAATGACCCGTGCCATGAGTAGATAGAGAAGATGGCTGCCATCGTGCATGACTCATGAGAAAGGTAGCTTATATGAATATTAATTATATTAAAATTTATATGAATATTAATTATATTAGCTAAACTTTAGCTAATATAATTAAGAATCATATAAATTTTAATATAATTAATTAGTTGCTAAACATAATGTGTTAGTAACTCAGCAGTAGTTAGTTAATGTCAAATGGACCTACCAGTCCAAAGCGCTAGCCGCTGGCACCACGAGTAGATGTCGGATGGAGAAGATGACACGCTGGCCGCCGCCGCTGACACCACGAATAGACGCCGGACGGAGATGATGACTGCAGTCATGTAGACCAAGCGGAGGGCGACGATGAGTCAGTACACTAGGCGGCTAGCAGAACTGGCGAAAGGCATTGATCTGCACCACAGAGGGGAGTCGAAGGCGGGTGGCGGACGACGTCGGAGCACACCACGTAGGTGGCGGAGGGTGTTATCTGCATAGAGGGGTGGCGGAGAGCGTCAGAGCACACCAGGCAGAGAGGCGTCCGACCCACAACACATTGCCTTAGTGCGGCCACCAACTGAAGGTGCTCACGACTGTAGCAGTGCAAAGCAAGAAGCTCAAGACCCGCAACAGTCGCAGCACCAAGACCCTCTCCCTCTCTCGCCGAGGAGTAGCAGTTGTTGTAACACCATGACTCATGAGAAGTGGGAGTCAAGCGGCAGAATACACACTGCGCAGAGAGATTCGAGAGATCCCAACTATGGAGGAGTCGATGCATAGGGTTCCATTACAAAGACTAATTTTTTATTTTTAAAGAAAAAAAAATTAAAATTTCCATTATCCTAACAATTAAAGTTAATAAAACTAATGCAAGTAAAATTAAGTAAGCTGTAGCATTGTACACTGGCGGTGGGTGAGTGATTGTTGGGCACCATGAAAACCATTAACAAAGGCTTTAAAAATTAAGGCATTAGGCATACCTTTAAAACTTGATATTAACTATTAATAATAAATACATTAATTTTATGATTTAAATTTTATCCAAGATTCCAAGGGGTTGAAACTTAACAATTATTAATTTACTATTAACTAGTTAGTAAGTTAGTAATTACTAATTATTAATTAGTTATTATTAACTAATATAAAAAATATATTTAGTATCGATTCAAAAATTATAAGAATTATATTAACAATTTAAAACTCTTTGAAGCTTGAATATTTAACATTTTTTAAATGTTTAAAATTTTAAATAAAGGTCAAATAATTATATACCTCTAAAAATTACAATTCATCAAAACTTTCTAATTATATGTTTTCGGGTTAAATCTCAATTTTAACAATTCACATTGTTTTTTGTCATGCTAGATTTTTATTTGTGCCAAGCACTCTCTTTACGGATGAGCGCTGGAAGTAAGACTCTATCACGAGCCCTTACCCCAAACACACACCTTCACCAATTGCCCTACACCACACAATTCACATTACACTAAATCCAGGTTTTTCTTGAACACTGGAACCTTCAACGCAGTCTTCGATGACTTTGAGTACGATGGAACTTTCAACGCAGCCTTCAATGACTTTGAGTACGATGGAAACTACTCTCTGGATCGCAATGAATGGGAAGAATGAGAGAAGAGCGAGACACAGAGATCCACCATAGCCACTCACTTCATCTAGCAGAATGCCTGTGCTTTTGTGGTCGCTCGTGGTGGCCGCAGCAATTTGTTGGGCGGCACAAGGCCGGACACACGGGTCAAGCCCATGCGCAGATTGGCCAAGTGAAGCAGCTCCAACCGCATCAGGCTACCTAACTGTTAACCAAAGCAGTGGCTCCAGAATGTTCTTCACATACTATGAGGCCATAGAGCAGAGAAACCCTAGGAAGAAAATGAAGAAAGAGAAACATCCAGTAGGAGGTGATGATATGCATGATGATGATGGGGTACCCATCCTGCTATATCTCCAAGGTGGCCCTGGATGCTCTAGCATGATTGGGAACTTCTTTGAGCTTGGGCCGTGGCGCGTGGACGAAGATCAGTGCCTGCAACGCAACCCCGCCCCATGGAACCGCATCTTTGGCGTCCTCTTTCTTGACAACCCTGTTGGTGCAGGCTTCAGCATTGCCTCCTCCATTGATGACATCCCTTCTGATCAAAACCATATTGCCCGCGATGTCTACACCGCTCTCGAGGGCTTCTACAACCGGTTCCCTGCCTTCCGCGACCGCCCCTTTTATGTAACCGGGGAAAGCTATGCAGGGAAGTATGTCCCCTCTGTTGCAACTTACATACTTCGCAAGCAGGACGAGCAGAGGATTTCTTCTCGCAGCCAATTGGGTTCGTCTCGAGCATTGCGGCTTGATGGCATTGCCATCGGCAATGGCCTTGTCCACCCCATTGCACAGGTACAATCACTCTAAAAGCTCTTAGAGTGAGTTAAGCAAAGATTTAAACAAATTAGTGACTGTTTGTTCAATTGGTTTGGAGCTTATTTAGATCGCATAAGTTTTTGATATCCAGGTTCTACTCAGTGCTCCCACTGCTTACTACATGGGGGTCATCGATGAGCATCAAAATGCCAATGCCGACATGCTGGCCGCAAAAGCCGTGGCTCTCATAGAGGAGGAAAAGTGGACAGATGCACATGATGCAAGGAATGAGCTAATAAAGTATATCCAGAACGTGACTGGCTTGGCAACCTTGTTCGATGTGAGGAGGAGAGTGGACTATTACACCACCAAAGATGGGGTGGACTATTTGGCTGCATTTATGAACAAGGAGGAGGTGCAGAGGTCTTTGTTAAATGCTGAGCCACTGAACTGGGTGGCGTGCAGCAGTGTGGTGGAAAGGAGGATGGCCTCAGATGTGCCCAAGAGCACCAAGCACATGGTTGAGGTTCTACTGAATCGATCCATCCCAGTGTTGCTATACCAGGGGCAGTTCGATGTGCAAGAAGGGGTGACATCAGCTGAGGCTTGGATTCGGCTCCTGCAATGGGATGGCATCAAGAGTTTCTACGCTTCGGATCGGAAGGTTTGGAAGGAGAACAATGTCGTTGCAGGATACGTGCGATCCTACTCTTCTCTTACACATGTTGTGATCTCTAATGCAGGCCATCTTGCCCCTGCAGATCAGGGTTATCCCTCACAGCGCATGGTAGAGGGTTGGGTTTCTGGTGAGACCTTTCGCTAGTTATTGTTTAGCATGCCCCACCACTACATACTATGTGCTCCATCCACTACATGCTATGCCGACTATATACGTATTATATTATGCCCATGGCAATGGGGGCTGCCAAGGGTTTCCCCAAACTCTTATTTAAATCACATGTTAAGTAGGGTTATTGGTTGTGATTTCAAGTTTTTTTTTTGTTTTTTTAAATTGTTTGTGCAAATATAGTCATATCTCACATTCATCAAGGTAAACGAGTGATAAAATCCAAGCTTATGCATTCCCATGTCATCTCTAGAATATCTAAGCAATGTAATTTCTTGTACTTCCTTAATGAGAGAGAACTCCTCTTAGGTTGTACACAAAGGAAGACATATCACTTTCTCTAAGGAACTATTAGAGAGTGCAAAGCAATATAACCCCCTCCCAATGCCATCCTCGGACCTCATTTTGGCTCCACAATGTTAAGACATGGTGTCCTAGGGACATAACTTAGTGGACTGAGTCTAAATTCTCTTATACCAATGTTGCATGCATAGAAGTTTTCTATACTAATCCACAGTCCTAAGCATTATTAAGAACATTGATGCTAATTAACACACGATTAAGATAGAGGAGAGAGAAGAAAGAGATGAGGTGTCATGTTTTCTTATATTACTATGGTACAAAAAGGTAACTTGATGCTTGTACATGATGTAGGGCTATGGTCAGTCCCATAGGGGTGACCTAGGTCCCTTCTACATATGTTCTACTGATGTTATAAATGAACGATGATGATCTAGTGACTGATCATTTGCTGAAAATGATGAACTACTTATATCTGTGAGAATGTTGCTTGTCAACCAATTGCCCTCCTCTGCTATCGACTAGTATGCTAGACAAATAATACATAAACTATGCACTTTTATATGATGTGTTCCTACCTTGTCCTAGCCACTTTTGGGATATCTGCCAACAACAGGAGAACCTGAAGGCTGCTGACAAGCACTCCTACCTTCCCAAGATGGTGATGTTGAATGTTCATGTTGAGGTGATGCTGTTGAAGATGATAATGATGATGATGCTAATGAAGATGCTTTTGATGTCGATGTTGTTGCTTCTACTACTGATGGCGACACTATATGTTGTCCAAACTACTGGAGAAGGGATTAAGCCAATTCATGCCGACGATTAGCCATGGCACGGGCGTGCAAAAACATGAGGCATATAAAAACATACAAAACATGAGGCAACGAAATCCATTACAAAATAGAGTGAGGATGGACATTGATATCCAACATACAAGCCTTTCAACTTAAGACTTCGGTGTAATCTCTCTCTCTCTCTAGGACAAGAAGGTTTGAGGGACTCTCACATTGGTTTTATCAAGAGTGCTACCCTAGGATTGTGATGCATAGTTGTAGGAGGAGGATGAAGAGCTATAAAAGGAAGAGAGACGGATGGCTGATCGACGACCTACGTGCCTGTCATATGCAAAAACGAGTTAGGGGGCTGCCTAAGAACGAGTTAGAATAGGAGGTGACAAGTTGCTATATAAATATGATATCTTAGCATGAATTAGCAGTCGTTTATTTAAAACAACACAAAAGATTAGATTTGTGTGATGTACAACAAAGAAATATGTATACGAAGTATAACTAGCTACACCGATTATGTCTGAGTCAGTCTGACTTGCGAGCATCCATGGAAACTATCACTCTCGATCGCAATAAACGGGAAGAAAGAGAGAAGAGCGAGACACGGAGATCTACCATAGACATTCTCTTCATCAGTTTAGTTCTTCCGTTGGGAGCAGAATGCTTGGGCTTTTGTGGTCGCTCATGGCGGCCGCAGCGATGTGTTGGGCGGCGCAAGGCCAGACAATGGATTGAAACCAAAGCCATACCTCAAGGTTCACACAGTTGTCCCGTTTATGCTCCGTCATGGATGTTTTCTTCATCTGCCTTTTATTCAGCTTTGATCTTCGTGTGTTCTTGCTTGGTAGTAGCCTCAAACTTCGCTTAAAGCTTCTCTTTGTCACGGAGAGGCTTTATAAGAATAATTTGCTGTCTTGCTCTAAGGTGGCTTTGAGCTAACCATTCTCCTCTTGCACTCTCTTCCTCTAAGGTGGCTTTGAGCTAACTATTCTCCTCTTGTACCCTCACTTGAGGAGAGAGAGTTGGTTTCCCTCTCACAGTAAGCTTTAGCCCTAATCCCTAGGGCTAGGTTGCGCATGTTAGGATACACTTGGGGCTTATTAGCTTAACGTTTTTTCGGTTCAAAATTCTATAGGTTAGGCTCAAGTGATACAGCCCATAAAGAACTACTAGAAAGAGCATAGCAATATCTTCACCTCCCAAGGCCATCCAAGCTCATTTTGAACCTCATTTAGGCTCCACAATGTTGAGACATGGTGTCCTAGAGTAATGTTTGCTTAGCACAGTGCGTCTTCTTTTCTGGCTAACCATCCGCACACCTATATGTATGTAACCTATTTGGTAGTGTGCTAGATCTACCATTACTATCATGTCACTAATGCAACCGTTTGGTGTGTAAATCAGCCCTATGTGTCAAATTGCTCAACCATGGCTTATCCTGATAATGGGGACCTTACAAAACATGAGGCAACAAAACCCATTACAAAATAGAGTGAGGATGGACATTGATATCCAACATGATTGAAGTGTAATCTCTCTCTCAAAAAGGAAGAGAGACGGTTGACATGGCAATACCCAAGAACTAGTTATTAGGAGGTTGCCCAAGAACGAGTTAGGACTCATGAGGGGGTTGCTAAGACATCTTAGCATGAGTTGGCAGCCATTTATTGAAAAACACAAAAAGATTCAGATTACAACAAATAAATATGTATACGATGTTGACATAGTACGGATTGATAAGTAACTAGTAACTACTACTATAAGCTTCTTTGAGGCTACACGTGATCTCTCCATCGATTATCCTTAGGACTAAGTGTCACGAGGTCTTAAAGACCCTTGTTAGGTGACATCAATTGATGGCTATGTTCAAAAATCGCGATGCCTTTTTTAGGCCGTCTGATAAAGTAAACGAGGTCTAGTAAACTAGGTCGAGTAAACTAGGTTAATAAGCGATCATAGTTTATTTTCTAGTTTACTAAATAGGTATAGTTTACTTCCTAGTTTACTAAGCGATCATAGTTTACTTCTTAGTTTACTAAATGGACATAGTTTACTTCTTAATTTACTAAGCGGGCATAGTTTACTTTCTAGTATACTGAGCAAATCATAGTTTACTTCGTGGTTTACATCATGGGATGAGAGTGAATTTGGGTTTTGAACTTGGAAAATTTTGGAGCAAGATGTTATGTGCAAAAGAGGAATTGAACTAAAGACCTTGGGTCACCATTGGAAACATCTTACCACTACACTATACCTTCAAGCACCATGTGGTTTCAAGTCATTATATTCTATGTTTTTCACTCTTAGTTTACTTAGCCTAGTTTACTTTCTAATTTACTCGACCTAGTTTACTTTATCCAACGATCCTTAAAAAGCGTTGCGATTTTGATCAATGTCATCCATTGATGTCATCTAATAAGGGTCTTTAAGACCCTGTGAAAGTTAGTCGTGAGTGTCTATTATGTCTGAGTGAGTCTGACTAGTAGCTACTACTGCGATAGTTTTCAATGCAACCTTCAATAACTTTGAGGCTACAGCCTACACGACACGTGATTTCTCCATCGATCTCAATCAGTCTGACTTGCGAGCATCCATGTATACTTCCACTCTCGATCGCAACGACTGGGAAGAAAGAGAGAAGAGCGAGACACAGCGATCCACCATAGCCACTCACTCATCAGTTCAGTTCTTCCGTTGGGAGCAGAATGCTCATGGCAGCTGCAGCAATTTGTTGGGCGGCACAAGGCCGGACACACGGATCAAGCCCATGCGCAGATTGGCCAAGTGACGCAGCTCCAACAGCATCAGGCTACCTTACTGTTAACCAAAGCAGTGGCTCCAAAATGTTCTTCACATACTATGAGGCCATAGAGCAGAGACACCCTAGGAAGAAAATGAAGAAAGAGAAACATCCAGTAGCAGAAAGTGATGATGGTTTACCTATGTATGATGATGATGGGGTACCCATCCTGCTATGGCTCCAAGGTGGCCCTGGATGCTCTAGCATGACTGGGAACTTCATTGAGCTTGGGCTGTGGCGCGTGGACGAAGATCAGTGCCTGCAACGCAGCCCCGCCCCATGGAACCACATCTTTGGCGTCCTCTTTCTTGACAACCCTGTTGGTGCAGGCTTCAGCATTGCCTCCTCCATTGATGACATCCCTTCTGATCAAAACCATATTGCCCGTGATGTCTACACCGCTCTCGAGGGCTTTTACAACCGGTTCCCTGCCTTCCGTGACCGCCCCTTTTATGTAACCGGGGAAAGCTATGCAGGGAAGTATGTCCCCTCTGTTGCAACTTACATACTTCGCAAGCAGGACGAGCAGAGAATTTCTTCTCACAGCCAATTGGGTTCGCGGCTTGATGGCGTTGCCATTGGCAATGGCCTTACCCACCCCATTGCACAGGTAGAATCACTCAAAAAGCACTTAGAGAAGCGAGACGCGCTTCTGTAATGAGTTAAGGAAACATTTAAACAAATGTTTGTTCAATTGGTTTGGAGCTTATTTAGATCGTATAAGTTTTTGATATCCAGGTTCCACTCAGTGCTCCCACTGCTTGCTACATGGGGGTCATCGATGAGCGTCAAAATGCCAAATGCCGGCACGCTGGCCGCAAAAGCCGTGTCTCTCATAGAGGAGTGGACGGATGCCCATGATGAGGCACAAGGAGGAGGTGCGCAGGTCTTTGTTAAATGCTGAGCCACTGAACTGGGTGCTGTGCAGCAGTGTGTTGAAAAGGAGGATGGCCTCAGATGTGCCCAAGAGCACCAAGCACATGGTTGAGGTTCTACTGAATCGATCCATCCCAGTGTTGCTATACCAAGGGCAGTTCGATGTGCAAGGAAGGTTTGGAAGGAGAACAATGTCGTCGCAGGATATGTTCGATCCTACTCTTCTCTTACACATGTTGTGATCTCTAATGCAGGCCATCTGGTCCCTGCAGATCAAGCTTATCCCTCACAGCGCATGGTAGAGGGTTGGGTTTCTGGCGAGACCTTTCGCTAGTTATTGTTTAGCATACCCCACTACGAACTATGTGATCCACTCCGACTATGTTTGTGCAAATATAGAGTCGTATCTTACATTTATCGAAGGTTCACTAGTGATAAAATCCAAGCTTATGCATTCCCATGTCATCTCTAGCATACTTTTGTTTTTTGAACCAATAGTGAGTATATATCCTACTTCAAATCTGTCTTTACATCCAGACCCATTTAAACAAGAGATTCTAACTGAACACACCCCTTAGTCATAAGACTTTACAATTCTACATTCAAATGTTTACATAACATATTCCATCAATCTTCCTCCATCATAAAACTGGACTGTATCCAAGAGATTTGGTAACTGAACTGAACGCAGGCTTCCATAATAGCTTCAGTAGTGCATCCTCTGGGGGTTTGCTTCTCTAACACTTCCCTCTTTTTTGACCAAATGCTGACTGTGGGCCTTGTCCCAACAGGGTTCGCTATGAATGCCACAAATGTGTAGTCCACTTGCTTCTCCTTGAGGTACCATCTTCTAGTTTTAGGGGCAAATTTAACTTGTTTGGGCTTCAAATCCAGACCAATACAGACCTACATTATATCAATCATATGTTAGACTTCCCTAGTATGCATGACAGTCCCCCAAAAAGATAAAGAAATCAAGTGATGCCATTTTGCAGCCTCTGAATTACTTTACCCATCCCATCTTTATCCAGCATGTTCTCACATAGACTATAGACCAGCACATATACACACTCTTATGCATCAGTTCTGTCACATCCAATCCAAGAGAGGATCCACTTTGAAACATAATACAATTTCTAGTAACCCAAATTTCCCATAAATAGCAAGCTCTGATAATACTAAACAATACATCTACAGCCCCATCATTAGATATCTATTTCCCAAGAATCGAGTCTCCATGATGGCCCTAAATCCCTATACAATGTTCAACCCACTTGCCAATTTTGTCCCATGCTCCTCTGATAGCTAGAGAGTCCTAAAATGCATGTTTTTTATCCTCCAAGGTAGTTCTACATCTGGGGCAACACCCACTCGTGAAGTTTTGTTACATTAGCTTAATCCCAATGGGCAAAGCCCATATACATAAGAAAACCTGAAATTTGACATGGATATGGCACTCCCACAAGTCTTTCCATCTCCTCTTCCAACAGCCAAGGCTCCAGCTCACCCTTCAAATTTTGTTACAATATTTCACACATTAATTTTCCCTTTTCTTAGTTTTGTATACAAATCCCTAGTTTTTCCTTTTAACAATTTAGCCCCATTGAACTAAGCCCAGTCTTTTATTAAGCAAGACTCATCAAATGTAGTAGAGAACCACCCTAGCAGAGTATGCACTAGCACCTGTTCCATTAAATCCCTTTCCCTTGTAGACAAGTCAAATTCTAGCTCCAGTTGATCAAGTTCTTTCCACCCCACAGATGTCCAGTCCGAGTAGTCTGCCAACCTCCTTAACCCTTTATTGTTCAGTTTTCTTGCTGAGCAAGTATCTAGAAGGGTGGAATCAGTGAGACCACCATAGTCCCAAATTGAGCATTGAATTTCCTGAGGCTCTGCATCCCCCATCCCAATTCATTAGACTCAAAGCTTCCTTCCATTTGTTGCTCAACATCCTACATAAAGGAGAACCTATCACTTTCAAAGGAGCATAGGACACAAGAACATTATGTAAGCATTCAACATAGTGTTACATACTGCTATTCTGTCATGAAAAGGGATCTTGATCCCCTCCCACTTCTTTAACTTCCCAATGAATCTGTCTAAGGCCCAGGCAATCAATTACTTGTTTGTGACCGCAACCCCAAATGGGACACAAGAACATTATGTAAGCATTCAACATAGTGTTACATACTGCTATTCTGTCATGAAAAGGGATCTTGATCCCCTCCCACTTCTTTAACTTCCCAATGAATCTGTCTAAGGCCCAAGCAATCAATTACTTGTTTGTGACCGCAACCCCAAATGGGACTCCTATGTGCCTAACATTCTACCCTTTCCTTACTACCTCACACCTCCACCTCTCCAATTCAAAATCATCATCCTCAGTAAGAATTATGATTCTGGATTTCTGAATATTACACCTAGATCCAAAAGCCTTTGCAAACTCATGTATGATAGACAAAGCCTATCTTATATTACTGTTATCAGCTTTCAGAAACAACAATGAATCATCAGCAAAGCATTGGATAACTAGTTGCTCACTATTTCTCAGCTTCAATCCAGTTATTCTCCCTTTTATACAGGCATCTTCCAAGGCCACTATCAGCAAAGCATTGGATAACTAGTTGCTCACCACTATTTCTCAGCTTCAATCCAGTTATTCTCCCTTTTATACAAGCATCTTCCAAGGCCACTATCAGAGAATGAGAAGCAATAGCAGCAAACAAGAGGGGGGAAAGAGGGCAACCTTGCCTCACATACCTATTAATTTCAAACCTCCCAACCACTCTCCCATTCAGCAGGACATTAGATTTTCCTCCCCAAGTAAGAGTGTCAATACAAGTAGCCATTTTAGTCTAATTCTAATGGAAATCACACTTTTATAATAAAAACATTTCTAATATGCATTTTTCTATGCCTAGAATGAAAATAACATTTTTAGAATACACTAACGGTGGGGATTACTCTTTTTGAATAATAAAAGATAAAACTTATTTCACAAAATTTAAGAAAATTTTACCATAACCTCCTTTGTATGGCTACCAAGCAAACTGATTTTAGAATTTTCCAGATCAGTTTGGTCACTTTTTGATCATTTTTAGGTCAGTTTAGCCTGCTTTTTGGTTCTAGTTGAAACAAGAGAGAGAAGAGATGAAATATCTCATTATTTGAGAGTTTAAAACTCCACCACACATGTGAAATAGGCACCTCCTTCATGAGGGAAATTTCCCCACACTGAGGTGTCAAAAATGCATCATTTCCTGTAAATATCTTTTCTTTTTTAACTAATAATCTTTTCCTTAGTCAACTCTTCATCTTCTGTGAGTATTTACTCATTTTTGGGGGGATTTTCTTTATTTCTTCAATTTATCTCCTCCCTACATTTGGATTAATCTAATTGGCCCCTCAGAACCTTAATCTAAAATTTTCAAAAAATCTAGATCCTTAGGCTAAGGCCTTTTGAACATATTATAATTTATTTCTAATGCACCTTTCAAATTTCTTTTTGAACTTCTGTTTCGAAAAAATTTATTTTAATAAGAAAAGATATTTTTCCATCAAAAAATATCTAAAAAATTGAATAAACTCTCTCTAGAACATTTTCTCTCTCTAAGCCAAAACAGGTAGAAACAAGATCTGTTAATATTCTGACAAGGGGAATGATTACAGGGGGAGAGATTGGACAACTTGAGGGGCTGGGGGAGGAATCTTACATCCTACCCCACTTAAAAAACGCGAGATGTCCTCATCTTGCCAGCTGGAGTATGATCTCTTTCATCTTCTTCTTCTTCTTCAATCACTTCCAGCGTTACTGCCTTGGAAGTGGAAGTGGATGGCCGATTTTGGAACAACTCTCTTTGACTTCCCCTATTCTGAGGCAGAGGTCTTGCATTATTTTGGATTGAAACTGCAGGTTAGTTAGAGGGTCTACTTTTGGGATTTCCCTGAATTTGGCGGATAGAAACCTGATTACTCTGGAAGGAAGGAGCTGGAGTCTGGAATCTTGATCCCTGATTTCCCTGCCCCGAAAACCTTGATCCAAAAGGAGTTAGGCAATCCATACTGTGATGTCCAAATCCTTGACAGTTATAGCATTTCACTCCCTTTTTCAAGGGTGGAACTTCTGAGTTAAATTCCAAGGAAATTTGGGAAAAGGACATTTCTTCCGTTCTGGAACTTTCCCTATCCTGGGATTGACCCTGATATCTCTTAGGTGGTGGAAGGTTGGAATCACCTTCTGGAACTAATAATCTTTTGAAAGGTGATGGTGTTGGCTTTGGTGGGACCTTGAAATCAAAGGCCTTGAAGAAATCCATCCACATTGCTTCGGCCATGGAAACTGGCTTGGCGTTCTTCACCAAAATATTCAAAGGTTCGTTTAGTCCCCGAATGAACCTGGCCATCAGTTGTTCTTCATTCAACGGTGGTGAGTATTTGAGGAGAAGAGCGAACGCTTGGTGATATACTTCAATAGTTCTGCTCCCCTGGGTTAGCTCTAAGAATTTGTTCATTTTTGTTTCCAAAAAGCCGGGAGGACAGAACCTCGTCCTTAGTAGGTAAATTTTGACATCATTCCATGTCTAAGTATTCCGATCCAGACGGTTTGTCTCGCAGTGGTTTCCCCATGCCACTCTAGCTGTTTCTACAATCTTCAGCCTTGCAAGAGCCATTTTGCTCTTCTCACTGTACCCGGTGACATCGAAGTATTCTTCCATTGCTTCGATCCACTTCTCCACGGCCTCTCCCAAGTTTTTCCCTTCACCCTTGAAAGGTCCAGGCTGCGGCGAGCTATGAAGAGTTTTCAAACATCCAAGTCGAGCTCTTCCTCATCGAGTTGGGGGTTATCATTTCTACCATGACGACCTCGATCCATGTTCCTATCAATACGAAAAATCTTATTAAGTTCCCTTTATTTATGATTCAAATCTAATTTTTGATTCATCTGATTCTGGGGTTCTTTAGATAGGTCATCTCCCCACAGAATCATGGGATAAAGATACTTGCATTATCAGATAACAATTCATTCAGAACATATCATTCATATCTTTAACACAATAATGGTCTATTAGACCAAAATTTCCATCTGAATAGTCCTCCATGGGGGGATCTCAATTTTATAGATTTTTAATTTGTCATCTCTTAACTTGATCCACTGGGTCAAGAGTTAACAGTAGCAATCTGTCAGCACAATCCACTAATCTCATAGTGATTTGCTGAAGTCATATCGTCATTCTAGTTACAAACACAACACAGGGACTTGTCCCATTCATCCTCATTGTGGTTTTGCTCAGTTTATCGCTTTTCAACCAAAAAATCAGGAATCATCATTTTTCAATCAAAATCCAATTCAACTCATCAGTTCTCAACCAGTATTTTAAAATCATCACATTTGAATTCATCATCCAGATAGCATTTTAGCTTATAATTTCAAGATCTTAGACTTACTCGTATATACTGCCAGTAAAGAGCTGCAATTATACCCTCGGTATATACGGGTAGTCACGGTCCTTGGAATTATAAGGTAAATACCATCATGTCTAGGCCTCAAGTAAGTCAGGGATTCCATACAATTGCAGTACTTCCATCTGAAGACCCAATTATCAAATTAGAAATTTTATTCCGAATATCAATTTGTATGAGTTTCGTTACACAATTCCAACCTTTTACTGCTACTTCATAAATTTATGACATTCTTGGCTTCTCGGTTGATCCACTTTAGCCAAATTGCTTTGATACGGGCTATAAGATCCCTGACCCCACTGCGCAACGAATTCTGGGGAGCTAGCAGCGGAAGTAGCACTTCTTACGCGGGAAAGGGTCCCACAATCGGGGCCTTGCCCACAGATATCCAGACAAGAGACTAATCCATCGATTCTTCCAAAACCGAACTCAGAAAAACTTCCCTTCCCCGGAAAGCACAGGCGATTCCTCCAGGATAACTTTTCTCTAAGTAGTCAAAAGCCTTAACTAACTGAACTGATTTGAGCGAACCCGTAAGTCCCATAGTCAGATCAAGGGAAAGATTGCACTTGGATCATAGAGACCAATGCTTTTTTCCTCATTAAGAGGCACAGCCGTCGATTCTTTTCCATAGAACAATTTTTATCTGGGATTTACTTCATCTATCGTACCAATAGAAACTAGTCTCATTTTAGGGATCCATTAGTCCAGCCTAACCCCATCCAGAGTCCCATGGGTTAGCCAACCGCCCAGTGATGGGATCCAATTAGGAATTTGGTTAGGTTTTGTCCCGGGTACTAGGGAAAAGAGTTCCCAAGCCCCCTAGCCAGAAATTCATGCAAACTTACAACTAGTCACACCACTTACACACCCAATATGAAATTGCCTTTTTCACAGAATCAGCATCTTCTAAAAACATTCTTTTAATGAAACCATTGTGTCACTGATAATAATCGTCAAAATCTCCGATTGAATCCTTATTTCTAATCATTCCTTCATCTGTGTATCTATGGCATTATTGGCAATAACCAGAACGCTCACCATCTGTCCTCTAAGGGGCCTTTTCAATAGTTCCTAGCTCATAGTAACCGGCAATATATTCACATAACAAAATGGAATCTCTGTTGAAGATTAGCAAGATCAACCAACGGATCCATATAAAAGAGCCATAGACTCATCCGTTGAGGACTAGCAAGGTCAATCAACCAGATCCATGCCCGAATTCAGAAAACAACTCTTACTCCTTGTTCCAATATCTTCCACGACGCACGTGTGGGTATCGTCGGTGACCCAGAGCCCGAGCACTGTATGGTCAGTACCCTCTAAGATCTTTCGTAGTAGGTGACCTAGCGCTTCACTCATAGGTCGCTTCTCGTTGGTCCCTCATCCACCGTACTGGAAGCTCACCATTTAAATCGAACCAAGGCTAGTCAAGACCTCGGCCGACCTTGCTACGCGAGACGTCCTCCATTGACTCTCCGTCAGCTGTTGCAACTTTATCAGAGCTAGGTCTCCACGACCTCATTCACAAGACGGTCAAAATGCTTCCCCAACATTTTTGACATAAAACAGTCATTTAAAAATAGGTCATAAATACAATTTCTATAACGAATCTTTCGTTTTTCCACATAAATCTACATTACTTAAATCCACATTCATTTCATAAGCATTTCCATTCTCATCACATAATTTTCCATCTTAACACTTCTTTTCTCAATTAACCTCATCAGATCTCATCCACTCGCATTTACCTATACATCTCATCTCATCACATTCATTAACATCTATCGAGTTTACATTGTATCTTACCACATCCATTCACATCCCATACCATTCATTCTCATCCCGATTCACATGTCATCACATTCATTCTCATCCCTTATCATTCATTCACATCCCGATTCATAGGTTATCACATTCATTCACATCCCTTATCATTCATTCACATCCTGATTCACATGCTTACACATTCATTCACATCCCATATCATTCATTCACATCCTTTATCATTCATATCTATCCAATTTACATCACATCTCATCGCCTCTATTCTCGTTCATATCCATCACATTCACATCCACATATATTCTTCCACATACATCCACATCCATACTTATCACATACACATCCACATCTATCCTTTCACATACATTCACATCCATAGTTATCACATACACATCCACATCTATCCTTTCACATACATCCACATCCATCCTTTCACATACATACATCCACATCCATTCTTTCACATACATCCACTTCCATTCTTCACATACATCCACATCCATTCTTCACATGCATGCACATCTATCCTTTCACATACATCCACATCCATTCTTTCACATACATCCACATCCATCCCATATTATTCATTTACATCCTGATTCACATGACATCTCATCACATCTATTCACATCACATCCATCCATCCATCCATTCACATTTATCTGATTCACATGACATCTATCCATCCATCCATTCATTATTATCTGATTCACATCACACCTATCCATCCATTCATTCTTTTATAAAAATCAAATTCTGTGGGAATAACATTCTCATAAAAATCAACTTCTGTGGGAATAACACTTTTATAAAAATCCTTGTATACATCTATTTATGCATAAATTCAATTTTAAGGAAAATAACACTTTTGAAAAAAAAATCCTTTATGCATCTTTCTATGCATGAAATCAAAATCAATGAGAATAACTCTTTTGAATTAAAAATAAATTCCTTTATACATCTTTCTATGCATAAAATCAAAATCAATGAGAATAACTGTTTTGAAATAAAAATAAATTCCTTTATGCATCTTTCTATGCATAAAATCAAAATCAATGAGAATAACTGTTTTGAAATAAAAATAAATTCCTTTATGCATCTTTCTATGCATAGAAATTAATTCTAATGAAAATCACACTTTTATAATAAAAAAATATCCAATATACATCTTTCTATGCATAGAAATTAATTCTAATGGAAATAACACTTTTATAATAAAAATATTTATAATATGCATTTTTCTATGCCTAGAATGAGAATAACACTTTTAGAATACACAAACGCTGGGGATTACTCTTTTTGAATAATAAAAGATAAAACTTATTTCACAAAATTTAAGAAAATTTTGCCATAACCTCCTTTCTATGGCTGACCATTTTTCAATTTTTTCATTCTCAAGTTACTTAAAAATTATCCCAAATGGTTTAAGGCATTCTAAACTAATCAAATTCCACTTTTTAAAGAGAAACAATATGAAAAGTTTTATTCTAACAATTTGATTATATATCTAGGATAAAGAAAGACTGAATTCAAGAATGAAGAGAGGGGGAAAGCCTTTCTAACAAGGCATAACATCATTTTTCATTTTAAAGAAAATAAAAATTAGAAAACCATTAAATGGAATAAAGAAAAAGTAGGATTTCTAGCTTACATGAATTTTTTTGAGCTTTCCTTTGGCTTGATGGTTTGAGGGATCTACTCTTGTTTGTAACAAGAGTGGCCACCAATTCTTTTGAAGAGGAAATGGTCAAAAACTAATGAATTATCAATAAATTCACTGTTTTTGGCTCTAGGGGGAGGAGTAGAGTAACAGTGCATAAAACACTATTAAGCTTTTACAAAGGGGGAGGCTTGTATTTATAGGAAAAAGTGAGCCTCTAACCAAGCAAACTGATTCTAGAATTTTCCAGATCAGTTTGGTCACTTTTTGATCATTTTTAGGTCAGTTTAGCTTACTTTTTGTTTCTAGTTGAAACAGGAGAGAGGAGAGATGAAATATCTCATTATTTAAGAGTTTAAAACTCCACCACACATGTGAAATAGGCACCTCCTTCATGAGGGGAATTCCCCCACACTGAGGTGTCAAAAATGCATCATTTCCTCTAAATATCTCTTCTTTTTTAACAGTTACTAATAACCTTGTCCTTAGTCAACTCTTCATCTTATGTGAGTATTTACTCCTTTTTGGGAGGATTTTCTTTATTTCTTCAATTTATCTCCTCCCTACATTTGGATGAATCTAATTGGCCCCTCAAAACCTTAATCTAAAATTTTTAAAAAATATGGACCCTTAGACTAAGGCCTTTTGAACATATTATAATTTATTTCTACTGCACCTTCCGAATCTCTTTTTGAACTTCTGATTCGGGGGAATTTATTTTAATAAAAGAATATATTTTTTCATCCAAAAATATCTAAAAATTGAATAAGCTCTCTCTAGAACATTTTCTCTCTCTAAGCCAAAATAGGTAGAAACAAGATCTGTTAATATTCTGACAAGGGGAATGATTACAGGGGGAGAGATTGGACAACTTGAGGGACTGGGGGAGGAATCTTACATTCTACCCCACTTAAAAAACGTGAGATGTCCTCATCTCGCAGCTGGAGTATAATCTCTTTCATCTTCTTCTTCTTCTTCAATCACTTCCAGCGTTACTGCCTTGGAAGTGGATGGTCGATTTTGGAACAACTCTCTTTGACTTCCCCTATTCTGAGGCAGAGTTCTTGCATTACTTTGGATTGAAACTGCAAGTTGGTTAGAGGGTCTACTTTTGGGATTTCCCTGAATTTGGCGGATAGAAACATGATTACTCTGGAAGGAAGGAGCTGGAGTCTGGAATCTTGATCCCTGATTTTCCTACCCCGAAAACCTTGATCCAAAAGGAGTTAGGCAATCCATACTGTGATGTCCAAATCCTTGACAGTTATAGCATTTCACTCCCTTGTTCAAGGGTGGAACTTTTGAAGTTAAATTCCAAGGGATTGAGTTTTGGGAAAAGGACATTTCTTCCATTCTGGAACTTCCTCTATCCTGGGATTGTTGACCCTGATATCTCTTAGGCAGTGGAAGGTTGGAATCACCTTCTAGAACTAATAATCTTTTGAAAGGTGATGGTGCTGGCTTTGGTGGGACCATGACATCAAAGGCCTTGGAGAAATCCTTTGCCATCCGCACTGCTACGGCCATGGAAACTGGCTTGGCGTTCTTCACCAAAATATTCAAAGGTTTGTTCAGTCCCAGAATGAACCTGGCCACTCTGCATTCAGCGGTGGTGAGTATTTGAGGAGAAGAGCGAACGCTTGGTGGTATACTTCAATAGTTCTACTCCCCTGGGTTAGCTCTAAGAATTCGTTCATCTTTGTTTCCAAAAAGCCAGGAGGACAGAACCTCGTCCTTAGGTAAATTTTGAGATCATTCCATGTCTGGGTATTCCGATCCAGACGGTTTGTCTCGCAGTGGTTTCTCCATGCCACTCTGGCTGTTTCTACAATCTTAAGCCTTGCAAGAGCCATTTTGCTCTTCTCATTGTACCCAGTGACATCGAAGTATTCCTCCATTGCTTCGATCCACTTCTCCACGGCCTCTCCCATGTTTTTCCCTTTACCCTTGAAAGGTCCAGGCTGCGAGCTATGAAGAGTTTTATGAACATCCAAGTCGAGCTCTTCCTCATCGAGTTGGGGGTTATCATTTCTACCACGATGACCTCGATCCATGTTCCTATCAATACGAAAAATCTTGTTAAGTTCCCTTTATTTATGATTCAAATCCAATTTTCGATTCATCTGATTTTGGGGTTCTTTAGATAGATCGTCTCCCCACAGAATCATGGGATAAAGATACTCGCATTATCAGATAACAATTCATTCAGAACATATCATTCATATCTTTAACACAATAATGGTCTATTAGACCAAAATTTCCATCTGAACAGTCCTCCATGGGGGGATCTCAATTTTATAGATTTTTAATTTGTCATCCCTTAACTTGATCCACTGGGTCAAGAGTTAACAGTAGCAATCTGTCAGCACAATCCACTAATCTCATAATGATTTGCTGAAGTCATTATCGTCATTCTAGTTACAAACATCAACACAGGGACTCGTCCCATTCATCCTCATTGTGGTTTTGCTCAGTTTATCGCTTTCAACCAAAAAATCAGGAATCATCATTTTTCAATCAGAATCCAATTCAACTCATCAGTTCTCAACCAGTATTTTAAAATCATATCAACCACATTTGAATTCATCATCTGGATAGCATTTTAGCTTATAATTTCAAGATCTTAGATTTACTTGTATATACTGCCAGTAAAGAGGAGCTGCAATTATACCCTCGATATATATAGGTAGTCATGGTCCTTGGATTTATAAGGTAAATACCATCATGTCTAGGCCTCAAGCAAGTCAGGGATTCCATACAATTGCAGTACTTCCATCTGAAGACCCAATTATAAAATTAGGAATTTTATTTCGAATATATATTTGTATGAGTTTCGTCACACAATTCCAACCTTTTACTGCTGCTACTTCATAAATTTATGACATTCTTGGCTTCTCGGTTGATCCACTTTAGCCAAATTGCTCTGATACGAGCTGTAAGATCCCTGACCCCACTGTGCAACGAATTCTGGGATGCTAGCAGCGGAAGTAGCACTTCTTGCGCAGGGCAGGGTCCCACAATCGGAGCCTTGCCCACGGATATCCAGACAAGAGACTAATCCATCGGTTCTTCTAAAACCGAACTCGAAAAAACTTTCCTTCCCCGAAAAGCACGGGCGATTCCTCCAGGATAACTTTTCTCTAAGTAGTCAAAAGCCTTAACTAACTGAACTGATATGACCGAACCTGTAAGTCCCATAGTCAGATCAAGGGAAAGATTGCACTTGGATCATAGAGATCAACGCTTTTTTCCTCATTGAGAGGCACAACTGTCGATTCTTTTCCATAGAACAATTTTTATCCGAGATTTACTTCATCTATCGTACCAATAGAAATTAGTCTCATTTTAGGGATCCATCAGTCCAGCCTAACCCCATCTAGAGTCCCATGGGTTAGCCAACCGCCCAACCACTGTAGTGATGCAATCCAATTAGGAATTTGGTTAGGTTTTATCCCGGGTACTAGGGAAAAGAGTTCCCAAGCCCCCTAGCCGAAAATTCATGCAAACTTACAACTAGTCACACCACTTACACACCCAATATGAAATTGACTTTTTCACAGAATTAGCATATTCTAAAAACAATCTTTTAATGAAACCAATGTGTCACTGATCATAATCCTAAAAATCTCCGGTTGAATCCTTATTTCCAATCATTCCTTCATCGGTGTACCTATGGCATCATTGGCAACAACCAGAATGCTCAGCACTTGTCCCCTCAGGGGCCTTTTCAATAGTTCCTAGCTCATAGTAACCGGCAATATATTCACATAACAAAATGGAATCTCCGTTGAAGATCAGCAAGATCAACCAAAACGGATCTATATAAAAGAGCCATACACTCATCCGTGAGGACTAGCAAGGTCAATCAACCAGATCCATGCCCGAATTCAGAAAACAACTCTTACTCCTTGTTCCAATATCTTCGACGATGCACGTGTGGGTATCGTCGGCGACCCAGAGTCCGAGCACCGTATGGTCAGCACCCTCTAGGATCCTTCGCAGGAGGTGACCTAGAGCTTCACTCAATAGGTTGCTTCTCGTTGGTCCCTCATCCACGGTACTGGAAGCTCACCATTTAAATCGAACCGAGGCTAGTCAAAATCTCGACCGACCTTGCTACACGAAACGTCCTCTGTTGACTCTCCGTCAGCTGTTGCAACTTTATCAGCTAGGTCTCTACGATCTCATTCACAAGATGGTCAAAATGCTTCCCAAGCATTCTTGACATAAAACAGTCATTTAAAAACAGGTCATAAATACAATATCTATAACGAATTTCTCGTCTTTCCACATCAATCTGCATTACTTAATCCACATTCATTTCATAAGCATTTCCATTCTCATCACATCATTTTCCATCTTAACACTTCTTTCCTCAATTAACCTCATCAGATCTCATCCACTCGCATTTACCCAATACATCTCATCTCATCACATTCATTAACATCTATCCAGTTTACATCGCATATTATCACATCCATTCACATCCCATACCATTCATTGTCATCCCGATTCACATGCCATCACATTTATTCACATCCCTTATCATTCATTCACATCCCGATTCACAGGTTATCACATCCCGATTCACATGCCATCACATTCATTCACATCCCTTATCATTCACATCCCGATTCACAAGTTATCACATTCATTCACATCCTGATTCACATGCTTACATATTCATTCACATCCCACATCAATCATTCACATCCTTTATCATTCATATCTATCCAATTTACATCACATCTCATTGCCTCTATTCTCGTTCATATCCATCACATTCACATCCACATATATTCTTCCACATACATCCACAGCCATACTTATCACATACACATCCACATCTATCCTTTCACATACATTCACATCCATACTTATCACATACACATCCACATCTATCCTTTCACATACATACATCCACATCCACCCTTTCACATACATACATCCACAATCCATTCTTTCACATACATCCACTTCTATTTTTCACATACATCCACATCCATTCTTCACATGCATGCACATCTATCCTTTCACATACATCCACATCCATTCTTTCAAATACATCCACATCCATCCCATATCATTCATTTACATCCTGATTCACATGACATCTCATCACATCTATTCACATCACATCCATCCATCCATCCATTCACATTTATCTTATTCACATCACATCTATCCATCCATTAATTCACATTTATCTGATTCACATCACACCTATCCATCCATCCATTCTTTTATAAAAATCAACTTCTGTGGAAATAACACTTTTATAAAAATCCTTTTATACATCTATTTATGCATAAATTCAATTTTAAGAAAATAACGCTTTCAAAATAAAAATAAATTCCTTTATGCATCTTTCTATGCATAAAATCAAAATCAATGAGAATAACTCTTTTGAATTAAAAAAAATTCCTTTATGCATCTTTCTATGCATAAAATCAAAATCAATGAGAATAACTCTTGAAATAAAAATAAATTCCTTTATGCATCTTTCTATGCATAGAAATTAATTCTAATGAAAATCACTTTTTTATAATAAAAAAACATCCAATATGCATCTTTCTATGCATAGAAATTAATTCTAATGAAAATAACACTTTTATAATAAAAATATTTCTAATATGCATTTTTCTATCCCTAGAATGAAAATAACACTTTTAGAATACACAAACGCTGGGGATTACTCTTTTTGAATAATAAAAGATAAAACTTATTTCACAAAATTTACTAAAATTTTGCTATAACCTCCTTTCTATGGTGCTGACCATTTTTCAAATTTTTTTTTCATTCTCAAGTTACTTAAAAATTATCCCAAATGGTTTAAGGCATTCGAAACTAATCAAATTCCACTTTTTAAAGAGAAACAATATGAAAAGTTTTATTCTAACAATTTGATTATATATCTAGGATAAAGAAAGGCTGAATTCAATAATGAAGAGAGGGGGAAAGCCTTTCCAACAAGGCATAACATTATTTTTCATTTTAAAGAAAATAAAAATTAGAAAACCATTAAATGAAATAAAGAAAAAGTAGGATTTCTAGCTTACATGAATTTTTGTGAGCTTTCCTTTGGCTTGATGGTTTGAGGGATCTACTCTTGTTTGCAACAAGAGTGGCCACCAATTCTTTTGAAGAGGAAATGGTCAAAAACTAATGAATTATCAATAAATTCACTGTTTTTAGCTCTAGGGGGAGTAGAGTAACAGTGCATAAAACACTATTAAGCTTTTACAAAGAGCAAGGCTTGTATTTATAGGAAAAAGTGAGCCTCTAACCAAGCAAACTGATTCTAGAATTTTCCAGATCAGTTTGGTCACTTTTGACCATTTTTAGGTCAGTTTAGCTTACTTTTTGTTTCTAGTTGAAACAGGAGAGAGGAGAGATGAAATATCTCATTATTTGAGAGTTTAAAACTCCACCACACATGTGAAATAGGCGCCTCCTTCATGAGGGAAAAACATTCATATCATCATCTTCCTGCATAATCTTCGATTCTAGCTCTTTACGCAGGTAAGAGATTTTTGCCTTAGTCAACTCTTCATCTTATGTGAGTATTTACTCATTTTTGGGAGGATTTTATTTATTTCTTCAATTTATCTCCTCCCTACATTTGGATTAATCTAATTGGCCCCTCAGAACCTTAATCTAAATTTTTTTAAAAAAATTAGACCCTTAGGCTAAGGCCTTTTGAACATATTATAATTTATTTCTAATGCACCTTCTGAATTTCTTTTTGAACTTCTGTTTTGGGAGAATTTATTTTAATAAAGAAAAGATATTTTTCCATCCAAAAATATCTAAAAATTGAATAACCTCTCTCTAGAATAAATTTTCTCTCTCTAAGCCAAAATAGGTAGAAACAAGATCTGTTAATATTCTTACAAGGGGAATGATTATAGAGGGAGAGATTGGACATCTTGAGGGGATGGGGGAGGAATCTTACATCCTACCCCACTTAAAAAACACGAGATGTCCCCATCTCTCGTAGGTGGAGTATGATCTCTTTTATCTTCTTCTTCTTCTTCAATCACTTCCAACGTTACTGCCTTGGAAGTCGATGGCCAATTTTGGAATAACTCTCTTTGACTTCCCCTATTCTGAGGTAGAGGTCTTGCATTACTTTGGATTGAAACTGCAGATTGGTTAGAGGGTCTACTTTTGGGATTTCCCTGAATTTAGCGGATAGAAACCTGATTACTCTAAAAGGAAGGAGCTGGAGTCTGGAATCTTAATCCCTGATTTTCCTGCCCCGAAAACCTTGATCCAAAAGGAGTTGGACAATCCATACTATGATGTCCAAATCCTTAACAGTTATAGCATTTCACTCCCTTGTTCAAGGGTGGAACTTCTGAAGTTAAATTCTAGGGAATTTAGTTAAATTATAGGGGATTGAGTTTCGAGAAAAGGACATTTCTTCCATTCTGGAACTTCCCCTATCCTGGGGTTGACCTTGATATCTCTTAGGCTGTGGAAGGTTGGAATCACCTTCTGGAACTAATAATCTTTTGAAAGGTGATGGTGCTGGCTTTGGTGGGACCTTGACATCAAAGGCCTTAGAGAAATCCTTTGCCATCCGCACTGCTTCAGCCATGGAAACTGGCTTGGCGTTCTTCATCAAAATATTCAAAGGTATATTCAGTCCCCGAATGAACCTGGCCTTCAGCTGTTCTTCATTTAGCGGTGGTGGCGAGTATTTGAGGAGAAGAGCGAATGCTTGGTGATATACTTCAATAGTTCTGCTCCCCTGGGTTAGCTCTAAGAATTCGTTCATCTTTGTTTCCAAAAAGCCGGGAGGACAGAACCTCGTCCTTAGGTAAATTTTGAGATCATTCCATGTCTGGGTATTCCGATCCAGACGGTTTGTCTCGCAGTGGTTTCTCCATGCCACTCTGGCTGTTTCTACAATCTTAAGCCTTGTAAGAGCCATTTTGCTCTTCTCATTGTACCCAGTGACATCGAAGTATTCCTCCATTGCTTCGATCCACTTCTCCACGGCCTCTCCCATGTTTTTTCCTTCACCCTTGAAAGGTCCAGGCTGCGAGCTATGAAGAGTTTTACGAACATCCAAGTCGAGCTCTTCCTCATCGAGTTGGGGGTTATCATTTCTACCACGATGACCTCGATCCATGTTCCTATCAATACGAAAAATCTTGTTAAGTTCCCTTTATTTATGATTCAAATCCAATTTTCGATTCATCTGATTCTGGGGTTCTTTAGATAGGTGGGCTCCCCACAGAATCGTGGGATAAAGATACTCGCATTATCACATAACAATTCATTAAGAACATATCATTCATATCTTTAACACAATAATGGTCTATTAGACCAAAATTTCCATCTGAACAGTCCTCCACCATGGGGGAATTTCAGTTTTATGATTTTTAATTTGTCATCCCTTAACTTGATCGACTGGGTCAAGAGTTAACAGTAGCAATCTATCAAGCACAATCCACTAATCTCATAATGATATGCTGAAGTCATTATCGTCATTCTAGTTACAAATATCAACACAGGGACTCGTCCCATTCATCCTCATTGTGGTTTTGCTCAGTTTATCGCTTTTCAACAACCAAAAATTGAGGAATCATCATTTTCAAGCAGAATCCAATTCAACTCATTAGTTCTCAACCAGTATTTTAAAATCATATCAACCACATTTGAATTCATCATCTAGATAGCATTTTTGCTTTTAATTTTAAGATCTTAGATTTACTCGTATATATAGCTAGTAAAGAGCTGCAATTATACCCTCGGTATATACGGGTAGTCACAGTTCTTGAATTGTAGGGTAAATACTATCATGTCTAGGCCTCAAGCAAATCGGGGATTCCATACAATCGCAGTACTTTCATCTGAAGACCCAATTATCAAATTAGGAATTTCATTCTGAATATCAATTTGTATGAGTTTCATCACACAATTCCAACCTTTTACTGCTACTTCATAAATTTATGACATTCTTTGCTTCTCGGTTGATCCACTTTAGCCAAATTGCTCTGATACGAGCTGTAAGATCCATGACCCCACTGCGCAACGAATTCTGTAGTGCTAGCAGTGGAAGTAGCACTTCTTGCACAAGGCAGGGTCCCACACTCAAGGCCTCGCCCACGGATATCCAGACAAGAGACTAATTGATCGGTTCTTCCAAAACCGAACTTGGAAAAACTTCCCTTGCCCAGAAAGCACGGGCGATTCCTCCAGGATAACTTTTCTCTAAGTAGTCAAAAGCCTCAACTAACTGAACTGATCTGACCGAACCCGTAAGTCCCATAGTCAGATCAAGGGAAAGATTACACTTGGATTATAGAGACCAACACTTTTTTCCTCATTGAGAGACAGCCGTTGATTCTTTTCCATAGAACAATTTTTATCCGAGATTTACTTCATCTATCGTACCAATAGAAATTAGTCTCATTTTAGGGATCCATCAGTGTAGCCTAACCCCATCCAATCCCATGGGTTAGCCAACCACCCAACCATTGTAGTGATGAGATCCAATTAGGAATTTGGTTAGGTTTTGTCCCAGGTACCAGGGAAAAGAGTTCTCAAGCCCCCTAGCTGGAAATTCATGTAGACTTACAACTAGTCACACCACTTACACACCCAATATGAAATTGCCTTTTTCACAGAATCAGCATCTTCTAAAAACAATCTTTTAATGAAACCATTGTGTCACTGATCATAATCGTCAAAATCTCTGGTTGAATCCTTATTTCCAATCATTCTTTCATCGGTGTACCTATGGCATCATTGGCAACAACCAGAACGCTCACCACCTGTCCACTCAGGGGCCTTTTCAATAGTTCCTAGCTTATTAGTAACGGGCAATATATTCACATAACAAAATGAAATCTCCGTTCAAGATCAGCAAGATCAACCAATGGATCCATATATAAAAGAGCCATAGACTCATCTATTGAGGAGGAGCAAGGTCAATAAACCAGATCCATGCCCAAACTCAGAAAACAACTCTTACTCCTTGTTCCAATATCTTCCACGATGTGCGTGTGGGTATCGTCAGCGACCCAGAGCCCGAGCACCGTATGGTCAGCACCCTCTAGGATCCTTCGTAGGTGACCTAGCGCTTCACTCATAGGTTGCTTCGTTGGTCCCTCATCCATCGTACCGGCGGAAGCTCACCCATTAAATCGAACCGAGGCTGGTCAAGACCTCGGCCGACATTGCTACACGAGACGTCCTCCGTTGACTCTCCGTCAGCTGTTACAACTTTATCAACTAGGTCTCCACGACCTCATTCACAAGATGGTCAAAATGCTTCCCCAGCATTCTTGACATAAAACAGTCATTTAAAAATAGGTCATAAATACAATTTCTATAATGAATCTCTCGTCTTTCCACATCAATCAGCTTGCAACTTTATCAGCTAGGTCTCCATGACCTCATTCACAAGATGGTCAAAATGCTTCCCCAGCATTCTTGACATAAAACAGTCATTTAAAAATAGGTCATAAATACAATTTCTATAATGAATCTCTCGTCTTTCCACATCAATCTACATTACTTAATCCACATTCATTTCATAAGCATTCCCATTAGGCTCATCACATCATTTTCCATCTTAACACTTCTTTCCTCAATTAACCTCATCAGATCTCATCCACTCGCATTTACCCATACATCTCATCTCATCACATTCATTAACATCTATCCAGTTTACATCGCATCTTACCACATCCATTCACATCCCATACCATTCATTCTCATCCTGATTCACATGCCATCACATTCATTCACATCCCGCCTGATTCACATGCTTACACATTCATTCACATCCCATATCATTCATTCACATCCTTTATCATTCATATCTATCCAATTTACATCACATCTCATCACCTCTATTCTCGTTCATATCCATCACACTCACATCCATATATATTCCTCCACATACATCCACATCCATACTTATCACATACACATCCACATCTATCCTTTCACATACATTCACATCCATACTTATCACATACACATCCACATCTATCCTTTCATATATATCCACATCCATCCTTTCACATACATCCACATCCATTCTTTCACATACATCCACTTCCATTCTTCACATACATGCACATCTATCCTTTCATATACATCCACATCCATTCTTTCACATACATCCACATCCATCCCATATCATTCATTTACATCCTGATTCACATGACATCTCATCATATCTATTCACATCACATCCATCCATCCATTCATTCATTCACATGACATCTCATCATATCTATTCACATCACATCCATCCATCCATTCATTCACATTTATCTTATTCACATCACATCTATCCATCCATTCATTCACATTTATCTGATTCATATCACACCTATCCATCCATTCATTCTTTTATAAAAATCAACTTCTGTGAGAATAACACTTTTATAAAGATCCTTTTATACATCTATTTATGCATAAATTCAATTTTAAAAAAATTAACACTTTCGAACTAAGAATAAATTCCTTTATGCATCTTTCTATGCATAAAATCAAAATCAATGAGAATAACTCTTTGGAATTAAAAATAAATTCCTTTATGCATCTTTCTATGCATAAAATCAAAATCAATGAGAATAACTCTTTGGAAATAAAAATAAATTCCTTTATGCATCTTTCAATGCATAAAATCAAAATCAATGAGAATAACTCTTTTGAAATAAAAATAAATTTCTTTATGCATCTTTCTATGCACAGAAATTAATTCTAGTGAAAATCACACTTTATAATAAAAAAATATCCAATATGCATCTTTCTATGCATACAAATTAATTCTAATGGAAATAACACTTTTATAATAAAAATATTTCTAATATGCATTTTTCTATGCCTAGAATGAGAATAACACTTTTAGAATACACAAATGGTGGGGATTACTCTTTTTGAATAATAAAAGATAAAACCTATTTCACAAAATTTAAGAAAATTTTGCCATAACCTCCTTTGTATGGCTGACCATTTTTCAATTTTTTTCATTCTCAAGTTACTTAGAAATTAAAGCATTCTAAACTAATCAAATTTCACTTTCTAAAGAGAAACAATATGAAAAGTTTAATTCTAACAATTTGATTATATATATAGGATAAAGAAAGGCTGAATTCAAGAATGAAGAGAGGGGGAAAGCCTTTCCAACAAGGCATAACATCATTTTTCATTTTAAAGAAAACAAAATTAGAAAACCATTAAATGGAATAAAGAAAAAGTAGGATTTCTAGCTTACATGAATTTTTGTGAGCTTTCCTTTGGCTTGATGGTTTGAGGGATCTACTCTTGTTTTCAACAAGAGTGGCCACCAATTCTTTTGAAGAGGAAATGGTCAAAAACTAATGAATTATCAATAAATTCACTGTTTTTTGCTCTGGGGGGAGGAGTAGAGTAACAATGCATAAAACACATAAGCTTTTAAAAAGGGGGAGGCTTCTCTTTTTATAGGAAAAAGTGAGCCTCTAACCAAGCAAACTGATTCTAGAAATTTTCAGATGAGTTTGGTCACTTTTTAACCATTTTTAGGTCAGTTTAGCTTACTTTTTGGTTCTGGTTGAAACAGGAGAGAGGAGAGATGAAATATCTCATTATTTGAGAGTTTAAAACTCCACCACACATGTGAAATAGGAGCCTCCTTCATGAGGGGAATTCCCCCACACTGAGGTGTCAAAAATGCATCATTTCCTCTAAATATCTCTTCTTTTTTAACTAATAACCTTGTCCTTAGTCAACTCTTCATCTTATGTGAGTATTTACTCATTTTTGGGGGGATTTTCTTTATTTCTTCAATTTATCTCCTCCCTACATTTGGATTAATCTAATTGGCCCCTCAGAACTTTAATGTACAATTTTCAAAAAATCTGGACCCTTAGGCTAAGGCCTTTTGAACAGATTATAATTTATTTCTAATGCACCTTCTGAATTTCTTTTTGAACTTCTGTTTTGGGGGAATTTATTTTAATAAGAAAATATATTTTTTCATCCAAAAATATATAAAAATTGAATAACCTCTCTCTAGAATATTTTCTCTCTCTACTAAGCCAAAATAGGTAGAAACAAGATCTGTTAATATTTTGACAAGGAGAATGATTACAGGGGGAGAGATTGGACATCTTGAGGTGCTGGGAGAGGAATCTTACACGAAGGGTCTCAAACTTAGCTTTAGATTTGGTGGGAGTTTTGAGTGTATTTTTCTAAACTGGTCACACCTTCTTTCCTCGAAACTGACGAAAGAGTTTGGTCTTGGTCATAGTTTGATTCAAGGTTTGAGTCAGATAAGATTTTTCTTGAAGTATCTTTCTTGAAAAGGTTAGATAATTCAGTTACTATTTTACTGAATTTCTTTCTTTGAATATTCACTTAACTAATTTCTAAATTAGTTACGAGTTCCAATAAGGAATAAATTAATCATTTATCTGAATATTTCGATCTTGATAGATTTCTTGAATTTTCTTTTTACAATCTGTGTGAATATAAAACCATAGAAATTTCTCTCTTAGAGTATTTAATTTTTCATTTATCAAATACTCATAGAATTTAAACATAGAATTTAAGAGAATTCTAATTTTGATATAAAAATTCTTTATGCATAAAAATCAACTTCAATGGGAATAACACTTTTATGTATATATAAAAATCCTTTTATGCATCTATTTATGCATAAAATCAAATTTAATAGGAATAACACTTTTAAAATAAAAAGAATTTCTTTATGTATCTCTATTTATGCATAAAAATCAATTTTTATAAGAATAACACTTTTATAATAAAAAATTTCCTTTATGCATCTTTCTATGCATAGAAATCAAATTTAATAAGATAATACTTTTGTAATTAAAAAAATTCCTTTATGTATCTTTCTATGCATAGAAATCAAATTTAATAGGAATAACACTTTTGTAATAAAAAATTTCCTTTATGCATCTTTCTATACATAGAAATCAAATTTAATAAGAATAACACTTTTGTAATTAAAAAATTTCCTTTATGCATCTTTCTATGCATAGAAATCAAATTTAATAAGAATAACACTTTTGTAATTAAAAAAATCCTTTATGCATCTTTCTATGCATAGAAATCAAATTTAATAAGAATAACACTTTTGTAATAAAAAAATCCCTTTATGCATCTTTCTATGCTTTGAAATCAAATTTAATAAGAATAACACTTTTGTAATTAAAAAAATTCCTTTATGCATCTTTCTATGCATAGAAATCAAATTTAATAAGAATAACACTTTTGTAATTAAAAAAATCCTTTATGCATTTTTCTATGCATAGAAATCAAATTTAATAAGAATAGCACTTTTATAAATTAAAAAAATTTCTTTATGCATCTTTCTATGCATAGAAATCAAATTTAATAAGAATAATACTTTTTAAATTAAAAAATTTCCTTTATGCATCTTTCTATGCATAGAAATCAAATTTAATAAGAATAACACTTTTGTAATTTAAAAAAATTTCTTTATGCATCTTTCTATGCATAGAAATCAAATTTAATAATTAATATCAGTGATATCCATAGGTGAATATGTACATGGAGTAATTATAATATTTCTTTTAGATGCAAAAATGGTGGGAATTACTCTTTTGGAATAACATAAATATAAACTTTCTTTTTCACAAAATTTTAAAAAAATTTACCATAACCTCCTTTGTATGGACCATTTCTCATTTTTATCTTTCTTTATTTAACTTAATTAACCCAATTTAGAATTATAAAACTCTAATCTACACAATTTTCTAAATTAAAGAGAGTAAACAGTAAGAAGAGTTTAATTAATCACTTAGTTAATATTTCTAGGATTAAGAAAGGTTGGAATGTAAAGAAGAGAAGGGGGTGGCCTTTTCATCAAAGGCATAGCATTTGAATTTAATTCAATTATTTGCAAAACATAAAAATCAAGAAAACCATAGCTTTTTCATTAAAATTTGTAATAAACAAAGTAAGAAAATTAGCCTACATGGAGCTTGTAAGCTTTCCTTTGGCTTGAGGGATTGAGGGTTCTACTATTGTTTGAAGCAATAGTGGCCACCAATTCACTTTGGAGAGGATTAGGCCAAAAACAATTGAATTATTAAGAAATTCAATGTAGATGGCTCAGGACCAGGAGTGCAATAACAATGCATAAACACCATTAAGCTTTTACAAAGGGGGAGGCTTCTATTTATAGGAAAAAGTGAGCCTCTAACCAAGCAAACTGATTCTAGAATTTTTTAGATCAGTTTGGTCAAATTTTGACCATTGTTGGGTCAGTTCAGCTTACTTTTTGGATCTAGTTTTGAAATAGGAGAGAGGAGAGATAAAAATATCTCATTTTATTGATTAAAAATTAGGGGTAATGATGAGAAAAAGGTGCCTACTTCATGAGGGGAGATCCCCACTCTGAGGTGTCAAAATTCAGTTTTTTAATTCTTTTCTTTGGTCCTTAGTCCACTCTTCATCTTATGTGAGCATTTACTCATTTTTGGGAGGTTTTTCTTTTATTCTTCAATTTATCTCCTCCTTACATTTGGATTATTCTTATTGGTCCATAGGAGCCTTAATTGGACCATAATCTAAAATTTTCAAAAATCCTCAGGCTAAGGTCTTTTGTGCACATTATAATTTATTTCTAATGCACCTTAGGAATTTCTTTTTAAACTTCTATTTTGGGAGAATTTATTTT
Organism: Cibotium barometz; assembly: GCF_041138505.1. Lineage (NCBI taxonomy): Eukaryota > Viridiplantae > Streptophyta > Polypodiopsida > Cyatheales > Cibotiaceae > Cibotium > Cibotium barometz. Next base: position 20,969,847 of record NC_141077.1, read on the forward strand.
AATAAGAAGGGATATTTTTCCATCCAAAGATATCTAAAAACTGAATTATCTCTCTCTAGAATATTTTCTCTCTCTAGACCAAAACAAGTAGAAACAAGATCTTTTATTATTCAGAAAAGGGGATTGATTACAGGGGAAGAAACTGGACATCTTGAGGGGCTGGGGAGGAATCTTACACCTTACCTATGATAGCTGGCCTCTACAGACCTCACCTCATCTAGCAATGCAGGGCATATCCCTCACCCAAAGAGATTGTATTGAAGTTAAAGGGAATCAATGAGTTCCAAACTTTACGTGGGTACATTAGGTGTTTATCTCCTAATTGTGAGGCTTATGTTGAGCCTAAGCAACCCAAAGATTTAAATGAAGCAATTAAATATGCCTAGATTTATGATGACATTTTACGTCGATCCAAATCTGGTATTAGTGAGACAGTTGACGAGAAGGGTGGTAATTTTAAAAGAAAGTCATTTTGGAGTGATAAGGGGTAGGGGAAAGAGTAATGATAGGGGACATGGTGGGTGTTGGTCAAAGAAACCATGCCATAATAGAGAGAAAAACCAAGCAAAGATCCAAAAGCAACAACAGTATGAAAAAGCCAAGAAGGAAAATTTGTGCTTTAACTGATTTGAGACAACAGGATATAGGAAGGCAACATGTCCTAAGCTGGGCACTGGAGGGAGTTCCAGTGATGCCAAAGATTATGGAAAATCCTCGAGGTAGGTTCATACTATCGACGAGCAATTACCTCATAGTTCCACAAACTTTAGAAAGGTCACGGTTTATCATACCGGATAGTGCCCATGCTTGCTTTGCATGATAGCCTGTGTGGAAGCCCATCGTTCGGACCACATGATTTGGTTCAAAGAGGTCACGATTTTTCATACAGATGTACCCATGCTTGCTTTGCGTGACAACCTATGTGGCAGCCATTATTCGGACCACATGATTTGGTTCAATTATATGGCAGGATAGTGGCCGTAGAGTCACGTCATGATTTGACAATAGTGCCACACAAACTTTCTTAACTACATGTTGGTTAAGAAGTTGCGACTACCTGAGACTAAGAGATACCATAAGTATATAATCTTGTTATCTAATGGTCACGATAGTACCATTTGGGACACAATGATCTTAGGGGTGTCACTAGCAATGCAGGACTATGAGACTTCATTAGATTTTCAAGTCATACATTTAGCTAGAGCCGATATTTATCTAGATAGGGAGTGGTTATATAACCTAGGCCCTACCCTACGTCATAGGATACCAAGATAATACCCTAGAGTTCATGCATGAGGGGAGATTAGTGAGGCTACAATGTGAGTGTGAGGTACCAGCAGCTACACCCCTTATTTTGTCCGTAGAGTTGTGCCATGCCATCGATAACGATGATATTCATGAGGTATATCTTTCTACCCTTTTACACAATTTTGTTTCTGTAGATGAAACATACGTTGATAATGTTGTTTTCGTAGATGAAACAAGTGTTAAAGTTAATGTTGCTATAGTTGAAACTAGTTTAAAAATTAAACAGCCTCAGAAGAGACCCATGTTTGTTAAACACGGTTTTGCCATGCCATCGATAACGACGATATTCATGAGGTATATCTTTCTACCCTTTTACAAAATTTTGTTTCTGTAGATGAAACATACGTTGATAATGTTGTTTTTGTAGATGAAACAAGTGTTAAAGTTAATGTTTCTATAGTTGAAACTAGTTTAAAAATTAAACAGCCTCGGAAGAGACCCATGTTTGTTAAACATGGTTTTGTTGTCTTTTGAACAAAACCAAAGATCTAAACTAGAAACTGAGACGATAAAAGCTAACAAGTACACAGTTACATTGAGTTATTTATTTTTAGAGTTTAGGTATGTTTTACCCCGAATGATTTTCCAAATGGTGTTTCACTATCTACGGATATTCACCATAGCATTGAGCTGCTCCCTGGTTTGAAACCTATAAGCAAGCCTGCTTTTACAGAATTAGGCACTCCGAAGCATAGGAGGTGGAACGACAATTAGCTGAGTACGTGAAGAAAGGGTTCATATAAACCAAGCTCTTCACCATGGTGGGCATCACCCATTCTTTTGGTGAAAAAGAAAGATGGCTCTATGTAGCTATGCATAGACTACCATGCTCTTAATTAGATTATGATTAAGAACAAATACCCAATGCCACACATTGACAAGTTGTTTGACCAACTTAATGGTGCGCAATACTTTTCTAAGATTGATCTTAGATCGGGGTATCACCAAGTTAAGGGAACATGATATTCCCAAGATCACGTTTAGGACTCGTTTTGGACATTATGAGCTCTTAGCTATGTCGTTTGGCGTGACCAATGTGCCAACAACATTTATGACGATGATGGAAAATGTTTTACGTCTATTTTTTAAGGAAAATTTATATATATATTTTTCCTAAATGACATACTGGTTTTACAGTAACTCGAGAAAGGAACACTTACACCATTTGCGCTTGGTGTTCGACGAATTGCTTAGAAAAATATTTTTTTTTGTGAAGGAAAGAAAATGTAAATTTTTTGCTAAGGAAATTAAATATTTGGGTCATATTATATCTGTAGAGGGAACACAGATGCACCTTGAGAAGGTGGAATCCATTCTCAAATGGCTGGAGCCAAAGAACCTAGAAGAATTACAATTTTTTCTAGACTTATCAGGGTTCCGATAGTATGTCAAAGACTACGCGAAGGTCGCACTCCCCTTAATCAATCAATTATTAGAGTTTTACCGACAGTATGTCAAGGACTACACAACGATTGTAGAGCCTTATGAGGGTTTTATCGAGAGTATGTCAAGAACTACGCGAAGATTATAGCCCCCTTAACTGATCAATTAAGGACAAAGGACAAAACTATTCGTTGAGAGACTCCTCAACAAAGAAGTTTGGAAAAACTCAAGGTGGTCATAGTCGCGGAACTTGTTTTAAGTACTATGGATCCCAATGAATCATTTGTATTAGAGACAGACATGAGTAGGGAGGCCATAGGGGCGGTTTTAATGCAAAGGGGATGCCCTGTTGCGTTTGAAAGCAAAAAGCTTGATTGTGCCCAGCGTAATATCTCGGCCTATGATCAATACTTAATAGCTATTATTCATGCTCTAAAAAGTGGCAACATTATTTGTATGGCACTACTTTTGAGGTCCAGATAGACCATGAAATTTTGAAATGGCTTTCTAGTCAAAATGAGTTAAAAGGTAGAAAATCTTGGTGGGCGGAGATCCTACAAGAGTTTGACCTGCCCACAGAGGTAAATTTAACGTAGTGGTGGATGCGCTGAGTCACATGCTAATGGTGAACAAGTTGATTTTCACCACAATCAACAGTAAATTCTTAGATTCACTACGCGGTATGTGTAAGCATGGTCTATCTTTTCATAGGTATGGCTTGCTGTGTACATAGTCATACTTGTCAGTAGCTTACACCTTAGGAGTGCTAATCCGGAGAGATTAGCTGAGGTTTAGATAAGAAAGAGAGCGAGAACCAGTCTTGAGAGACTAGGAGAGTCTCTTGTGTTATGTACCGAGATGGAGAGCTCGGGGGTGGTGGACCCTTCATAACCCCTTGACATTAATTCATTTGGGGGTGATAAAGTTCTTTGTTGGGGGGAGAAGTATAGACACTATTCCATTAACGATGAGTACCTACTCTACAAGGGTAGAGTTTGTGTACCAACTATTGGTGACTTTCGGTGCCAAATTCTTATTGAAAGTCATGATAGCCTGAGTGCTGGTCATCCCGGGATACAGAAGACCCATACACTAGTTAAAATATAATTTTATTGGCCAAGTTTGTTTAAGGACATCCAGGACTTTGTGCTGAAATGAAAAAAGTGTCAAGTCAATAAACATGAGCACCTCAAGGTTAGAGGTTTGCTACATCCATTAGATATTCCCAAAGGAAAATGAGAGAGTATTTCCATGGATTCTTTTCACTAGCTTACCTAAAATGACTCGAGGAAATGATTCATCGAGTATTTCCATGGATTTTTTCACTAGCTTACCTAAAATGACTCGAGGAAATGATTTAGTTTGGGTAATGGCAAATTGATCAAGATGGTCAAATTTACACCTAGTAAAAAGAAGTGAAAACTCTCGAGTTAGCTAGATTTAATGGTTAGACCGAGAGCGTTAACCAAGTGTTAGAAGACATGCTTCGAGTGTATGTCAGTAAAAAGCAATCCAATTGTTGGGAGGAGTACCTCCCACATTTGGAGTTTGCTTATATAATAGCTTGAAACATTCATCGAACTGGATTTAGTCCATTCATGTTAATGTATGGTTTCTACTTGAGATCTATGGTTGTAGGGCTACAAAAGGAGAAGATTTAGTTTGTTAAGGATTTCCTTAAAGACATGAAAGATCTTCTTAAAGTAGCAAAAGATAGCATTCATAGCGCACAAGGTTGTGTAAAAACGTATGCTGATAAGATCTACAGAGAAGTGACCTTTAAAGAGGGTAAATTTGTTTTCTTGAAAGTCCCAACAAAGTCGGAGACTCTCAAGATGGGAAAGTGTCAAAATATTTCTCCTAGATATTGCGGTCCATTTAAAATCCTTTTTAAGAAGATTGGTATCGTAGCATACAAACTTGAGTTGCCAGAGAGCTCTCGAGTACATCCTATTTTTCATGTCAGTAGACTCCAAAAAACTGTTGACCATAAGGAGAACATTGTTACTCCTAATGTTTTGGTGGAACTTGTTGAACCACTCTCTCTTCCACATGAACATGAGAGGATTCTCGAATTTAGAGAGCAAAAGACCAGGCATATTGTGTATCGAGAGGCACTTATTAAGTGGAAGGATAGAGAGGAGGACGCATCCATGTTGGAACACTTAAATACGCACCAAAAACTTTCTAGAGTTTGTTTTCGTAGACAGAAACTCTTCTTAAGGAGGGAGTAACGTCATCTAGTCTGTAATGAATACCTGGGTTTCCGTATCGGGATGGAGCTCCACTAGCTGCTGCTGACACGATCGCATGTCAGAGCGTATGCGATGAGTGCTATCGGGGTTTAGGGGTGAGGGCACCCCAATCAGAGTTTTGTGGGTGGCCGGCATACATATGTGGGCAAGTAGGCCCCTATAGATCCCGACAATGAGGATAAATTTCCTCATTCCCTCTTGGGTTGGGTGGTGATCCAGAGCTTTACTCCTTTGGGTGCATCGTGTTATAGTATGCCTGTGTAAGTCACTATGTTCAATTTGAATGCACCTATGGAATGATCCTCATCTAGTGTTGTTGCCTTTTGAGTCCCATTTAGCATGGTGATTCTATTGGATTTGGTGCCCTTGCTATAAGTCTTAACACATTCAAGTGTCCTTTGGGTGGTAGGTGGGCTTCTTAGACTTTGGCACCCAGATCCATGAGTTTTCTTTATAGTATCTTTTAACTCAAAAACTGAGTTAGATGAGGTAGATAAGTTAAATGTCAGTGCACAAGGAGTCAGCAGGGGTGTGTTAACAGGTTCTATGAGGTCCTAAAGAAGGTTTTTAAGATAGTTAAGTCTGGAGGACACTTTGGAGCTTGGTGGACATAATTCTGATTGGGGTCAGCTGTGTCTGATTTAGTTTTCAGTCAGACTGATCAGTTTGTGTCAATTGGGAGTGTTTTTGGTCAGCTAAGGTCAGCTGAGGGGGGGGTGTTAAGTGAATATTAGAGCTATTGGAGGTCAAGACTGAATAGGAGTACAACTAGAGGAGTCTGAGCTAGTTTGAGGGGTTTTGAGAGCTTTTTTATGTCCTCTAAAGGAGTGAGGACATCATGTGAGTGGATTGGTACCTTGATTTGGTGTTTGTGCTAGTGTTGTGGTGCTGGTTGGTAGTATCCTCCTCACGATGGTGTGTTTGGATGAGCTATAGAGGTAGGTCTCCCCCGACACTTCATTTTTTTGGTGCCCCCACTGAGGAGGTATTTGAAGCACCCTTCAGCAAGGCAGAGAAGTTTTTAGCTAAGGAGATGGCTACCATCATGACCTATCTTGTGTTTCATGGTCATGCTGGTGAAGATCCAGAGGAGTTTTTGGCAGGGATGGAATTGGAAGCCTTCACCTTTGGTAAGAATAGGGATGAAGATAAATTGACTTTGCTGTCTATGCTGCTAAAAGGAGATGCTAAAAGGTGGTTGCAAGCATCGAGAGCCCAGCCAAATCAGGGTCAGGCATATGAAGACATTAAAGTTGCTCTTTGGTGCAACATTACAAGCAGAGTGAATCCCCATATGATTTGTGGTAGGAGATTCAAAATTTAAAGCATAATCTATGATGTGTTTGACAGGTTTGTGGATCATTTTGAAGACCTGTGGGGAAGATGGGACACTTCCTTGGGAACAGAGCACCCACCTATTCTTCTCAAGAAGGACATGTTTATCCAATCCATTCATGTATATCTGAGGGAGTTGAAGAGGCCAGAAACTTTTGAAGAAGCCTTGAGAATTTCCAAAGAGGAGTGGAAGTTACAGAGGATGGCTTAGAAGGAAAGGAAAGTACGGGCTAAAGGAAGGCCAGCCGTGCCCGGGGAGAGAAGAACAAAAGGAGTTGCTCCAGTAGTCCCAATGGTTGTTTGCTGATCAACTCATGCAGGGTATCAATCATCTAACTCAGCAAATGGAGAATCTAAATCTAAACCTTTTGCAAGTAGGCAAAACTGCCCCCTAGGGTAGAAGACATGGATGGTTTGAGACGTAGGGGAAGAGAAGGACCAAATATGAATGTTCAATGTTTTAATTGTATGGAGAGAGGTCACAGTTCTCCTCACTGCCCTTACGCTAGGATGATGGGAGGTTATATCTTTCCTTTGCTACTTTGAAAAGAAGACACACAAGATGTGAGGAGAGGGGAGGAGATGCCAAATCAAGAGGAGCCAGGAGAGAGGTAGCCACATGGAATAGGATGGATGAGGTTCAATGCTTTAACTATGGAGTAAGGGGTCATGTGGCACTTCAATGTCTACAACCAAGGAGAGAACTAGGTGGAGTCTACGTTGTCATTCAGAGACAAGAGGTCAATAGGGCTGTTAATTATTGGGATGACGTGAGAAAGACTCAAGTGCTAGGACAACAGCCACCCCAAGGTCAGATTGGTAATGTAAGTATCCTGGAAGTAGCCACTGAAGAGGAAAGTGAAGTTACTAGTCTAAGAAGTGGGAAGATAAGCTTTGATGCTTGTGTGACAGAAACCAAATTTACTTTTCGAGAAAGTAACAATTCTACAAGAAATTTGATATTTTCAAAACATCAAAGATTAATCCCAAAATATAGCATCTTAATTAATGCTAACATCAAAGATTAATCCAAAAACCTCCTTTTAAATGATGTTTTAAGTTAACTTGGCCATTTCCTCCATGAGGGACTTCGAAGGGAAGAGTTGGGGCCATGTTAGTATTCCCTCTTGTGTCGTTTTGTCGTGCACACTTTCACGTTTTAGTGTCACAGTCGTTCATGCCATGAACCATTCTTTGGTGTTTCATGTCATGAAAGAGTGCAAAGTCTTAGACTTTCACGTTTTCTTGTACTTTCACGTCTGATAATTCACGTCACTTTATGAGCAAAAGACTCACCTATGTGGAAACCACCTCTTAGAGCAAAAGTGTGCTTGCTTAAGTCTCTTTATATAGGGGAGCAAAAAGTAGAGTGTCCTTAAGCTAAGAGAAAGGGCTAGCTAAGCACTAAACCAAAGGACTGGGGGGAGGAGAAGGGTTCTCCCCTTAAGTCTATTCACAGAGGGGAGAGCAGTGTAGAACACCCCCCTCCACAAGATAAGAGGGTGGCTGTGAGAGCTTGGTTGGAGAGGACTATTGAACAGAGCATGGCTGTAGAGAGCCATCGGGGAGATAGCTTGGTTGGAGAGGACTATTGAACAGAGCATGGCTGTAGAGAGCCATCGGGGAGAGCCTCCATGCACAGAGGTAGCTGCTGGGCATAGAGGGGGTGGGACTGGGGGGGTTTATATAGGATCTGATATAGGTAAGGAGAGCAAAGAGGGGTGGAAAGGATGGTGTACTGTGAAAGTACGTTGGTCTGTGGTTGCATGGGCCTGTAGAAAGAGTGGTTGCCTGTAAGCGTGCCAAAGGTGGGATACGCATGTACCTTCTAGGGCAGTGGTCACATGGGTGTCCACGTGGCTGCTGCTGCTAGTGGAGACCATACCCTAGGGCAGCCGGTTTTTGGTCCGTGTGGGGGTGCTCTGGGATGTGTACGGTCCAAGGTAAGGTCCTTTGATGCATGCTTCCTAAGGACCCCTTTTTTTGGGGCATGACCTCGATATGCGTGTGTCGATGCGTTCGATGGGGATGCCGAATTGTTTTTTGATGAAATTATCTGGGGCGTTTTTCGAGTCGCATGGGTGCAGTCCGGTCATCAATCAAACACTCCAACATGCATTTATTAAGGTCAAAAATTTACCATAATTTAACTAAAAATTTATGTAGAGGCTTATTTCGGTGTCCGTTTTGAGATTGCAAAATCCTATAATAGCGTAAAATCGCACATAATTTTCAAATTTGGACTCATAATTTTAAGATTCCAAGTAAAACTAGCTCAATTATTAAAATGTTGATTTTTACACCATAAAAAGGACCATAATTTCATCTATTAAATGGACATATATTATTATTGAAGATGGACATGTTACAATTCTCTCTTTAGATGGAAACTTATTTGAGTGGAAATTTAAATTCTTGGCCTTAATAGGTCTTTATGATGGGGTACTTCTCAAAATGGAATGGCTCTCACTCGGAATTAGGCTGACATTCATTGTTGTCACAAGGGAACTATTTACTTCATGGATCTTCACAATAATGAAGTACAAGGGATTGGAGTAGTAGGAGCTCCAACTTTGCAACTTATGAAAGCATCAAGATTATTAAAGAGACTGAGAAAAAAGTAGACAATCTATGTTGTCAAGATTAACCCTATTGGTAACGTTGTAGTTGTGTAAATATGTTGATATATTCCTTAAATAGAAACACAAATGCCCCCAGTATGGGAAGTGGATCATGATATTAAGTTAATACCTAGAGCCTAGCAAACTACTAAGCAAGCCTATACGGCGACTGCTCCAAAGACTATTGAACTCCAGAAATAATTGAGATAATTTTTAGAATAGAGTTTTGTCCAGCCAAGTGTATCTCCATGAGGTGCACCAATACTTTTTTAAAGAAAGAAAGATGGAACCCTAAGGTTATGCATCCATTACATGAGGTTAAATTAGTTAACCATTAAGAATAAATATCATATCCCCAGGATACATGAACTCTTAGATTGTTTGTATGAAACTTAAATGTTTACCAAGATCAATTTGAAATCAAGGTACTATCAAATCAGGATGAAAGGAGTAAGAAATTCCAAAGATATAAAGTAGCCGTTTTGAAGCTTCTAATTAGAAAACGTTTCTTCTTAAGAGAAAAGGTTTGACTCCTTAAACTGCCAAATAAAAGGGCCCAAGAAGCCTTCCATTGAGGTCCTAATGCATTCAAGTACGACCCAAAAGAAGTTCTTTATCTCTAGGGAAGTACAAGAAGCTCTCTCCCAAATACTATGGACCGTCGTATGCCATTATAAAGAAAGTAGGAGATCTAGCTTATGAACTTCTTCTACCTCCCCATCTCAAGGTACCTAATGTGTTCCATGTTAGTTTACGTAAAAAGTATGTATGCAGTTCGAGTCACATGCTTGATGATGAACAATTGATTTCTTCGACTCAAAACAAAAGGGATTTTGTCAAACCAAAGGGCATCACCATGAACTCGTAATATCCGTTAGTTGAGAGAGAGAGAGAGAGAGAGAGAGAGAGAGAGAGAGAGAGAGAGAGAGAGAGAGAGAGAGAAGATTATAGATCCGTGATCTACGCATCAAGAGCTTTCCATAGATATGTTACATGATATGGTTTTGTCCGCTAGATTTTAAATTCCATTTTCCCTCCCAAACAATCATTGCAGGACCACTCGGTCTTCAGTTTCTCTCGATCTGTGTCCGGCTTCTTTTCAGAAGACTTCTCCGGTGAAGCCTTGCCATGGTCTGCACAAAATCTAAGAAAAACATTCGAGGAGAATTCACCACCTTTGTCAGCCCTGAGAGTGTGTGTAAATCAGGTCTATGTGTCAAGTTGCTCAACCATGGCTTCTCCTCATATTGGGGGCCTTACAAAACATGAGGCAACTAAACCCATTAAAAAATAAAGTGAGGATGGACATTGATTTTCAACATAAAATTCATACAATTTGATATTCAAACTGAAATTCGTAAATTGGTAATTGGGTCTTCAGATGCAAGTACCGCAATTGTATGGAATCCCTGACTTGCTTGAGGCGGCCTAGACATGATGGTATTTACCTTATAGTTCCAACGACCGTGACTACTCGTATATACCGAGGATATAAGTGCAGCTCTTTACTGGCAGTATATACGAGTAAATCTAAGACTTGAAATTATAAGCATTAATACTATTTAGACGATGAATTCGAATGTGGTTGATATGATTTTAAATTTTGGTTGAGATATGATGAGTTGATTTGGATTCTGATTAAAAAATGAAGATTCCTGAATTTTGGTTGAAATGTAATAAACTAAGCAAAACCACAATGAGGATGAATGGGACGAGTCCCTGTGTGATGATGTTCGTAGTAGCTGCAATGACGTTAATGACTTCAGTAAATCACTATGAGATTAGTGGATTGTGCTGGTAGATTGCTGTTGTTAACACTTGACCCAGTGGATCAAGCTAAGAGATGTCAAATTAAAAATCTGTATAATTGAAAATTTCTATGAAGGACTGTTCTAAGATAAAAATTTCGGTCTAATGGACCATTATTGTGATAAGGATTGAATGTTACGATCTGAGTGAATTATTATCTGATGATGAGTTTTATATAAGGGATCTTTATCCCAGGATTCTGTTGGGTTCACCAGACTATAATGAACCCCAGAATCAGTTGGATCTTAAGGAAAAGAGTTCTCCTCTAATTTTGCGAGATGAGGACATCTCGCATTTTTTAAGTGGGGTAGGATGTAAGATTCCTCCCTCCGGCTTTTGAGGTGTGCAAGTGTAAGAAACTCCCCTTCTGATCTTATAATTATTCCCCTCTCTGAAATAAAAGAAAGATCATGTTTTACCCTGTTTTGGCCTAGAGAGAGAGAGAGAAAATGTCTAGAGGGAGGTAATTCAAATTGAGATATTTTTGGATATAAAAATCCTCCTAGTGTCTAAAATGGTTTCCCCTAAAACAGATATTCAAAAAGAAATTTCCAATGTGCAATTGGAATAAATTGAAGTCATGTAAAAAGGACCTTAGCCTAAGGGTCCATATTTTTTGAAATTTTTGAATTAAGGTTCCTATGGACCAATTAGATTAATCCAAATGTAGGAAAGAGATAAATGGAAGAATAAAAGAAAATCCCCCAAAAATGAGTAAATGCTCACAGTTGACTGAAGAGTTGACCGAAAAGGTTATTAGTTAAAAAAGAAGAGATATTTAGAAGAAACGATGCATTTTTTACACCTCACTGTGGGGAATTCCCCTCATGAAGGAGGCACCTATTTCACATGTGTGGTTGAGTGTTAAACTCACAAAGAGTGAAAATTTTGAAAAATGATCAGCCATACAAAGGAGAATATGGCAAAATTTTCTTAAATTTGCTGAAGTAAGTTTTATCTTTTTATTATTCAAAAAGAGTAATCCCCACCACTTGTGTATTCTAAAAGTGTTATTTTTATTCTATGCATAGAAAAATGCATATTAGAAATATTTTTATTATAAAAGTGTTATTTTCATTAGAATTAATTTCTAAGCATAGAAAGATGCATATTGGGAATATTTTGATTATAAAAGTGTTACTTTCATCAAAATTGATTTCATGCATAAATAGATGCATAAAAGAAATTTTTTTATTATAAAAGTGTTACTTTCATTAAAATTGAGTTTATGCATAAATAGATGCATAAAAGAATTTTTTTATTATAAAAGCGTTACTTTCATCAAATTTTGATTTTATGCATAGAAAGATGCATAAAGAAATTTATTTTTATTTCAAAAGAGTTATTCTCATCAATTTTGATTTTATGCATAGAAAGATGCATAAAGAAATTTATTTTTATTTCAAAAGAGTTATTCTCAATAATTTTGATTTTATGCATAGAAAGATGCATAAAGAAATTTATTTTTATTTCAAAAGACTTATTCTCATTAAAATTGAATTTATGCATAGAAAGATGCATAAAAGATTTATTTTTATTTCGAAAGTGTTATTCTCCTTAAAATTGAATTTATGCATAAATAGATGCATAAACGGATTTTTATAAAAGTGTTATTTCCCACTGAAGTTGTTCTTATGCATAAATAGATGCGTAAAGAATCTTTATATCAAAAATAAGATTTCTCTTACATTCTATAAATAGATGTGATATGAATCAGATAGATGAGAATGAATAGAGAATGGATGTGATGAGAATGAGAGGTAAATAGATGTGATGTGAATCAGATAAATGTGAATGAATAGATGAGATGTGATGTCATGTGAATCAGGATGTAAATGAATGATATAGGATGTGAATCGGGATGTGAATAAATGATATAGGATGTGAATGAATGTGTTAGCATGTGAATCGGGATGTGAATGAATGATATAGGATGTGAATGAATGTGTTAGCATGTGAATCGAGATGTGAATAAATGATATAGGATGTGAATGAATGTGTTAACATGTGAATTGGGATGTGAATGAGCGATAAGGGACGTGAATGAATGTGTTAGCATGTGAATTGGGATGTGAATGAATGAGATGTGATGTGAAATGGATGTGATAAGATGCGATGTAAACTGGATAGATGTTAATGTATGTGAAGTGACGAGATGTATGGATGATGTGGATTGATGTGGATGGATGTATGGATGATGTGGGTTGATGTGTGGATAATGTGGTTTGATGTGAATAGATGTATAGATGATGTGGATTGATGTGCATGGATGTATGGATGATGTGGATTGATGTGGATGATGTGGATGATGTGGATGGATGTATGGATGATGTGGGTTGATGTGTGGATAATGTGGATTGATGTGAATGGATGTATGGATGATGTGGATTGATGTGGATAGATGTATGAATGATGTGGATTGATGTGTGGGTAATGTGGATTGACGTGAATGGATGTATGGATGATGTGGGTTGATGTGTGGATAATGTGGATTGATGTGGATGGATGTATGGATGATGTGGATTGACGTGTGGATTGATGTGGATGGATGTATGGAAGGATGATGTGAGTTGATGTGTGGATAATGTGGATTGACGTGAATGGATGTATGGATGATGTGGATTGATAAGGATGATGTGGATGGATGTATGGATGATGTGGATTGATGTGTGGATGATGTGATTGGATGTGGGAATGATGTGATGTGATAGGGATTGATGAAGAAAATAAAATTGTGAGAAGATGAGAAAAGATGGGGACTAATGTGAAAGGATGTGGAGTGATGAGAAAAGATGGAAATATTGTTATTAATGTATTTCTATGTGAGATTTGTTTTTAAATGATTGTTTTATGTCAATAATGCTGGGGAAGCATTTTGACCGTCTTGTGAATGAGGTCGTGGAGACCTATCTGTTAAAGTTGCAATTGCTGTCAACGGAGGACGTCTCGCAAAGCAAGGTCGACCGAGGTCTTGACCAGCCTCAGTTTGATTTAAATGGTGAGCTTCCGGTACAGTGGATGAGGGACCAAGGAAGCGGCCTATGAGTGAAGCGCTAGGTGACCTGCGAAGGATCCTAGAGGGTGCTGACCATACGGTGCTCGGGCTCTGCGTCACCGAAGATACCCACACGTACGTTGGGGAAGATATTGGAATAAGGAGTAAGAGTTGTTTTCTGAATTTGGGCATGGATCTGGTTGATTGACCTTGCTAGTCCTCAACGGATGACTCCATGGCTCTTTTATATGGATCTGTTGGTTGATCTTGCTGATCTTGAACGGAGACTCCATTTTTGTTAAAGTGAATACTTGTCGGTTACTACTATGAGCTAGGAACTATCGAAAAGGCCCCTGAGTGTACACGGGGTGGGCGTTCTGGTTGCCAATGATGCCATAGGTACACCGATGAAAGAATGTTTGGAAATAAGGATTTAACTGGATAATTAGAGGATTATGATCAGTGACACTATGGTTTCATTAAATGATTGTTTTAAAGACTGTTGAATCTGTGAAAAAGGCAATTTCATATTGGGTGTGTAAGTGGTGTGACTAGTTTTAAGTTTGCATGAATATCCGGCTAGGGGGCTTGGGAACTCTTTTCCCTGGTACCCGGGACAACCTAACCAAATTCTTAATTAGATCCCATCACTACAGTGGTTGGGCGGTTGGCTAACCCATGGGATTAGTAGATGGGGTTAGGCTGGACTGATGGATCCCTAAATTGAGACTCAATTGTGTTCTGGTTCGATAGATGAAGTAAATCCCAGACAAAAATTGTTCTATGGAAAAGAATCAACGGTTGTGCCTCTTAATGAGGAAAAAAGCGTTGGTCTCTATGATCGAAGTACAATCTTTTCCCTGATCTGATTATGGGACTTACGGGTTCGGTCAGATCAGTTCAGTTAGTTAAGGCTTTTGACTACGTTAGAGAAAAGTTATCCTGGAGGAATCGCCCGTGCTTTCCGCGCAAGGGAAGTTTTTCTGGGTTCGGTTTTGGAAGAACCAATGGATTAGTCTCTTGTCCGGATATCCATGGGCGAGGCCCCGAATGTGGGACCTTGCCCCATGCAAGAAGTGCTACTTCCGCTGCTAGCACCTCTGAATTCGTTGTGCGGTGGGGAGAGGGACCTCACATCTGGTATCAGAGCGAATTGGCTAATGAGGATCAACCGATTTCAAAAATTTATGAAGAAGCAGTAAAAGGTTGTAATTGTGTGATAAAATTCATACAATTTGATATTCAAACTAAAATTCGTAAATTGTTAATTGGGTCTTCAGATAGAAGTACTGCAATTGTATGGAATCCTTGACTTGCTTGAGGCCTAGACATGATGGTATTTACCTTATAGTTCCAAGGACCGTGACTACCCGTATTATATACCGAGGGTATAAGTGCAGCTCTTTACTGGCACTATATACGAGTAAATCTAAGACTTGAAATTATAAGCATTAATACTATCCAGACGATGAATTCGAATGTGATTGATATGATTTTAAATTCTGGTTGAGAACTGATGAGTTGATTTGGATTCTGATTGAAAAATGAAGATTCCTAAATTTTGGTTGAAATGTAATAAACTAAGCAAAACCACAATGAGGATGAATGGGATGAGTCCATGTGATGATGTTCGTAGCTGGAATGACGTTAATGACTTCAGCAAATCACTATGAGATTAGTGGATTGTGCTGGTAGATTGCTGCTGTTAACCCTTGACCGAGTGGATCAAGTTAAGAGATGTCAAATTAAAAATCTGTATAATTGAAAATTTCTATGAAGGACTGTTCTCAGAGAGAAATTTCGGTCTAATGGACCATTATTGTGATAAGGATTGAATGTTACGATCTGAGTGAATTATTATCTGATGATGAGTTTTATATAAGGGATCTTTATCCTAGGATTCTGTTGGGTTCACCAGACTATAATGAACCCCAGAATCAGTTGGATCTTAAGGAAAAGAGTTCTCCTCTAATTTTGCGAGATGAGGGCATCTCACGTTTTTTAAGTAGGGTGGTAGGATGTAAGATTCCTCCCTCTGACTTTTGAGGTGTGTAGGTGTAAGAACCTCCCCTTCTGATCTTATAATTATTTCCCTCTCTGAAATAAAAGAAAGATCCTGTTTTACCCTGTTTTGGCCTAGAGAGAGAGAGAAAATGTCTAGAGGGAGGTAATTCAAAATTGAGATATTTTTGGATATAAAAATCCTCCTAGTGTCTAAAATGGTTTTCCCTAAAACAGATATTCAAAAAGAAATTTCCAATGTGCAATTGGAATAAATTGAAATCAGGTAAAAACGACCTTAGCCTAAGGGTCGAGATTTTTTGAAAATTTTGAATTAAGGTTCCTATGGACCAATTAGATTAATCCAAATGTAGGGAAGAGATAAATGGAAGAATAAAAGAAAATCCCCCAAAAAAGAGTAAATGCTCACATATGAAGAAAAGTTGACTAAGGACAAGGTTATTAGTTAAAAAAGAAGAGATATTTAGAAGAAACGATGCATTTTTGACACCTCAGTGTGGGGAATTCCCCTCATGAAGGAGGCACCTATTTCACATGTGTGGTTGAGTTTTAAACTCACAAATAATGAGATATTTTCATCTCTCCTCTCTCTTGCTTCAACTAGATCCAAAAAGTAGGCTAAGCAACTGACCAAAAAATGGTCTCAAAAATTGACCAAACTGATCTGAAAAATTCTAGAATCAATTTGCTTGGTTAGAGGCTCACTTTTTTCTATAAATGAAGCCTCCCCCTTTGTAAATGGTTAATAGTGTTTTATGCACTGTTACTCTACTACTCCCCATAGGCAAAAACAGTGAATTCATTGATAATTCATTTGTTTTTGACCATTTCCTCTTCAAAAGAATTTGTGGCCACTCTTGTTGCAAAGAGTAGATCCCTCAAACCATCAAGCCAAAGGAAAGCTCACAAAACTCCTAGTAAGTTAGAAATTCTCATTTTTCTTATTCTATTTTATGGTTTTCTGATTTTTGCTTTCTTTAAAATGAAAATGGATGTTATGCCTTGCTGCAAAAGCCTTTCCCCCTTCTCTTCATTATTGAATACAGCCTTTCTTTATCCTAGATGTGTAATCAAATTGATGGAATTAAACTTTTCATAATGTTTACTTTTAATAAAGCAGAAATTGATTAGATTAGAATGATTTAAATCATCTTGGATAATTTCTAGTAAATTTTAGAGTGAAAATTTTTAAAAATGGTCAGCCGTACACAAAGGAGATTATGGCAAAATTTTCTTAAATTTGGTGAAGTAAGTTTTATCTTTTTATTATTCAAAAAGAGTAATCCCCACCGCTTGTGTATTCTAAAAGTGTTATTTTTATTCTATGCATAGAAAAATGCATATTATAAATATTTTTATTATAAAAGTGTTATTTTCATTAGAGTTAATTTCTAAGCATAGAAAGATGCATATTGGGAAAGTTTTGATTATAAAAGTGTTGCTTTCATCAAAATTGATTTTTATGCTTAAATAGATGCATAAAAGAAATTTTTTTATTATAAAAGTGTTACTTTCATTAAAATTGAATTTATACATAAATAGATGCATAAAAGATTATTTTTATTATAAAAGCGTTACTTTCATCAAATTTTGATTTTATGCATAATAGAAAGATGCATAAATAAATTTATTTTTATTTCAAAAGAGTTATTCTCATTAATTTTGATTTTATGCATAGAAAGATGCATAAAGAAATTTATTATTATTTTAAATAAGTTATTCTCATCAATTTTGATTTTATGCATAAAAAGATGCATAAAGAAATTTATTTTTATTTCAAATGAGTTATTCTCATTAAAATTGAATTTATGCATAGAAAGATGCATAAAAGATTTATTTTTATTTCGAAAGTGTTATTCTCCTTAAAATTGAATTTATGCATAAATAGATGCATAAACGGATTTTTATAAAAGTGTTATTTTCCACTGAAGTTGTTCTTATGCATAAATAGATGCGTAAAGAGTCTTTTTATCAAAAATAAGATTTCTCTTACATTCTATAAATAGATATGAAAAGATGTTATATGAATCAGATAGATGAGAATGAATAGAGAATGGATGTGATGAGAATGAGAGGTAAATAGATGTGATGAGATGTGATGTGAAACAGATAAATGTGAATGAATAGATGAGATGTGATGTCATGTGAATCAGGATGTAAATGAATGATATAGGATGTGAATCGGGATGTGAATAAATGATATAGGATGTGAATGAATGTGTTAGCATGTGAATCGGGATGTGATGTCATGTGAATCAGGATATAAATGAATGATATAGGATGTGAATCGGGATGTAAATGAATGATATAGGATGTGAATCCGGATGTGAATGAATAGATGTGATGTCATGTGAATCAAGATGTAAATGAATGATATAGGATGTGAATCCGGATGTGAATGAATAGATGTGATGTCATGTGAATCAAGATGTAAATGAATGATATAGGATGTGAATAAATGATATAGGATGTGAATGAATGTGTTAGCATGTGAATAGATGTGATGTCATGTGAATCAGGATGTAAATGAATGATATAGGATGTGAATCGGGATGTGAATAAATGATATAGGATGTGAATGAATGTGTTAGCATGTGAATCGGGATGTGAATGAATGATATAGGATGTGGATCAGGATGTGAATGAATGATATAGGATGTGAATGAATGTGTTAGCATGTGAATCGGGATGTGAATGAATGATATAGGATGTGAATGAATGTGTTAACATGTGAATCGGGATGTGAATGAGCGATAAGGGACGTGAATGAATGTGTTAGCATGTGAATCGGGATGTGAATGAATGAGATGTGATGTGAAATGGATGTGATAAGATGCGATGTAAACTAGATAGATGTTAATGTATGTGAAGTGATGAGATGTATGGATGACGTGAATTGATGTGTGGATTGATGTTGATGGATGTATGGATGATGTGGGTTGATGTGTGGATAATGTGGATTGACGTGAATGGATGTATAGATGATGTGGATTGATGTGCATGGATGTATGGATGATGTGGATTGATGTAGATGATATGGATGGATGTATGGATGATGTGGGTTGATGTGTGGATAATGTGGATTGACGTGAATGGATGTATGGATGATGTGGATTAATGTGGATAGATGTATGAATGATGTGGATTGATGTGTGGCTAATGTAGATTGACGTGAATGGATGTATGAATGATGTGGGTTGATGTGTGGATAATGTGAATTGATGTGGATGGATGTATGGATGATGTGGATTGAGGTGTGGATTGATGTGGATGGATGTATGGATGATGTGGGTTGATGTGTGGATAATGTGGATTGATGTGAATGGATGTATGGATGATGTGGATTGATGTGGATGATGTGGATGGATGTATGGATGATGTGGATTGATGTGTGGATGATGCGATTAGATGTGATTTGATGTGGGAATGATGTGATGTGATAGGGATCGATGAAGAAAAAAAATTGTGAGAAGATGAAAAAAGATAGGGACTAATGTGAAAGGATGTGGAGTGATGAGAAAAGATGGAAATATTGTTGGAACTGTATTTGTATGTGAAATCTATTTTTAAATGACTGTTTTATGTCAAGAATGCTGGGGAAGCATTTTGACCGTCTTGTGAATGAGGTCGTGGAGACCTATCTGTTAAAGTTGCAACTGCTGTGACGGAGAGTCAACGGAGGACGTCTCGCGTAGCAAGGTCACGTCAAGGTCTTGACCAGCCTCGGTTTGGTTTAAATGGTGAGCTTCCGGTACAGTGGATGAGGGACCAAGGAAGCGGCCTATGAGTGAAGCGCTAGGTGACGTGCGAAGGATCCTAGAGGGTGCTGACCATATGGTGCTCGGGCTCTAGGTCACCAAAGATACCCACACGTACGTCGGGGAAGATATTGGAACAAGGAGTAAGAGCTGTTTTCTGAATTCGGGCATGGATCTAGTTGATTGACCTTGCTGGTCCTCAACGGATGAGTCCATGGCTCTTTTATATGGATCTGTTGGTTGATCTTACTGACCTTCAAAACGGAGACTTCATTTTTGTTAAAGTGAATACTTGCCAGTTACTATGAGCTAGGAACTATCGAAAAGACCCCTGAGTGGACACGGGGTGGGCGTTCTGGTTGCCAATGATGCCATAGGTACACCGATGAAAGTGTGAGATCCTTGTTCCCACCGAGCAATGGATTCGGGGTACTAGCAGCAGAAGTAGCACTTCTCGCGCGGGACAGGGGTCCCACACTCTCGGGGCCTCACCCACGGATATCCGGATAAGAGACTAATCCGTTGGTTGTTCCAAAACCGAACCCGGAAAAACTTCCTTTACCGGAAAGCACGGGCGATTCCACCAGGATAACTTTTTTACTCTAACGTAGTCAAGATCATTTCTGATCAAACTGATCCAATTGCATCTATAAGATATTTGGTCGGATCAAGGAAGAAACTTGCACTTGGATCATTGGGATCAACGCTTTTTTTCCCATTCAAGAGGCACAGCCGAATCCATAGAACAATTACTGTCCGGGATTTACTTTATCTATCGTAATAACAAAAGTTGAGTCTCAATTTATGGATCCATCAGTCCAGCCTAACCCCATCCAATCCCATGGGTTAGCCAACCGCCCAACCACTGTAGTGATAGGATCCAATTTGGAATTTGGTTAGGTTTTGTCCCGGGTACCAAGGAAAAGAGTTCCAAGGCCCCCTAGCCGGAAGTTCATGCAAACATAAAACTAGCCACACCACTTACACACCTAATATGAAATTACCTTTTTCTTAGCATCAGCTAACTTTAAAACAATCCTTTAATGAAACCATAGTACCACTGATCACAATCTTCCAATTTATCCGGTTGATTCATAATTTCCCATCATTCCTTCATCAGAGTATCTATGGCATCATTGGCAACTAGAATGCTCACCACCTGTCCACTCAGGGGCCTTTTCAATAGTTCCTAGCCCATAATACTCGACAATATAATCACTTATAAAAATCAAGATGGACTCTCGTTGAAGATCAGCAAGATCAACCAACAGATCCATAAAAAGAGCCATGGACTCATCCATTGAAGACCAGCAAGGTCAATTAACCAGATCCATGCCCGGTTTCAGAAAACAACTCTTACTCCTTGTTCCAATATCTTCCTCGACGCACGCGTGGGTATCCTAGGCGACCCAGAGCCCAAGCACCGTATGGTCAGCACCCTCTAGGATCCTTCGCAAGTGACCTAGCGCTTCACTCATAGGCCGCTTCCTTGGTCCCTCATCCACCGTACCGGAAGCTCACCATTTTAATCGAACCGAGGCTGGTCAAGACCTCGGTCGACCTTGCTACGCGAGACGTCCTCCATTGACTCTCCGTCAGCAGTTGCAACTTTATCAGTTAGGTCTCCATGACCTTAATCACAAGACGGTCAGAATGCTTCCCCAGCATTCTTGACATAAAACAGCCATTTACAAACAGCATTTACAAACAGTTTACAAATACAATTTCTATATTAACTCTCATTTTTCCACATTATCCCTCATTAATCCACATTACTTATTCCACATTCCATTTATATGTGTACTCATCCAATCACATCATTTTCCATCTCTTCACTTCAGATTCCTTCACATCACATATCATATATTCACATCCATATCCACATCCATACATCCGCATCCACATCCACATCCACATCCATACATCCACATCCACATCCACATCCACATTCACATCCATACATCCATATCCACATCCATACATCCACATCCATACATCCACATCTACATCCACATTCACATCCATACATCCACATCCACATCCCCATTCACATCCATACATCCACATCTACATGCTTACCTCCATTTTCACATCCTCATTTATACATCCACATCCCATATCCACATTCATACATACACATCCACATCCACATTCACATCTATACATTCACATTTACATGCTTACCTCCATTTTCACATCCTCATTTATACATCCACATTCATACATACACATCCATATCCACATCCATACATCCACATCCACATGCATACATCTACTATCACGTCCTTATTCATACATCCACATCCACATACATACATACATCCACATCCACATTCCCATTCACATCTATACATCACATCTACATCCACATACATACATACATCCACATCCACATTCCACATTCACATCTATACAGCCACATCTACATCCACATTCACATCTATACATCCACATCTACATCCACATTCACATACATCCACATCCACCTTCCCATTCACATCTATACATCCACATCTACATCCACATACATACATACATCCACATCCACATTCCACATTCACATCTATACAGCCACATCTACATCCACATTCACATCTATGCATAAACATCTTCATGCATACATCCCTTTCCACATTCATACATCCACACTCCCATCTCCACATCCACACATCCACATACATACATCCATTTCCACATTCCCATTCATATAACCCCATATGCCTTCACATCTAATCTTTTACATCACATCCATTCTCGCCCTATCACAACCCATATACATCTTATCCTATCACATACACTTCTTACCTCATCCCATACACATCTTATCAAATCTTAATTCATCTTATCACCTCATAACTTATTTCATAAGCATCTTATCACCTCTTGTCACATCTTATACACCTCTTATCACATCCTATCACATCTCATATCTATTTATAGAATACAAGAGAATTCTTATATTTGATATAAGATTTCTTTACACATTTATTTATGCATAAATTCTATTTAAGGAGATTAATACTTTCGAAGTAAAAATCAATCTTTTATGCATCTTCTTATGCATAAATTCAATTTGGTAGGAATTACACTTTTAGAATAAAAGAATTTCTCTTATGCATCTAAGTTATGCTGCATAAAATCCATTTATGATGAAAATTCACACTTTTAGTATAAAAGAATATCTTTTATGCATACCTCTATGCATGAAATCCAAATATAATAAAAGTCACACTTTTAAAATAAAATAATCAACTTTTATGCATACCTTTATGCATGAAATTCAAATATAATAAAAGTCACACTTTTATAATAAAATAATCATCTTTTATGCATACCTCTATGCATGAAATCCAATTATGATAAAAGTAACACTTTTACAATAAAATAATCATCTTTTATGCATACATCTATGCATGAAATCCAAATATGATAAAAGTAACACTTTTATAATAAAATAATTAACTTTTATGCATACTTTTATGCATGAAATTCAAATATGATAAAAGTAACACTTTTATAATAAAATAATCAACTCTTATGCACACTTCTATGCATGAAATTCAATTGTGATAAAAGTAACACTTTTATAATAAAATAATCAACTCTTATGCATACTTCTATGCATGAAATTCAATTGTGCTAAAAGTAACACTTTTACATTAAAATAATAATCTTTTATGCATACCTCTATGCATGAAATCTAATTATGATAAAAGTAACACTTTTATGTTAAAATAATAATCTATTATGCATACCTCTATGCATGAAAATCAATTATGCATAATATAAAAATCAATTTCTCTATGAATATCTTCAATTAATCTAGGATGATAATTCCTAGAATATGGTAGGAAGTCCTCTTTTCATGCTTTGAATGAAATTATTTTATGCGTAATTTTTATAAAAATTTTGCCATAGCTCCGCTGCTATGACTGATAAATCTCAATTTTTTCTAAGGGATAAAGCTTATCATTAAGAATTAATTAGAATGATCCCTAATTGGATCAATAATCCATAATGGATTGAATCATTAATATTCATGAAATACATAAACTAAAAGCATAGAAAAAAGCCATTAATTTGACCTCAAGTATAGATTAATCTTGGATTAAGGAAAAGCTTTATGAAAAGCTTCATTTGGATTGAGAATGGGTCATGAGTATGCCCATTTCTTGAGTGAGAGAGAGAAATTTCATAAAAACCATTTGAATTAAGCATAAATAGAAATTTATGTAATTCTTAACTATCATTAATCAATTAACTTCAATAGCATTCATCAAATTATGTAACTCTTCACTACCATTCATCAATTAACTTCAATAACATTCAAAAACCATTCTAATTAAGCTTCTCAAGCTTGAGAGGGGTTGAGAAGAGAGAAACATTGAGAAATTATAGAAAATGATCAAAATTCACTAATTACCTTACAAATTGCTTGATTCTTTGTTCACGGTAGAGGCCCCCAACCAATCAATTGGTTAAGTATGTTGATGGAGCCACCAATGGGGATTGAAGAAAGAGGGAAGCTCCAAAAACTAGTGAATTATTAATGAATTCACAGTTCTTGGCTTAGGTGGAGTAGAGTAACGATGCATAAACACTATATATTTTTCAACAAGGGGTAGGCTTCTATTTATAAGAAAAGTTGAGCTCCTAACCAAACAAACTGATTCTAGAATTTTCCAAATCAGTTTGGTCCATTTTTGACCATTTTTAGGTCAGTTAAGCTAACTTTTTGGAACTAGACTTGAATGAGGAGAGAGGAGAGATGAAATATCTCAATTTTTATGAGTTTAAAACTCATTCAAGCATGTGAAATATGCACCTCCTTTAAAGAACTCCCCTTCCTTACATATGTGTCAAAATGAAATCATTATACCCAAATATCTCATATTTTTAATATTGCTCATAGTTTTTTACTAATAAACCTTGTACATTTTCAACTCTTCATCTTATGTGAAATATGCACCTCCTTTAAAGAACTCCTCTTCCTTACATATGTGTCATAGTTTTTTTTACTAATAAACCTTGTACATTTTCAACTCTTCATCTTATGTGAAATATGCACCTCCTTTAAAGAACTCCCCTTCCTTACATATGTGTCAAAATGGAATCATTATACCCAAAATATCTCATATTTTTAATATTGCTCATAGTTTTTTACTAATAAACCTTGTACATTTTCAACTCTTCATCTTATGTGAGCATTTACTCATTTTTGGATACCCAAAATATCTCATATTTTTAATATTGCTCATATTTTTTTACTAATAAACCTTGTACATTTTCAACTCTTCATCTTATGTGAGCATTTACTCATTTTTGGGTATCTTCTTTTACAAATTGGATTTATCTCCTCTCTACACATGGATTGATGCTATTGGCCCATAGGAACCTTAATTGGACCATAATCCAAAAATTTCTGAAAATCTAGACCCTTAGGCTAAGGTCCTTTATACACATTTCCAATTAATTCCAATTGCACATTGGAAAATTCTTTTTGAATTTTTGTTTCAGGGGAATTCATCTTAATTATAAGAGATATTTTTCTATCTAAAAATATTCAAAATCTGAATATTCTCTCTCTAGAGTATTTTCTCTCTCTAGGTTAAAATAGTTAGAAACAAGGTCTTTATATTTCTGAAGAGGGATTGATTACAGGGAAAGATACTAGACATCAAAAAGGGGGTGGGGGAGGAATCTTACATTCTACCCCACTTAAAAAACGCGAGATGTCCTCATCTCACAAACTAGGGTAATTTCGCAAGCACGAATATGAGACTTAGAGAAAAATTTTAATCAAGATTAACCACCAAGAAAAGTCTCAAAGAGAGCAAGATAAGAACAAGATTTAAACTTTATTCATTCTCGAAACTTATACAGTAAAGATAGAAGAACTCTTTACACTTCCATAAGCCCGTTCATCATATGGTCACAAAAGCAGCACTCACAAGCTGCACAAGTATAAGGTAACTCATCTATGGGAATAATTCTGTTGGTTATTGCCTCACCTATCTCAGTGGTATGAGGTGATCTAACAAAAGGACCTCTGAGAGGCAAGCCAAAAACGGGGTAAAGGCATATCTTCTCATGAGGAAGAAAACACGCCAGTAAGAAGACCCGCTCAGAAAACCCAAGATGCCTTGATCTCATGACGCAGTAGTATCGGGGACCCAAACCCAAAGCTTCAATAACCATGGCTAAGCGGACATTGTTACGAAAGTGCTGCTGACCCCAGGGTGTTACCCTAGTTATGTCTTGATAGGTCCGCCATTTGGTCTGAGCTACAGAAGTTCCCAAGTGAGGGAAAAGTGAGCGCTCATACTGTTCTATAAAATCCTTCTTCACAGACTCACTTGCGTCTTGAAGGTGAGGAATCATTATGGATAAAACTAATTCCTGTTGCCAAGCCATGAAGGAGATTAAGAAAGAAAGGAGATCGATGGGAGTAAGATTACTGTGAACGACAAGTAAAAGTTACGACTTATATAAAGGAAGGAGCTAGCGTAACTTAGAAGCCAACGGTAACTTGCCACTGAAGTTTTACTGTCTTTCCATGATTTGGGTTTGGCACATTTTTCTATAGAAGGCATTCAGAACTTTGAGATGAGGAGATAAAAGAAGTTCGTAAGCTAAATCACCTACTTTCTTTGGTCCACAATATCTGGGAGATAACTTCTTATACTTCCCAAGAGATAAAGAACTTCTTTTGGGCCGTACTCGAATGAAGACCAAAACCTTGATATCCAAAACATCGATTCTCACTTCTGAACTCGTTGTTCTGAATCCTTAAAACAGGTGGGACTCTTGAGAAGTATTCAGGGAAAAGGTTCTTCCTTTTTTAAACAGAATCTTTCTTTTATTTTAGAGAGAGAATAATTATAAGATCAGAAAGGGAGATTCTTACTCCTGTATACCTCGAAGGCTGGGGGAGAATCTTACATTCTACCCCACTTGAAAAGTGCGAGATGTCCTCATCTCGCAAGGTAGAGGACAACTCTTTTTCTTAAGATCCAATTTATTCTGGGGTTCCTTATATTCTGGTCAACCCAACAGAATACGGGGATAATTATCCCCTATATAGAACTCATCATTAAATAACAATTCATTTAGATCATATCATTCATATCTTTAACACGATAATGGTCCATTAGACTGAAAATTTTCTTTCTGAACATTCCTCCACAGGAATTTTAGTTAAGCAAGTTCTCAATTTGTCATCCCTTAACTTAATCTACCGTCTCAAGTGTTGACAGTAGCAATCTGACAGCACAATCCACTAATCTCATAGTGATTTGCTGAAATCATTATTATCGTTCCAGTTATGAATATTATCACTGGGTCTCGTCCCATTCATCCTCAATGTCGTTTCGCTCAGCTTATTACATTTTAACTAAATTTCAGAAATCATCATTTTTCAATCAGAATCCAAATCAATTTCATCAGTTCCCAAACATAATTAAAAATCATATCAACCACATTCGAATTCATCATCTGGATAGCATTAACGCTTATAATTTCAAGTCTTAGATTTACTCGTATATACTGTCAGTAAAGAGCTGCAGTATACTCTCGGTATATACGGGTAGTCACGGCCCTTGGAATTATAAGGTAAATACCATCATATCTAGGCCTCAAGCAAGTCAAGGATTCTATATAATTACGGTTCTTCCATCTGAAGACCCAATTACCAAATTACGAATTGCAGTTTGAATATCAAATTGTATGAATTATATCACACAATTATAACCTTTTTGTGCTTCTTGATAAATTTTTGACATATTTGGTTTCTCAGTTGATCTTTATTAGCCAAATGCTCTGATACCAACTGTGAGATCCCTGTTCCCACCGAGCAACGGATTCGGGGTACTAGCAGCGGAAGTAGCACTTCTCACGCGGGACAGGGGTCCCACACTCGGGGCCTCACCACGGATATCCGGATAAGAGACTAATCCGTCGGTTGTTCCAAAACCGAACCCGGAAAAACTTCCTTTACCGGAAAGCACGGGCGATTCCACCAGGATAACTTTTTTACTCTAACGTAGTCAAGATCATTTCTGATCAAACTGATCCAATTGCATCTATAAGATATTTGGTTGGATCAAGGAAGAAACTTGCACTTGGATCATTGGGATCAACGCTTTTTTCCCCATTCAAGAGGCACAGCCGTTGATTCCTATCCATAGAACAATTGTCCGGGATTTACTTTATCTATCGTAATAACAAAAGTTGAGTCTCGATTTATGGATCCATCAGTCCAGCCTAACCCCATCCAATCCCATGGGTTAGCCAACCGCCCAACCACTGTAGTGATGGGATCCAATTTGGAATTTGGTTAGGTTTTGTCCCGGGTACCAAGGAAAAGAGTTCCAAGGCCCCCTAGCCGGAAGTTCATGCAAACATAAAACTAGCCACACCACTTACACACCCAATATGAAATTACTTTTTTCTTAGCATCAGCTAACTTTAAAACAATCCTTTAATGAAACCATAGTACCATTGATCACAATCTTCCAATTTATCCGATTGATTCATAATTTCCCATCATTCCTTCATCAGAGTATCTATGGCATCATTGGCAACTAGAACGCTCACCACCTGTCCACTCAGGGGCCTTTTCAATAGTTCCTAGCCCATAATACTCGGCAATATAATCACTTATAAAAATCAAGATGGACTCTCGTTGAAGATCAGCAAGATCAACCAACAGATCCATAAAAAGAGCCATGGACTCATCCATTGAAGACCAGCAAGGTCAATTAACCAGATCCATGCCCGGTTTTAGAAAACAACTCTTACTCCTTGTTCCAATATCTTCCTCGACGCACGCGTGGGTATCCTAGGCGACCCAGAGCCCGAGCACCGTATGGTCAGCACCCTCTAGGATCCTTCGCAAGTGACCTAGCGCTTCACTCATAGGCCGCTTCCTTGGTCCCTCATCCACCGTACCGGAAGCTCACCATTTTAATCGAACCGAGGCTGGTCAAGACCTCAGTCGACCTTGCTACGCGAGACGTTCTCCATTGACTCTCCGTCAGCAGTTGCAACTTTATCAGTTAGGTCTCCACGACCTTAATCACAAGACGGTCAAAATGCTTCCCCAGCATTCTTGACATAAAACAGCCATTTACAAACAGCATTTACAAACAGTTTACAAATACAATTTCTATATTAACTCTCATTTTTCCACATTTTCCCTCATTAATCCACATTACTTATTCCACATTCCATTTATATGTGTACTCATCCAATCACATCATTTTCCACCTCTTCACTTCAGATTTCTTCACATCACATATCATATATTCACATCCATATCCACATCCATACATCCGCATCCACATCCACATTCACATCCATACATCCACATCCACATCCACATCCACATTCACATCCATACATCCATATCCACATCCATACATCCACATCTACATCCACATTCACATCCATACATCCACATCCACATCCCCATTCACATCCATACATCCACATCTACATGCTTACCTCCATTTTCACATCCTCATTTATACATCCACATCCCATATCCACATTCATACATACACATCCACATCCCATATCCACATTCATACATACACATCCACATCCACATTCACATCTATACATCCACATCTACATGCTTACCTCCATTTTCACATCCTCATTTATACATCCACATTCATACATACACATCCATATCCACATCCATACATCCACATCCACATGCATACATCTACTATCACGTCCTCATTCATACATCCACATCCACATACATACATACATCCACATCCACATTCCCATTCACATCTATACATCCACATCTACATCCACATACATACATACATCCACATCCACATTCCACATTCACATCTATACAGCCACATCTACATCCACATTCACATCTATACATCCACATCTACATCCACATTCACATACATCCACATCCACCTTCCCATTCACATCTATACATCCACATCTACATCCACATACATACATACATCCACATCCACATTCCACATTCACATCTATACAGCCACATCTACATCCACATTCACATCTATGCATAAACATCTTCATGCATACATCCCTTTCCACATTCATACATCCACACTCCCATCTCCACATCCACACATCCACATACATACATCCATTTCCACATTCCCATTCATATAACCCCATATGCCTTCACATCTAATCTTTTACATCACATCCATTCTCGCCCTATCACAACCCATATACATCTTATCCTATCACATACACTTCTTACCTCATCCCATACACATCTTATCAAATCTTAATTCATCTTATCACCTCATAACTTATTTCATAAGCATCTTATCACCTCTTGTCACATCTTATACACCTCTTATCACATCCTATCACATCTCATATCTATTTATAGAATACAAGAGAATTCTTATATTTGATATAAGATTTCTTTACACATTTATTTATGCATAAATTCTATTTAAGGAGATTAATACTTTCGAAGTAAAAATCAATCTTTTATGCATCTTCTTATGCATAAATTCAATTTGGTAGAAATTACACTTTTAGAATAAAAGAATTTCTCTTATGCTTCTAAGTTATGCTGCATAAAATCCATTTATGATGAAAATCACACTTTTAGTATAAAAGAATATCTTTTATGCATACCTCTATGCATGAAATCCAAATATAATAAAAGTCACACTTTTAAAATAAAATAATCAACTTTTATGCATATCTTTATGCATGAAATTCAAATATAATAAAAGTCACACTTTTATAATAAAATAATCACCTTTTATGCATACCTCTATGCATGAAATCCAATTATGATAAAAGTAACACTTTTGGAATAAAATAATCATCTTTTATGCATACATCTGTGCATGAAATCCAAATATGATAAAAGTAACACTTTTATAATAAAATAATCAACTTTTATGTATACTTTTATGCATGAAATTCAAATATGATAAAAGTAACACTTTTATAATAAAATAATCAACTCTTATGCACACTTCTATGCATGAAATTCAATTGTGATAAAAGTAACACTTTTATAATAAAATAATCAACTCTTATGCATACTTCTATGCATGAAATTCAATTGTGCTAAAAGTAACACTTTTACATTAAAATAATAATCTTTTATGCATACCTCTATGCATGAAATCTAATTATGATAAAAGTAACACTTTTATGTTAAAATAATAATCTATTATGCATACCTCTATGCATGAAAATCAATTATGCATAATATAAAAATCAATTTCTCTATGAATATCTTCAATTAATCTAGGATGATAATTCCTAGAATATGGTAGGAAGTCCTCTTTTCATGCTTTGAATGAAATTATTTTATGCGTAATTTTTATAAAAATTTTGCCATAGCTCCGTTGCTATGACTGATAAATCTCAATTTTTTCTAAGGGATAAAGCTTATCATTAAGAATTAATTATAATGATCTCTAATTGGATCAATAATCCATAATGGATTGAATCATTAATATTCATGAAATACATAAACTAAAAGCATAGAAAAAAGCCATTAATTTGACCTCAAGTATAGATTAATCTTGGATTAAGGAAAAGCTTTATGAAAAGCTTCATTTGGATTGAGAATGGGTCATGAGTATACCCATTTCTTGAGTGAGAGAGAGAAATTTCATAAAAACCATTTGAATTAAGCATAAATAGAAATTTATGTAATTCTTAACTATCATTAATTAATTAACTTCAATAGCATTCATCAAATTATGTAACTCTTTACTACCATTCATCAATTAACTTCAATAACATTCAAAAACCATTCTAATTAAGCTTCTCAAGCTTGAGAGGGGTTGAGAAGAGAGAAACATTGAGAAATTATAGAAAATGATCAAAATTCACTAATTACCTTACAAATTGCTTGATTCTTTGTTCACGGTAGAGGCCCCCAACCAATCAATTGGTTAAGTATGTTGATGGAGCCACCAATGGGGATTGAAGAAAGAGGGAAGCTCCAAAAACTAGTGAATTATTAATGAATTCACAGTTCTTGGCTTAGGTGGAGTAGAGTAACGATGCATAAACACTATATATTTTTCAACAAGGGGTACGCTTCTATTTATAGGAAAAATTGAGCTCCTAACCAAACAAACTGATTCTAGAATTTTCCAAATCAGTTTGGTCCATTTTTGACCATTTTTAGGTCAGTTAAGCTAACTTTTTGGAACTAGACTTGAATGAGGAGAGAGGAGAGATGAAATATCTCAATTTTTATGAGTTTAAAACTCATTCAAGCATGTGAAATATGCACCTCCTTTAAAGAACTCCCCTTCCTTACATATGTGTCAAAATGGAATCATTATACCCAAATATCTCATATTTTTAATATTGCTCATAGTTTTTTACTAATAAACTTGTACATTTTCAACTCTTCATCTTATGTGAAATATGCACCTCCTTTAAAGAACTCCTCTTCCTTACATATGTGTTATAGTTTTTTTTACTAATAAACCTTGTACATTTTCAACTCTTCATCTTATGTGAAATATGCACCTCCTTTAAAGAACTCCCCTTCCTTACATATGTGTCAAAATGGAATCATTATACCCAAAATATCTCATATTTTTAATATTGCTCATAGTTTTTTACTAATAAACCTTGTACATTTTCAACTCTTCATCTTATGTGAGCATTTACTCATTTTTGGATACCCAAAATATCTCATATTTTTAATATTGCTCATATTTTTTTACTAATAAACCTTGTACATTTTCAACTCTTCATCTTATGTGAGCATTTACTCATTTTTGGGTATCTTCTTTTACAAATTGGATTTATCTCCTCTCTACACATGGATTGATGCTATTGGTCCATAGGAACCTTAATTGGACCATAATCCAAAAATTTCTGAAAATCTAGACCCTTAGGCTAAGGTCCTTTATACACATTTCCAATTAATTCCAATTGCACATTGGAAAATTCTTTTTGAATTTTTGTTTCAGGGAAATTCATCTTAATTATAAGAGATATTTTTCTATCCAAAAATATTCAAAATCTGAATATTCTCTCTCTAGAATATTTTCTCTCTCTAGGTTAAAATAGTTAGAAACAAGGTCTTTATATTTCTGAAGAGGGATTGATTACAGGGAAAGATACTAGACATCAAAAAGGGGGTGGGGGAGGAATCTTACAGAAAGAATGTTTGGAAATAAGGATTCAATTGGATATTTAGAGGATTATGATCAGTGACACTATGGTTTCATTAAATGATTGTTTTAAAGACTGTTGAATATGTGAAAAAGGCAATTTCATATTGGGTAAGTGGTGTGACTAGTTTTAAGTTTGCATGAATATCCGGCTAGGGGGCCTGGGAACTCTTTTCCCTCGTACCCAGGACAACTTAACCAAATTCTTAATTGGATCCCATCACTACAATGGTTGGGCGGTTGGCTAACCCATGGGACTAGATGGGGTTAGGCTGGACTGATGGATCATCCCTAAATTGAGACTTAATTCTGTTCTGGTTTGATAGATGAAGCAAATCCCGGACAAAAATTGTTCTATGGAAAAGAATCAACGGCTGTACCTCTCAATGAGGAAAAAAGTGTTGGTCTCTATGATCCAAGTACAATCTTTTCCCTGATCTAATTATGGGACTTACGGGCTCGGTCGGATCAGTTCAGTTAGTTAAGGCTTTTGGCTACGTTAGAGAAAAGTTATCCTGGAGGAATCGCCTGTGCTTTCCGGGCAAGGGAAGTTTTTTCGGATTCGGTTTTGGAAGAACCGATGGATTAGTCTCTTGTCCGGATATCCATGGTGGACAAGGCCGCGAGTGTGGGACCCTGCCCCGCGCAAGAAGTGCTACTTCCGCTGCTAGCACCCCTGAATTCGTTACGCGGTGGGGAACTCACAAAGAAGGTTCTAGTAAAACAGGTAATGTAGATTTGGTATATGTCAACACAAAGAATCAAGTGGCTGACATCTTCACGAAGGCATTGGGCACATACAAGCTCCATAGGTTTAGGAACTTACTTGGAGTGAAGTGTGTGGAGTTGAGCTCAAGGGAGAGTGTTGAGATATCGAGCTCAACTAGTGCTATGATGGCAGACATTGATGACCCGCCTGGGTGATAGCTTTCGCACTTATGTCACTTGCACGGTTAGTGTGATTATGATTGATATGCCGCCAGTGGTGGATGACAAGCTGTGTGAAAGCTACTTTGGAGTACTAGAGTTATAGCATAGTTATAGTGCCAGCTCATATAGTCGGGTTCACACTATAGACCGACTACTTTGTATGTTGTTGTTATAGGAGAGTACTTTCCCTTTATGTATGTACTCTTATCTTTTAGTTATATGGTTGTAGAGAAGAGATGAAGATAGAAGAAAATTCAGCCATCCATGCTCTTCACACTAAAATAGTGCACAATAATTTTAGGGTGATAAAAATCCATCTCGCAGGAATGTTTTACAACTTTCCATAGATGATAGATGAGACCATGTACTTTACGAAGTTAAAGTACATAGGTGGTGACTTCGACACCACATTTTTTTGTAGGAAGTCACCAGTGGTGTGGTTAGGTCAGCCGAGACTCCACAAGACCTATGCACTAGTTTTTAAGTTGACCTCTATGATAAGGACGTCCAAAAATTCATGTTGTAATACCAAAGATTGTACTGCAATGTGCAATGGAGGGGTCAATTTGTGTAGTCACTTCTTAGCAGCAAGTGACTTAAGCATCTTGTTATAGATGGCTGTATATGGTACTCCCACTCGGGGGAGGTACACCATTGGGTACGGAGTTACTCACAGACTAGTATGGAGCTGCTAGTGTGATGATAGTGGGTACGTAGTTACTCACTACTAATACATAACTGCTAATAAAATTAAGATCCTCAAGTGAAAGATACTCTAGATCAACATTTTAAATTACCGAACCACAATCCATGAGTATCGAGGTACTCATAAATATGTTGACGTTGCTCAAATCGAGGGACCGATTTGTTCGATGGTATGGAATAAGCAAGGAGAGTGGAGTAACTTAAAGTTACACATCACTAGTCCTAGTGAGTTGTCGAGGTCATCCGTAGTTTGATGATCCCCTCTACCTATCAGATAACATTCAATTTTGCAAGCCCTGGCATTTAATCCGTAGTGATTATGAGTTGGGTGTGAGATATGGTTATGAAGTTCTTACAAGAGTACTCGTTTATTTGCTAGTCATTGGTTATAGCTTGGTAGAGATTGCCACCTGTGATGGGTAGGTAGCTTTGCCGCTATGATGAGGAGGCAGCAAATAATGTTCTCATAGTTATACTTCATACCAACACCAAACAGGGATAGGATGAAATTCCTAAGTTCATCATCACGAAGTACTGTGATGTTTGCATTTATATTGAATGTATGATGTAATGAGACATTGGGCTTGTGTAATTACCATCAATTAGCAACCTATGGCTTCGCAGCAAGCTCAGTCATTATCTGTGGATTGATAATATGGTTATTAGTAGTTTGGAATTTTCTTTATAGATGGTACAACCCACCCAAATGATTCATAAGTGTGTAACCGCTTATGAAGGGTAATAATATGCAACAATGAAGCGCTTTGTTACAAGTGTGAAACCACTGATCTGTTGCAAAGCAGTTTATCAATAGTACCACCATATGTGCGTAGACACTATACCACATCTTCGTTGCAAGATGTTTAAAAGTCTCTTGGAAGGACTCAAGCATAAAATATATTAAACATGGTCTAGATTTGTTCTTGGACCTATGACACTAGCGCGTAGTCCGCTTGAGAGTACAGTTTTTGAGGACAAAAACCTTTCTTGAGGGAAAGGAGGGATATCCTCAAATATCACATAAACTCGAATAGTTGTGTGAGTCCAGACAATACTTGAAGGGATATGTCTGGTAATAGCAACAAAGAGTTGTAAGTGAATGGATGTAATTCCAGACACCCGTAGTGGTGCAAGAATCTTTATCAAACATCTCCACATACTATATGGTCTACCCGCATATATAGTATGGCATAAGAGATAGGAAGTTTGATTGTTATATTTGAATAAAAATTTTCAAAAGTTACATTTACTCTGAGTTAGAGTGGAGTTTAACCATCCGTAGATTGATGGTAGTTAGAAACTCAACAAGATTCTAGAGCATATGCTTGTGCAAAGATGTTTCTCTCAGCTTTGGAACTAATCATTGTGATGCATGATTAGATTGTCTCTAGTTTATTTCTCCTATGGCCGTAGAGCTTTCCAAGGAGAAGTTTTAACAAGTTGGTGAAGCAACATGGTAGCGTAGTCTACAAATATCTAGTAGCATAGTCTAAGAACTTGCGCTACTAGAGTGCTCTCCAGTATTAGCTTCTGTGCTAATGACATGATGCAAAATCAAGGCATGAAATTTGCCTTAAGTTTTTGGTTCAAATACCAAATCATGGCTTGTGTGAGCATGATCCTGTCTTTACAGGAACTAGCGCGCTGTACGCGTACGCACTTTGTCACAGCCTCGCCCACCTTCCTCGCCGGCACGTAATGCTAGTCCGGAGAGACTGGCCGTAGGTGCGACGGGTAGCGGGGCGAGAGTTAGTACGGAGAGGCTAGCCGAGTCTTCCGGGCATAGTTTTGATAGTCCAAGTGCGGGTCATCCTGGGATTCAGAAGACCTATGCACTAGTAAAAAGACAGTTTTATTGGCCTAGTTTGTTTAAGGACATCCAGACTTACGTGCTGAAATGCAGTAAGTGCCGAGCAATAAACATGAATGTCTTAAGTAGGAGGACTACTCCATCCACTGGAGATTCCTCAAGGGAAATGGGAAAGCATTTCCATGGATTTCATTACCGGTTTACCCAAGACGAGTCTGAGGGAATGACTTGGTGTGGGATGGTAGTGGACAGGTTAACTAAATGGCAAAGTTTATCGCCACGAAGAAAACTATAAAAACGCCAGAGTTGGCAAAACTCTTTATTGAACATCTCTACAAGCTATATGGCCTGCCCGCAGATATAGTGTCGGATAGAGATAGAAAGTTCAATAGTCATTTTTGGAGGGAAATCTTCAAAAAGCTGGATACTACTCTGAGTATGAGTACGGCGGACCATCCGGAGTCTGATGGTCAAACAGAAAGGGTTAACCAAATACTCGAGGATATGTTGCGTTCTTATGTAAGTAAGAAGCAATCAAATTGGGAAGAATATTTGCCCATATTGGAGTTTGCTTATAACAGCTCCAAGCATTCAGCGACTGGATTTACACCATTCATGTCACTGTATGGATTCCAGCTGAGATCTCGATGGCTGTAGGCCTAGAAAAGGAGAAGATTCAATCTGTCAAGGATTTCCTTGAAGATATAAATGATATGCTCAGAGCCGCACGTGAGAGCATTCGTAGCGCTCAGGATCGCGCTAAGACTTATGCGGATAAAGGACGTAGAAAGGTGACCTTTGCAGAAGGTGACTTTGTATTCCTCAAGGTTCCTGCATAGTCAGAAACCATGAAAACAGGAAAGTTTGATAAACTTTCTCCGACTATTGTGGTCCTTTTAAAATCCTTAAGAAGATTGGGGACGTAGCATATAAACTTGAGTTACCGGAGAGTTCTCAAGTCCATCCTGTCTTCCATGTCAGTAAACTGAAGAAATCAGTTCACGGGTTAGAGAACGCAGTTTCTCTAGATATTTTGGTAGAATTGATCACTCCACCAAAGATACCACATGAATCGGAAAGGATTCTTGGGTATCGAGACAGACAAACCCGACATAAAGTGTACCA
Organism: Cibotium barometz; assembly: GCF_041138505.1. NCBI lineage: Eukaryota > Viridiplantae > Streptophyta > Polypodiopsida > Cyatheales > Cibotiaceae > Cibotium > Cibotium barometz. The sequence goes on from NC_141077.1 coordinate 21,007,081, forward strand.
GGAGGTACTTGTTAAATGGATAGATAGGGATGAGGAGGTAGCTACCTGGGAATGCCGTAGTGCAATTTCCAAAAGGTTTCCCCAGTTTGTTTTCGAGGACAAAAACTCTTCTGAAGGGGGGGTAATGTCACGTAGGCTGTAACGCCTGTGACCGACGGCAGACCGGATGGCTATATCCGGGGTTCAGTGGGAGAGGACGCCCATGCGGAGTCATGGGCAGCCAGGCTAGTGTGGACGGCAGGCCACACACTATATAGCCTGGGGGATGAGGGGCAATCCTCATTCTTCCTCTATGGCTGGGTGGTGAGCCAGAGGCCGTCCCCTCTTGTGGTAACGCCTGTAGCGGCGTTACGGGAATGTAACATCCACTATGTTTCTGGTCTCCTCGTCCCTTCCTTTATTTTTTGTTTTTATAATGTGTTGTTTTGTGTGTGTGTGTGTGTGTGTGTGTGTGTGTGTGTGTGTAAATGGATTAGTGCATTTTGAATGGAAGGTTGAATCATTTGAAGGAAAGCTAAAGTATTGTATGCATTTGAAGGAAAGCTAAAGTATTGTATGCATTTGTATGCATTTGAATGGAAGGCTAAATGAGTTTTTGCATTTTGAATGGAATGAATAGTCTTCAAGCTCCAACACTAGAGTCACCTATGAGGACATCGGGATAAAAATCCTCTAAGAAATCTTCTTTGATGCAGTCACAATCAAGTGGGATAGGGTCTATCAGGCTGTCTCACCTAACAACAAATCATTGTTCACTTTTCTCATGGATTTTCATTTGAGAGGTGTAGCTTAGCATGGAGTCCTTCAAAGAAAGAAAGGCATAAAATTTCTTGGGTAGGGTTTCTCGAGAATATAATCAAGAACGTGATTGGACAAAAGAATTTGCATAGCAAGATGGACCAATGGAGGAAAAAAAATGGTCCATACAATGTGCATACAGCTAGCATGATAGGTCTTTATGGGATATAAAAGCTTTAATACCTCTCCAAGAGGCCACCATGCATTTTCAGGACAACATTGTAGCCTATCTCTGACACGCCACATTCAATGAAATCGATTTCTTCAGAACATGTTCAATTGAGCTACTCTAGAGAGTTTACATGTGACAAAAGTTGTCTTGTGTTTTCTGCAGGAATAATACATTTCTCTATTGAATATAGTTAAAGAAATGCCGCTTTGTGGATGACTTGGTGAAACACTCTCCCACCTCCTACTAGAGCCTATACAAATGTTTATACTGACAGCTTTCTAATTGCAAATGAGTGTGCTGCTTGTAGATTATCAATAGAGGTCAAGGTATTGGGTATCTACATGCTTCCATGTAGACATACCTACCATCCTATATATTTTGCCAGTGTGTGCCATGCAAAGATGGATTGTGTGTAACTTGGGTGCACATCCTTTGCTATAAAAGTGATAGTGTCCAGTCATCCTCTGTTACTTTTCGACCATAAAATGGTGAAAGGCTGTCTGTTGTTTTTAACACTTTTTTCCACCATGTTCATTATATCACTTACATTATGTACTAGTGGTGTGCTTAGTAACATTGCATTGCTTGTTTCCCTTAAGTGGGCTCAAGTGCTAAGTGCTATAGGGATATCTCATGTGGAGACTTTAAATCAGTCGATACTACTTAGACATTAGTATAGAGTACTTTGAAGCTACTATAAATAACTTGCAAATTAGTAAAAACCACTATAGACTACTTAAAATGTTGTAAGGTCTGAGAAGTAGCAATTGCCAGGACTAAGAGGTGTGAAGATTTTTCTAGTGCTATGTATTATAGTGGTGCCCCTTTTGTATACTTCAGTTCAAATAGCTTAGAAAGTAGTTTAGAGTGCTTAAAATGAAGTATAGAGAACTTACAAAGTAATAGATACTGCTTACAAAGTATAGAGAACTTACAAAGTAATAGATACTACTTACAAAGTAATAGATACTGCTTACGAAGTATAGAGAACTTACAAAGTAATAGATACTGCTTACGAAGTATAGAGAACTTACAAAGTAATAGATACTGCTTACAAAGCATTGCAAACTTCTTAAAAAGTAGTATAAAACAAGTAGTACTTGCTAGTAATCGGGATTTTTTCCTCCTTTCTTTGGACCTCGTGGTTGGGAGGAGAGGAACGGTTACTTGGAACACATAGTGGGGTCTAGGAATTTATTAGCAATAAGTAGTGGATATTGGTAGATAACCTTTGGCATCTCAATGCCTTGTAACAAGCTTAGTATTAATTTTTATACCTAAGGTTTAGGAGGGGAAAAAGACCTTTTCTTTTTGGAGGAAACATGTGCAAGAGATTTTTATTATTATCCCTTATGGTTTCTTTTCCATAAAGTGTGGAGGGTTTATAGGCTATTTTGGGCCCCTCCTTTCACATAAACTAGGGGGGGTGTGGCTCTTTGTCTTGTGGTGGTTTGTGGTCTTCTTGAGTACCCAACGTTTGGGTGCCTTACATAGTGTGGACATGCACACCACATGCATTGCATGTGGCTTGTGGGCTGTCTTTGTATGGTTGTGCACTATTGTCAGTTGTGCATGCAAAGGAGGTGAAGCCATGGCCTACCCAATATCAGGCTTTGTAGGAATGACCTGGAAAGTTGTAGGCACAAAAACACCACATACATCCACTCCCAAATTCCTGACAATTCCTAAGGTTTTCACCCTAGTATTATCAGAAAGTTTGATGTGATAGGGAGAGTTAGTAGAAGACAACTTTAAATCGGCATCTTTCATTGTTTTTTCACTCAATGACATTGATTGATGCACCTCCATCAATGTATGCATTAGAAATTGTTTGCTCCTCAATGATGACATCAATCACAGGCACATCATCTCCTACATCAATATCCACCTTTTGAGCCATAGGAGTCCCATTATCCCTCTTCTTCTTTTTCTTAGATTCCCTTGTGCTAGCCAGCTTACCCCATTCCTTTCTGAGCTTTGGAGAGAGTGCCAAAAGCTGACCAAATGTGATTTGTGCCATCTTTTCCCTAAGATTTGTTAAGAGGTCATAACTAAGAGATCCTTGTCCAAGAGGAAAGTCAGATTGTCCAAATTTTCTCCTAAACGACTTCTTCTTCTTCTTATTTTTCTCCTCTTCTTCAAATTTATCTTCTTGTTCTTCTTCTTCTTGGCTCCTAGTTTTACGACCCCCTTTTTGCCATTAATGGCATCAATGTTTCCTCTTCTTCTTCTGAGCATGTTTCCTCTAAAAGTGCTAAACTTTTATCCTCTCTTTTCTTCAATTTGGAACACTCAGTGCGATAGTGCCCCTTCTCTTGACATTCATAGCATGTGACACTACTTCTATCCCTAGGTTTATCATCAACTCGTGGAACCCCAGGTGGCCTTGCGTTGACTAAGTGTGACTTCAAATCAGCAAATTCTGCCATAAGTTGTGCAATGTTATGATCCAAGGATGGAGCTTGTACCTGAGATGTTGAGGCTATCTCTACTCGTGGTGGGGTCGACACACTCGAAGAAGATTGGAATGTGGACTCAATATGAAGAGTGGCCTCCTTCTTCAAAGCAATACGAAGAGCCTCTTTAAAATTAGTGGGATCTTTGCTAAGAACTTTTCCATGCAAGCGGGGATCCAAAGCCATGATAAACTTGCTCATCTTAAGGTGCTCCATTGCTAAAGAACTCTTTAGAAGGTGAAAAAGAAGAAGCAACATGTAAAGTAACTTGTTGATATTTGATGAACAAGGCTTCATACCTCACTGAAAAGGCAGAAATTGACTCTTCTTCCTTTTGGGAAAATCTGATCCAATTGCAATAGTAAAGCATTTGGTGACTCCACTGTCCCAAATCTCTCCTTCATTGCTTTGGTCAACCTTTCCCAATCATTCTTGGACTCCTCTGGCAAAGCCTCATGCCAAGTTAAGGTCACACTCTCCAAGAAATCTGGAAGTATTTCTGTCCTCTCCTTCATAGACCAACCCGTCAAGCGGCATGCTCGGTTAAACTCTCGGAGATAACTCCTCGGGTCTTCTTTCCGATCCTTGGAACACTGGAATATTGAACATCTTGCACAGCAAAAGATGAGTAGCAACAACAAGGGAAATTTACTTATTTCAAAATAACTTTTCTTTAATCATGCAAGACCTTGAGGTTAAAATAGAGTAATTCTAAGTAAAACCTGCCCACCGTCTCCACCAAAAGATGTGACACAAAGTTGGGGTTTTGATTTCAGTCACTTCTTAGAATCAAAACACACTTGTATGAAACCTCACAGCCTCCTCACGTCCCTTTCTCTCCCTAGGTTAAGATAAAGATAAACACATCAAAGGTGAGATCATAAACACATCAAAGGTGAGATCATAATTCATAGAAGGAAAGATGAAAGGCTCAGGAGAAGCAAGAATTTCTGCCAGTCTTGCAACTCCAAACAAGAGGGCAATTCTTTGTTGGAAGAAAATCTTCCGACTCAGGATTATGTGAACGGAAACATATAGGGAATGTTGGTAAGGTTCATCCGTTTGAATTGGAAAATTTGGACAGAACATCTTACAGTAAAAGAACATAGCAATCACTTACAAGAGGATAAGATACATGGGATTTGCTTTTTGATAAGAGATTAAGAGGAATTAATCAATATTAAGAAGAAATAATGGCCAAAAGTCTATAAAAATAGAGATACACAGAGAATTGCAGTTTTAAATCCATATAGACTCTACAAAAGAGGATTACATAGGTACGTAGATCTTGAAGAGAGATTTGCGTCTATATAAAAACTTTCAAAAACGGGCAACCGAGCGAAAAGTTATGAGCATTTTACTACAAGACTATGAAACGGCCCAAATTCGCCTGAAAGTTAGCAACTTTGGGAGAAATTTTGATAATCAATGAAGTAAAGGATTAAGAAATTAGTTACATGAGTGGAAAGAGTATATAAAGAGCTTCCTAGCCATATGATCAATTTTAGAAACCAATACCCGACTGATGAGTAATTACCAGTTGAAATTTGGGTATTAGACCACAAAAATTGCACTTCCCTCTCTTTGCATGATTTCTCAATTTTCACATAGCCTCTTGCCTTTCATCTCCTTCACGATTCAAGCTAGAGGGTAAGGGTTATTATTGCCAGTGGAAAATTGTAAAGATTTACATATGGTCCCCAAAGTCTTTTCACATGCTCATTACCGCTAAAACCATTGGTACCTCCAAAGAAGGGCGGCAAATAAGGCAAGGGCTACCTTGAGAAGTCACAGGCCCACCAAGATAATAACTCCTTATCCCACTTATCATGAATCATCAAAGAGGTCCAAAATTGGGTTAAGCATGAGGAGCTAATGCTAAATGAGACATTCACATGTAAAAGAGAGTGTTTGAATAAGGGTTTGAAGATAAGAGAACGGCAATGACACAAAATGCTCAATTGAGGAGGCTTCATTCATTGATTTGATGAAAGGGAGAGGAGGGCTCCTTTTATAGGTGGAGAATCACCCTCTCTTCCATTGTTACAAATTACAACATAAAAATCTTCAACCCTTCAGTGACATAAGGGTAGATGTCACCATCAATTGTCCTCTTAGGCTAAGTTTTCTATTGATTATTAAATTGAAGACTTTTTTACTTTGAAAGTGTGATGAGATAATAGCCAAGTCTAAGTGGCATGTAGGTGGAGATCCCACTTACACATGATAGAATTCTCCTCTTCCATGTAGGAATTCTAGAAGAATCTTTCCCAATTATGCACCTTCACACACTCCTCCACATGACTTCCACACTCCCCAACTTATAGCCTTATGGCGAATACTATATTAATAATACAATTAAAATCCATGTGAGCATGAAGGCCCACTTTTATTTTCCACATCACTAACCTATCTACCATACCAAAGTATTTATCAAGCATACTTGTGGCATTTACAATGTGTGCACCCTCAATCAAGTAAAACCATTATATTTGAAGATAGAATGCTGTTATCAGGGTAGCTGCCAAAGCCGCCGCATCACCACGCCATTATTCCATTGTAGGCGCCGCAATCTTCTGGACTGGAAGGGGCCGCACACACAAGTGCACCACTATGGGAGTAGGAGAAAAGGGTATGGTCCTACCATCTCCTCACTACACACATGCTGCATGATCGTAATGCTACACTTTGGAAGCAAGTTTAAGAGTCAAACACACAAGTACAGACCTTAAACAAACACTTGACAACAACAGAGGCCATGCATCGAGATGTAATCATGAAGAGTTTGAAGGCCACTAAGGAGAAAGAGACCAGTTACAAGTCACTGGAAAGCAATAACTTGGTTCTAAGCTAAACTATTGTTCAGAGAATTAAAGAGAATACGGATCTTAAGGCAAAGTTGGAACAAGCTAAGGAGCGACTCTAGAAGGTGGTTACCCACAACCATGAGATCATAGCTATTCATGCCCAACAAGTAGAAGAGCTCGAGCATATGTCCACGGCCAAAGAAGAAGAGCTGCAAAGCCAGATCCAATAGTTATTTTCAAGTCTCTGAAGGAAGCAGAATGCAGGGCTACTCACTTACAACAACAAGAAAGAGAGCAAACAAACAAGGCACATGTAGAGAAAGTAAGAGCCCTTAATGATACCATTAGTGCTAATCAAATTGAAACACAAAGAATGGAGATAGCACACCGAGAGCCAATGGCACAAGTCACTCAACAGTTACAAGATAGCCAAAGATTGGCTACCGAAAGACTTCAGAGAATCACAAAGGCTTAAGAAAGAGAGGCTACTACTAGATGTGCCCAGGAGGGCGCAACGAGGCGCTTCAAGGAGGACGCAATGAGGCGCTTCAAGGAGTTGATGCTGCACGGATGGTCCGCGATGACAAAACAACCATATCAAACCTTCTGAGCACCAATGACTCACGTCTACAAGAATTGGAACACCAATTAGCAATTCAGGACCACACAGTCAAAGACAAGAGCCTACAGATGAGATGCACCTACTCCTTGAGTGAGCCTAAGTTGGAGAGATAGGTCAGTTGCCAGTAACCCCTCGGACCCCTCCTCAAACTCTTAATCTATTTTTGTCTACACTAACCCTCTTCTTGCTTTAATACGATATAAATCTGTCCAAGGACCTTATGGATAGGTGAACTAACCCTCATTAAACAAAATACTGAGCGTGATGCTGACCCCACTATCATAATGGGAATTTTGCGCGGGAGACATAGTACTAACTAATCCACAGGATATCTACTTTTATCCATTACATCCTATTGTGTTAAACTTTCATTGTTGGTGTCGGGTACTATAAAACTCTGAAATTCTAGACAACACTGTCAAAAAATTAGACCAGTTTGTTCCCAGCTTCCCAAGACACCGGCCAACTACGAGGTGGTAGCACAAAGTTATCAATGGATTATAAGCCATAGGTTACCAGAAGTCTACAATACTCACCAGCATTTAAACTTATGTGAGTCTTCTTTATATCACCCTTTTGATATTCTAAAACTATACTCTAATATCTACAAACACTTAGAATCCATGTTAACCAGTGTACTTTACACTTTTGATGCCACCCATATTGAATATCCTAACATAAATCCATAGGATATCCCTGACCTTCAAGATTTTATGAAATCTCACAAACCTAGCCACCCAACCCCCAGCTCAGGTCATGGTCAGGAAGAGACACCATCTTCATCTTCCATCTCCACTTACCTAGTATATTCTAATGTCAAGATTTTATGAAATCTCACAAACCTAGCCACCCACCCCTAGCTCAGGTCATGGTCAGGAAGAGACACCATCTTCATCTTCCATCTCCACTTACCTAGTATATTCTAATGTCGTTAGTAAACTACTTAATCCATATCCTAATGCCCCACCTACTAACAAGTCTCAAGCCCAATGCATCTTTTCTACTCTCATTCCTCAATATATAGATTTTCCCACTAACCCTCTCGCCCCCTAGGAGATACTGGCACCTCACCCGTCTCCCAAACAACAATCTCAAGAGGTACGCCATAATGTCCCCTAAGACAATATTGAAGCTTTTATTGATGATACAGTTTTGGAGTCATTATCTACTGTATGAAGGCTTCATTTGAGCTGGCAATCCACTGTTAAAGCTGAAGCTGATGTTCAAGGCGTTAATGCAAATAACACCATTCGAGCTAGCTTGAAGAATTACTTGAGGCCTACTCCGAGGTCACGCCAATAAAATAGCAATATGTACCATACCCTCTACGAGCACCTCGCCCAGATTTAGAAGAACTACTCCCTATGGCTGGAGAGGGTACATTGTGATCTAATGTGGCATGGTAAACAAAATCAGCCAATCCACAATTGGCCAACTTGCTAGAATCTGAATAGTTACCTTCATGATCAGTTATTGCTTTCACAAGTGGAGAAAATCTCACCCAATCCACACATAAGGGGGCTATGCCACTATCATCACAGATGATGCACATCCCAAGTTAGAAGATTTTAGAATATAGACGGATTGGAGAAAGGAATTCTTAACAATTCTAGAATATAGACGGATTGGAGAAAGGAATTCTTAACAATTCTAGAATATAGCCATGTCTATATATGTGCACCACCAACTCAATGAGTTGACCCATTATACTTGCCACTAAAGAGAAGATGGACTCCACTAGAGTTTCAGGAGGCTAGCGCGACTCGCATGTCTGTTAAAACTTCCCAATCTTCATGCCAGCAACCTTTATAGACATACAAGAGCAAAGAAAACAGATGCTCACTTGGATACAGGCATGGCGCCGTATCCTGAACCCAGCAATTGTGGCTAGTGTTAGATTTTTGAAATTGCTCAAGGTCCTGATTGATCAACCCAAAGAGCCATATGATGGATATAAAGCTGAACAACTACAATTCGACATGAATCAAGGCCCATCTGAAAGGGGCATGATGCTATATTATCATCATCTACTGCGATGTCTTCCTTCCTACATGCATGTCACATTCGAGGACATGGTGGACACAAGGTTCTAGCATTCACACTCAGCATTTAGAAAAACCCTCAAAAGAAAGCTTTAATCATGCTGAAACTTCTATCGTCATGAGTTCAGTGACTAGGTCTTTCGACCTCGGTAATAGGTTCTCACAGGACATAACCTACATCAAGTAGTGGGGGGATGTTAATCCCATTTTGGATTAACAAGTATGCTCCTCCAATTGAGAACATTAATAAGTGTCATGAAAAGGCCCTATAAAAGTTGTACATTATGAGATATTGGCCGCCCAAGGCCTTAGTTAAGTAAGTTTTGGGCGCCCAAGTGTGAAAAAGGGCCAATTATATATAAGGCATTTTATCATAATATATAATGAAAAGATACAATCCCCCTTTGTGCTATTGAGAGCTCTTCTTTGTGTCTTAAGAGCATTCTAGTATTTGTGCCTCTTCTATGCTTGTATGAATCATGCTTGTGTGGGGGAGTGAGAGAAAGTGATTGCCTTATGTGATGGTGTGAGCGACTCTATGGTGACAGCATGGAGGTGGAGCTTAACAAGTGAGCTTGGAGGCCTCAAGGGACTTAAGTTCGAAGAATTGGTAAGTGCCCTACGATAGTTGTGTTCTATTACTCTTCCTTTAGGTGAATGCATTGAGTTCACTCTTGGAGGTGTGGTAGCCCATAACAAGAAGAATTTTTTCTACAAAGAAGGAAGCCATTTTCAGTAAAAGGGGACAACACGACTCACAGTAAGAGCAGCACCATTCTTCTATGAAACAGAAAGGAGAGGAAGAGAGAGCTCTTGGACATCTATATAAACAACCATATGTGTCACAAAGGAGGGGGTGCATCAATATTATATGCAAGGAAAGAGCTTGGCATGACCTTTGTGGGTGCATCAGTCAAAGAATTCAAGTCTTCTTCACACAAAGAATTTATATGCCGACGAGGATGAGATATCATTGCTAGTTGAATCTCTCTATAGCCCGCTGCGGGTATCTTGTCGCACATGCTAGTCATGAGTGGTGAAAGTCCATCTTTGTATTGGTTACATGGTAGATAATAGTAAAGAAGGAGAGGGATCCTCTTAGTTCTTTCTATTCAAAACAACTTTTTGTAACTCTTCACTCACAGAAGATATACTCCTTTTGTTATTATTTCATATTAATACTTTAAATTTGTTCAAAGGAAGTCTTTTATACAAGAGAAAGAGCGTGAGTTTTTTCTATATTTCATGTTGGGTGAGTGTTTTTTCTTCTAAAAGGTTGAGAGTGTGGCTCACATTAGGTGTGTGTTTGTGAAATCCTTCACATTAAGAGCCATTTTAACTCCTTGCTCATCAACTTGAATTCCCCCATCTCTCTCTTCTCTCTAGATGTTCTCTTCTTTTCTTAGTATTTTTTGCACTAAGGGAGTATTGGGACTTTCTCTTGCTTTCAGAGTGTGCATTTGTCTAGCAAGGTGGTTGTCTTTCAATGATGGATTAGAGGTTGTTATAGAGGTCCATTTCCCTTTATTGCCTTCATTTTGGTGCTCCCTACTGTGAGGAGTTCTTCATCGATGACCTTCAGTTCACAAGACTAATATGGCTATGCAACAAGCCAATGAGATGGCTACTTTTCATAGGTACCCATTATTTTAGGTGGACCCAATGAAGATGCGAAAGATTTCCTGGAGAATATGAAGATGTATTTTTCCATCTTTGGGAAAGATATACCGACTAAAAAGCTAAGTGTTTTCACAATGGTGTTGTGGAAGAATGTTTGTACATGGTTCTTATCTCTTAATCTGGAAGTTCATGATAATTTTGCAGAGTTGGAAGCAAATTTTCAAGCAAAATATATTAAGGCTCAAACCACTAAAGTTCTCTTGCAACAAATATAGTATTTACATTAGGAAAAGTTGGAGGAATATGAAGACTTTGAAGAAAAGTTCAAACGGCTTGGATGAATTGGCGTCACTCCATCACTAATCTAGGTGAGGTTGCAAAGTTCCTTAAAAATTATTGTTTTATTAGTGGTCTACATTATATTCTTAGGGCCAAAGTGGAATCAGTACGCCCAAACAATTCCCTTGAAGCTACAACATTAGAGCAGCCTACAAAGCAAAGAAGATCAAGTATAAGAAGTCACCAAGAGCTTCACCTCAAGATCAACAGCTTCTTGCACAACCCTCATAATGACCCCAAGATGCCAATACCTCGGAGCAACTTTGAAAATTAACAATTTATTTGGTTGAAGGAGTGGGATGTAGGCCTCATGCACCGCAGCAAGGTGGAGGGAGGATGCCTAGGAGACACCAATGAATGTGATTATGGTATGTATAATTATCCACATCCTTGGAGAAATCTAGGTGTGCCTTATCCTGGCTATCCCATTTTAAAACACCATATTAGTGAATTTGGGAATTTCCCAATTCTCATTTTTGAATACTTAAAAAAGGGGGACATGGATAACATGTTTGTAAGTTTCTCAAAACCCTATCATATGACCTATCGTTGGAAAGCGCTTGAAAAATGGAATCTAAAGAGCTATAAAGCGCTCATTTTGGATTAGTGGTGTTCAAGTTATGGTTAATCCAAACTTTTGACCACGTGTCCCAAACTTGTGGGAAATTCCCAGATTCCCCAATATGGTGTTTTACCAAGAAATCCACCTGTACAAGGAGGGGATTAAATACAAAATAAGGAGAATAATCCTCCATCTAAAGAATCAACAGAGATGGTTGCACCTATTCCACCTTTACCAAATAGGGGGGTACATGTAGTGGAATTGGAAGAAAGGTGTAAGGAGTAAGAGGAATTAGAATATAAAGAGGAATTAGAACAGAAAGAGGAAGTGGAATGTTTTGATGGTGGGAAGAGAACACGAGATCATAAGCAATCAGAGAAAAAAGAATCATCCAATGTAGTATAGAAAAAGAAGCAAAAAGAAGATGTTGTAGAAGCAACATCCAATGTAGTATAGAAAAAGAAGCAAAAAGAAGATGTTGTAGAAGGAAGTAAGAAGAAAATAAGGAGGAGAATTGGGTTGTTAGATTTTACTCTTGGTCATGGGAGGGTGGAACCATACAATTTGAGAGAGGATATAAGGAAGGAAGGACCTAACGTCAATTGGCCTCATTTTTTTGCTTTGTGTCTATAGAGCAAGGGGGAAGTAAAAAAAAGTACAAGCATGAAAACTACTAGAAGGAGGAGTGAGTAGACTGCTTCTATCATTCCTATAACACCATTAGAGGTCCAAGAGGATGTTGTTCCCACTTTGGATTGTGTAATTAAAGGCCAAATGATTTCCAAGGTCTTAGTAGATGAGCCTAGATCTGCTTTGCTTCCCACTTCTTGTGATAGGAATATGTAACCATGGGCAAATTCCTTCATCTTGAGGCTTAAATCTCATTCGGTAACTTTTCATGCTGGGTTATTGCAAGATCAGGGTGTCTAGTTTTATCCAGTTTGGACTGGGACAATGCTCGGAGAGTAAGTTTTGGGGAGCAAGGTACTTAAAATGAGATCAAGAAAATAATAAAAAATACGCTTGCCCTTAAATTAACCCAATATAGCTTAAATTAATATAAATTAGCCTAATTTATCAAAATTAATCAAAAATATGATGAAATGATTAAAAAATGATCTTTCCATACTTAGAGTGATCCAATTTATTTTTCCATAGATGCACCATTACGAGCACACTAGTCCCTATAGGTTTTATATGATTCACATCAAAAATGTAATTTTACTAATTAGATTATTAATATTTACAGGCCTTCTGACAATCTGGAAGAATTTTGAAAAAGAGATCATTAAAAATCCAACCATTGGATTTGTAATTTTTACTAACCACCACATTCTACTAATGTCTCAGTATCTACCCACTCTTTTGATCTACAAGATTGAGGATTTTAAGTGGTAGCTATTGTGGGTACAAAAAGTGGCGTATATTATAACACTTTAAAGACCTTGAAATATTTAAAGAAAATAGACAAATATCTTAAAATTTTCTCAAAAAATCAGGTTAAGCTCCATATTATGTGAAGATCTAAGGTACAAAGTGGGAATCTCATATGAGTCTATATGTAAAAGATATTAGCATTTTATGGAATCAGTTCAAATTTGGGACAGGGTGTATACATTGACTTTGTACCTAAGAAAATAAGGACTTTTGACTATCTAATGCTTAATCAAATTATGCAACTATATTTCCAACTTTGAATATGATGTTCCAACAAAAGAACTTGAAACGAAATTCCTTCATTTACTAGGAGAGATTAGCCACTAAAGGTAAACAAATGCCTGTTTTTTTACTGTTTACAGGGTGCCTGAGTGGACAAAACTGGGCACCCTGATCTTGCAACCACCCTGCTGTCGGCTCGTGGCCATCACCTAGTCACAACTCAATTTTTCTTTTTGATGTTTCCGTCGTTTTTGCCGTCCTGGCATCACACGCCCCACATGGTCTTCCAAAATGAACCATTCTTTGATACCAAGTGCCACAATCCTAGAGGATCAGGACTCGCACATCTAGTCGCGAGGTGGCCTTTCCTCCAGCCCAACTCATGACTCAGCTCCGCCGGCCCGTCGAGCGCGTCATCGCACATTAACCTTGCGAGTTCTCACCATTCACTAATGATGGAATCGTTAATGCACCATTGGGACTAAGGATACACGAGGCTTTTCCACTTAAGGTGAAGATGAAAAATAATAGCAAGGTTAATTTTATCGAAGTCATCAGGAATCTCAAGGTGAGTGTCTTTAGAGTTTCTATTTCTGTTGACTTTTATGTTATGACAACCAACGGGGATGGGGATACCCCTTGATTTTGGGTCGCTATGTGTGGTGGTTGATTGCTACGAAAGCTATTAAAAAATGGGATAAAGGGAAACTAGTGATGCAACCTGGTGGAAAGAAAGAAATGGTTTATGACATGAAACAAAAGAAGAAAAAATATATCCAGTACGAGGATTTAGATATGATGTGGAGACTGATGAAGAGTATTCTTACTCAAAGGAGGAATTGAGACCTCTGGTGTGACAGTGAAGATTCATATTTGGAGGTGATGGGGGTGACACTTAATTCATAAGTGAACAAGGGAATTTTAGATGAAATTCAAGAAGAGTTGAAGACAAATCAAAGTAAGTTGGAAGTTATGTTAGCAGAGATGATCTGGAGCCTGGAGAGCGAAAGGAATTTTTGGACATGCTAAATAGGTATCCTCATTTGTTCATTTCTAATTACACACAGATTAGAGAAGTAGATGCCATAGAATGTCACATTGGGTTGAAGGAGAATGCCAAACCAGTGGCTTAAAAATTGCGACGGTTAGGAGTGGTACATCATGAATCTACTTTGCTTAAATAGGTAACTAGGTTACTAAAAGCTGGATTTATATGCCTTCTTGAAAATTTTGAGTGGGTTTCTCCTATGGTGGTTAATCCTAAAAAGAATCGTAAATGGTGAGTATGTGTGGATTATAAACCACTCAATGTAGTAACAAAGCACGATCATTTTCCTCTACCCTTTCAAGATGAGATTCTCAATGAGGTGGCTAGTCATGAGCGTTATAAAATATGTGATGGTTATTCATGTCATTTTCTGATACGGATTGTAGATGGAGATTAAAAAAAAACTACATTCATTACCCCATGGGAATGTTTTTCTATTATGTGATGCCCTTCGAATTAACAAAAAAAAAAACTACATTCATTACCCCATGGGAATGTTTTTCTATTATGTGATGCCCTTCATGTCATTTTCTGATACGGATTGTAGATGGAGATTAAAAAAAAACTACATTCATTACCCCATGGGAATGTTTTTCTATTATGTGATGCCATTCATTACCCCATGGGAATGTTTTTCTATTATGTGATGCCCCTTCAACCTTTTAAAGGTATATGAATTATGTCTTTTAACCATTCTTTGGGAAGTCTATCATGGCATACATTGATGATTTTTGTATTTATAGCCCTCACATTTCTTATCGCTTGAGGGTGGAAGAATGATTGGATAGCTTGGGTGGGAAATTGAATTATGAGAAAAGTAAGATCGCCAGGAAAGAAGTTCTACTTGGCCATATAGTTTTAGCAAAGGGGATATCAGTGGACCCAGCTAGGATTAAAGTACTTTTAGATTTACCTTCCCCTTCCAGTCTCAAGAAACTCATTTCTTTCATCCAAAAGGTCATGTATATGGCCAGATTTATTCATTTGTTTTCTCAGCTTTTGCATCCTTTACAGTTCTTAGCCAACCAAACAACTTTTGTTTGGAATGAGGAGTATAATGCATATTTTGGTGAGCTAAAGAGAGTTATTCTAAGACAGAGCAGCTTGTTTTGGCCTTGATGTTTGCAGTGAGAAAATTTTATGTATATTTTCTTAGCAAACCTTTTATTGTCATCATACTGGAGAAATTTTTTCCAGTTGTTGCTGTTCAACATATGACAGGGTCCCATAGAATTGTTAAGTGGATATTGGAGTTGTAGGAGTTTAACTATACTTTTAAAGTGGAAGATAGTAATAGGGGCACACTTGTAGATATAGTGACTCACAAATTCTATGAGAAGTGGCTAAAGATTGAAGAACCACTTAAAGGAATATAACCTTTGAAACCTTTAAATAAATTGTTTTTTGATGGTACACATCAAAGATAAACTGTGAAAGCTAGTGATGGACTAGTCTTATATAATTTGCATGGTCAAATTGTGTTGAAAGAGAAAGTTGTTTTAGAAGATGTACAAACCAACAATGAGGTTGGGTATGCAATTCTTGCGGAAGGATTGATGAGATGCAAACAAGAAAGAGTGGACAAGTTAATTATTAAAGGAGATGCATTGTTATTTGTTAAACAAGTTCTTGCAATTTGGGCATGTAAAATTGATAAATTAAAGAAGCCTGTGCGAAGAATTTGAGCTTTGTTTAAAAAATTCAAGGAGGTGCAATTATTACATGTGCATAGAGAACAAAATCAAGATGCAAATCAACTAGCTAAAGAACAGGTGATAGTTATGGTGAGCAATGCACTTTTGAAGGACCCAAAATTTCAAGGAGAAGAAGCGTTGAACGAGATTTTTCAAGGCAACATTACAAAAATGAAGGCCTTTTAAGCAGGGGTTTTCATATTCATTTATGGGTGACCTTCTCTATCACAAAGGGAAGGATATGATTTTAAGTAAGGTTCCCAAGACTACTAATATTCCACATAGTATTCAATGTTTCCATGATGAGGTATGTGGTGGACACTTTGCACATGACCTCACCGTTAAGAAGAACTTACAAGTAGGATATACTTGGCCCAGTTTACATGCTAATGTAGTTCATTAGTGTAAAACTTATCAAGCTTGTCAATTAGCTAGTGATAAGAGGTTCATGCATGGACCGAGGAAACCTATTGTAGCTATAGACCATTTGAGAAATGGGGTATTGATTCTATTAGAACTTTTCCTAGGACTCAAAATGGTAGAGTTTACATTTTGGTGTGGATTATATGATCAGATGGGCTAAAGTACTGAGTGTTTCAAGGGTGACAGAAGTTGTAGTTTCCAGATTTATCTTTTCTCACATATGTTGCCATTTTGGCACACCTTTGGAATTAGTTTCTAATCATGGTCCATGATTTCAAGAAGGGATATTGAAACAGATCCTTGATATGATTTTACCTATTAAGAAACATGATAACTTTACCTATGCGGAGGCATCTACGTCTTAGCAAAGAACCTTCAACTTGTCCATGGTGACACAATGTTCTTTGTTGTCCCAATCAAGTTAGTATAAACCACTCTTCACTAAGAGCTGGATTTGAGATGATAGCAAGCTTATCGCCCTTATACTTTTTGAAGCTTATCCTTAGCCTCTTTCACAACCTTGCGATAGTCCTCATGGTTTGACTCATCCATTGTGTCCAATTCATCAACCTTTGTTGCTTAATAATTTTGCAAACTCGTCCTATTAGAGATTAACCCATAAAATCTTAGACATGACCTAGAGTGCATAAATCCTAATGTAATACTATGTAGAAAAGAAGAGAGGGAAAAGAGATGTATACTTGTATACTTGTCTTGTATATGAGATTGGGGGGGTGCACTACTAAGAATCCCTATGTACCACATGCGTTTAAGGGGTATTTAAAAAACCCCATACACCTGTGAATTTTTCAAGAATAAAATGACCCCTTTTTCTTTATTGACTTAGGGGTATTTTTTGAAATCAATTAAAAAACTCCTTTTGTAAATGTATTTTTGTAAATTTATCATTACATATTTTTAGGTGAACCCCCCCGAGTATATGAGCTCATTAGAAGCCCCTTTGGTAAGCAATAACACACATTCTTGTGGTACTATTTCTCTCATTTCATCTCTCTATTGATTTTCTCCATATCCTCCATTGAGAAGTGTTTCATCAAGCTACTCTGATCACCTATCCCATATGTTTGCATGAGAAATATTTCACTCACGAGAGTCTTCCGAGTATTTATTCTTCCTAAGCTGATAATGCAAAACACTCTCAAGAGAACAACTGTGTTAGCATCTTCTTGAGTTTAATATACAAGCATATGAGAGAATTTATATACCTATTCATACAATCAAGGGCCAAAATCATCTCTCTCTCCTCCCCTTTTGTGAAGGAGATGATTGTGTAAGGTACATAGATGTATCAATCCTTCTCATCGTGGAATGCTGCATGTAAAAATATGTGTAAGGTACATAGATGTATCAATCCTTCTCATCGTGGAATGCTGCATGTAAAAATATGTGTCATGTTAGCATATAATAAGATTTGAGATGATCTTCATCTTGTATCAATACACACACACACACACACGTGTGTGTATATATATATATACACACACATGTGTGTGTGTGTGTGTGTGTGTGTATCGACCATACCTACTTTTATTAGCAACATCCAAGCCTTCACTCGATGATTATGCCATCCCAAACCACTAACTTTTGTCCTACCAAGTGGTTCTAGCTATCCAACCTAGCTACCTCGTTTGTCCAACTTTCTAATAAAGTCTCCCCCATGAGACCGATCCCAAGTGTCCTGATCCTCACAAAGAACTATTGCCAAGGACCATACCTTCTTTTATTAGCAACATCCAAGCCTTCACTCGATGATTATGCCATCCCAAACCACTAACTTTTGTCCTACCAAGTGGTTCTAGCTATCCAACCTAGCTACCTCGTTGTCAAACTTTCTATTAATAAAGTCTCCCCCATGAGACCGATCCCATGTGTCCTGATCCTCGCTAGTCACAAAGAACTATTGCCAAGGACCATAAAAAGAAAGGCACATTTGTAATAAGATTTTATGCAAAATCACTATCAATTCAAAGAGTTAAACCTTGGAGCCATCAGTTGGTATATCCTCCGAGACAAGAAAGTGGCCAAGGTGGGGTGTATATCCCAATCTCTCAAAACTATCTTCTAAATCCTCCACAGTGTCGTAGGTGGCTCAAATAGCCTCATGCATTTGTAAATGCCACAAGGGGACTTGTGGAAGATCCTCACTCTTTCTTACATAATGCTTCTACATCTAATGTTGTAGAAGTTCCGTTGTAATGAGTCCACCACCACATCCTTCTATAGACACTCCTGTTCCATGGCTCTCCCTCGAACTCCGAGTCCAAAATGCTACCCTTCTTCAATGATTCATCATGTGTCATCCTCTCAAATGGAATACTAGAGGAGGCTAAAGGTCCCTCCTCTTGGAATGTGCTTCCTTCACCAAGGAAAATTGTAGATTGAGGCACTACCTCTTGTTCAAAACCCTATGTACCAAGCAAGGGATTATGCAAGAAACTCTATGAGATTGATGCTCCTGTGTGCCAATCCCCTCATGTGAATACTGGTTCACCTCACCCCCTTGCATGTTCAAGGTCCCAACATCATCACCTGGCATGTTTGAGGGGCCAACATATCAATCTTGAACAAAAGTCCATAAGAAAGGGGTGGATCCTGCAGCACTACTAATTCATGGAATCAGAATATCATTTCACTTTCCATCTCAACTGAGATCTCGCCAACCACTTTGACCCTAGAGGAGGTTTAGGTATAGGAGGAGGCTTGGAAGTAGGACTACACATTGGCTGAGATGAAATGGACGATTTAGAGACATTCTTGGGGGACCTTGTGGTGGATCATTATTTGTCAGTTTTGTGAACGAATGGTGTGCCTTTGAATGGGGAGTGAAAGAGACTCTAGGGTCTTTGCTGAATGAGAAGTGGGCCTTGAAATGTTTTCATCGGCTTGTTTCCTCACCATGGCTGCAAAGGTAGCCTCCTCAGCAAGATCCCAAGCTATTCCACTCTAGTTGCAATTCTAAAAGCATCATCAAAACCATCAAAATCTCTCTTTCTATTGCCGGTAGGAATGTCTCTGGAGAGAGATACAGAGAGAGAAGGCATTAAACCTAAGGGAAAAAAAGGGGGGTATTTTGTAGCATTGGGTGCTATATCCCTCCCTCCCTTTTTTTTCCCTTAGGTTTAATGCCTTCTCTCTCTCTCTCTCTCTCTCTCTCTCTCTCTCTCTCTCTCTCTGTTGTAATAGAAGATATATTACCAAAATTACTTTACAAATGGCCACATGGCCGCCATGTGATGTACTAGCTTTCCCTCTAAACTGCAGGTGTAGCTCGAAGCACCCTCACTAATTACTCTGAACCGCAGGTGTAGCTCGAAGCACCCTCATCGAATATATAGCAGTGTCATTCTGCACCAAATTAGTGGATCGCAAGGAAGAGACTTGCCATAATAGTAGCCCTTTTATATGACCTATGTGAGCTATAATACCCATTTTTACATCAAATATGAAGGCATTCCTAGTTAACCAGATATGCCACAAACCTGTCCACCTGAAAAATGAAAGAAAACTGAATGTTTTGGGTTATATGGCCCATTCGGAATCTTGACAAAAATCCAATATTTAGCCTTTACAGGCCTATCTATCAATGGAGTCCATACGCGAGAAAGGAATCCCACACCTTCTTTGCCAACCCGAACATGAAATGAAAAGATATGGGCATGTTTCTAAGCATGTAGAATAAAACACACAATTACCCGAAGCAATCTATCGCTCTTGTCAATTTGTTTATAGAAACATTTGATACTTGGTGACGAATCAAGTGAAATAAAGACTCTCAAGCTACAACAACATTAGGATATATGACCTTGCAGACCAACAAATGGCAATAAAATTCCATACACACATCTAGAACATAAACATGATCAATAATCAATACTCCTTGCCTATCTTGCATCCTGATAATATTCTCATGTGCATGCTTTTGTTGCAAACGAGTAAAGAATGTATGTGACTGACAATTAGAATCCATTAGGAAATCCATTCGAGCCATAAGCTTATATCTCACATATTGATTCTCATGCCACAACTTGATGGGACAACCAATCAATAGCTATCTTAATGTTAGGGGCAAGAACCATCCTCTTGAACCACTTGGTTCAAATCAGCCAATAAAGATTCTAAGTTTCACAACTTCTCCCTAAAATATGATGCAGAATCCTATACTGGGCGAGCAAGCTTTTAAATATTGAACATTCAACACTCCCAAGCTGACACCCCAATAGAGATTACATAGCCTCAAAAGTTTTATAACACTTGCAACATAAACTGATGGAAAATAGTATGCTCCAAGAAAGTCTGGTTAACCTTAAGAGGAGCCTTTTCCAATCTCTCTCTCTCTCTCTCTCTCTCTCTCTCTCTCTCTCTCTCTCTCTCTCTCTCTCAATTTAATGGTGAAAAGCTAGTCATATGGTAAAAATTCCACAATTGGCTAAAACCAAAAACACAAGTAACTAAGCATTATACAAGTAACCCTAGTGGGGACAAAAATGGCATTGATATTATACCTTGATATTTTGGGGACACATGTAAGACAAATAAAACTAATACACTGATGATACAGTGTACTAGAGGTCTTGAAAATTGCAAGATGAAAGTGGAAGATACAAGTCAAATTATGGCAATCCTTGAATGATGTGATGGTGAAAAATGGACATCAACATGCAGATTTTAGGGGCTTCATTGGCAGATGAGGTGTAAGGCAATTGACTAGTAGTTTGTCATGTGTTCAATTTTGGGGAGAAGATGGCAGATCGAGAGCGGTCATGTCATTTTCACTTTGCTCAAAGTTTACACTATCACACAAAAAAGTTCATTGTTGTGAAAAGTGAGCAAAGCACTCACTATTCCATGTGTGAGACTTGGAGAAAGGCAACAAAGATAGATGCACTTTCCCAAAGCCGTAAAATCAAACAGGCAACAAAGATAGATGCACTTTCCCATTTAAGCCGTAAAATCAAATAGGCAACAAGGATAGATGCACTTTCCCAAAGCCGTAAATCAGACAATGGTGGCAAGTTGGACATGTTCACCTAGTGCCATATCTGAGACACAAGCAAGTTGGACGTGTTCACCTAGTGCCATATCTGAGACACAAGCAAGTTGGACGTGCTAGCCAACGTGCTTGTGTCTCAGATATGGAAAACACATTACTACAAATTGCTAATGGGACTTCATACAAGGGAATCATATTGGAGATAGTCCAAGCTTGACTAAGTTGGTGAGCAAGGCTGAAGCAAGACAAACACTAGGTCCATCACATGTGGTGCAAACCATGCAGTTGAAAACCAATGTATACTACAACAAGGACCCTAGAAGGAGATAAGGAGACAAAGAGAAAAAAACACATGATAATGTTGAGAATCATGGATCAATCTCTCCTAATAACAAATGAGATGCTAATCTTACTCTAATGACAATATAATTAACATGACTAAGCTAAGGTCGCGGTGATACCTAAGTGAGTTCATCTCATGAGTGAGTAATGCTAATGAATTCAAGTACAATTAGGTTACAAGATTGAAACTTGTACTCATAGAGAGACTTGCAATTTGTGAAAGTGATATGTTTCATTGCTTTAAATGGCCCCCTTTTATATGAGGAGGTACACCCTTGGGCTTATACATCAATGTGGGATAATTCCCTTTGCTCATGTGACTTCATGCTAGACTTTGCTCTTGCTTGGATACTCATTCTCCCTCCCTACCTTTTCCTTGTGCACCACATTTCTCAACACCCCCCTTTGGTGCTATTTTCTTAGGCTACTGCAGGTGGTCAGATGCAAGTTTTACAACATATTTTCATCCCCCTAATTTCTAACTTGGTTGGGTAATTAAGATGCTCTTTGGCTTGGTTACTCTCTATCTCAGAGGTTATTTTAGAGATAGTAGGGTTAATTTTTGACTCCCACAAGGTGCTACTTGGCTACTCACTAGTGTTTGAGTGTTTTATATTAATTTACCTACTCATTTGGTGGCTTTTACAACATATGATTTTGGTTAGGGTAGTAGCTAGTAGCTCCTTTGTTGCTCATGTTGATGTTGATATCATGGTAGCCTCTTGGTTGCCATGATCTTGACTCCACTTCTTCTTGTTGTTGGTGACATCTGCTTCTTCTTGTTTAGTCTTTATCCTTTTGATCCTTTGATGTAGACTAGATACACTTTTCCTTTTATAGTTTGCACACATACACTTGTATACTCATGTGGTTGCGGTGTTTTTACAAAGCTTCTTCTACTCCTTTCCTTACAAACATATGTTAGCATGCTCATTTGGCCACTTACAAGAGTTACAGAGATAATATAAATGACAATGATGATCATGCTAGTGAAAAACCTATGATAGCACGGCCTATGTCGATGTTAAAGATTTTGGCAATGCCCGTCAACCTTATGAATACTCAGCATAAAAAGCCCATGTGAACACCTCGTAAAGAAGGTTTAAGTTTTTTTTTATTTTTTTATTTTTAAAAATTATATCCTTTTTTTAAATTATTTTTTCAACCTTATCGCCTCTTCTCCACTCGCAAGTCGGTGGGGCTACAATGATCGCCTCTTCTCCACTCGCCAGTCGGTGGGGCTACAATGATGGCTTCTAAGTTTTGTTCTTCTTTGCGTAGCATACACGACGTTGACCTGCTAAAGCCGTTCAATGTTGACATGCCAGTCATTGTCTAGACTACCACTTGCACAATGTTGGTCTTTGCCTCCAAAAGAGAGACCACGACAATTGCATTTTCCACTCCTATAGAGCTAGAGGGGGGCATGTTAAAAGGTTGTACAATAGAACCACATGTTCCTACCCTACACGTGCCAGAACAAGATATCCACAAGACATTTTGGGCCATTCGATGAACAACTCACTCCCCCCACCTTTTTTTTAAAATAGTATTACTGTACCTAACATTATCTTTGCATTGCCCACTTATTCACCCAAAATTTTATTTTGTAATAATTCATGCCACTGACATATGATGCCGATCATATACAAAAAGAGCAGATCTAGCTCAAAAACAGCCCATCCCATTGGCATACATTTGTCTCACACATACAACCCATCTCATGCACGTACAATCCATCTAGAATCATAAACAACCCATCCCATCATTTGCCATCTAGATCACAAACCAACCCATCTAGTTAAAAAACAGCCCGTCCCATTGGCATACATCCTATCTAGTTAAAAAACAGCCCGTCCCATTGGCATACATCCTATCTAGCTTAAAAACAGCCCGTCTCATTGGCATACATCCTATCTTGCACATTTACAGGCCATCCCACACATAGATGTAGTTCATCATGCTCACATGCAGCCTGTCTTACACACATACAACTTATACACATGCAGCCTGTCTTACACACATACAACTTATACCGCTCATATGCAACGCTCATATGCAACATATTTAGTGCCTATGCAGCTCCTCTCTCGCACACATACAAGCAATCCAAACATGTCCTATGGCCATCTCACACATATATAGCTCATCCTATATGCACACATGCACACATGCAGCATCACACTCACATGTAGCCCATTGTGTGCACATATAACTCATACTAGTCACATAGAACATATACAGTGCATATATAATCAATCTCATTCACATACATCCTATCCCACATATACATACAACCCATCCATCTCACAAACAACTCATCTTGTGCACATACAACCCATTTAGAATCATAAACAGCCATCCCTTCATTTACCATCTAGATCATAAACCAGCCCATCCCATTGGCATACATCCCGTCTTGCACATATACAGCTCATCTCGCACACACATGTAGTTCATCATGCTCACATGCATCCTGTCTTACGCACATACAACTTATACCACTCATATGTAACCTATCCAGTGCCCATGCAACCCCTCTTGCACACATACAACTAATCTAAACATGTCCTATGGCCATCTCACACATATATAGCTCATCCTTTGCACACATGCACACATGCAGGCATCACACTCACATGTAGCCCATCATGTGCACATATGACTCATACTAACTCATACTAGTCACACAGAACCTATACAGTGCATATATAGTCAATCTTACACACATAGCCTATCCCACACATATAGCCTATGGCCATCTCACACATATATAGCTCATCCTATGCGCACATGCACACATGCAGGCATCACACTCACATGTAGCCCATCATGTGCACATATAACTCATACTAACTCATACTACTCACACAGAACCTATACAGTGCATATATAGTCAATCTTACACACATATAGCCTATCCCACAAACATACAACCCATCTTGTGCCCATATAGCCTCTCCCACACACATTTAGCTGTTTTAGATCACAAACAACCCATATCATTGCCATTCGACCCATTGTGCACACATACAGCCCATGTAGATTATAAAAAACCCATCCCACATCCATTTATCCCATTACACACACACACACAACCTATTTGGTGCCCATACATGCCCTCCCGTATACATACAACCCATCCATCTCACAAACAACCCATCTTTGTGCACATATAGCCCATCTAGAATCATAAACATCCCATCTCTGAATCTACCATCTAGATCACAAACTAGTCCATCTAGCTCAAAAACAACCCATCCCATTGGCATACATCCCGTCGCACATATATAGCCCATCCCATGCACACATATCATCTCTAAGGCTCAAATGCAACCCGTCTTGCACACATACAACTTATACTGCTCATATGCAACCTATACGGTGCCCATACAACCCCTCTTGCAAACATACAACCTATCCAAACATGTCCTATGGCCATCTCACACATATATAGACCATCCCATGCACACATCTAGCATCACGCTCACATGCATCCCTTTGTGCACATGTACAACTCATATTAGTTACACCCAACCTATACAGTGCCTATACAGTTCATCTTGTACACATATAGCCTATCCCACAAATTTACAACCCATCTCGTGCCCATATAGCTCCTCCCACACACATTTAGCCCTTTTAACTCACAAACAACCCATGTCATGGCCATTCAACCCATCCCATGCACATACAACCCATCTAGATTACAAAAAACCCATCCCACATCCATTCATACCATCACACACACACACACACACACACACCCTATTTTGTGCCCATATAGGCCCTCCCATATACATACGATACATCCATCTTACAAACAACCCATCTTGTGCACATACAACCCATCTAGAATCATAAATAACCCATCCCATCATCTTCCATCTAGATCATAAACCAACCCGTCTAGCTCAAAAATAGCCCATCCCATTGGCATACATCCCGTCAGGCACATACAACCCATCCCATGCACACATGTAGTTCATCATGCTCACATGCAGCCCATCTTACACACGTATAACTTATATTTCTCATATACAACCTATCTGGTCCCTCCCACACACATACAACCAATCCAAACATGTCCTATGGCCATCTCACACATATATAGCCCATCTCATGCACACACGCAACACCACGCTCACACAGGTAGCCAGTTGTGCATACATACAACTCATACTAGTCACATGCAACTATACAATGTCTATATAGTCCATCTCACACATATACAGCCTATCCCACACACATAGAACCCATCACGTGCCCATATAGCCCCTCCAACACACATTTAGCCCACAAACAACCCATGTCATGGTGATTCAGCCCATCCCACGCACATATAGCCTATCTAGATTATCAACAACCCACCATACATCCCATCATGCACATATACAACCTATTTGGTTCCCATACAGGCCCTCCCATATACGTACAACCCATCCATCTCACAAAAAACCCATCTCTTACACATATAGCCCATCTACCATCTAGATCACAAACAACCCATCTTGTGTGCATACAACCCATCTACCATCTATATCACAAACAACCTAGCCATCCCACGTCCATACATCTCATCATGCTCACATAAAGCCTAATTGGTGCCTATGCATGCCCTTTCGTATACATATAACCCATCTAGCCCACAAACAACCCATTGCATGGCCATACAGCCCATCTAGAATCACAAACAATCGATTGTGCACACATACAACCCATCTACCATCTAGATCACAAAGAACCCATCCCACCTCCATACATCCCATCCCGCACACATATAGCCTATTTGGTGCCTATACATGTCCTCACGCATACATACAACCCATATAGCTCACAAACATCCCATCTCATGGCCATACAGCCTATCTTGCACACATATAATCCATCCATCTCACAAACAACCCATCCCACATATACAACATGCATGACATATCATGGGCATACATGATGGCATGCATGACCATCATGGTGTTGTTGTATGTATGCACATGTATAATCCCATGTTGACATGGACATGCTCATACCACCTCATCACCTTGGGTCCACATTAGCAAAACCTTGGCACCAAAATCTCACCAAAAAAATAACCTACAGTGGGTGGATATGAAGGAGTACATGAAGTTGGTGGGGAGTTTGATCGTTGTGTACAACACACGACTTGACATCAGCTTTGTAATTCGTATCCTTAGTAGGTTCTCAAATTAGGCCTGAGAGAACCTGAAAGATCCCTGCCCCCTCCGCGCAACGGATTCGGGTGTGCTAGCAGTAGCGAAAGTAGCACTCCTTGTACAGGGGTGCTAGCAGAGGAAGTAACACTCCTAGTACGGGGCAGGATCCCTCACTCGGGGCCTCGCCCATGGATATCCGGACAAGAGACTAATCCCTCGGTTCTTCAAAAACCGAACCCGAAAAAACTTCCCTCGCCCAGAAAGCACGAGCGATTCCTCTAGGATATTTTTACTCTAACGTAGTCAGGGTCATTACTGACCAAACTGATCCGACCGAACCTATGAGTCTCTTGGTCAGATCAAGGAAGAAACTTGCACTTGGATCATAGGAACCAACGCTTTTTTCCCCATCGAGAGGCACAGCCGTTGATTCTTTTTTCATAGAACAATTACTATCCGAGATTTACTTCATCTATCGTACTATAACAGAATTGAGTCTCATTTTACGGATCCATCAATCCAGCCTATCTAGTCCCATGGGTTAGCCAACTGCCCAACCACTATAGTGATGGGATCCAATTAAGAATTTGGTTAGGTTTTGTCCCGAGTACCAGGGAAAAGAGTTCCCAGGTCCCCTAGCCCGATATTCATGCAAATTTAATGCCAATCACACCACTTACACACCCAATATGAAATTGCCTTTTTCACAGATTCAGTTATCTTTAAAACAATCATTTAATGAAACTAGAGTGTCACTGATCATAATCCTCCAAAATATCCGATTGAATCCTAATTTCCAATCATTCCTTCATCGGTGTACCTATGGCATCATTGGAACCCAGAACGCTCACCACCTGTCCCTCAGGGGCCTTTTCGATAGTTCCTAGCTCAGAGTACCCGACAATATAATCACTTATAAAAATCAAGATGGAATCTCTGTTGAAGATCAGCAAGATCAACCAACAGCTCCATATAAAAGAGCCATGGACTCATCCGTTGAGGACCAGCAAGGTCAATCAACCAGATCCATGCCTGGTTTCAGAAAACAACTCTTACTCCTTGTTCCAATATCTTCCCCGACGCACGTGTGTGTATCTTCGACGACCCAGAGCCCGAGCATCGTATGGTCAGCACCCTCTAGGATCCTTCGCACGTGACCTAGCGCTTCACTCATAGGCCGCTTCCTTGGTCCCTAATCCACCGTACCGGAAGCTCACCATTTAAATAGAACTGAGGCTGGTCAAGACCTCGGTCGACCTTGCTACGCGAGACGTCCTCCCTCTGTTGACTCTCCGTCAGCTATTGTAACTTTACACGACCTCATTCACAAAATGATCAAAATGCTTCCCCATCATTTTTGACATAAATTAGTTATTTAAGAACAGGTCATAAAGACAGTTCCTATAATGAACTCTCGTCTTTCACATTGTTTCACATTCGTCCACATTACTTAATCCATATCCAATTCATATGTATACCCATTCTCATCTAACCATCATTCTCATCCAATTCATATGTATACCCATTCTCATCCAACCACATCATTTTCCATCTCATCACATTCATATGTATACCCATTCTCATCCAACCACATCATTTTCCATCTCATCACATCTTTCCTCATTTATTCTCATTACATCTCATCCACTCGCATCAACCCATATTCACATCCCATCACACCTCATTCATTCACATTTTATCCATTCATACACATCTATCTCGATTCACATCCCATCACATCACATTCATTCACATCACATATCATCCATTCACATCTATCCCAATTTAAATCACATCTCATCACATCACATATCATCCATTCACATCTATCCCAATTTAAATCACATCTCATCACATCCATTTCACATCACATCTCATTCATTCACATCTCGATTCGCATGATATCACATCTCATCCATTCACATCACATATCATTCATTCACATCCCAATTCACATGACATCACATCTCATCCATTCACATCACATATCATTCATTCACATCCCAATTCACATGACATCACATCTCATCCATTTACATCCCGATTCACATCACATTACATATCGTCCATTTACTAACATCGACATCACATCCTCTCACATGCACATCCACATCCATTCTTTCACATACACATCCACATCCATACATCCACATCCATTCTTCCACATACTCATCCACATTCATTCTTCCACATACACATCCACATCTATTCTTCCACATACACATCCACATTCATTCTTCCACATACACATCCACATCCATACATCCACATACACATCCACATTCATTCTTCCACATACACATCCACATCCATACATCCACATACACATCCATGTCCATACATCCACATCCATTCTTCCACATACACATCCACATCCATACATCCACATACACATCCACATCCATACATCCACATCCATTCTTCCACATACACATACACATCCACATCCATACATCCACATACACATCCACATCCACATCCATACATCCACATCCATTCTTCCACATAAACATCCACATTCATTCTTCCACATACACATCCACATCCACATCCACATCCACATCCATATCCATTCTTCCACATACACATCCACATCCATACATCCACATACACATCCACATCCATACATCCACATCCATTCTTCTACATACACATCCACTTCCACATCCATGTACTTCCCATCTCACCCTTTTCACATATCCTCTCATCTCATTATTCACATCCACATCCATTTCATTACATCACATCTTATCACATTCATTCACACCCTATCGCATTCCATACACATCTTATCACATCCATTCACATCCTATCACATCCCCTACACATCTTATTACATCCATTCACATGCTATTCCCATTTAATAGTTTTTTTTTCTAGTTTGATATCGATAATGGGACTTTTTCTAAATTTCTACCAATTGTTTGGCCTAATCAAAGGTTCTTTTTCTCGACGACTAGTTCCATCTTCATTCTCAATTTCTCAAATTAATTATATTCAATATTCCTCTTTTGGAATAGAAGAATTCATGGGATTTACAGAAATCAATTCTACCCATATTTCCACTTTTGTTGATAAGTAATCAAAAAATTTGAATTATACTAAAATTTCCTCTTCTTCCCATTTAATTTCTTGGATCTCAAATACCATGGGAATTCCTCTTTTTGCATTTAAATATTTCTTATAGATAAAATAAATTTATCTAAATTTTATCTTTGAATTTAATTAAAATACTCATTAATTCCAATATGCTAGGAATTTCTCTTTTCCCATCTCAGTGATGGAATTTCCAAATGTCATGGGAATTCCTCTTTTAACATTTAAATATTTCTTATAGATAAAATAAATTTATCTAAATTTCATCTTTGAATTTAATTAAAATACTCATTAATTTCAATATGCTAGGAATTTCTCTTTTCTAATCTCAATGATGGAATTTCCAAATGTAATAGGAATTCCTCTTTTAACATTTAAATATTTCTTATAGATAAAATAAATTTATCTAAATTTTATCTTTGAATTTAATTAAAATACTCATTAATTCCAATATGCTAGGAGTTTCTCTTTTCCCATCTCAATGATGGAATTTCCAAATGTCATAGGAATTTCTCTTTTAACATTAAAAATGAATTACTAAAAATTTCTCTTTTTCTAATTACTATTTATGCATAAACATAAAAATTAAATTTTTCATGATTATAATGAGAATCATTCAATTACTCTAGGATGATTAATCCTAGAATATGGTAGGAAGTCGTCTTTTCATAATATAAATGAAAATGATTTATGTGTTTATTTTTCAGAAACTTTGCTATAGCTCCGCTGCTATTACTGATAATTCTCAATAAATTTGAAAGAATAAAGTTTAGTATTATTAATGTGACTAGAATAACCACTAATTGGATCATTATCCAATTATGGATTGATTCTTAATTTTACCATAAATTAAATAGCATAAAAGTATTAAAAGCCATTATTTTGGCCTCCAATTAGACAAGCATAGAAATTACTTTTAGATTAGAGAAATGCTTCATGAGAAGGTTCATTTGAATTGAGAATAGGTCATAGGAATGACCATTCTTTGGGGGAGAGAGAGAAATGCTTAAAAATCATTATAAATTAAGCATAAATAAAAATTTATGTATTTCTTCATTACAATACATTAAAGAACTTCAATAGTATTCAAAAGCCATTCAAATTAATGCTTCTCAAGCTTGAGAGGGGTTGAGAAGAGAAACATTTAGAGATTTAAGAAAAAGAAGACAATAATCCACACTTTAGCTCTTAAATTACTTGATTCTTTGATCACAGTAGAGGCCCCCAACCAATCAATTGGTTTGGTATGTTGTTGGAGTCACAAGGAAGATTGAAGAGAGAGAAAAGCTCCAATCTCTTCAATTTGTAAAGGATTTTTAGAGGATAATAGAAAATATCATTATTTCAGTATAATACTGGCATGGTATAGTTCTCATATTTTTTTACTGTTGCCATTTATATAGGCAGTGATGTGTGTGAACACACTTAGGACCGCCGAGGTACTTTTTTCCTCTTTATGAGGTTTTTCCCCCGGCTTGTATACACGCCCATCATTCTAGGGCTAACTTATCTTTTGTACATTGACACAATCTAATACACTTTGTGTTGTGTGCATTCTTGCTTCTTCTTCTCCAAGCTTTGTGTGCTTTCCTGCAACCCTAATTCCAACAATTGGTATCAGAGCAGGCATCGGCTCTCAGGGCTACACTGCTAGCACCCTCCGACTCACGTTCTCTGATTGAGGTGAGCTTTCACGAGTGCTTGCAGGCCCCTATACTCTACAAATAAGCCCATAGGGCTTAGCGTTCTCAAAAATTGCATCTGAGGTTGTTTTTGCCTGCGTTTTTGCATTACAAGTTCTGCACATGTGTTTTCGTCATTTTGTGTAGAAATTTCGACAGTGCAGTTTTTTGTAAAACAGGCATACGTATTTTATTGTGGACCGTGCTACATAGCACGAGTTTTTTGTAAAACAGGCATACGTATTTTATTGTGGACCGTGCTACATAGCACGAGTTGCTTTTTGTTCAGTCTTTGCTTCATTACAGGTAGCTTTTGTATCAGTTTCAGTCAGTGGCCATGGCTGATAACAGTAATGATGTATTTCGCATGTTGTCTGCTGATGACAAATTGGATGGAGATAGCAACTACCCACTTTGGGCATACATGATGCAGCATGTTTTGGTTGCAAAAGGAGTGTGGAACATTGTGCAGGGTATGGATGTACGTCCAGGTTCTGTGGATGTAGGATGTGTAAAGAGCTAGAATCGAAGATTATGCAGGAAGATGATGACATGAATGTTTTTCTTTACTGAGATTAATTTTTTTAAATTAAATAAAAATATCTATTATTTAAAATATGCAAAAAAATTCCTCTTTTACTATTTAATTACTTGGATCTCAATTATCATGGGAATCCCTCTTTTTGCATAAAAATAAATTTACCAAAAATCTTGTTTTCTTTTAGTTAAATATTTATGCATAAATACTAAAAATTTAATTCCCATGAATATGATGAGAATCATTCTTTTTGCATAGGATGTCCAATCGTAGAATATGGTAGGAAGTCCTCTTAGCATTATGCATAAAATAAGATATGTATTATTTTCTAAAAAAATTACCATAGCTTCATTGCTATTATTGATAATTTTCATTTTTTCTTAAAAGAATAAAACATTGTAATGCAAATATGATAGAAGATCTATTCTTAAACTTAAATCTAAACTATGAAGTTAAATCATAATTTTAACCATAATCATAAACTTAATTATGACTATTCTACTAGATTAAGCTATTTCCATTATGCCTCTTTTCCCAAATTGATAGGATTATCTCTTTCCCATTTAGAATCAATTAAAGTAGTTTTTAACTACTTATAAATAATTTAAAAGAATTAACCATTATTTTGTTAACATAAAAGCATAAAAATACCATTTTCTTATTTTCTAGCTTAACAAGCTTAGAGTTTGATTTTGAATTAAGAATTTATCAATGAGAAGCATTCTTTTGCTAAAGAATTAGTGATAGAAATGACTAATCTTTTTGGAGAGAGAGATATACATAAGAAAGCATTCTAAATAAGCATAAAGATTAACTTTTTCTTGATTACACATTAAAATTCTTAGGAAAAGCTTTATTTGAATTTAAAACAACCAATTAGAAACTTCTCAAGCTTGAGAGAGGGGTTGAGAAGAGAAGTCATTTGAGAATATTAACAAAAAAATCATAAAATTCATTCTTACCTCAAGGATTAGCTAGCTTCTTTTTCTAGAAGTGAATCCCCCAACCAATCAGTTGGTTTAGCAAGTAGAGAAGAGAGCTCCAAGAGTTGTTGAAGAGAGAGAGAAGCTCCAAGCTCCCCAAAAGTAGAGAATTTTTCATGGATAATAGAAAATATGATTATTTTAATGTAATACTGGCATGGTATAGCTCACAGATGAGAATACAAAAGAATGAGGGTCTATTTATAGGTGAGGGAGGCCACTAACTGAGTCCAACTGGGTTCTAGAAATTTTGAGCTTTAGTTTGACTGAATTTGGATAAGATTTGGACCAGTTTGGTTCCCCTTCTGATCCAGTTTGATCCAGGAGAGAGGAGATATAAAAATA
This sequence comes from Cibotium barometz, assembly GCF_041138505.1. Lineage (NCBI taxonomy): Eukaryota > Viridiplantae > Streptophyta > Polypodiopsida > Cyatheales > Cibotiaceae > Cibotium > Cibotium barometz. The sequence goes on from NC_141077.1 coordinate 21,040,491, forward strand.
TCACAAATTTTTTGAACAAAAAACCCTCCCATACATGTGAAGGAGGCGCCTACCTCAAAGGTCCCCCTCTCCTTACCAAGGTGTCAACAATTCATCATTTCTCCAAAATATTTCATTTCTCTTAATTTTTAACTAATAAACCTTGTACTCAGTCAGCTCTTCATCTTGTGTAAGCATTTACTCATTTTTGGGTATTTTATTTTATTCTATGGATTTATCTCATCCCAACACTTGGATTAATCCTATTGATCCATAGGAATCTTAATTGGAACATAATCCAAAAATTCCTGAAAATCTAGACCCTTAGGCTAAGGTCCCTTATGTCCTTTTTAATTGATTCCTAATGCACATTGGAGAATTTGTTTTGAACTTCTATTTCAGGGAAATATATTTTAGATATTAGAAAAATATATTTTAGATATTAGAAAAATATATTTTAGATATTAGGAAAATATATTTATTTTGAACTTCTATTTCAGGGAAATATATTTTAGATATTAGGAGAATTTTTATCTCTAAGATTATCTTAATATTGAATTATCTCTCTCTAGAATTTTTCCTCTCTAGACAAAAACAAGGAAAAATAATATTTTCTTGTATTAGGGAATGATTATAGGGGATTGAGATAAAAGATTTTTCATTATTCAGGCTGAGGAGGAATCTTACATCCTCTCCCACTTAAAAAACGCGAGATTTCCTCATCTCGCAAAGTGGGGGTAATCTTTTGCCAACTCTTCTTCTTTCTCCCAGGTGGCATCTTCTAGAGGGAAGAACTTCCACTTGACTAAAAACTCTCTGAGGACTTTGCTCCTAAGAACCTTCTCCCGAATGTCAAGGATTTATTCAAGTTGGAGTACCATCTGGCCTTGAGTCAGAGAAATCAATTGTTCATATTAAGCATGTGACTCGGGCTGGGTAGATATTTCTTAAGCAAACTGATGTGGAATGCATTATGTTTCTTGAGATGGGGAGGCAGAAGAAGCTTATAAGCTAGATCACCTACTTTCTTTATAATAGCATATGGTCCACAGTATCTGGGAGAGAGCTTCTTGTACTTCCCTAAAGATAAGGAACTTCTTTTTGGTCGTACTCGAATGAATACCATATCTGATTTTTCAAACTCTCTCTCTGATCTCTTTTTATCTGCATACTGCTTTTGCCTATCTTGGGCTACCTTAATATCTTTACGGATTGATTGCATTTGCTGGTCCATGTTATCAAGCATTTGTCTGGACATCTCGACTCTGATCAATGGGTTGGACCAAGTCAATGGTGTAAGGCAATCTTGTCCATACAGAGCTTTGAAAGGACTCATCCCAATGCTTCAATGATAAGAAGAGTTGTAACAAATTCAACCAGATGCAAATGGCTTAACCACTTCTTGGGTTCCTTGCTGTAGCATGACCAAAGGATATCTTTGATTACTTGAGTCACTCTTTTAGTCTGGCCATCTGTTCGGGGTGATAGGTTGTATTGAGATCCAATAAAGTTCCTACTGCTTCAAAGAATGTAGTCTAGAATTTCGATGTGAACTTAGGATCTCTATCACTTACTATCCTCCTGGGTAAGCCATGCAATCTGAAGATTTCTTTAAGGAAAACTCTAGCAACATCCACTGCAGTGTATGTTTCTTTCACTGGAATCAGATGGGCAACTTTGGTTACTCTGTCAACTATACCACAAAAATGGAGTTGTAACCTGATTGCACTAAAGGTAATCCAGTGACAAAGTCCATACTGATACATTCCCACTTCATCTGTGGAATGTCAAGAGGTTGTAGTTTCCCTGGCATCTTGACTCTCTCTGCCTTGATTCTCTGACACATTAAACATTTTCGCACATGATCAAGTATATCCTTTTTGAGTCCTAGCTAGAAGAAGCTTTTCTTCACAGACATATAAGTTTTTATAAACCCTGGATGTCCAGCTATCAGGCTATCATGGGCTTCTCTCAGAATCCTTCCCTTTATTACCTTATCATTAGGAACGGATAGTCGATTATTATAATACATGCATCCTTCATCCAATTTGTACCCAAAAACTCGACTCATTTCCTGAGGAGTCTTGCTTTCTTGCATCAGAAGGGTAGTGTGACACAAAGTTCGGGTTTTGACTTTGGTCACTTCTTAGAATCAAAACACACTTGTACGAAACCTCACCTCCGCACCTCCCTTTCTCTCCCTAGGTTAAGACAAAGATAAACACATCAAAGCTGAGATCATAATTCATGGAAGGAAAGATGAAAGGCTCAAGAGAAGCAAGAATTTCTGCCAGTCTTGCAGCTCCAAACAAGAGGGTAATTCTTTGTTGTTGGTTGGCATCAATTCTGGATTGAGATTTAAGGGCTTTACACATCTGCTCTATAAATCCCTACCGATCCTACTAAAAAATAGAATATCTTAAAGTAAAAGAATATAGCAATCACTTACAATAGGATAAGATACATGGGATTTGCTTTTTGATAAGAGATTAAGAGGAATTAATCATTTTATTAAGAAGAAATAATGGTGGCCAAAAGTCTATAAAAATAGAGATACACAGAGAATTGCAATTTTAAATCCATATAGACTATACAAAAGAGGATTACATATATACGTAGTGCTTGAAGAGAGCTTCACGCCCATATAAAAACTTTTGAAAACGGGCAATCGAGCGAAAAGTTATAAGCATTTTACTACAAGACTATAAAACTGCCGAAATTCACCTAAAGTTAACAACTTTGGGAGAAATTCTGATCATCAATGCAGTAAAGGATTAAGAAATTAGTTACATGAGTGGAAAGAGCATATAAAGAGCTTCCTAGCCATATGATCAATTTTAGAAACCAATACCCGAGTGATGAGTAATTATCGGTTGAAATTTTGGGTATTAGACCATAAAAACTGCACTTCCAAACCTCAATTTTCACATAGCCTCTTGCCTTTCATCTGCTTCATGATTCAAGCTAGAGGGTAAGGGTTAACATTGCTCAGCGCACAATCATAAAGATTTACCTATGGTTCCCAAAGTCTTTCCACATGCTCATTACCGCTAAAACCATTGGTACCTCCAAAGGAGGGCGACAATAAGGCAAGGGCTGAAAAGATGCAGGGAAGAAGAGAGCTTGAGCTCTTGCAAGCACACACACACTCACAAAACCCTAAAAAAGAGAACACACAAGGTGAGAGGCTGAAAATCTTCTTCATCTTTACTCAACACTCAACACACCATGTACAAAGATAAGAGTACACACCATATGAAAAGGTACTCAACCAAATACATATTAGGGTTCTCTATAGTGTAAACCCAACTAAATGAACTGGCGCTATAACTATGCCAATCTTTAGAATGGCATCACACAGCCTGTCATCCCACTGTGGCTGCATATCACCCATGATCTCACCAACCATGCCAGTGTGGTGTAAGTGTGGGGCCTATCCCCCAGGTGGGTCATCATCAGTGTCCACCGCGTCACCAGATGAGCTCGATATCTCAACACTCCCAACTCCATCTCATGTACACCAAGCGAAGCCTTGAATTTGTGGAGCTTCTCTCTATACCCAATGCTTTGGTGAAGATGTCAGCGACCTAATCCTGTATGCTGACATAAACAAGGTCAACATCACCTGCCAAAACCTTCTCTCTGACAACATGGTAGTGGACCTCTATATGCTTCGTGCGAGCATGAAAAACTGGGTTCCTGGCCAACTGTATAATACTGCTAATGTTTTCACAGAAAATGACAACTTGTCTATCCACACTGATAGACCCAAATCTGCAAGTAGCTTTCTCAACCAAGCTACCTCACATGCTGCCATAGCAGCACCTTTGTACTGGGGGGGGATAGAGCAACCGTAGGTTGCTTCTTGCTGCTCTAAGTCACAGCAGCACTCCCCAAAGAAAACATGAAGCCACTAGTAGATCTCCTATCTACTACCAGCCCAATCAGCATCTGTGTACCCATGTACACATATCTCTATCCCAGTTTCATAAAATAGTCCACAATGCAAAGTAGACCTCACATACCTCAGTATGCATCTCAATGCATCCAAATGTGGCTTCCATAGAACCTGCATAAACTGACTCACTAACCCAACAGTATAGCTCAAATCCAGCCTGGTGATCGTCATGTAGATCAAGCTTCCTACTATGCGCCTATACATAGTAGGATCCGGTATCTCTGGTGCCTCTTCATGCTCACCTTTTATATAGTCCCAGTAACCCTTTCCCATTAGGAAATTTGTCAACCTGAACCTCCAAGCATGGAAGTTGTTCTTATCAAGCTTCTCAGCAACAATCTGGTTTATGCAATCATTTGACATCTTGCCAGACACAAATTTACCAAAAACAGGACTGTGGTTTGTCCTACACAAACTGCTGTATTTTCTGCAGCGGTACTATAGTACACTCAAATGTCACAACCAGTGTCCTCAATGTGCATACATACACCCAATGGCACAACTGTTGACCTCCTTGTAGCACACACAATGTCTGCACAACCAATCTGTCTTCTTGCAATTCTTAAAATAGAGTTCTGCAGAGAATCGATTACTTACCCCCCGCAGTGCTTGAAATCGTCTGCTTTCTGAAAAACGGAGGTCGCAATGCCCCGAAACGCGTTTTCGGCCCGAAATTGTATCAGATAGGACTATATAATTGCCCTATATCTTTACTTCCACGAGGAAAGCTCCTCAATCAGAGATCATTTGTCGGTGCCTCTCGTAGAACTCCCGACAAGGGTGTAGTCTCGCCAACACAAATAGGAAAGAGTAAATGAAGCTCTTACCCTCGTACCGCTTCCTGTGCTTCTCTTGCTTGTAGCTTAGCCCTTAGCATGAACCAAGCTCTGATACCATGAAAAGAGCAGGGGAGAAGAGAGCTTGAGCTCTTGCAAGCACACACACACTCACAAAACCCTAAAAAAGAGAACACACAAGGTGAGAGGCTGAAAATCTTCTTCGTCTTTCACTCAACACTCAACACACCATGTACAAAGATAAGAGTACACACCATATGAAAAGGTACTCAACCAAATACATACTACGATTCTCTATAGTGTGAACCCAACTAAATAAACTGGCACTATAACTATGCCAGTCTCTAGAATGGCTGTCACATGGCCGCATATCACCCATGATCTCCCCAACCATGCCGGTGGTGTAAGTGTGGGTCCTATCCCCCAGGCAGGTCATCAGTGTCCACCTCCTCACTAGATTGCTCGATATCTCAACAACAGGGCTACCTTGAGAAGTCACAGGCCCAACAAAATAATAACTCCTTATCCCACTTATCATGAATCATCAAAGAGGTCCAAAATTGGGGTAAGCTTGAGGAGCTAATGTTAAATGAGACATTCACATGTAAAGAGAGTGTTTGAATAATAACTCCTTATCCCACTTATCATGAATCATCAAAGAGGTCCAAAATTGGGGTAAGCTTGAGGAGCTAATGCTAAATGAGACATTCACATGTAAAGAGAGTGTTTGAAGACAAGAGAATGGCAATGACACAAAATTCTCAATTGAGGAGGCTTCATTCATTTATTTGAAAGGGAGAGGAGGGCTCCTTTTATAGGTGGAGAATCACGCTCTCTTCCATTGTTACAAATTACAACATAAAAATCTTCAACCCTTCAGTGACATAAAGGTAGATGTCACCATCAATTGTCCTCTTAGGCTAAGTCTTCTATTAATTATTAAATTGAAAACTTTTTGACTTTGAAAGTGTGATGAGATAATAGCCAAGTCTAAGTGGCATGTAGGTGGAGATCCCACTTACACATGGTGGAATTCTCCTCTTCCATGTAGGCATTCTAGAAGAATCTTTCCCAATTATGCACCTACACACACTCCTCCACATGCCTTCCACACTCCCCAACTTGTAGCCTTATGGTGAATACTATATTAATAATATAATTAAAATCCATGTGAGCATGAAGGCCCACTTTTATTTTCCACATCACTAGCCTATCTACCATACCAAAGTATTTATCATGCATACTTGTGGCATTTATAATGTGTGCACCCTATCTACCATACCACAAGTATTTATCAAGCATACTTGTGGCATTTATAATGTGTGCACCCTAAATAAAGTAAAACCATTATATTTGAAGATAGAATGTTGTTATCAGGGTGGCCGCCAAGCCGCCGCATCACCACGCTGTTATTCCATATTGTGATGGGTGCCGCAATCTTCTTGGACAAGCTTCCACCTTATTACCATATAGAAACCATCAAAATATGTACAAAATTGAAAATGAAAGATATCAAATTTTCATGTCACATCTTTCCCCCCACCAGTAGATCCTCTAGGCTTGTCTTGGGGGTCTGCTGGCCATGGTGCTCGAGGATAAAATATCTTTAGCCGTCGGTACTCTTGGCACGTCCGAGAATCTCTTGGCCACTTGCATCCTTCTAGAAGATAGGTGTTATTTTTGAACTTTTGCTTTATCGTCTCGTGAAGAGGCCTTCCCAGCGTGTTGAAGAAGCTTCTTATCTAGCCGTTTCTCCACACAGCCCCATCATACCTCATGCTAAGCATCCTTGCTTGAGTTCTGGCTTCTTATTCTTCTTCGTGAGAGTGTCATGCCTTGCCTTGTGCCGTTGTTGTGCAACCTCCAAATTTTGAAGTGCCTGAAGCTGCCTCATCCAAGGTCTCCAGTTGTACTAGGCGTTGGTGGGTATGTGGTTCTTCTTTATTATTCAAGCATGCAAAAGATGTGCGAAGGCTTGTGATTTCCAATTCTATTGGCAAAATAGTCTCCATTCCATAAACTAACTGAAAAGGTGTGAAACGAAGAGAGAGTTTGTGATTTGTACTATAGGCCCATAGGACCTCTGGCAAATGCACATCCCACTTTCTCTTCATAGTATCCACTAGCTTAGACAAAGATCCACAAAGCAATCCATTAGTTTTTTCTACTAAACCATTACATTGGAGATAATAGGGAGTTGACATAGCATGCTTTATTTTTAATTTCTGCACCAAAGCTTTAATCAAGTCATCCCTGAAAGACCTCCCCCCATCTGTAAGGATTTCTAATGGGCACCCAAATCAGGCGGCATATATGTATTCCCTGAGAAAGGATGCCACAGCCATTGCTTTATTATTGACAATGGCCTTTGCTTCTGCCCACCTTGTTGCATAATCTGTGAGGAACGAGGAAGTGGACCCACAAAATCTAATCCCCACCTTTCAAATGGACCATATGCTGGGATAGGGTTTAAGGGTCCGGGAACCAATTGCTTATGCCCATATGCTTGGCATACTTCACAGCTTTTGCACCACTCATAGATATCTTTGCTGAGTTGAGGCCAATAATAACCGAGTTGTGCTGGCTGAGGCAAAGTGACCTGAACATTCATGACATAATTCCATAATCCTTTTAGATTCTTCCAGGCTCACTACCCTCCTAAGAATCTTATCCTTACCTTGCTTGTAAAGAACATCCCCTAGAATTGTGTAAGGATGAGCTTTCCTTGTAAGCCTTTGCTTCTGTTGAGGATTCAATCTAGGAGGGGAGTATCCTGTATCTAAATAGTGTTGAACATCTTGTAGCTCAGGCCAACCTGTATCCACCATTGATGAAAGAATAGTTACTTTGAAAGAAGCCAAAGTTTTAGTAGCCAATTCATCAGCCTTTTGATTATCCTTCCTGTTAACATGCACAAATTTACAAAACTCAAATGCTTCTTTTAACTCCATTGCCCTTTTATACAAATCTTAGAGATTAGGACTCCTTGCCTTATATTCTCCTTTCATTTGTCGGATGACCAATTGCGAATCCCCTTTAACCTCTACCTCTTTAATTCCATCTTTTATGCAATCTTCTAATCTCCAAATTAATGCATTGTACTCAGCTACATTATTTGATATAGCCCCATTGGAAATTCCCTGCCCTTGGCCCATACCTCTTTTTGTTTTGGATCAAATAAAACTATTCTCCCAGCCCCACATTGCCTGGAAGGGCTAAAGGCTCCATCAAAATGCATAGTGAAAGCAGTTGGTGGTGTCTCCAAATCTTCATATACTTCTTCCTTTGTTCCTGTTCCTTCTTCCTCTTCCTTCCTTGTAAGCAAATCTGCAAGAGAGGCCCTAGTGGTATTTTCTTAATAAAAGTGAAAGAGAATTCTTAAAGCTCACGAAGCCACTTTGCAAACTTCCCTCCTGCAGGATTGGATTTGCAGACCAAGAATTGTAAAGAAGGTTGAGATGTGAGGAAGAAAAAAGGGCGAGGTAACAAGTATGACCTAAACTTCTTTACTCTGCAAAAACAAGAGACAAACCACCTTTCTCCATTTCACCATACCTCTCCTTGGCATCAGCAGTGAGTTGTTGGCTTACATAATACACTGGTTGCATACGCCCTTGCTCTCCCTTTTGCAAGAGTATAGAACCCACTGAATGTGATGAGACACTTGGGTTCACATAAAAATCCTCCCCCCACCTAGGAGGCTGCACAATTGGACTTTGACTCATGCATTCCTTGAGCAAACAAAAAGATTGAACATTCTTCTTTGTCAACACATTTATAGGATACATCTTCTCAGAGAACATGTCAACAAAGCGTTGGTAATACTTTGTTTTACCCAAAATCCTCCTTACCTCCCTTACATTGGTAGGTGATGGGAGGGCCACAATTGCCTGCACCTTCTCAAGATCCATCTCTATGCCTTCTTCTGAGATAACATGTCCCAAGAGAACCACCTTCCTTCGTGACAAGCGGCATTTTCCAGGATTAAGACACCCTTTTGCATCATCAATACTTTGCAAGGCCAACCTCAACTTTTCCAAGTGATCCATGCGGCTTGAATAAATGAAAAAATCATCCAAAAAGACCCTTATAAACTTTCCCAAGTAAGGTGCAAATACCTGACTCATGAAGCATTGAAAAGTTGCTGGTGCATTGGTCAAGCCAAATGGCATCACCCTATAGGCATACACTCCCCAAGGGGTGATAAATAAGGTTTTCCTTTGATCTTCTTCACAAATCTGGATTTGAAAGTATCCAGAGTATCCATCACACACTGAATACAACTCATGACCTGCAACTTGGTCCAAAATCTCATCCTGAAAGGGTAGAGGATAATAATCGCTCTTTGTGCATGCATTCAGAGGGCAAAAGTTCACACACACACATGCCATTTTCCACCCCTTTTTGGGAGTGACTACAACTAGGAAAATCCACTTTGAATTCCCTACTAGGAAAATAAATCCAGTTTCAAGCAAATTAGTTACCTCATTCTTAAGCACCTCCGCTTGCACTAATCCCAAACGTCTTAGCCACTATACCACTGCCTTACTTGGGGCTTGAGATCAATCTTGTGCTCTACTAGGGTAACTTGGCGTACTTATGAGTAGCTGTTTGTTGCAAAAAGGTTAGGAAATCCATCCAACATTTTTAAGTAATTCTCCCTTTCAGTACCTGCTATGGACTCATCCTCAAGAAGAAGTTCATTCTGTTGGTGAAAACTAGTGACGTCCACATCTCCTTTCTTGAACATGGTTGAAGAAGCTTTCCCTTCCAAGGCTCCATTGTCTTCAACATCCCCTCGCCCAGGGAAGGACCAAAGGCAACATCCCCTCGATCCCTTCCCAGGGAAGGACCAAATGCAACTCCCTCCACCTCCCCTTCTAAGATGGAATTCTCGGAGCTACCACTTGTCTCCTCTTCATCGGATGACTGTGACTCTGAACTTTCGGAAGTTGAAGGTTCACCTCTTACCACTTTCTTGCGACGACGACTCTTGATGTTGTAGTGGACCTTCTTATTCTCACCTTGTAGAATAAGATCACCTGTCTCCCACTTTTGAATTGCCTTCACTTGGCAAAGCCATGGCCTACCCAATATCAATGGGTAAGCCCTAGTGCATCAGGCTTTGTAGGAATGACCTAGAAAGTTATAGGCATAGAAATACCACATATATCCACTCCCAAATTCCTGACAATTCCTAAGGTTTTCACCCTAGTATTATTAGCAAGTTTGATGCGATAGGGAGAGTTAGTAGAGGACAACTTTAAATTGGCATCTTTCATTGTTTTTTCACTCATGACATTGATTGACGCACCTCCATCAATGTAGAAATTGTTTTCCCCTCAATGATGACATCAATCACAGCCAGGCACATCATCTCCTACATCAATATCCACCTTTTGAGCCATAGAAGTCCCATCATCCCTCTTCTTCTTTTTCTTAGATTCCCTTGTCTAGCCAGCTTACCCCATTCCTTTCTGAGCTTTGGTAAGAGTGTCAAAAGCGGCCCAAATATGATTTATGTCGTTTTCTCCTTAAGATCTATTAAGAGGTCATAACTAAGAGATCCTTGTTCAAGAGGAAAGTCAGATTGTCCAATTTTTCTCCTAGACGACTTCTTCTTCTTCTTCTTCTTCTTATTTTTCTCCTCTTCTTCAGATTTATCTTCTTGTTCTTCTTCTTCTTGGCTCCTAGTTTTACGACCCCTTTTTGCCATTAATGGCATCAATGTTTCCTCTTCTTCTTCTGAGCATGTTTCCTCTAATAGTGCTAAATTTTTATCCTCTTTTCCTCAATTTTGGACACTTAGCGATAGTGCCCCTTCTCTTGACATTCATAGCATGTGACAATACTTCTATCCCTAGGTTTATCCTCAACTCATGGAACCCTAGGTGGGCTTGCATTGACTAAGTGTAACTTCAAATCAGCAAATTCTGCCATAAGTTGTGCAATGTTATGATCCAAGGATGGAGCTTGTACCTGAGATGTTGAGGCTATCTCTACTCGTGGTGGGCTCGGCACACTCGGAGAAGATTGGAATGTGGACTCAATATGAAGAGTGGCCTCCTTCTTCAAAGCAATATGAAGAGCCTCTTTAAAATTAGTGGACCTTTGCTAAGAACTTTTCCATGCAAGCGGGGATCCAAAGCCATGATAAACTTGCTCATCTTAACACTAGTTCTGTAATTGGACACTAAAGTGTCTTGAAGAGGACACTAAAGTGTCGTGAAAAGTTAGCATTTTTCTTGAATTTTTGTGGGCAATCTATTAAGAGTTTTGAAATGCTTAACATCCACAGATGTTCCTCAAGACCCAAAAAATCCTTGAGATTTTTTAAATTGCACCTTTCGTAGCTTTTGCAAGGCAATATTTTAATTTTCTTAGACATGCTGATAAAATGCATGATTTTGCTGTTTTCAAAATAGTAGTAATTTGGACATAACTTTTAGAAGAGACATAGTTTGATCATGAAACTTGGCTTGATGGAAAGCCCATGATGTAAACTAAATCCTGGAATCATCAAATGATAATTATTGGATAAATTTTTGACTCACTAATATTGAAATGATGTTTTTTATACAGGTGGAGCATGAATTTTTCTCCTTCCATATGCAAGCTAATAATGTAAAACTTGAGATGCACCCATGTTATATAGGGTAAATACTACTTTGTTTTGAATTTTCCAAAACTTTAGAGCCACTTTTTGGGCCTCTTCTCATACATGGCCTTTTGCGCAACCTGTTTTTAATACATAAAATGTCTAATTATGAGCCTAATTTTGATTTTCATCAAAGAGAAAAGCTATGTAAGTGCATTATTTGTTGTAACTATAGGTGTAGACTACTTGTGCAAGCATAGTTATGATTAGTTTTTGATAAAAGATGATCAAATTTTGCATTTTTATTTTTTATAGTTTTTTTAGAACTAGGCGATAAGAACCTACTTAAGTGGAGGCTAAGTTAGTGTCATACACATCAAATTATGGCTTATTTATCTCATCTCAAGCATGAAAACCAATAATCAACATTCTCATTGATAGGGCTACATTATTTTTTAGTGGCGTGATTGAGTTTTGATAATACGCATTACTTTTGCTGATTTTATGCAACTTTTTTGGAAAAAATTCTAGGAAAGAAAAATGATTTTTTTGGTGAACTACCTCCTCCTTGGACTGATGTATGCTATCAAAATATCTTGGGAAAAATTCTATTGACATCATTGGATTTTTTTTGAGAGAATGATGCTTGCATATTTGGAAAAATCCTGAAAAATGTTCATTTTCAAGACATATGCTTCTTTGTTACTTATGTACTTCCAAATAAAAAGGCATTTTATATGTTTAGCATTTTTTACATAAGCATAGGGTTATGTTCTACATGCCCAATGAAGCATTTTGGTTTTTAAAGCCTACATCAGGAGCTTGATTTTCTTTTTTGCAACCCCCAAAAAACGACACTCAAGTGTCCTGTTTTGGTACCAAACTAGTGTTAAGGTGCTCCATTGCTAAAGAACTCTTTGAATCTCCCATAGAAGGTGAAAAAGAAGAAGCAACAACATGTAAAGTAGCTTGTTGATATTTGATGAATAAGGCTTCATACCTCACTGAAAAGGCAGAAACTGACTCTCCTTCCTTTTGGAAAATCTGATCCAATTGTAATAGTAAAGCATTTGGTGACTCCACTGTTCCCAAATCTCTCCTTCATTGCTTTGGTCAACCTTTCCCAATCATTCTTGGACTCCTCTGGCAAATCCTCATGCCAAGTTAAGGCCACACCCTCCAAGAAATCTGGAAATATTTCTGCCCTCTCCTTCATAGACCAACCCGTCAAGCGGCATGCTCGGTTAAACTCTCGGAGATAACTCCCCGGGTCTTCTTTCCGATCCTTGGAACACCGGAATGTTGAACATCTTGCACCAAAAGATGAGTGGCAACAAGGGAAATTTACTTATTTCAAAATAGCTTTTCTTTAATCATGCAAGACCTTGAGGTTAAAATAGAATAATTCTATGTAAAACCTGTCTGCCATCTCCACCAAAAGATGTGACACAAAGTTAGGGTTTTGACTTCGATCACTTCTCAGAATCAAAACACACTTGTATGAAACCTCATAGCCTCCTCACCTCCCTTTCTCTCCCTAGGTTAAGATAAAGATAAACACATCAAAGGTGAGATCGTAATTCATGGAAAGAAAGATGAAAGGCTCAGAAGAAGCAAGCATTTTTGCCAGTCTTGCAGCTCCAAACAAGAGGGCAATTCTTTGTTGGAAGAAAATCTTCCGACTCAGGATTATGTGAACGAAAACATACGGGGAGTGTTGGTAAGGTTCATTCGTTTGAATTGGGTGATTTGGACAGAACATCTTAAAGTAAAAGAATATAGCGATCACTTACAATAGTATAAGATACATGGGATTTGCTTTTTGATAAGAGATTAAGAGGAATTAATCATTATTAAAGAAATAATGGCCAAAAGTCTATAAAAACAGAGATACACAGAGAATTACAATTTTAAATCCATATAGACTGTACAAAAGAGGATTATATAGGTATGTAAAGCTTGAAGAGAGCTTCACGCCTATATAAAAACTTTTGAAAATGGAAAATCGAGCGAAAAGTTATGAGCATTTTATTACAAGATTATAAAACTGCCAAAATTTACCCTAAAAGTTAGCAAATTTGGGAGAAATTCTGATCATCAATGAAGTAAAGGATTAATAAATTAGCTACATGAGTGGAAAGAGCATATAAAGAGCTTTCTAGCCATATGATCAATTTTAGAAACCAATACCCGAGTGATGAGTAATTACCAGTTGAAATTTGGGTATTAGACCACAAAAACTGCACTTCCCTCTCTTTGCATGAAACCTCAATTTTCACATAACCTCTTGCCTTTCATCTCCTTCATGATTCAAGCTAGAGGGTAAGGGTTAACATTGCTCAGCGGCAAACAATCGTAAAGATTTACCTATGGTCCCCAAAGTCTTTCTACATGCTCATTACCGCTAAAACCATTGGTACCTCCAAAGGAGGGCGGTAATAAGGCAAGGGCTACCTTGAGAAGTCACAAGCCCACCAAGATAATAACTCCTTATCCCAATTATCATGAATCATCAAAGAGGTCCAAAATTGGGTTAAACTTGAGGAGATAATGCTAAATGAGACATTCACATGTAAAGAGAGTGTTTGAAGATAAGAGAATGGCAAAATGACACAAAATGCTCAATTGAGGAGGCTTCATTCATTGATTTAAAAGGAAGAGGAGGGCTCCTTTTATAGGTGGAGAATCACCCTCTCTTCCATTGTTACAAATTACAACATAAAAATCTTCAACCCTTCAGTGACATAAGGGTAGATATCACCATCAATTGTCCTCTTAGGAGGCTAAGTCTTCTATTGATTATTAAATTGAAGACTTTTTGACTTTTAAAGTGTGACGAGATAATAGCCAAGTCTAAGTGGCATGTAGGTAGAGATCCCACTTACACATGGAGGAATTCTCCTCTTCCATGTAGGCATTCTAGAAGAATCTTTCCCAATTATGCACCTACACACACTCCTCCACATGCCTTCCACACTCCCCAACTTGCAGCCTTATGGTGGTGAATACTATATTAGTAATACAATTAAAATCCATGTGAGCATGAAGGCCCACTTTTATTTTCCACATCACTAGCCTATCTACCATACCAAAGTATTTATCAAGCATACTTGTGGCATTTACAATGTGTGCACCCTAAATCAAGTAAAACCATTATATTTGAAGATAGAATGCTGTTATCAGGGTAGCTGATCAGGGTAGCCGCTAAGCCATCGCATCACCACGCCGTTATTCCATTGTGGGTGCCGCAATCTTCTTGGACAAGCTTCCACCTTATTACCATTGAGAAACTATCAAAATATGTACAAAATTGAAAATAAAAGATATCAATTTTTCATGTCACAGTAGCAATAGGGGCAAAGAATTTGTCTTGCATGATTCTCTCCCTTGCTTCACTGATTAATGGATTTGATACCACTGTAATTGCAAGCAAGGAGGCTTTTCTGTAGAGCGCATCTACCACCACATTTTCTTTCCCTGGCCGATACTTAATTTCAAAATCAAATTCCTACATGGTCTGGATCCATCTCCTTACACATGTTGAGATCCCTTTGGGTGAAGATCCACTTCAGACTTTGATAATCTGTCATCAAGGTGAACCTTTGTCCCAACAACAGATAATGTATCCACAACTTCGGAGCATAAACTACTAAGAGTAACTCCAAGTCATGGGGACGACATAATTTCTCTCATGTGTTCTGAGCTTTCTGGATTCATAGGCCACTGTATGACCTTCCTGCATAAGAGCACCGCCTAAGGTAAACCCACTGGCATCAGTTAACTACCTCAAAAGATTTGGTAAAATCTAGTAATTTAAGGACAGGGTTGGTTACTAAGGCTGTCTTCAGCTTATCAAAGGCACTTTGACACATCGCAGTCCATTGAAATAGGGTACTCTTCTTGAGAAGGTTAGTTAAAGGGGATGCTATCTGAGCATACCTGGGTTGGTTACTAAGGCTGTCTTTAGCTTATTAAAGGCACTCTGACACATTGCAGTCCATTGAAATAGGGTACTCTTCTTGAGAAGGTTAGTTAAAGGGGATGCTATCTGAGCATACCTGGGTATAAAAATCCTATACCATCCGGTTAATCCTAGGAATCCTCTGACTTCCTTTACCGTCTTGGGTTCTGGCCAATCTATGACTGCTTGGATCTTTGCGGGGTCAAGATAAATCCCATATTTAGACACTATGAATCTTAAGTATTCCACCTGGTCAATAGAAAAAGAACACTTGCTCTTTTTTGCAAAGAGTTGGTGCTTCCTTAGGATTTCCAGGACCTTGCGCACATGATCTTCATGATATGCAACATTCTTTGAGTATACCAAAACATCATCAAAGAAGACAAGAACAAAATCATCCAAGTATTCTCTGAGAATATCCTGCATAAGATGATTAAACATCGCCCTAGGGCATTACTTAATCCAAATGGCATGACTGTGAATGCATAATGCCCATAGCTAGCGAGTATTGAATGTTGTCTTCGTCGGGATATCCTGTTTCTTGATTCTGATCTGGTAGTACCCGGATTTGAGATCTATCTTTGTGAACATTTGGGTCTCACTTAACCGATCCAAAAGTTCATCAATCCTAGGGATAGGATACTTATTTTTAATTGTTAATTGATTCAATCCTTTGTACTCAATATAGAGTCTTAACATTCCATCTTTCTTCTTCTGAAAGAGAACAAGCGCACCCCAAGGTGAGACACTGGGTTTGACGAATCCTTGCTCTAACAATTGTCTTAAGTGCTCCTTAAGTTCTATGGCTTCAGGGATTGCCATTTTGTATGCACGTTGGGCTACTGGCTGAGCTCGAGGGGTTAACTCAATCTCATGGACTACTTTGGGAGATGCAAGCATCTCAATTAGCTCTTCAGGGAGGAATACATCTGCATACTCACTTAACCACTCTGGTTCTTTAGCCTTGCATTTTATATCTACCGAATTCATCTTAAAGACATAAACAACTTACCTGTTTTGAGCCCTTTTAATAATTTAGAAGCCTTGACTAATTGCAGCACTGGGGATCCAAAAATTCCAGTTCCTTGAACTTTATTACCATGAAGGTCAAGGAAAGAGATGGTTCCATTGTGACAATGAATGTCATGATTCTTATGGAGCCAATCCATTCCAAGGATTCCATCATAGATTCCCAAGGGTAGGACTTTGAACTGGCACTCCCATCTAGATTAAACGGAATAAGGTATGTCTCAAGGTGTGTGAAAAGAATCTTTCTACTAGCCAATTCCACTTGCATAGGTTTCCTTGATTTTTGATTTAGGACTAACTTACGCAGACATCCTAGGGAAATAAAAGAATGAGTACTGCCTGAATCAATCAAAAGCTTGAATTGCATACCCTGGTACTTTGCTAGAGTTTGGAGGACTGAAAATTCATGATTATTCCCTTGATGCTCAATTGCAGCATACATCTGTCCTTTTTCTTCCTCCACTTCCTCAACTATAGTGACGGCTCTAGCTGTTGCAGTCTGAAGTGGAACTCTCTCTCTTTGGTTTCCCCAATTCTGGGAGGGAGTTCAGAGAATGCTTTGCATGGAGGCTACACGCTGAGCTGGCACTCTTCTGGGGTTGCCCTGATTTTGGCGCGGGGGACCCTAATTGGACCGATACGAAGCAGTCTGTCTCTGAACTCTCGGACCTTGGCTTCCTTGGCCCATAGAAGGAGATGGGAAATCCTTGAGCAACCCTTGACATTCGAAGCATCTGTTCTCACTTCAAAGCTCTTCCCTCTACATTCTTGAAAGAGCTAGAGTTCCTGAGAAAGAGCTTCGAGGAAAAGGTCTTCCTTCATTCCTGAAACTTCCTGACTCTAGATTCTGGTTGGGACCTTGGTGTCTCTTTGGAGGCGGAAGGTTGGAAGAATTTCTCGGTGTTCTCTTGAAGGATGAGGGAGATGGCTTTGGCAGGACTTTAACGAGATGAAGGCTTTGGCAAAGTCCTTCGCCATTCTTACAGCTTCAGCCGCCATGGAAACTGGCTTGGAATTCTTGACCAGGGTGTCTAAAGGCTCGTTCATTCCTCGAATGAACCTGGCCATAAGTTTCTCTTCGTCTAGTGGTGGTGGCGAGGAGAAGAACAAATGCTTGGTGATATTTTTGAATAGTTTTGCTCCCTGGTTTAGCTCTAAGAATTCATTCATCTTGGTTTCTAAAAATCCGAGGGGACAAAACCTCTTCCTTAGATAGGCTTTGAGATCATTCCAAGACTGGGTATTCCTATCCAGATGGTTAGTGTCGCAATGGTTTATCCATGCCACCCTGGCTGTTTCCACAATCTTCAACCTAGCGAGAGCCATTTTTCTCCTCTCGTTGTATCCGATGACATCAAAATATTCCTCCATGGCCTCAATCCACTTCTCCACAGCCTCACCCAAGTTCTCCCCTTCACCTTTGAAGGGTCTTGGCTCAATTCTATGAAGAGCCTTGCAAACATCGGGGTCAAGCTCTTCCTCCATCAATGAGAGGATCTGGTTGTCGGCCACGATTCCCTCGCCTCATAATTTTGCCAAAAAAATGATACATTTTTAAATTTTTATTTTGATTTCGTCAATGAGATCCTAAGACTTAAGAGGTTCGAAAAATAATTTCTTAAACAAGATAAACGATCTTATTGGAGATCTATGGCATATGTCCGAGTAGTAGATTTTGCTTCATCAATTCGTCATATAATAAACAATCACTTATATAACAGAGAATTTTCCACAAAACATTTCTTTATTTATATAAAGGTTGTAATATGTACATAGAGCATCTCGGCTCCAGAAAGTCAAAACCTCCTCGAGAAATGTATAAGACGATGATACTGGTGGGCTATAGACATGCCCCGATACAAACGTTCCCTCATTGCTAATGAGCTACTAGAAGTCTATAGATATGGTAGGAAAGTCTGAAATCTCGAGGCGTAGGGTGATATAAAATAACACCATGAATCACTTTTAGCCTCATCAGAATCATGGCCAATGAGATATTTTCCCTCAGCATCACGCGTTGGTTGCAAGAGGCGTGGACATACTGCCCTGCAAACCACTTGTGTTGCCATCTCTCCGTTGGGTCTGGGAAATATAAATCCTCAAAATGGCTTGCTGCGAGTCTAGCTCAGCTCATTCGAGTCGTAGAGCAGAAGAGATGATATGCTTGAAGGCGAAGCCAGTCATATCCTGTGATGACTGGGTGAGATTGGGAATACCGGATAACTGTCCAAATTCTTTGATTAAAAATCTTCATAAATGAAGCTTAAGGAATGAAAATATAATACGTACATGCTCTTTTTGAGTTTTTATTATAAATTTTTGATAAGAATTCATTTTTCCTTATTAGCTTTCAACAAAGCTCTGATACTAGCTGTGAGACCCCCCCTCCGCGATGCCCCCTCCGAGGGTGCTGGTGGGCAGAAGTAGCGTCAGCCTCTCGCTCGGGGTAGGGATCCACACTCGAGGCCTCACCTACGGATATTCGGACAAGAGACTAGCCCAGCGGTTCCCGAAAAAAGTTCCCTTACCCGGAAGGCACGGGCGATTCCACCAAGAAAATCATCTAACGGGAGAATTGATCTAACGAGTCAAAGTCTTAACTAACCAAACTGATCCAACTAAACTCAAAAGTCACATGGTCAGATCAAGGAAGAGAATTGCACTTGGTTCATAGAATCACCAGTTTTTTCCTCCTTTAGTGATGCACAGCCGCCCCGCTGATTCCCTCCCATAGAACAAGGGCCTTCCTCCTAGGACTTATTCTAACTAACGTAACTTAATCCATAACTATTTGTATCGCAGGAATCCCCCAATCCAACCAGCCCATGGGTTAGCCCCAACCACTGTATTGGTGGGATTCCTTTATAAACATTTGGTTATGTTTTGCTTGGGTACCGAGGAAAAGAGTTCCCAAGTCCCCTAGCCGGCGTTTCAAGAAAAATTCAAGGTAGTCATACCACTTACACACCCAATATGAAATTGCCATTTTAACATATTCGGCTGTCTTTAAAACAATCTTTCAATGAAAACAGAGTATTACTGATCATAATCTTCCAAAATATTGAGTCCATTGTTTTACAAAATATATCATCCGGACTCTCTGTTGTTGAAGACCATTTGGTCAACCCCAACGAGATCCAATATCAAAATTCCATTCACAAAAGTCATTCTTTTGGTTCATCCGTATCTTCCTCGACGTATGCATGGGTGTCCTAGCAACCGCAAGCCCGTGCATCACCTGGTCCAGAACCCTCTAGGATCCTACTTAGGTGTCCTAGCACTTCACTCAGGAACCGCCTTGTCAGTCCTCGCCCATCATATGGGCAAGTAGTTTACTGGCCGCCCCTCTCGCAGTTGTGGTCTAACCAAAATTTTTCGGTTTACTTCTAACTTTGATTCCTAAGGATTTTCTTCTGGTAAGAATCTACTGAACTTCTAATCGTAAGGAAAATTCCAACTTTATGAATTTCATTCCATAATAGATTAAGAATTGGTTCTATATGAGAATATTAGGTTTTTATAAAAAATACTCTTCTTCCATTAATCTAATTTTGAGTAAATATCAATTTGCTGATTTATCCACCTAAAATATCTAAGAATATTCTTTCTACCAATTTAATTATCAACCCTAAGTTTCTAGGTAGAATTATGGTGAAAATTATCAACCCTAAGTTTCTAGGTAGAATTTAATTATCAACCCTAAGTTTCTAGGTAGAATTATGGTGAAAATTTCTCTTTTGTCACCAAAACATAATTTAAACCTTTCTCTACTTAAAATATCATAAAAAGTCTTCTTTTAAATTAAATATAAATATCCACTTTTTTGAATATTCTTAAAATCCCTCTTTTTGCATTTAAATGATTGAATTCCAAATGTCATGGGAATTTCTCTTTTTTAAATTAAATAAAAATATCTATTATTTTAAATATACCAAAAATTCCTCTTTTACTACTCAATTATCATGAGAATTCCTCTTTTCGCATAAAAATATATTTACCAAAAATTCCTCTTTTCTTTTAATTAAATATTTATGCATAAATACTAAAAATTTATTTCCCATGAATATGATGAAAATCATTCTTTTTGCATAGGATGTTCAATCCTAGAATATGGTAGGAAGTCCTCTTTTAGCATTATGCATAAAATAAGATATGTATTATTTTCTAAAAATTTTACCATAGCTTTGCTGCTATTACTGATAATTTTTAATTTTTCTTAAAAGAATAAAACATTGTAATGCAAATATGATAGAAGATCTATTCTTAAACTTAAATCTAAACTATGAATTTGAATCATAATTTTAACCATAATCATAAACTTAATTATGATTATTCTACTAGATTAAGCTATTTCCATTATGCCTCTTTTCCCAAATTGATAGGATTATCTCTTTCCCATTTAGAATCAATTAAAGTAGTTTTTAACTACTTATAAATAATTTAAAAGAATTAGCCATTATTTTGTTAACATAAAAGAATAAAAATACCATTTTCTTATTCTCTAGCTTAACAAGCTTAGAGTTTGATTTTGAATTAAGAATTTATCAATGAGAAGCATTCTTTTGCTAAAAAAATAGCCATAGGAATGACATCTTTTTGGAGAGAGATATATACATATAAGAAAGCATTATAAATAAGCATAAAGATTAACTTTTTCTTGATTACACATTAAAATTCTTAGAAAAAACTTGATTTGAATTTAAAACAACCAATGAGAAATTTCTCAAGCTTGAGAGGGGTTGAGAAGAGAAGTCATTTGAGAGTATTAACAAAAAAACCATAAAAATCATTCTTACCTCAAGGATTAGCTTACTTCTTTTTCTAGAAGTGAAGCCCCCAACCAATCAGTTGGTTTAGCAAGTGGAGAAGAGAGCTCCAAGAGTTGTTGAAGAGAGAGAGAAGCTCCAAGCTCCCCAAAAGTAGAGAATTTTTAAGGGATAATAGAAAATATGATTATTTTAATGTAATACTCGCATGGTATAGCTCACAAATGAGAAAACAAAAGAATGAGGGTCTATTTATAGGTGAGGGAGGCCACTAACTGAGTCCAACTGGGTTCTAGAATTTTTCAGCTTCAGTTTGACTGAATTTGGACAAGATTTGGACCAGTTTGGCTCCCCTTTTGATCCAGTTTGATCCAAGAGAGAGGAGAGATAAAAATATCATAATTTTTTTGAATAAATTACCCTCCCACACATGTGAAGGAGGCACCTAAAGGTCCCCCTCTCCTTACTAAGGCGTCAACAATTCATCATTTCTCTAAAATATCTCATTTTTTAGTAATATCTCTTAATTTTTAACTAATAAACCTTGTACTTAGTCAACTCTTGATCTTATGTGAGCATTTACTCTTTTTTGGGTATTTTCTTTTATTCTATGGATTTATCTCATCCCAACACTTGGATATGTCGAAGAATGTCGCTCAATCTGTCGAAGCTCTCCCAGAATTGTCATATGGGCTTGACATCTTCTCCTCCTACCTTGCACTTGAAGCAACTTTGTAGGCCTTTCACTTATATCTACCCTTCAAGTAGTTGCTTGGTACGCACCATCTAATAAATAAACTTAGTAAGATAACAACCGAAAAATTATTGGGAGTCAGTATCAAGCAAGCAGGATGTTTGCTTGCAAACTAATCACTTGGTACTGACCCACGCTAACAAGATCACTTGGTACTAACCCACGCTAACAATAACGGACAAGCAGGATGTTTGCTCAGTCAGTATCAAGCAATAACGGACAAGCAGGATGTTCGCTCGCAAACTAATCACTTGGTACTGACCCACGCTAACAAGATCACTTGGTACTGACCCACGCTAACAAGATCTTATAGTATAGTCCGTAAGCAACATGACCTGAAGGGGAGTTACTACCAAGCAATATGGAGTTAGCAGGATGCCAACGAGCCTCTTATCACTTGGTACTAGCCTCGCGAGAAAAATGCCAACGAGCCTCTTATCACTTGGTACTAGCCTCGCGAGAAAAATGACGTAAGGGGTTAGTACCAAGCAAAATGGGGCTTGCAGGATGTCACAAGCCTTACATCGCTTGGTACTGACCCCATTAGCAAAAATATTGCAAAAGGGCATCAGTGCAAGTGACATGGGGCCAGTAGGATGCCAACAAACCTCTTATCGATTGGTACTACTGACCCCATGAGCAAAATGATTGCAAGGGGTCAATACCAAGCAAAATGGGGCCTAAGGATGCCAACGAGACTCGTGTCACTTGGTACTGACCCCATGAGAAAAATGATCGCAAAAGGGGATTAGTACTAAGCGATATGGGGCTTACAGAATGCCAACAAGACTCTTGTCGCTTGGTATTGACCCCATGAGAAAAATGATCGCAAAAGGGGATCAGTAGTGATATGGGGCCTGCAGAATGCCAACAAGACTCTTGTCGCGCTTGGTACTAACCTCGTGAGAGCAACGTGTCCCAAGGGAAGTCAGTACCAAGCGATATGGGACCAGCGCGATGCCCACGAGCCACCTATTACTTGGTAATGACCTCGTAAGCAAAGTGACCGCTAGGGGGATAGTACCAAGCGAAATGGTGCCTATAAACGAGACTCTCATCACTTGGTACTGACCCTGTGAGAAAAATGACCACAAAAGGGGGTCAGTACCAAGAGATATGGGGCATACAGGATGCCAACGAGACTCGTGTTACTTGGTATACTGACCCCGTGAGCAACGTATCCCAAGGGGATTTAGTACTAAGCGATATGGGCCAGCACGATGCCCACAAGCCTCCTATCACTTGGTACTAACCCCTTGACAAAAATAATCTCAAAAGGGATTTAATATTAAGGATGCCAATGAGACTCATGCCGATTTGGTACTAACCCCGTGAGCAACATGACCCTAAGGGGGTTTGGTACCAAGTGATATGGGCTAGTAGGATGCCAATGAGCCTCCTATCATTTGGTGCAGACCCTGCTATACCAACATTACCCTAACAAACTACTATAATACATTAAGAAAATGTCGTTACCAGGCGAGATAAAGAGCTCGTGGAGTGCCTATGAGCCCCTTATCGCATGGTACTATCCTAAAAATAAACACTTATGTTTAGGTCAAAAAATCTCAAAATACCTGCAGACGTGATGGATGTAGAGGCGATGGTGTTGTCTAATTTTGGGGGGTTGATGAGGAGGCAAATGCAGTCATGAGGAGAGGAAATAGGTCACCATGATAATTTTTCCTAAAATAAATCAAACACATGCAGGAGAGGAGAGGAGTGAGAGTACCTAGCGTATTGACGTGCCATCCATGCGTCAAACCTTATAAATGCCACTTATGATAATCACTACACATCACGGGAGTGGTGCTAAGACCATGTGGTACGGAACCATCTTGGTCTTTAACGGCCCATATCTCCCTTGAGAGATTCATTCATTCGCGTCGTCGAGTTTCCTACAATCACCCTTTGCGTCGCTACCCCTTCTTATTCTTCTATCTCCACAAGAAAATTGAGGCTTTTAATCAAATCTGCAAGTATGCTTTTCTCTCTATCTCTCTCTAATTAAAGGCTCACAATATTCATTGTGAACACACACACACACACACACACACACACACATATAAAACCTTACAGAAAGAAAAAAATTATGCTCTATCTCCAACAACCTTACAGAAACAAAAATTATATGATCTTTTAATAAACCATAGCCTGCTAAACTGTGATGCATGCTCATTTTCGAAGGCATGGAATGTAACTTTTATTTGAAGGGTTAATTCTATTATACCGTTTTTTTTCCTAGGCATTATAAGGGGATTTCGAAAAGTTCACCCTTCAAATTTTTAACGGCCTTATATGAAGGGTAAAATGGATTATAAATGCGTGAGACCTTATAATTCCACTAATGAATAGGACACACCACACACGTGGTGCTAAGACCACCACGTGGGTCTAAAACGGCCCGAATCTCCTTGGGGACATTCAAATTTCTGCCCATCCTAAACCCTTGGCATTGAGCTCTCTACCCTTCATGTCATCCCTCTGCATCACCATTGCCCATCGTCTAACATGTGCCTTGCCATTGCCGTGGTGGCATCGTCGTCACCATCGCCAAAGCATGTATCCTTGTAGTGCCTTGTTCTTATCGACCCCCTTCTCTTTAATTTTGTTATCTGGGTCAGTACAAAGCGGGGGCTCGCAAACATCGCGTAAGCCCCCTACCACTTGATAATAACCCCATGATCCATATGACCTCACATTTACCCCCATGTCTCTCCTTTTATACACAAGGGGTCAATACCAAGCGGTAGGGAACTCGCATGCATCGCGTAAGCCCCTAATCACTTTGATACTAATCCCCTTTTGTTTTCTTTTTTTTTTTGGGGTCTTTCATTTTGTTATCTGGGTCAGTAGAAAGCGGTAAGGGACTCGCGGACATCATGTAAGCCCCCTACCACTTAATATACTGACCCCATGATCCATATGACCTCGTCTTTACCCCCATGTCTCTCCTTTTATACACAGAAGGAGTCAATACCAAGTGGTAGGGAACTTGTAGGCATCGTGTAAGCCCCTAATTGCTTAATACTAACCCTCTTTTGTTTTTTTTATTTTGGGGTCTTCCATTTTGTTATCTGGGTCAGTACAAAGTGATAAGAACTCAAATTTAGGAATTTTGGGAAATATGCACAATTTTGGGACAATTCTTTGTTAGATCCAATACAATGTTTAGTGTGCAATATGCAAGATTTATTATTGGATGTTCTCAACAAGCATTTGAATAATGCGATATGATTTATGTACTATTGTACATTTGTAACAAGTATATATGATGTTGGTGGGATGTAAATTTACCTGCACACACACACACACATGCACACCAAGAATTAAGTTTGTTTATATCACATAGCCTCCAGTTGACCATCAAACATAGAAACTTTAACAAAGAAAGGATATTCAATGTAACTTTACGGTGTAAGAAAGACTAGGTGATAGAATTGGCGGAACTCTCTACGGCTAAATGGCATGCAATGAGCATTGCACTAATAGATATGGGATCAAGTCATAACCTGATCTCATATGAGACATGGGTAGCCTTAGATAGAATGCACCTTGAACCCACCAATGCACAAGTACACAGTGTGCACTTGATAACTACGAAAGCTGAGCGATTTTAAAGTTTTAACATTTCCATCAAAAATAATTCCTTGGTTGGGAAGGTGTTTGTCATCCCTGTAGGCTCCCTGGAAGAGGAAACGATCCTAGATTTACGCCAACAAATGTAATATCCAATGGGAGAAGAGGACAGCACTGCTGAACGGGGGTAACAATGTCATGTCCATACCCTTATGGAGCTTGACAAACACAAGGAAACATGCCATGATTGAGGAGATAGCAACACCGAGCGCGGTGACATCAACTTATAGAACAAAAAAAGCATCAGTTTCATAAACCCTACACAAACAATATCCAAAGTCACAGGGTACATAGAAATGGGTGCCCAAGGTTCAACTTAAAAACTAGCCCCACAAAGGAGAAGAAGAAGGATAATACAAAGACAATTAGAAGGATTCAAAAAAGGGCCAAAAATCAGAATTGGCCTTTACAAGCAGGTTGGCAGTACTCTAGCCAGCACAACACTCCACAAGGCATTGGTAAGCAATGGGTCTGAAAGGATTTACTAGTGGCACAAGGATACTACCAAGGGAATATGACAGTGTGGGTGCCCAAACCCCACCTAGTGGCCCCCATCACAAACCGCTTCGATAACAAAGGAAAGGGTAGTAAAAGTATGCAACACCAACTCCCAACTAAAACCAATTCTCAAATTGCACAAACATTGGTATGGAGGAAGAAGACAACTCAACAAGATGGGTTGAGGGGTGCCAAAGCAATGTCAATAACCACTTCGATCAAGGAGATGGACAAGGACCCTAAAGGAATAAACAAAGAAGTTCAACAAAGGGACACGGATAAAAGCCCCCAACCACAGGACCCAGTAATAACATTATTCAATCGGGTGGAAGGAAGAATCAAAAACTCCCACACGGAGCTAAAACACCTGCGGTAACACCTACCCAAAAGTGCCTAGGTGTCACCTTGGTTCTCATGGCAAATAAAAGATGAAGGTATCCATTTGTCGCACAATGGATACAAGTTAAAACTGGGTATCATTCACTCATTTAATGCATGTTTGAATGATTGAGCATGAAAAAAAAAGAAGGTATCAATCTTGCACACTCATGATCCAAAAAAGTTCACGCCATAAGCCAATCCTCAAAGGTTCACGCCGTGAGATAATTCTCAAAGGTTCACGCCGTGAACCAATCCAAAGAGGTTCATGCCATGAGACAATCCTCAAAGGTTCACACCATGAACCAATCCAAAGAGGTTCATGCCGTGAACTAGTTTAAAATAGTTCATGCCGTGAATTGGTCCAAAATGTTTCATGTCATGAAATGGTTACTTCTCACGGACTAATCATAGAATACCATGTGGCATTCTTCATTAAGGTAGCCGCCTAGTCCGATGGCTGTGCTATAAATTCAAAAATCTTTCCTTTTTCATCATTTCGCATCATGTGCTCCAACACAATTTGCTCTCCATCTCGATCGTGCATCACATTCCCTATTTCCTCCAACTCGAATCGACATTTGCACATTAAGTGGGAGCTTGGTCCCTTCATTGGTTTCTTTTCTTACCCTTTTTTCTTTTTTCTTTCTTTTATCTTTTATCCTTGATTATAATCGATCAATATCATGCACTCTAAAAAGCACTGGTAGTATCATCACATGATTTTTGTATTGTTCTAAAAACTTTTCTTGCGGTATCATCACTTTGGATAAAAACAAAACCATAAAAACGTAAACATCATAAAAACCTATAGTTTCATGGAACTGCCACGAAACCGTAGTTTCACAAAACAATAAAAAATCTGCAACTTTATGTTTCCGAAAATCTCACAGGATTCTGTCGCACGGAACTCCCTTTCACATAACAAAATCTCATGGGATTCCATCTCACGGAACTCCCTTTCACATAACAAAATCTCATGGGATTCCATCTCACGGAACTCCCTTTCACGTCACAAACTCTCATGGGATTCTGTCTCACGAAAATCCCTTTCACGCAACTAACTCTCACAGGATTCCATCTCATAGAAATCCCTTTCACGTCTTTAACTTTCGCATATCTCACGGGATTCTGTCTCACGGAAATCCCTTTCATGTCTTTAACTTTCACATAACAAACTCTCACGGAATTCTATCTCACGGAAATTCCTTTCACGTGACCAACTCTCATGGGATTCCATCTCACGGAAAGCCCCTTCACGGGATTTTGTCTCACGGAAAGCCCCTTCACAAGACTTCCTCTCACGAGAATCCCTCCTCACACGATCTACAGGTTCACAGAACTACCAAAATCCCACACCTTCACGCTACAACATTTACTTGTTCAATTAACACACCTTGTTTATTGCTCCTACACTAACACACTTCTCATCTCGGCTAACCATTTTACCTCAAAAAAAAGGAAAAAAAGAAAAAGAAAAGAAAAGGAGTGGTATCCACCCCACTAGTCTGGAGAATGATTTTCTTTTCATGTACAGGTGTTGGCCTCAGACACCAAAGCCGTAGAGACCCCTGCAGTCACCTAGGCCAGCACTAGAGGCTCCCTAGTAAGTCAGAAGAAGAAACCAAACACGATGACCAAAGATGAACTACTTCGGCCCATATGCCCAAGCCTTCCATGGGGACATCATTAGCAAAGGAGATCCATACGGCCCATGGAAAGGTAGCACTACAATATCACAGCCCAGAGTGCCTCCAAATCTTGGAAGAGGTAGAGGTGAAAGAAAAGCTGGAGAAAGTGGGCCCCTAGGAATAATGGTGCAGATTCTCCCAAGAACATCGACACAAAGCTCTATGTGCGGAGTACATCAAGACTTATGAACAAAGCCACCAATCGGGGTATAGTCACGAAAATTGATGGCATAACAGAGGAGGTCTTAATCATAGAAGAACTCATTCGTGAAGCTCTGCAGCTCCCACCAATAGTTAAGGTACATGCCCATGCCTTTGACAAAATGCCTTTGGATGCTATGTTGAAGAAGAGTTAGTATAACTCCAATGGAGCAAAGTATGAGAATATCCAGAATGAGGTCACGGAGAAAGAATGCAAAGCTATGTCACTGATCATGTAAGTGAAGCCAGTGGACCATCTACGCGACAAGGTCCCACCACTGATGAACAGGATTGCTAGAGTCCATGAAGAGAAGGAAGAGGACTGGGCATATTACATACATAGAGAAATGGAAAACTATCTCAAGGCCCATCAATTCCAAGATATGCACCCCGTACTTGCTGACACATGTCCTCAACCATGTGGCAAAAAGACCTCTTCTAGAACCTGAACGAGCAAAGCAGATGTAGTTAACATTACTGCCAGAGAAACCAACACTAACAACAACTGCAGATATGCAAGAGAGCCAAGCTGTCCTAGTAGAAACACAAGCCATAATGAAGGAGATAAAGAAAGGGATGAAGAAGAAGATAGAAAGGAAGATGAGGGGCATCATCCTGGATGTGGCTTTCTGCAGAATCACAGAGGATAGAGGCTGAGCTGACATATAGGAAATAAGATCATACCAAGAAATACTGACACTACAAGAAACCACTATCAATCAGGCCACTCAAGAGCAAGCACAATAGATTACTCCTTCACAAACCTATTCCCACTCAAGGATTCATCCTTGGCAGACACATCTATACCGAGATAGAACCAGAACTAGCAACATCAATTTGAGTGCCGGTTGAGGAATCACAAGAAATTGAGGTAGCAAAATGGTCCCAGTGCAAGATCCAGTAGACCAAATGGATACAGGTACAAGACCAAGGAGCGAAGAGCCATCAAGCCCGAGCAAAAGAAGGCATCTGGAGGATCAAGAAAGATTACCCTAGCTGTCCTTCCTATAGAATGTCGATTATGAACAGTTCATGCAAGAAACTATGGAAGGTTTGGATGAGTTGTTAAACCTACCGCATGCTGGATTAAAAGGGGCTGCAAGCACAAGTGCACCACTATGGGAGCAGCAGCAAAGGGTATGGCGCTACCACCTCCTCACTACACACATGCCGCATGACCGTAACACTGCACTTTGGAAGCAGGTTAATGAGTCAAACACACAAGTATAGACTTTAACGGAACACTTGGCAGCACTAGAGGCCATGCATTGGGATGTCATCATGAAGAGTTTGAAGGCCACTGAGGAGCAAGAGACTAGATACAAGTCAGTGGAAAGAAATAATTTGGTTATAAGCCAAACTATTGTTTAGAGAATCAAAGAGAATATGGACCTTAAGGCAACGTTGGAATAGGCTAAGGAGAAAATCTAGAAGGAGGTTACACATACGCACAAGCTCACAACCATTCATACCCATCAAGTACAAGAACTCTAGCACAAGTCCATGGCCAAAGAAGAAGAGCTACAAAGCCAGATTCAATAGTTATTCTCAAGTCTAAAAGAAGAAAAAAGCAGGGCCACTCACTTACAACAAGAAAGAGGACAAACAAACAAGGCACATGTAGAGAAAGTGAGAGCCCTTAATGATGCCATAAGTGCCAATCAAGTCAAGATGCAAAGGATGGTGTTAGCACACCAAGAGGAAATGGAACAAGTCACCCAACAGCTTACTATTGAAAGACTTCAGAGAATCACAAAAGCTCAAGAAAGAGAGGCTATGGCTAGATGTGCCCAAGAGGAAGCAACCCGATGATTCGAGGAGTTGAATGATGCAAGGATGGTCGATGAAACCGCAATATCCAACCTCCTCAGTACCAATGACTCTCGTCTACAAGAGTTGGAATGCCAATTGGCAATACAGGACCAAAGTCAATGGTGGCAAGAGCCTATGGATGACATGCGCCTATTCCTTGAGCGCACCTCGGAGATAGGTCAGTTTTGCTAGTAACCCCTCGGGCCCCTCCTCAAACTCTCATGGGATATCTACTTTTAGCCATTACATCCTATTGTGTTAAACCTTCATAGTTGGTGTCGGGTACTACAAAACTCTGAAATTCTAGACAAGAGTGTTGAAAAATTAGACCTATTTGTTCCAGATGACATTCCCAAGACACCGGCCAACTATAAGGTGGTAGCACAAAGCTATCAATGGATTATAAGCCATGGGTGGCTCGAAGTCTACAATACTCACCAGCATTTAAACTTATGTAAGTCTACTTTATATCACCCTTTTGGAATTCTAAAGCTATACTCTAATATCTACAAACACTTAGAATCCTTGTTAACCAATGTGTCAAAGTTGAAACAGCAAAGATTAGAAAAAACATAAATGATGTAGAGACAAGGCCCAGAATCCAAATCCACCTTGAGGGTGATGAAAATCAATAGGTAACAGTACCAAAAATTTCTTAAACTATTAGTATTTGTTTAACATGTATTTTATCGATTAAACAATGATTACATTGCTTGCAAGTTTTTGTATATGATGATGGTTTCCTGAAGAGAGTAGGAGGCTCAAGATCATCCAGTGTGCTAGCAGTTCAAAAACAATAGGTCATTGAAAGGATGCTAGTCTCTCTAAATATATGACATTTAAATCATCAAAAAGTACGTACACTTTATGACACTTGCTTATAATAGTAAGTTGACTTGAATTATGATGATTACAATTTCGAGGCTAGATCATTATATTTCATAAAGAGTTCTCAAAAGACAATGCAAAATTTCCTTTATTCACATTGAAAGTACTCTCCAGGTTTTGTGGTGGATATGATGTGACATTGAATGTTGAGAAAGTGGTGCTGGTGGAGAAACGATTTGCATTGTGGCTATTTGGTCAGAGGCATGGATGTCAAGCACTAAGATGCCCCTACTACTTGTCATAAATAGCCCAGGATCTTGCGACAGGAATAAATGAACCAGACACATTGCCTCCTTATGGCAAAAGATATCTAATGAGGACAAGAAAGAGCCGGTGTGTTCCTCCAGAATTGTTGCCTCCAGAGGTGCAACTACCAAGAATAGATCTCCCAGTAGATGAATTTCAAGAAGAAGGAAGGCCATCGAAGAAGATGAAGCCCACCTCCTCATCAAGCCCACTTCCTCCCCAATGCAGATCAATTGTAAAGTATGGGATGTATGATTATACAATATATGCTACAATCATAAACAGAACAAAACCAGATGTATGTATAAATTAGACTCGAAGTATTGAGATTCTTTTAAGTCTTCTTCTTCTTCTTTGTGTGTCATTTCTACTACTGTTATTAAGTACTTGAGTGTCTCCATGTGTCAATGTTGTATTAATTGGAATCCCCAATTTAGGATTAATGTTCTCATTTGTAAAGCAAGTGTTTTCTATCGCCATTTTTAAGAAGCGAGTTAAAAAGAGAATTAGCATGATCCGTACAAGGACATTTTTTTTTAAAACAAACCCCTACGGGAACGAAATTCTTTTTGGCAGATGAATCATTAAAGCTTCTATACATAACTACCTCAAATCATCAAAATCTCATTCTGACAAGGTTAATGTGCATCCAATCAAATATTCATGCGAACAGAATCATCAAAGCTACATAATACATAGTCCCTGAGAGCACTAAATTTCATGAGCATAGATAGAAACATGTCAAGTATGGACACAATTGGATGGCATACTGTTTTACATGAATGTCATACTATTGTACACAACTTCATGTACCTCAGGGGATAGGACAAACAGATTTTTGTTAACTGGGTGTGGGTCAATTGGAAATTTGATTGCTCATACAAGATGCATCACTATCAAGGACTCCCACTTGTAATCCCACAACTCGTAGGTTTACTCATCTTTAGGTGCATAGAAAAACCCTTTCACAATAAAACAACTTTGTGCAATGGCATTCCCCCATCTGTCCTTTTGTAGGTCTCTTGCAGAGCTCTTTCTCCTTTGTGTATTTCAAGATGTAGAAGTCCGCATTCTCTGGATTTCCTTTTTCAGCCTATCACCGCCGTGAAATTGTCTCCTACAACAAGAAGGACATCACTAAGGTTATCATGGTGCCCTCCTCCATGTTTTCGATGTTAACATCAATGTCAACATTTTCTGTTAGTGCCATCTACCAATGGTTCAAGGGCAATGTAGTCCAAGCTATGAATATGATATTGATTGCTGCATCTATGCCATAAGTGTTCCATATAATTACTACAATAGCATGATATTGGATCGTGCTAAGAATATGCAGGGACTGAATGTAGGGATCTTGTGTTTGTTACAGGCTTGACATTCCATGCCTCATCTCTTTCTATATCACCCAACTTTATCTCCCAAAAGACTCTACTAATGTACTAACTTGTGATGCATATGTGGACTCGCTCCAATGGTGAGTGTTTCTTGTAAAAACTTTATAACATCCGTTACACATTGGAGCTTAGCACCATCAGTCTTCTTGAGTTGGTCATGAGTTAGGGCTCTCTTCCCCACAGCCCCTGCACTGTTGTGCTTTCCCTTTCCATGACTAGAGCTAAAGAAATTCCAAGTCATTTGCAACCCTATGATGGCAGTATACCTGGGAACAAAGTAGAAAGGCCTTTTTACTTTGAATTCAGATGAAGCACCATCAGACCAAACCTAATGACGTTGTAGGGGAATACCATAGGGTAATACCCAATTATAATGTGGCATGAAACAATGTTGCACAAAATGGGTATCATGCTTCTTATCATCAGAGATATAAAAGTGTATCATTTTGCAGATGTCGCCCTGCAATGTGAAAGTATGTAATAGTACAAATATGGACACTTGGTTTGAATATCAGTGCATTGACTGTATCTCATTTTGCTCCTTAAAAGAGTAATTCTCTGTGAGATCCCCGCCCCCTCTGCGGTGCCCCCTCCGAGGGCGGTGATGGTGGAAGCAGCGTTAGCCTCTCACACGGGGCAGGGATCCACACTCGGGGGCTCCCCCACGGATGTCCGAACAAGAGACTAGTCCTGCGGTTCCTGCGAAACCCGGAAAAACTTCCCTCCTCCGGAAGGAACAGGCGATTCCTCCAGGGAAAATCTTCGAATGGGAGAATTAATCTAACGGGTTAAGTCACACATTGTCTCAGATCTGTACCATATTGCTCCACGTTAGCATTGCACTACTACTATGTCTTCTACATTATGGCATTTTGCATTGTGCACATGGGTTAATTATTCAGCATCAGCCACTTTTGTATGTATAACGGAACTCCCTTTCACGTCACAAAATCTCACGGGATTCTGTCTCACAGAAATCCCTTTCACGTCTTTAACTTTCATGTAGCTAACTCTCACAGAATTCCATCTCACAAAAATCCCTTTCACGTCT
Organism: Cibotium barometz; assembly: GCF_041138505.1. Taxonomy (NCBI): domain Eukaryota; kingdom Viridiplantae; phylum Streptophyta; class Polypodiopsida; order Cyatheales; family Cibotiaceae; genus Cibotium; species Cibotium barometz. The sequence goes on from NC_141077.1 coordinate 21,074,131, forward strand.
TTAGCTTTCGCATAGCTAACTCTCACGGGATTCCATCTCATGACAAAAATCCCTTTCACGTCTTTAACTTTCATGTAACAAACTCTCACGGGATTCCGTCTCATGGAAATCCCTTTCACGTGACTAACTCTCACGGGATTCCGTCTCATGGAAATCCCTTTCACATGACTAACTCTCACGGGATTCCATCTCATGGAAATCCCTTTCACGTGACTAACTCTCATGGGATTCCGTCTCGCGGAAATCCCCTTTACGGGAATCCCTCCTCATGATTTGCAGGTTCATGGAACTACCAAAATCTTACACCTTCACACTACAGCATTCACTCGTTCAATTAACACGCCTTGTTTATTGCTCCAACACTAACACACTTCTCATCTCGGCTAACCATTTTATCAAAAATAAAAATAAATAAACAAAAGGAGTGGAACCCACCCTACCCTAGTCTGGAGACTGATTTGCTTTTCATGTATAGATGTTGGCCTCAGACACCAAAGCCGTAGAGACCCCCATAGTCACCCAGGCTAGCACTACAAGCTCCTGAGTCAGAGCCAGAAGAAGAAACCGACATGGGGAACTACTTCGGCCCATATGCCCAAGCCTTCCATGGGGCCATCATCAACAAGGAGATCCATACGGCCCATGGAAAGGTAGCACTGCAATATCATAGCCTGGAGTATCTACAAATCTTGGAAGAAGTAGAGGTAAAAGAAAAGCTAGAGAAAGTGGGCCTAGGAAGAATGGCATAGATTCTCCCAAAGAACATCGACACAGAGCTCTGTGTGCGGAGTACATAAAGACTTATGATAAAGCCACCAATCGAGGCATAGTCACAAAGGCCGATGGCACAACAAAGCAGGTCTTAATCACAGAAGAGCTCATCCGTGAAGCTCTGTAGCTCCCACTAGCAGTCAAGGTGGTACATGCCCATACCTTTGACAAAATGCCTTTGGATGCTATGCTGAAGAAGAGTTTGTATACCTCCAATGGGATAGAGTATGAGAATATCCAGGATGAGGTCACGGAGAAAGCATGCAGAGCTATGTCACTGATCATGCAGATGAAGCCAGTGGACCGCTACAACACAATCCCACTGAATAGGATTTCTAAAGCCCATGAAGAGAAGGAAGAGGACTGGGCATATTACACACATAGGGAAATGGAAAACTATCTCAATGCCATCAGTCCAAGATATGCAACCCTTACTTGCTGACACAGGTCCTCAACCATGTGGCAAAAAGGCCTCTTCCATAACCTAAACCAGCAGAGCAGATGTAGTTAGCATTACCTCCATAGCAACCAGCACTGAAAGCTACAGAGATAAAAGAGGTCCAAGCTATCCTAGTAGAAACACAAGCTATACTGAAGGAGATAAAGAAAGGGAGGAAGAAGAAAATAGAAAGGAAGATGAGGGACATCATCCCGGACATGGCTGCAGAATCACAAAGGATACAGGCTAAGTTGGCACAGGAAATAAGATCATACTAGGAAGTACTGACACTGCAAGAAGCCATTGTCAGTTAGGCCACTCAAGAGCAAATGCAACAGATTACTCCTCCTCCGAGCCTGACACAGCTTATCTTCATGAACCTGTACCCACTCAAGGAGTCATCCTTGGCAGACACACTTGTAGAGATGAACCAGAACCAACAGTATCAATTCCAGTGCTGGTTGAGGAATCATAAGAAATTGAGACAGCAACAACGGCCCTAGTGCTGCAAGATCCAGGCGACCAGATGGATACAGGTAAAAGACCAAGGAGTAAAGAGCCATCAAGCCTAAGCAAAAGAAGGCATTTGGAGGATCAAGAAAGACTACCCCAACTGTCCTTCCTACAAAATGTCAAGTATGAACAGTTCATGCAGGAAACTATGGAAGGTTTGGATGAACTGTTAAACCTACCACATGCTGGACTAAAAGGGGCCGCAAGCACAAGTGCACAACTATAGGAGCACAAGCAAAGGGTATGACGCTACCACCTCCTCACTACACACATGCTGCATGACCATAACGCTGCACTTTGGAAGCTGGTTATTAATGAGTTAAACACACAAGTACAGACTTTAAAGGAACACTTGGCAGCAGTAGAGGCCACGCATCGGGATGTCATCATGAAGAGCTTGAAGGCCACCGAGGAGTAAGAAACCAGATACAAGTCACTGGAAAGCAATAATTTGGTTCTAAGCCAAACTATTGTTCATAGAATCAAAGAGAATACGAACCTTAAGGCAAAGCTGGAAGAGGCTAAGGAGCAACTCTAGAAGGAGGTAACCCACAACCACGAGCTCACACCATTCATACCAGCAAGTACAAGAACTCCAGCACAAGTCCATGGCCAAAGAAGAAGAGCTGCAAAGCCAGATCTGGCAATTATCCTCAAGTCTAAAAGAAGCGAAAAGCAAGGCCACTCACTTACAACAAGAAAGAGAAATAACAAATAGGAACATGTAGAGAAAGTGAGAGCACTTAACGATGCCATCTCTCACTTAATGATGGCATAAGTGCTAATCAAGTAGAGATGCAAAGGATGGTGTTAGCACACCAAGAGGCAATGGCACAAGTCACCTAGCAGCAGTTACAAGACAGTCAGAGCCTGGCTGCTGAAAGACTTCAAAGAATCATAAAAGCTCAAGAAAGAGAGGCTATGGCCAAACGTGCCCAAGAGGAAGTAACTCGGTGATTCAAGGAGTTGGATGCTGCAAGGATGGTCCACAAAACTGTAATATCCAACCTCCTCAGCAACATCAATGACTCATCTACAACAAGAGTTGGAATGCCAATTAGTAATACAAGACCAAAGTCAATGGCAAGAGCCTACGGATGACATGTGCCTACTCCTTGAGTGAGCCTCGGATATAGGTCAATTGCCAGTAACCCCTCGGGCCCCTCCTCAAACTCTTACTCTATTTTTGTCTACACTAACCCTCTCCTTACTTCAATATGATATAAATCTGTTTAAGGACCTAGGCCTAGGTGAACTAACCCTCATTAAGAAGAATACTAAACGCGATGCTGACCCAACTATTATAATGGGAATTTTGTGAAGAGATATAGTATCCACATGATATCTACTTTTATCCAATACATCCTATTATGTTAAACATTCATAGTTGATGTCGGGTACCACAAAACTTTGAAATTCTAGACAACAGTGTCGAAAAATTAGACCTGTTTGTTCCAGAGATGACATTCTCGAGACACCGACCAACTACAAGGTGGTAGCACAAAGCTATCAATGGATTATACGCCATGGGTGGCTCGAATTCTATAATACTCACTAGCATTTAAACTTATGTGAGTCTACCTTATATCACCCTTTTGAAATTCTAAAACTATACTCTAATATCTACAAACACTTAGAATCCATGTTAACCAATGTACTCTCTACACTTTTGATGCCACCCATATTGAATATCCTACCATAAATCTTGAGGATATCCCCGACCTTCAAGAGTTTATGAAATCTCACAAACCTAGCCACCCACCCCCCCAGCACAGGTCATGGTCAGGAAGAGGCATCATCTTTAACTTCCATCTCCACTTACCTCATATATTTTAGTGTCGCTAGTAAACTATTTAATCCCTATCCTAATGCCCCACCTACTAACAAATCTCACGCTCGACAACATATTCTCTACTTTCACTCCTCAGTAGAGTAGATAGATTTTCCCACTAACCCTCTTGCCGATGGCAACCTCAGGAGGTATGCTATATTGTTCCCCCAAGACAATATTGAAACTTTTATTGATGATATAGTTTTGGAGTCATCATTTGGTGCAGAATATGAAGGCGTCATTTGAGCTAGCAATCCACTGTTGAAGTCAAAGTTGATGTTCAAGGTACTAATGCAAGTAACACCATTTGAGCCAACTCGAAGGATTCTACTAGAAGCCTACTCTAAGGTCACACCAATAAAACAGTCTTATGTACCATACCCTCTATGAGTGCCTCACCCAGATTTAGAAGAACTACTCCCTTTGGTTGGAGAGGGTACAGTGTGGGCTAATGTTGTGCAGCACACCAAATTAGCCAATCCCCAATTGGTCGACGTACTGGAGATTAGAATTGGCACCTTCATGATCAGTTATTGCTTTTGTCTCACAGGTGGAGAAAAGCTCACCCAGTACACATATGAGGCGGCTATGCCACTATTATCACAAATGATGCTCATCCCAAATTAGAAGATTTTGGAATACAGCGCCGGACTGGAGAAAAGAATACTTAACAATTCCATAATACAACCAAGTCTATATGTGTGCACCACCAACTCATAAAGTTGACCCATTATACATGATGCCACTAAAGAGAAGATGGACTCCATTAGAGTTTAGGAGACTAAGTAATGCGACTCCCATGTGTTACAATACAGGCATAGCGCCATATCCCGGACTCAATAATCATGGCCAGTGTTCAATTTTTAAAATTGCTCGTGGTCCTGAATGCTGTATTACCATCATCTATGTAAGATTCCTCCCCCACCCCCTTTTTGATGTCTAGTATCTTTCCCTGTAATCAATCCCTCTTCAGAAATATAAAGACCTTGTTTCTATCTGTTTTAGCCTAGAGAGAGAAAAATATATTCTAGAGAGAGAATATTCAGATTTTGAATATTTTTGGATAGAAAAATATCTCTTCTAATTCAGATGAGTTCCCCTGAAACAGAAATTCAAAAAGAATTTTCCAATGTGCAATTGGAATTAATTGAAAATAGCTATAAAGAACCTTAGCCTAAGGGTCTAGATTTTCAGAAATCTTTAGACTATGGTCCAATTAAGGTTCCTATGGACCAATAGCATCAATCCATGTGTAGGGAGGAGATAAATCCAACTTGTAAAAAGAAAATACCCAAAAATGAGTAAATGCTCACATGAGGTGAAGAGTTGAAAATGTACAAGGTTTATTAGTAAAAAACTATGAGCAATATTAAAAATATGACATATGTAAGGAAGGGGAATTCTTTAAAGGAGGTGTATATTTCACATAAGATGAAGAGTTGAAAATGTACAAGGTTTATTAGTAAAAAATTATGAGCAATATTAAAAGTATGACATATGTAAGGAAGAGGAGTTCTTTAAAGGAGGTGCATATTTCACATAAGATGAAGAGTTGAAAATGTACAAGGTTTATTAGTAAAAAAATTATGAGCAATATTAAAAGTATGACATATGTAAGGAAGGGGAGTTCTTTAAAGGAGGTGCATATTTCACATAAGATGAAGAGTTGAAAATGTACAAGGTTTATTAGTAAAAAACTATGAGCAATATTAAAAATATGACATATGTAAGGAAAGGGAGTTCTTTAAAGGAGGTGCATATTTCACATGCTTGAATGAGTTTTAAACTCATAAAAATTGAGATATTTCATCTCTCCTCTCTCCTCATTTAAGTCTAGTTCCAAAAAGTTAGCTTAACTGACCTAAAAATGGTCAAATATTGACCAAACTGATTTAGAAAATTCTAGAATGAGTTTGTTTGGTTAGGAGCTCAATTTTTCCTATAAATAGAAGCCTCCCCCTTGTTGAAAAATATATAGTGTTTATGCATCGTTACTCTACTCCACCTAAGCCAGAAACTGTGAATTCATTTAATAATTCACTAGTTTTTGGAGCTTCCCTCTTTCTTCAATCCCCATTAGTGGCTCCATCAACATACTTAACCAATTGATTGGTTGGGGGCCTCTACCGTGAACAAAGAATCAAGCAAGTTGTAAGGTAATTAGTGAATATTGATCTTTCTATAATTTCTCAATGTTTCTCTCTTCTCAACCCCTCTCAAGCTTGAGAAGTTTAATTGGTATGGTTTTTTTTTAATGCTATTGAAGTTTGAATAGTAGTGAAGAGTTACATAATGCTATTGAAGTTAATTTTCATTTATGTTTAAATTCTAATGATTTTTATGTAAATTCTCTCTCTCACTCAAGAAATGGTCATACTCATGAACCGTTCTCAATCCAAATCAAGCTTTTCATAAAGCTTTTCCTTAACCCAAGATTAAGCTATGCTTGAGGCCAAATTAATGGCTTTTTTCTATGCTTTTAGTTTATATATATTAATGATTCAATCCATTATGGATTGATAATCCAATTAGAGATTATTTTAATTATTTTGTTAATGATAAGCATTATCCCTTAGAAAAATTGAGATTTATCAGTCATAGCAGCGGAGCTATGGCAAAATTTTTATAAAAATTATGCATAAAATAATCTCATTCAAAGCATAAAAAGAGGACTTCCTACCATATTCTAGGAATTATCATCCTAGATTAATTGAAAGAATTTCATTACAATCATGGAGAAATTGAATTTTAATATTAGGCATAATGGATAAATTTTTATATCAAAAGTGTTATTTTTACCATTTTTATTTCATGCATAGAAGTATGCATAATGGATAAATTTTTATATCAAAAGTGTTACTTTTATCATTTTTATTTACATGCATAGAAGTATGCATAATGGATAAATTTTTATATCAAAAGTGTTACTTTTATCATTTTTATTTTCATGCATAGAAGTATGCATAATGGATAAATTTTTATATCAAAAGTGTTACTTTTAGCATAATTGAATTTCATGCATAGAGGTATGCATAAGAGATGAATATTTTATTATAAAAGTGTTACTTTTACAATAATTAAAATTCATGCATAGAGGTATGCATAAGAGATGAATATTTTATTATAAAAGTGTTACTTTTAGCATAATTGAATTTCATGCATAGAGGTATGCATAAGAGATGATTATTTTATTATAAAAGTGTTACTTTTAGCATAATTAAATTTCATGCATAGAAGTATGCATAAAAGATATGGGAAGTGATAAGATATGATAAGATGCATATAAGATGAGTTAAGATGTGATAAGATGTGTATGGGATGAGATAAGAAGTGTATGAGATGAGATAAGATGTATATGGGTTGTGATAGGGTGAGAATGGATGTGATATAAAAGATTAGACATGAAGGCATATGGGGTTATATGAATGGGAATGTGAAAATGGATGTATGTATGTGGATGTGTGGATGTGGAGATGGGAGTGTGGATGTATGCATGTGAAAATGGATGTATGCATGAAGATGTATATGCATAGATGTGAATGTGGATGTAGACGTGGTTGTATAGAAGTGAATGTGGAATGTGGATATGGATGTATGTATGTATGTGGATGTAGATGTGGATGTATAGATGTGAATGGGAATATAGATGTGGATATAGATGTGAATGTGAATGTAGATGTGGATGTATGTGAATGTGGATGTAGATGTGGTTGTATAGATGTGAACGTGGAACGTGGATGTGGATGTATGTATGTATGTGGATGTAGATGTGTATGTATAGATGTGAATGGGAATGTGGATGTGGATATATGTGAATGTGGATGTAGATGTGGATGTATAGATGTGAATGTGGAATGTGGATGTGGATGTATGTATGTATATGGATGTAGATGTGGATGTATAGATGTGAATGTGGAATGTGGATGTGGATGTATGTATGTATGTGGATATGGATGTATGAATGAGGACGTGATAGTGGATGTATGCATGTGGATGTGGATGTATGAATGAGGACGTGATAGTGGATGTATGCATGTGGATGTGGATGTATGGATGTGGATATGGATGTGTATGTATGAATGTGGATATGGGATGTGGATGTATAAATGAGGATGTGAAAATGGAGGTAAGCATGTAGATGTGGATGTATGGATGTGAATGTGGATGTATGGATGTGGATGTGGATGTATGGTTGTGGATGTGGATGTATGGATGTGAATATATGATATGTGATGTGAAGGAATATGAAGTGAAGAGATGGAAAATGATGTGATTGGATGAGTACACATATAAATGGAATGAGGAATAAGTAATGTGGATTATATGAGGGATAATGTGGAAAAATTAGAGTTAATATAGAAATTATATTTGTAAACTGTTTGTAAATGCTGTTTGTAAATGGCTGTTTTATGTCAAGAATGCTGGGAAAGCATTTTGACCGTCTTGTGATTAAGGTCGTGGAGACCTAACTGATAAAGTTGCAACTGCTGACGGAGAGTCAATGGAGGACGTCTCGCGTAGCAAGGTCGGCCGAGGTCTTGACCAGCCTCGGTTCGATTAAAATGGTGAGCTTCCGGTACGGTGGATGAGGGACCAAGGAAGCGGCCTATGAGTGAAGCGCTAGGTCACCTGCGAAGGATCCTAGAGGGTGCTGACCATACGGTGCTCGGGCTCTGGGTCGCCTAGGATACCCACGCGTGCGTCGAGGAAGATATTGGAACAAGGAGTAAGAGTTGTTTTGTGAAACCGGGCATGGATCTGGTTGACTGACCTGGCTGGTCCTCAACGGATGAGTCCATGGCTCTTTTATATGGATCTGTTGGTTGATCTTGCTGATCTTCAACGAGAGTCCATCTTGATAAATGATTATATTGCCGAGTATTATGGGCTAGGAACTATGGAAACGGCCTCTGAGTGGACAGGTGGTGAGCGTTCTAGTTGCCAATGATGCCATAGATACTCTGGTGATGAAGGAATGATGGGAAATTTGAGAATCAACCGGATAATTTGGAAGACTGTGATCAGTGGTACTATGGTTTCATTAAAGGATTGTTTTAAAGTTAGCTGATGCTAAGAATAAGGCAATTTCGTATTGGGTGTGTAAGTGGTGTGCCTAATTTTATGTTTGCATGAACTTCCGGCTAGGGGGCCTTGGAACTCTTTTCCTTGGTACCCGGGACAAAACCTAACCAAATTCCAAATTGGATCCCATCACTACAGTGGTTGGGCGGTTGGCTAACCCATGGGATCGGATGGGGTTAGACTGGACTGATGGATCCGTAAATCGAGACTCAACTTTTGTTAATACGATAGATAAAGTAAATCCCGGACAGAAATTGTTCTATGGATAGGAATCAACGGCTGTGCCTCTTGAATGGGGAAAAAAGCGTTGATCCCAATGATCCAAGTGCAAGTTTCTTCCTTGATCTGATCTAGTATCTTGAAGATACAATTGGATCAGCTTGATCAGAAATGATCTTGTCTTCGTTAGAGAAAAAAAAATTATCCTGGTGGAATCGCCCGTGCTTTCCGGTAAGGGAAGTTTTTTTCCGGGTTCGGTTTTGGAAAAACCGACGGATTAGTCTCTTGTCCGGATATCCGTGGGACGAGGCCCCGAATGTGAGACCCCTGTCCCGCGCGAGAAGTGCTACTTCCGCTGCTAGTACCCGAATCCGTTGCTCGGTGGGAACAGGGATCTCACAGTTGGTATCAGAGCATTTGGCTAATAAAGATCAACTGAGAAACCAAATATGTCAAAAATTTATCAAGAAGCACAAAAAAAGGTTGTAATTGTGTGATATAATTCATACAATTTGATATTCAAACTGAAATTCGTAAATTGGTAATTGGGTCTTCAGATGGAAGTACCGCAATTATATAGAATCCCTGACTTGCTTGAGGCCTAGACATGATGGTATTTACCTTATAATTCCAAGGGCCGTGACTACCGTATATATCGAGAGTATAACTGCAGCTCTTTACTGACAGTATATACGAGTAAATCTAAGACTTGAAATTATAAGCGTTAATGCTATCCAGATGATGATTTCGAATGTGGTTGATATGATTTTTAGTTCTGTTTGGAAACCGATGAATTGATTTGGATTCTGATTGAAAAATGATGATCCCTGAAAATGGATTGAAATGTAATAAGCTGAGCGAAACCACAAGGTGGATGATTGGGACGAGTCCCTGTAATGATAAATAATGAAAATGATTCAGCAAATCACTATGAGATTAGTGGATTGTGCTGTCAAATTGCTACTGTTAACACTTGACCGTTAGATCAAGTTAAGGGATGACAAATTGAGAACTTACTTGACTGAAATTCCCGTGGAGGAATGCTCAGAAGGAAATTTTTCGGTCTAATGAACCTTTATCATGTTAAAGATATGAATGATATGATCTGAATGAATTGTTATTTAATGATGAGTTCTAAGGGATATTTATCCCAGTATTCTGTTGGGTTGACCAGAATATAAGGAACCCCAGAATAAAATTGGATCTTAAGAAAAAGAGTTGTCCTCTACTTTATGAGATGAGGACATCTCGCACTTTTCAAGTGGGGTAGAATGTAAGATTCTCCCCCAGCCTTAGAGGTATACAGGAGTAAGAATCTCCCTTTTTGATCTTATAATTATTCCCTCTCTAAAATAAAAGAAAGATTCTGTTTAAAAAAGGAAGAACCTTTTTCCTGAATACTTCTCAAGAGTCCCACCTGTTTTAAGGATTCAGAACAACGAGTTCAGAAGTGAGAATCGATGTTTTGGATATCAAGGTTTTGGTCTCGAGTACGACCCAAAAGAAGTTCTTTATCTCTTGGGAAGTATAAGAAGTTATCTCCCAGATATTGTGGACCAAAGAAAGTAGGTGATTTAACTTACGAACTTCTTTTATCTCCTCATCTCAAAGTTCTTAATGCCTTCTATAGAAAATTGTGCCAAACCCAAATCATGGAAAGACGGTAAAACTTCAGTGGCAAGCTACCGTTGGCTTCTAAGTTACGCTAGCTCCTTCCTTTATATAAGTCGTAACTTTTACTTGTCGCTCACAGTAATCTTACTCCCATCGATCTCCTTTCTTCCTAATCTCCTTCATGGCTTGGCAACAAGAATTAGTTTTATCCTTAATGATTCCTCACCTTCAAGACGCAAGTGAGTCTGTGAAGAAGGATTTTATAGAACAGTATGAGCGCTCACTTTTCCCTCACTTGGGAACTTCTGTAGCGTAGACCAAATGGCGGACCTATCAAGACATAACTAGGGTAACATCCTGGGGTCAGCAACACTTTCGCAACAATGTCCGCTTGGCCATGGTTATTGAAGCCTTGGGTTTGGGTCCCCGATACTACTGCGTCATGAGATCAAGGCATCCTGGGTTTTCTGAGCGGGTCTTCTTACTGGCGTGTTTTCTTCCTCATGAGAAGATATGCCTTTACCCCGTTTTTGGCTTGCCTCTCAGAGGTCCTTTTGTTAGATCACCTCATACCACTGAGATAGGTGCGGCAATAACCAGCAGAAACATTCCCATAGATGAGTTACCCTATACTTGTGCAGCTTGTGAGTGCTGCTTTTGTGATCATATGATGGACGGGCTTATGGAAGTGTAAAGAGTTCTTCTATCTTTACTGTATAAGTTCCGAGAATGAATAAAGTTTAAATCTTGTTCTTATCTTGAATCTTGCTCTCTTTGAGACTTTTTCTTGGTGGTTAATCCTGATTTAAATTTTTCTCTAAGTCTCATAATTCGTGCATCTTGCGAAATTATCCCAGTTTGCGAGATGAGGACATCTCGCGTTTTTTAAGTGGGGTAGAATGTAAGATTCCTCCCCCACCCCCTTTTTGATGTCTAGTATCTTTCCCTGTAATCAATCCCTCTTCAGAAATATAAAGACCTTGTTTCTATCTGTTTTAGCCTAGAGAGAGAAAAATATATTCTAGAGAGAGAATATTCAGATTTTGAATATTTTTGGATAGAAAAATATCTCTTCTAATTCAGATGAGTTCCCCTGAAACAGAAATTCAAAAAGAATTTTCCAATGTGCAATTGGAATTAATTGAAAATAGCTATAAAGAACCTTAGCCTAAGGGTCTAGATTTTCAGAAATCTTTAGACTATGGTCCAATTAAGGTTCCTATGGACCAATAGCATCAATCCATGTGTAGGGAGGAGATAAATCCAACTTGTAAAAAGAAAATACCCAAAAATGAGTAAATGCTCACATGAGGTGAAGAGTTGAAAATGTACAAGGTTTATTAGTAAAAAACTATGAGCAATATTAAAAATATGACATATGTAAGGAAGGGGAATTCTTTAAAGGAGGTGTATATTTCACATAAGATGAAGAGTTGAAAATGTACAAGGTTTATTAGTAAAAAATTATGAGCAATATTAAAAGTATGACATATGTAAGGAAGAGGAGTTCTTTAAAGGAGGTGCATATTTCACATAAGATGAAGAGTTGAAAATGTACAAGGTTTATTAGTAAAAAAATTATGAGCAATATTAAAAGTATGACATATGTAAGGAAGGGGAGTTCTTTAAAGGAGGTGCATATTTCACATAAGATGAAGAGTTGAAAATGTACAAGGTTTATTAGTAAAAAACTATGAGCAATATTAAAAATATGACATATGTAAGGAAAGGGAGTTCTTTAAAGGAGGTGCATATTTCACATGCTTGAATGAGTTTTAAACTCATAAAAATTGAGATATTTCATCTCTCCTCTCTCCTCATTTAAGTCTAGTTCCAAAAAGTTAGCTTAACTGACCTAAAAATGGTCAAATATTGACCAAACTGATTTAGAAAATTCTAGAATGAGTTTGTTTGGTTAGGAGCTCAATTTTTCCTATAAATAGAAGCCTCCCCCTTGTTGAAAAATATATAGTGTTTATGCATCGTTACTCTACTCCACCTAAGCCAGAAACTGTGAATTCATTTAATAATTCACTAGTTTTTGGAGCTTCCCTCTTTCTTCAATCCCCATTAGTGGCTCCATCAACATACTTAACCAATTGATTGGTTGGGGGCCTCTACCGTGAACAAAGAATCAAGCAAGTTGTAAGGTAATTAGTGAATATTGATCTTTCTATAATTTCTCAATGTTTCTCTCTTCTCAACCCCTCTCAAGCTTGAGAAGTTTAATTGGTATGGTTTTTTTTTAATGCTATTGAAGTTTGAATAGTAGTGAAGAGTTACATAATGCTATTGAAGTTAATTTTCATTTATGTTTAAATTCTAATGATTTTTATGTAAATTCTCTCTCTCACTCAAGAAATGGTCATACTCATGAACCGTTCTCAATCCAAATCAAGCTTTTCATAAAGCTTTTCCTTAACCCAAGATTAAGCTATGCTTGAGGCCAAATTAATGGCTTTTTTCTATGCTTTTAGTTTATATATATTAATGATTCAATCCATTATGGATTGATAATCCAATTAGAGATTATTTTAATTATTTTGTTAATGATAAGCATTATCCCTTAGAAAAATTGAGATTTATCAGTCATAGCAGCGGAGCTATGGCAAAATTTTTATAAAAATTATGCATAAAATAATCTCATTCAAAGCATAAAAAGAGGACTTCCTACCATATTCTAGGAATTATCATCCTAGATTAATTGAAAGAATTTCATTACAATCATGGAGAAATTGAATTTTAATATTAGGCATAATGGATAAATTTTTATATCAAAAGTGTTATTTTTACCATTTTTATTTCATGCATAGAAGTATGCATAATGGATAAATTTTTATATCAAAAGTGTTACTTTTATCATTTTTATTTACATGCATAGAAGTATGCATAATGGATAAATTTTTATATCAAAAGTGTTACTTTTATCATTTTTATTTTCATGCATAGAAGTATGCATAATGGATAAATTTTTATATCAAAAGTGTTACTTTTAGCATAATTGAATTTCATGCATAGAGGTATGCATAAGAGATGAATATTTTATTATAAAAGTGTTACTTTTACAATAATTAAAATTCATGCATAGAGGTATGCATAAGAGATGAATATTTTATTATAAAAGTGTTACTTTTAGCATAATTGAATTTCATGCATAGAGGTATGCATAAGAGATGATTATTTTATTATAAAAGTGTTACTTTTAGCATAATTAAATTTCATGCATAGAAGTATGCATAAAAGATATGGGAAGTGATAAGATATGATAAGATGCATATAAGATGAGTTAAGATGTGATAAGATGTGTATGGGATGAGATAAGAAGTGTATGAGATGAGATAAGATGTATATGGGTTGTGATAGGGTGAGAATGGATGTGATATAAAAGATTAGACATGAAGGCATATGGGGTTATATGAATGGGAATGTGAAAATGGATGTATGTATGTGGATGTGTGGATGTGGAGATGGGAGTGTGGATGTATGCATGTGAAAATGGATGTATGCATGAAGATGTATATGCATAGATGTGAATGTGGATGTAGACGTGGTTGTATAGAAGTGAATGTGGAATGTGGATATGGATGTATGTATGTATGTGGATGTAGATGTGGATGTATAGATGTGAATGGGAATATAGATGTGGATATAGATGTGAATGTGAATGTAGATGTGGATGTATGTGAATGTGGATGTAGATGTGGTTGTATAGATGTGAACGTGGAACGTGGATGTGGATGTATGTATGTATGTGGATGTAGATGTGTATGTATAGATGTGAATGGGAATGTGGATGTGGATATATGTGAATGTGGATGTAGATGTGGATGTATAGATATGAATGTGGAATGTGGATGTGGATGTATGTATGTATATGGATGTAGATGTGGATGTATAGATGTGAATGTGGAATGTGGATGTGGATGTATATATGTATGTGGATATGGATGTATGAATGAGGACGTGATAGTGGATGTATGCATGTGGATGTGGATGTATGAATGAGGACGTGATAGTGGATGTATGCATGTGGATGTGGATGTATGGATGTGGATATGGATGTGTATGTATGAATGTGGATATGGGATGTGGATGTATAAATGAGGATGTGAAAATGGAGGTAAGCATGTAGATGTGGATGTATGGATGTGAATGTGGATGTATGGATGTGGATGTGGATGTATGGTTGTGGATGTGGATGTATGGATGTGAATATATGATATGTGATGTGAAGGAATATGAAGTGAAGAGATGGAAAATGATGTGATTGGATGAGTACACATATAAATGGAATGAGGAATAAGTAATGTGGATTATATGAGGGATAATGTGGAAAAATTAGAGTTAATATAGAAATTATATTTGTAAACTGTTTGTAAATGCTGTTTGTAAATGGCTGTTTTATGTCAAGAATGCTGGGAAAGCATTTTGACCGTCTTGTGATTAAGGTCGTGGAGACCTAACTGATAAAGTTGCAACTGCTGACGGAGAGTCAATGGAGGACGTCTCGCGTAGCAAGGTCGGCCGAGGTCTTGACCAGCCTCGGTTCGATTAAAATGGTGAGCTTCCGGTACGGTGGATGAGGGACCAAGGAAGCGGCCTATGAGTGAAGCGCTAGGTCACCTGCGAAGGATCCTAGAGGGTGCTGACCATACGGTGCTCGGGCTCTGGGTCGCCTAGGATACCCACGCGTGCGTCGAGGAAGATATTGGAACAAGGAGTAAGAGTTGTTTTGTGAAACCGGGCATGGATCTGGTTGACTGACCTTGCTGGTCCTCAACGGATGAGTCCATGGCTCTTTTATATGGATCTGTTGGTTGATCTTGCTGATCTTCAACGAGAGTCCATCTTGATAAATGATTATATTGCCGAGTATTATGGGCTAGGAACTATGGAAACGGCCTCTGAGTGGACAGGTGGTGAGCGTTCTAGTTGCCAATGATGCCATAGATACTCTGGTGATGAAGGAATGATGGGAAATTTGAGAATCAACCGGATAATTTGGAAGACTGTGATCAGTGGTACTATGGTTTCATTAAAGGATTGTTTTAAAGTTAGCTGATGCTAAGAATAAGGCAATTTCGTATTGGGTGTGTAAGTGGTGTGCCTAATTTTATGTTTGCATGAACTTCCGGCTAGGGGGCCTTGGAACTCTTTTCCTTGGTACCCGGGACAAAACCTAACCAAATTCCAAATTGGATCCCATCACTACAGTGGTTGGGCGGTTGGCTAACCCATGGGATCGGATGGGGTTAGACTGGACTGATGGATCCGTAAATCGAGACTCAACTTTTGTTAATACGATAGATAAAGTAAATCCCGGACAGAAATTGTTCTATGGATAGGAATCAACGGCTGTGCCTCTTGAATGGGGAAAAAAGCGTTGATCCCAATGATCCAAGTGCAAGTTTCTTCCTTGATCTGATCTAGTATCTTGAAGATACAATTGGATCAGCTTGATCAGAAATGATCTTGTCTTCGTTAGAGAAAAAAAAATTATCCTGGTGGAATCGCCCGTGCTTTCCGGTAAGGGAAGTTTTTTTCCGGGTTCGGTTTTGGAAAAACCGACGGATTAGTCTCTTGTCCGGATATCCGTGGGACGAGGCCCCGAATGTGAGACCCCTGTCCCGCGCGAGAAGTGCTACTTCCGCTGCTAGTACCCGAATCCGTTGCTCGGTGGGAACAGGGATCTCACAATCTACGGTGTCTTTCGGGCATACGTTCATGTCATGTTCAAAGACACGGTGGACATAGGGTTCTGGCATTTATAGTTAGCATTGAGACAAACCCTCAAAAAGCTTCAGTCACGCTAAAAATTCTACCGTTATGAGTTTGGTGACCAGGTCTTTAGACCTCGGTATAACAGGTTCTAGGGACAGAACCTACATCAGGTAGGGGGAATGTTAATCCCATTTTGGATTAACAAGTATGCTCCTCCAAATTGAGGACATTAATAAGTGTCATGAAAAGGCACTATAAAATTTGTACATTATGAGATATTGGCCACCCAAGGCCTTAGTTAAGTAAGTTTTGGGTGCCCAAGTGTGAATAAGGGCTAATTGTATATAAGGCATTTTCTCATAATGAAAAGACACAATCCCGCTTTGTGCTTTGAGAGCTCTTCTTTGTGTCTTGAGAGAGATTAAGAGAGAGCATTCTAGCATTTGTGTCTTTTCTATGCTTGTATGATTCATGCTTGTGTGGGAGAGTGATTTCCTTAAGTGACGGTGTGAGTGACTCTACAGTGACAGCGTGGAGGTGGACCTTGGAGGTCTTGAGCTTAACAAGTGAGCTTGGAGGCCTAAAGGGACTCAAGTTCAAAGCATTGGTAACTACCCTACGATAGTTGTGTTCTATTTCTCTTCCTTTAGGTGAATGCATTGAGTTCCCTCTTGGAGCTGTGGTAGCCCATAACAGCCGGTTAATCTCTTAATTAGTTTCTTCTCTACTAAGATATGAAATCTTTCAAATGTTGGAAGTACAAAATTAAAAGTTAGTACATTAATTATCAGAATCAAGGATATGAAAACTTTTAATTTACAATGAGCATATAGTAGCTCTAATTGAATTAGGCAAGAAAGCAAGACACAGAGGAGATCAAGAGAGTAGAGAAGAAGAGCACTCGATTAGATGCATAAGAGAATGAATGGTGAGAATACAAAATGATCCTTATCTTGGCCCACCCTAGCCTTCACACTTTGGGCGTCCATACTTAAAAATAGGTTCGTGGCTCTCCAGGGCCGCCTAGGCTTGTGCCAACACTTAATTTAAGAATGTAATCTCCATAATTAATCACGTGGCATGCCTTTCGTAGACAAGCGGCGAATGCACACCTAAAATATACATTGTTAGCATTTTTAACATGTCAATAGCCAAATGAAGCGATGGTTACCAATGGATGGCGTCAACGCAGTGAGGTGTTCAATGAGGGTTAACATGCCCCCTTCTTGATGTAGATTCTATCCTCAGAATATGTCGCGAGACGAAGATTCATCAATGTTGGATGCATGAAATGTCGGAGGTCTTAGAAGGTTTGCAAGGCAATAGGGTACTATGAGTAAGGTGCTCTTGTGGAAAATAATTGAATTTAAGCATAATGCAAACACCAATCAAGCAATGAGGAAAGATTTTTGCAACTGGTCAAATTTTCTAGTTAATACAAGGGTAATATTAAGGTTGTTCCAAATTCGATCTAAACTAAGACGAAGCAAAAAGCATGCCTCGGGTTATGACCTTAGTCTCCACATGCTATCACTTTGGTGAAACAATCTCTAGATATTGTCTAGCCTCATAAATGAAACTACTAAGTGATTATTATAAGTGCTCGTGTTGATTCTAAAAATACAAAAGTAGGACACCACCCTACAAAGACCTAAGCAATGGTCCAAAGACCTTATACAAGAGTACCTAAGAATCGTTAAGTACCTCCACATCGATGGTTTTTTTTAAGTCTTGTATTGATAGGTTTTAGCCACAAGGTCCCATCCCATGGAGGTCAAGGCTACGGTCCCAAGGGTCCAACACACTAAGAGCCAAAAGTCCCACCTAGATCGCACATGGTCATGGTTATCTTCTTGTGGGGTTTTTTTATAAACTAGTTTCACTTTCACAATTCACCTAGAAGGCTATATTATACTAAAGAGGGCACACGAAGGAAGGTGGAGTACTTAGCCTACTCCTTTGGCATACTCTAAGGTCAATCTCAAGTAGGATTGAACTAGGACCAAAGCTTAAAGGGTTATCCAAGTAATAACTAGAAAATTGAAAGACCAGTTACGTAATTATGGAAGCAAGCAAGAAAACAAACACTAAATGGAGAATCATAAGAAATATTGAAACAATAGCAAAAGGTGAGGATGGGTTTAGAATACACTTTGGCAGAGGTGGTTGAGGTCCCAAAATTGGTGGTGGTAAAAATGACACATTTTGTGCATTGTAAATCCCCTTGCAATAGGTTTTTGTGTCATTTTATCAGCATTGGTTTGAGATGTTGCCGCGTAGGTATTATGGCTTGTGGCTACTATGATGGGCCCGATAAAGCTAACTGTTGAGGCCTAGAAGCATTAACAAGGGTTAGCAAACATGTGCAACACTGTGAAGCATCATGACCATCACATGGACCACAAAAAGTATGGTGTTTTCTTCTATCTTAGTAAAGCCCAAGCTTCTTATCAAGGTTATTTAAAAAAAAGCTAAATGACCTTACACTTCATGTATAAGTTATCATACCTTATTTCTTAGGTTGGAAAAAAACTTATCTTACATAGATGCAATAGCCTTATCACATTTGTTATCTCTACACTTTATTAAATCTACACAATAAATATAACATTTGCACACACAACATCAACTAAATGACACATGATGATACATGAGTTGTGATATAATTTTTTCTAAGGTCTTTATTAGGTTTATTCTCTTACATAAATGTAATTTCATGATTGAGTTTATTAGCTCTACACAAGCCATATTATGCTTTGACACATCATAACAACAAAATGACACATGATACATAAGTTGTAATATCTTTCTTTCCAAGGTCTTTGTTTAGGTTTAAAAGACTTTCTTACATGGCTGTGATGCTCTCATTAAGTTGATATTAAGTCTGTAAGCTCTACATGAGACATTTTACACTGTGAATAGACAACAAAACTACACCTTTTAAAAAATGATACATGATTGATATTCATGAAATATTTAAAGTAGTAAAAGGCCCATTATAAGATTTTATAGCTTTTTGAGAGGAATCTTTTCCACATTGTTGTGTGGTTAATATTTTCTTTTTTAGGTACCTATGTGTACAACTTCACATGAAGATAGTAGATACATGATACACGACACATGACTCATAATACATCATTGTGTGGAGCATATATGACTTATATTGCATGGTGCAAGTATGATGAAGGATACATAGCAAATGTAATATATAATTCATAATTAATTATCCAAAAAAGGGAAGCCTCCCATTCATGGACTTTATAGCTTTTTGAAAGATAGCAAGCTAACTTGCAACCAAGTTTTTAATATTTATTGATAATAATAAAATTCAAATTCAAATCTTATGTGATACAATAGTGTGTCGCTTATTTCAAGTGAGACTCTAACTAGTGAGGATTATGCAAGTTATAAAACTAAGTACTATGTTTCATTTCACGCTTTAGATGTATATTCTTTTAAAAAAAACTTACTATTTATTTATAAATTCAAAGTATATAATTAGGTATTGAATATTTCTCATCTAATATTTACTACACCATTGCCCTATAAAATTTAAAAAATATCTATTATTATCTATCTCTAAATCTCAGAGTAAAAAAGTAATATTATATCTCTTTATAATGCCTAGCTTAAGAATTTTTCTAGCCCGCTACTTGGGCAAAATTCACATGTTCAATTTTTACGACATAAGTGACCAATAAAAGAAAAATGATTGATATCATTAGTTTCAAAGAGGGAGGGACCTTACAATTTCTTAGTGGATGAACCATATGGTACTAATTTGAATACATCACAAGTCAATTTTAATTGAAAGTTTAAACAAAATGTTTCACCTAACATTTATTATTTCTTGAGCATGTTTGTGTGAGTTTAGTTATTGTTTATAAATAAACAACAAATTGATAGGATAACCTATTTTGTAAATGGTTAATTATAAGGACATCCTATTGCAAAGTGAAAGGACGCCCTATTGCAAAAGTGCCTATTGCAAAGTGATATGACACCCTATAAAGTGCCTTGCAAAGTGATAGGACACCCTATTTGCAAAGTGGCATGGCACCCTCTTATAAATGAATAATTATAACTTGTTTCTTATAGTGTACAAATTGATATGACACCCTATTCCAAATGAATAATTATAGCTTGTTTCTTATAGTGTATAAATTGACAGGACACCCTATTGCAAATGAATAATCATAACTTGTTTCTTCTAGTGTATATATGTTTTTGAGGTGGATTCAAATAGTTCCTTTAGCATTGTAATAATACTTGCATGATAGAAAATTTTTATTTTCTTCATATAGTAAGAGAACAAATTTGTGTTTTTATAATGGTCCCTCTACCTTAATGCAACAACTCACTTCTCACTCATCACAACTAGGCACTTCTAGTTGAGAGTGGCTTGCCTTTGTGAGTATTAGTGATTTATTGTAATTTTGTATAGTTCAGGTTTTCTTCAATCCAAAACCCCCCAAAAAATCACTCCTGGCATCATTCCATTAATTTTACTAGATAAAAATGTATGGAGCTAAATGCCTCCCTCCCTCACTCATATACAGAAATTATTCTCTTATGTTTCTCTCTCCCTTTTTTGTATTTTTGTATAGTCTAGATATGCTCTCTCTCTCTCTCTCTCTCTCTCTCTCTCTCTCTCTCAAAAACACATGCCTACATCGATGCAAAGAGTGTCTAGATTTTGCCTTCACCTAAAGTAAAAAGTTTACCATCTCCATAAAGGAAACATGGAACAAAGTTTGAGATGGATTTCATCATTGATTCAACATACAATGGGATAATCACTCAAAATATGAATAAAACACACACGCCTACCTTGATGTAAAGAGAGTGTCCAAATTTAACCTTTACTCAAAAGAACATGAAAAGTTTGCCGTCTTCATAAAGGAAACATGGAAAAAGTGTGAGATGGCTTTCACCGCATTGATTCAAAATACAATGGGTTAAGCGCTCGAATATGAATAAATGATACATGCACACACCAAGTGTGTCTCCTAACATTAAGTATAATCACTTCAATTATGTTCACAAGGGTTGCATGAGCAATCCCAATCACCCTTCAATGTGCAAATATAGAATCCATTTATTTCAATACATAACCATTTATTGCAAAATCCTAAGGTATATGATATTTTTTACTCGTATTGAATTGAAAAGAAAAACCAATGCATGTTTGGTAGAATTGAAAATAATAAATAGTAACTAAAAAGAGTAGTGGAGAATAAAAATGAAAATTCATTCAAAGATGAAAATCATGCAAGCATTGTGTTACATGATTATATGCATATAAGTTCATAAATTATATAAGAGAATCAAATACTAAGATAATCATAGTGGTGTCTTATATAATAGGTCACTGGGCAAAATCACATTGGGATCACTCACACATCAAGACCCATGTTTCACTCTACTTCTTCTTCAGCAAAATCCCTTTGTGTAGATCTCAAAGGTCTAATTAAAAGAGGTTTAAGGAGGTCTAATGACTATGGCAAGCTTATAGACATGGATGCCTCCATAGAAACTATCAACCCAACTAAGGCTAGAAAGCCTAGAAAGTCCAAAAAGCATTATATTAGGCTTGGGAAGAAAAGGAGAGTGTGGGTTTTGCGTGTATCTCATGTCCAAGTGAGGCAGATTTCTACATTGTTGAGGAAAATCAAGAAAGTAGGGAGCATGTGGATTAAAATGGTGGTTAAGGTTTCTATGGAAGAAGGCACTTACTTACACTTCCCCATCCCTTTACCAATTTCTTTCATCTATACACCTTAAACATAGATGATTAGCAATTTGTCAATGATTCTTTGTTACTACTTTTCTCTTGTAGTGATCCACATATTACCTTTACTAATCCATGCTTCTATAGCTAAACATGTGCAAACTTACCTTGCTTATTTAAATAAATAATGTCTCCCTTTATGCTTCAATTTATCTCTATAACCTAAATCTTCTTATGATGATATTTGTGGAAAATCATGTTTAATTTTTTTTTCATGTTCAACATTTTCTATAAAAGTTTTTAGTATTTTCTATAAACGTTTTTTTTGTGGAAAATTGTGTTTCTTTTTTTAATGTTTACGTTGTAAGCTTGGCAAAGTCATTAGCTCTCCTTAAACTTCCTTTAGCTAGACCGTTTGAGATTAACATAAAGGGTTTTTGAAGAAGTAAAGGAAACATCAGGCTTGATGTTTGAGATCCTAAGGCAAAATTTCCAAAGTTCTCTAATATAAGGCACTACTATCCCTCCACTACTTGATTTGTTATAGAAATTATGAAGTTATATGCATATAATTATGTAACAACACAATGTTTGCTTAATCTTCAACTACTTTCTTTTTAAATTTTCAATGCTATTTAAGCTAACTATTGATATTATTTTCAACTTGAAGGTTCTGCCAAACTCTGTGCACATTTTCTTTTCAATTCAATGGGGATAAAATCTCATATGTACCTTAGAATTCTATAATTAGTTGGTTTTGTGTTGAATGAAATGGATTCTATATTTTGTGTGGTGAGGGTGATTGGGATTGTCATGTAACCCTTGTAAACATAATTAAAGTGAATGTGCTTTTTAATGACAGGACATAATCATGGCATATGCATGCACCATTTATTCATATTTTAATGCTAACCCCATTAATCAATGGTGAAATCCATCTCATGCTTCTTTCTATGTTTCCTTTATGAAGAGGGTAAACTTTTAATGTTCTTTTTAATAAAGGTAAAAGGCTAGATTTTGGCTCTAGTAGACTAATTTGCATACTCTTTGCATCAAGGTGGGTGCATGTGTGTGTGTGTGTGTGTGTGTGTGTGTGTGAGTGAGAGTGAGAGAGAGAGAGAGAGAGAGAGAGAGAGAGAGAGAGAGAGAGAGAGCATCTAGACTATACAAAAAAAGGAATCAGAAAAGAAAGAAAAACAAGATAATTATTTTGCTATATGAGAGAGGTATTTAACTCCATATATTTTTATCTACTACGAAAAATAATATATGAAAGAATAAAGAAAAAGAAAAAGGACAATACATACTAGGAGTGTTTTTGTTTTTTTTAAGTTAAGAAAACTATATAAAATTCCAATAAAGATAAAGAAAAAGGACAATACATAATAGGACTTTTTTTTAGTTTAAAAAATTATATAAAATTCCACTAAGACATTACTTCCAAACGCAAGAGCCAACTAGGAGTGCATGTGAATACAAATTCCAATAAATCACCAAAACACATCCAAAGGCAAGCCAACCTAAGAGTGCCTAGTTGAGTGAGAAGTGAGTTGATCTACTAAGGTAGATGGGCCATACAATGCTTTTTTAGATGACCCCAAGTGTAAGGTGATTTATCCTTTGACTCCATAAAGACCATCAACCCAACTAAGGTTAGAAAGGACAAAAAAAAGGCTTAGGAAGAAAAGGAAAGTGTGGGTTTTATGTGGGTTTCATGTCCAAGTGAAGACAAATTTCTACCTTGTTAAGGATTGTCAAGAGAGTAGGCAACGTGTGGATTAAAATGTGCTTAAGGTTTCTATGGAAGAAGGCTCCCACTTACACTACCCATCCTTTACCAGTTTGTTTCATCTCTACACCTTAAAAATAAATAATTAGAAATTTGTCAATTATTATTTGTTATTATGATCCTAATACAACCTTGATCCTCTTATGTAATTATTAATCTACATATTACTTTACTAATCAATGCTTTTGTAGTTGAGTTTGCACTATGTGAAGGCTTCTCTTTTTATTGTTTAAACAAGTAATTTCTCTCTTTATTAAGTCTAATTATTGTGTAATCTAAATATATTTCTTTACTAATTGGTGCTTTTGTATCTAAATTTACAATATGTGAGGAGTTATCCTACTTATTTAAACATGCTTAAAATGATCTTTAGCATATATCTTTTATGTAGATAGTTATGGAAAATCATGCCCTTTTTTAATGCTTGTGGCTTTTTCCTATATTACTTCTTTTGTTTGAGAATACATCAAGAGTAGACATAGCACATATGCTCATTGGAACTAATCATCTAGCTAGGTTGTTTGAGCATGCATCAAGAGTAGACATAGCACATATGCTCATTGAACTAATCATATGGCTAGGTTTTAATTCACTTAATGGCTTCTAAAGCATGTGTTGTGAGTCTCCTGCCTACCATTATATGGTGTTTTCTTCTATCTTAGTAAAGAACTTAGTTTCTTATCAAGGTCATCTAAGAAGGTAAAATGATTGTGCACTTGCGATATAACTTGTGAGTTTCTTGCTACCCTTATTTTCTTATCAAGGTCATCTAACAAGGTAAAAAGATCATGCACTTAGGATATAGGTTGATTGAAATAACCTTCTCTTACACACATCGACAAGAGAAGTTTGAAGCTTTTTGCAAAGCTTTGGGTTTTGCCATTTCAAGATTGATCAATCACATGATTCCTATACATGTTCACATCATCACTCCTATAGGGGGGATCTGTATCCATTTATATAGTAGTGATGTGTGAATGCAAGCTAATAATGGGCCGGACACTTTTTCCTCTTTAGGAGGTTTTTCCCCTAAGCGTATGTATTCACTCTTATGAGTGTGTGTAAATGACCTTATCATGTCACTTTACTTGTACTCCACTCATTCTCATCAATCTACTTTAAGATTTGTGTTTCAACTTACACTTCACTTGTACTTCACTCATTCTCATCAATCTACTTTGAGTGTTATTTTTCCATCTATCTCTTTATTATACATTCTTCCTGACTCTTCCACATTCCATCCACAAGCTTGGCATGTGTATCTTGTTTTATTAGAGTTACCAAGACATGTCGGCATATGGCCACCTTTGTTTCAACATCACTAGACTATACAACCATGCCAAAGTATTTATAGAGCATACTTATGGTATTTACAATGTGCACATTGACACATGAAATAAAATCTTAGGAATTACAAAATATTAAAATCTATTAATTAGGGTAGCCACCAAAAGCCATTATGAGGGGAAATTTGGTGATACCCCTGCAAGAAGGATTAAAGCCCCATTAAGAATCCTATGATATGTGTAAATATGACCAAATGTAGCTAGGCAGCCCTTAGATTTTTATGGTTTGGTGCTTGATAGTAGATTATTGAGATGCATGTAGAGAGTCATGAAAATAATATGTGGTTGGTGATGATCATGATGATGATATATGATTATCTACATCTGACATCCACATAGATTCTATTCATATGATAACATAGGCTGATTGGGAGTTTAAGTCTGAGAGAGGATGGTTGTGAATAGTCATAGCATGTTTATGATGTAGGGATGTTGAGATAAGTGGGTGTATATATGATGTTGTTAAGGATGACTCATGGGGTTGATCATGTGAATGGGGATGGTGCATTAGCATATACATCCAATGTTTTTACATAAGTGGTAGTCCACTTGGCATGGACAAAAGGCACCACCAGTCGGGGAAGAGGGAAGGGCTAGCAATTGAGAATAGTAAGTGTGTGTGATTGCTGATTTGGCATGCAGGGGTATAGCAGAAGAGACAGGAAAAACATCATTTTTTTCCATAGCAGAGGACAAAAAGAGCTGAGACTCTAGATGAGCAAAGCAGTTGGACTGATGATGAATTGAAGAAGATGGACTTATGCTAGAGGTTATGATTGGGAGTTGTTTTTTTAATAGAAAATTGGGGTATGCAGGATTCTTATTCAGAGTAGAGGTGGATGTATAGATTAAAGCAAACGTGAATTGGGGAGACAGAGCATCTAGGACATCTACTATGTTAGAACATGGTTCTTATCAGACCTTCTGTTGGTGATTAGAATTCATGTCAGTTGTGGTCTGGTTGTTACTTTGCTAGAAGCTCATCAAAGAGAGGACTTCATCTTCTTTAGTGTATTCAATCAATTCATCCTCTGAAGTTTAATGTTTTCATCGCTTTCTTATCTTGTTGTTGTGAACTTTATTAAGAAGTGATTGCTGTAAACTTTGTATATGACAAAGAGTTATGAGAGTGTCCCAAGTGCTTTGTATTTGATGGTTCTGTGTTTAAACAATGGGCTATAGATTATGAATTTTGAGTCTTAATCTTATGTATGTCTTTAGCAAGAGAAATCAAACTTTGTTTGTATTGGTTCAACTCCATTAATTCAGGGGGCTTGGATAGGCTATAGGGATTACACATGAATTGCTAGCTTAGATTGAATCTTTGAAGTGTACAACATATTTGATGAAGATCATCAATTGGTTAGCTGGATCTTGTTTGGGTAATCTCAGGATTTTGTTGGGACAAAATTAGGGAGGAATCATAGCAACAAAGAAGGGTTGATGAGATTTTGATCTAGATGTCATAAGGAGCAGAGAGGGTGGGTTTCTCAAAACTATCATGAGGAGAGAGACAACCTGGCTAGGACAAATCTGAAGCCAAGATGACTATGGAGCTGGATAGATTTAGGTTTGAATAAGGGATTGTGTACATGACCAGGGATTGTGTACATGACTAGAGAGTGCTTAGTTGGACAATAATTGGGCTAGGTTGTTATGAGATTGAAGGGGGGAAAAGAACCATCATTCCTAGGAGATAGGAGAGATACATTTGAGTTGATCAATCATCCTAGCATCATCTCAAGTTTGTTCTTAGTGGAGAGAATAGAACAGTATCAAAGATGATCATGGAAAGGAATCATATAATGGTGTTCATCTAAAATTTGAGGGGTGTGAGAACCTCTAGACTTAAAGGATTAGGGAGATGCTATAAGTTGGGTCAACCTTCTCAAAGCAGGCAAGATGGGTTTGAGTTTAAATAGGAAGATTGTTATACAGTCAAAAGATGGAAAAGTGTACTTGTGCAACTCTGAGTAGCAACGGGGATGACTCCGAGATGCATATAAGCCGAGGATGGTGAGTTTGTTCTTGGAAGGACCAACCAAGGAATGGTTTGAGGATGTGGTAAAACTGATGTTGAAAAAGGGGATTGGGACAGGTTGAAAGAGGCATTGAGGAGGAAATGTGGGAAAGTAGATAGTCCTAAAGACCTATGGAGGGAGCTCAGCAAGTTGTACCAAGGAGAGGATAAAGAGATGCTAGCCTTTGTGGGCAGAAGGATACTCATAGCATTGGGAGAGAACTAGGTACCACCCGACTTCTTGAAAAAGGAGATGTTTATTGGTGTGTTGCATGGGAGTATCAAGGAGAAAGTATAATTGAAGGATCTTGACACATTTGTTGAACTGTAAGGATAGCAAAACTGAGCAATGGAGAAAGAAGGTGAGGAAGCTTTAGCTAGTAAGGAAGGAAAGAGGTGCTGGATGCAAATCAAACAGGAATAGGTATAGCATGGTCCTATAGTAGTGGATCCTCTACCTATTGAGATGCATTTGAAAAGCGGAGTTCGGATGGAAGTTCTAAGGTTGTTAAAATCAAATAGGGCTAATAATGGGTTACATCAAGAGATCCAGAGACTTACTAAGAAAATTAACAATCTTACATTGCTCTCTAGGGGATTCAAAATCAAGTGAGAGGACCACAATGAGAGAGGCAGGCAAGAAATAGATTGGAACAAGTATAATGCTTCAATTGAGGAGATAGAGGTCACATAGCACCTCAATGTCTTCAACCTAGGAGGGAGCCAGGTGGGATATACCCAATGATTTAGAGATAGGAAGGGGATAGACCTAGGGACCACAAAAAGAGAGGAAATAGGAATCCATTACTAGTCAAGGGTTAGGCTCAAGGTCCCATGGGCAATGTGATCATTTTGGAAGCTATTCCAAAGGAGACAAATGGGGTTGATGTAATGGCCAATAAAAGGACAAGGATACAAAGGTCAGATTTTGAAGTAGCAAATAGGGAAGAAAGAGCCAAGAAGAGATTAGAAAAGAGGAAAGCTCCTATGGATCAGGGTGAGTCTGGCAAACAGGGAAAGGCTAAGGCCAGGAGATGGAAGATTAGGATGGGATATTTTCAGCTAGGAGAAGGCCCAGCACCATATAGTTTGTTGGCAAATGTGAAGCACAAAAAGACTAGATTTACTTATGGAGGACAACTGCTACAGTTGAATTCCAATGTAACATCAAAAGGGTAAAGGTTAGAGTGCCTAAAGCAAGTGTGGTCTAGTTAAGTAAGGAAACAGATGTATTTCCTAAGTAGATGTCTGGATCCATGGTAGAAAGATAAGTAAGGTTTACATTAATGGTGGAGATTAGGTGTGTGTGATTACTGAGGAAGCATTTCATACCCTAGAGTTGGAGGTTACTGGGAGATCCATGTTTAGTCTGAAATGGGTTAACAATGTGAGGTTGAAGAAGTGTTTGAGGGTGATAAAAGATTTGGAACTGAAGGATAGATATGCATGTCATGCCAGCTGGGGTTGGGGCATACCCTATAATCTTAGGAAGGCCATGGTTGATAGCAATGAAATCAAGGTACGATTGGTATAGGGGATGTATAGACTTATTTTTTAATAAGACAAAAGATAAGAGGATCAAGTAAGACTTGAAAACAGGAAAGATTATGGAGCTTGGAGAAGATCTGAAAGTGGAAACAAATGAAAGTTTAACCTCGTTTGAGAGTTATGATGCTTACTCTTTAGAGTCTACAGAAGAGGTTGATGATGAGGGTTTAGACCAAAGCTTGCTAGAGATGGAAATGGTGGACATGTGTGGGGTGCAGATGGCTAAGATTAGAGAGAAGGGAATGGCTAGAAATCAAGTAGGATAGCTTTCCTAGAATAAGGACTTCAATGTTCCAAAGGAAGAGGTGATGGAAATGGTGGATAAGGATTTGACTGTGGAAGAGAAGAAGCAGTATGGGCTGCTCTTTGATAGGTATCCCAACCTATTTGCAAAGGAGTATACACAAATGAGAGGGACTTCCAGTGTAGTACATGAGATCAAGTTGAAAGAGGGAGTACATCCCATGGTGGCACAGAAACTCAAGAGGCTAGGGAGACCATTCAAAGGCAAGTCCCAAATGTAGAGGTAACCAAAATCTTACAGGTTGGGTTCATCTACTCAGTGGCTGAATCTGATTGGGTATCCCCTATGGTCATAGAGTGCCAAAGAAGGGAAACAAATGGAAACCTCTGAATGCAACCCACAAGAAGACATCATTACCCCTTGCCTTTTCAAGATGAGATCTTAGATCAAGTTGTTGGAAGTGAGAGGTACTCAGTATGATGGATTTAGTGGGTGATTTCAATTCATGATAACTCTAGAGGATCAAAGGAAGGCAAGCTTCATTACTCCATGGGGGGTATTTTGTTATATTGATGTCCTTTGGACTCTTGAATGCCTATGCAAGCTTTCAGAGTTGGATGGACAAGATACTTGGACCATATCTTGGCTATTTTGTAAGGGTATTTATGGATGACATATGAATTTATACTGATAGGCTGCTTCATGTTAAAAAGTTGGATGTTGTTTTTCAGAGACTTGATGAGGATGGGGTTCATTCGAATCTAGGTAAGTGCAAGTTGGCAAGAGCAAGGATAGTGCTGCTTGGGCATGAGGTTAGTGAGAATGGGATTGCCCCTAACCCATCCAAGGTTGAAAGTCTAGTACAAATGAACATTCCCAAGATAACCAAGGAACTCAACAGCTTTATTCAGAAGGTAAGATATTTGTCCAGATCGTTTTATATTTTAGCTAAATATCTTTATCCTTTACAAAAGTGAGCCAATAGGATCCCTTTGTTTGGAGTGTTGAAGAAAAGGATATTTTTTACAAGATCAAGAAATTGCTCTCTACCATGCCCATAGTGATGCCACCAAACTGGACACAAACATTCTAGAGTCTTAGTGTCGGTAGAAATGCAGTTGGAGCAATTTTGATGCAAAAAGGGATGAAGCAATCGTATATGAGACCTATATACTACATCAAAAATTCCATGGGAGATGAGAGGTCTTGGCATGAAGTAGAGCCGCTAGTATGGACACTAGTTTATGCAGTCGAGGAAAAGAAGCTATCTAATATACATACCCTTTATGGTGTTGACTTCCTACACTTCACTGCCCCATTTGCTGAGATTACCATGAGAAAACCCCAAGGTACAAAGATGGATCTTAGTTCTACAAGAGTTTGATATATGTGCTCCATTAAAGAGGACAATGTAAGGGCACATATGGTAGATCTACTGACATACATGGAGGTGCAGGTCAGACCCAAAATAGTCAAGGATCTGGACAGACAAATAGTTCCCAACCCTAGTCTACATGAGGAATTGTAGGATGTAGAAGGGACCATGTATTTCGATGGAGCTTTCAAGAGGAGCTTTGGTAGAGGTGGGGGTAGATATGGGTTTTTGAATGCATTGGGACAAGAGGCATGGAGTGGATGCCATGAAATACAGATGAAAAGCAATAATGAAGCTGAGTACAATAGCTTGTGTTGGGGAAGATTAGAAGAGTGTTAAAAAGGAAAATCAAAAGGTTAATCATAAAGGTATATTCCTTGTTATTCATCAAACAAGTACAAGGGGTTTGGAAAGTGAACAATGATGAGATGAAGCAGTTCTTCTTTGTAGTTAGGAAGTTCCTTGAGATCTTTCAAGCTATCCAAATTTGACATGTATCCAAGACATAAAATCAAAGATGTAAGATTCCTCCCTCCAGCTTTTGAGGTGTAAAGGTGTAAGAACCTCCCCTTCTGTTCTTGAAATTATTCCCCTCTCCAAAATAGAAGAAAGATCTTGTTTTACCTTGTTTTGGCCTAGAGAGAGATAATCCAAAATTGAGATATCTTTGGATATAAAAATCCTCCTAGTGTCTAAAATGGATTCCCTTGAAACATAAGTTCAAAATGAACTTTCCAAGGTGCATTAGGAATTAATTGAAAATGTGTATAAGGAACCGTAGCCTAAGGGTCTACATTTTCAGAAATTTTTGGATTATGGTCCAATTAAGGTTCCAATGGGCCAATTGGATTAATCCAAGTGTTGGGATGAGATAAATCCAAAAGAATAAAAGAAAATACCCAAAAATGAGTAAATGCTCACATAAGATGAAGAGTTGACTGAGTACAAGGCTTATTAGTTAAAAATTATGAGATATTTCAGAATAATGATGCATTTTTGACACCTTGGTAAGGAGAGGGGGACTCTTGAGGTAGGCACCTTTTTCACATGTGTGGAAGGGTTTTTAATTCAAAAAAATTGTGATATTTTTTTATCTCTCCTCTATCCTGGAGGATCAAACCAAATCAAAAAAAGGGAGCCAAATTGGTCCAAATCTTGTCCAAATTGAGTCAAACTGAACCTGGAATCAGTCATTTGTAAAAAAATATTGGAGCTATACCATGCCAGTATTATATTAAAATAATCATATTTTCTATTATCCCTTAAACTTTCCTCTCTCTTGGGAGCTTGGAGCTCGCTCTCTCTACAAAAACTCTTGGAGTTGCTCTTCTCCTCTTCGTGGACCAATTGATTGGTCGGGGCTTCACTACTAATAGAGAATCAAGCCAAACTTGGAGGTAAAATCAATTTTGATGATTTTTTTCAATTTATCTCAAATGACTTTCTTCTTCTCAGTCCCTCTCAAGCTTGAGAAGCTTTTTAAATAATTATTTTAATTCAAATCAAGCTTTCCCTTAAAGTCTTAATGCTTAATTAAGAGAAAGTTAATCTTTATGCTTATTTGTAATGCTTTCTTTAGATAAATCTCTCTCTCTCTAAAAGAATAGCCATCTTTATGGCTAAATCCCTTGAAAAAGGATGTTTCTCAATGATAGTCTCTTAATTCAAAGCTAAACTCTAGGCTTGATAAGCTAGAGATTAAGAAAATGGCCTTTTTATGATTTTGTGTTAACAAAATAATGGTTATTTCTTTTAGATTATTTAAAATAAGTAGTTAAAAACTACTTTGAATGATTCTAAATGAGAAATAGATTATCCTATCGATTTGGGAAAAGAGAAATAATGGAACTAGCTTAATCTAGTGGGATAATCATAATTAAGTTTATGATTATGGTTAAAATTATGATTTAAATTCATGGTTTGATTTTAAGCATAAAAGAGGAACTACTATCATATTTTCATTACAAGCTTTTATTCTTTAGAAAAAAAATTGAGAATTATCAGTAATAGCAACGAAGCTATGGTAAAATTTTCAGAAAATAATACATATCTTATTTTTATGCATAATGCTAAAAGAGGACTTCCTACCATATTCTAAGATTGGAAATCCTATGCAAAAAGAATGATTTTCATCATATTCATGAGAAATAATTTTTTCATAATTATGCATAATTAATTGATTATGAGAAAAGAGTAAATTTATTTTTATACAAAAAGAGGAATTCCCACCATGATATTTGAGATCCAAGTAATTAAAGAGTAAAAGAGAAATTTTTGGTAAATTTATTTTATGCAAAAAGAGAAATTTCCATGATAACTAAGATCCAAGAAATTAAATGGTAAAAGAGGAATTTTTGGCATAATTCAAATTATGAGTATTTATAAAAAGTAAAATTTTGAGTATTATTATTTTTATTGGAAAATATGGATAGAATATATTTTTGTAAATCCCATGAATCACTTACTTGAAAAGAAGAATATTGAATATATTTTAATTGAGAAATTTGAGAAATAATATGAAAATATCCATCAAGAAAACTTGGATAATTCTTATTCAGAAAAGGGAATCTAGAATCCCTTGGGAGGATCAAGGATCCGATGAGTAAATGGAAGTTTAGAATTAGTTCTCATTAATGAAGCTTAAGGAATGAAAATACTATATGTAAATGAATGAGATGTGATGTGATGTGATGAGATTTGAGTGGATGTGATGAGATGTGATGTGATATAAATGGATGTGGATGTGAATGTGATGAGATGTGAGTGGATGTGATGAGATGTGATGTGATGTAAATGGATGTGAAAGTGAATGTGATGAGATGTGAGTGGATGTGATGAGATGTGATGAGATGTGAGTGGATGTGGATGTGAATGTGATGAGATGTGAGTGGATGTGATGAGATGTGGATGAGATGTGATGTGATGTAAATGGATGTGGATGTGAATGTGATAAGATGTGAATGTGATGAGATTTGAGTGGATGTGATGAGATATGGATGAGATGTGATGTGATGTAAATGGATGTGGATGTGATGTAAATGGATGTGGATGTGGATGTGAATGTGATAAGATGTGAATGTGATGTGAGGAGATGTGAGTGGATGTGGATGAGATGTGATGTGATGTAAATGGATGTGGATGTGGATGTGAATGTGATGAGATGTGATGATATGTGAATGGGGGTGATGTGATGTAAATGGATGAGAATAGGGGTGATGTGATGTAAATGGACAAGAATGAGATGTGAAGTGATAGATGTGCATATGAATGAATGGATGGATGTGGATAGATGTGAATGTGAATGTGAATGTGAATGAATAAATGGATGTGGATAGATGTGAATGTGATTGAATGGATGGATGTGGATGAATGTGATGAGATGTGATTGAATGGATGGATGTGGATGAATGTGATGAGATGTGAATGGATGTGATGGAATATGGATAGATGTGGATGTGATGTAATGTAGATGGAATGAATGAGATGTGATGTGGATAGATGTGGACGTGATGTAATGTGGATGGAATGAATGTGATGTGATATGGATGGAATGAATGTGATGTGATAAGGATAGATGTGGATGGAATGTATGTGATGTGATGAGGATGCAATGAATGTGATGTATGTGAATGGGTGTGATGAGATGTCAATGGATGCGATGAGATGTGAATGGTGGATGTGAATGTGATGTGATGATATGTGAATGGATGTGAATGTGATGTGATGATATCTGAATGGATGCGATGAGATGTGAATGGATGTGAATGTGATATGATGATATCTGAATGGATGTGATGAGATGTGAATGGATGTGAATGTGATATGATGATATCTGAATGGATGTGATGTAATGGGAATGGATGGATGAGATGTAAGGTGGATGAATGTGGATCTAGGTAGATGTGAATGGATGAGATGTGATGTGATGTGATGTGGATCTAGATAGATGTGAATGGATGAGATGTGAGCTGAATGGATGTTATGTGATGTAATATGGATCGGGATAGATGTGAATGGATGAGATGTGATGTGAATGGATGTGATGTGATGTGATGTGGATATGGGTAGATGTGATGAGGATGGATGTGACGTGATGTGATGATGATCTGAAGAATAGATGTAATTGGATGTGATGAGATGTGTTGTGGATGAATGTGATGTGATGTGGATAGATTAGATAAGATGTAATATGATATGATTCGATGAGAATGGATGAAGACGATGGGAATACATAATATGATTGGATAAGATGTAATATAATATGATTGGATGAGAATGGATGAAGACGATGGGAATACATATGACTGGATGTGGAATAAGAAATGTGAATTGATGTCGAAGAATGTGGAATAATGAGAAATGATGTGGAACAATGTGGAAAGATGAGAGTTCGTTAGAAACTGTATTTATGACCTGTTATTAAATGATTGTTTTATGTCAAGAATGCTGGGGAAGCATTTTGACCATCTTGTGAATGAGGTCGTGGAGATCTAAGTGATAAAGTTGCAACAACAACTGATGGAGTCAATGGCGGACGTCTCACATAGCAAGGTTGCGGCCGAGGTCTTAACTAGCCTCGGTTTGATTTAAATGGTGAGCTTCCGGTATACTGTGGATGAGGGACCAAGGAAGCAGCCTATGAGTGAAGCGCTAGGTGACCTGCGAAGGAACCTAGATGGTTCTGACCATACTGTGCTTGGGCTCTGGGTCGCCGAAGATACCCACGCCTGCATCGAGGAAGAAAATGGAACAAGGAGTGTTAAAACCCTAAGATCTCTCTAGATAATTGTTATGCATAAACATGCATAAATCACGCATAAACTCAACCACCCAACCACCCCCGAGCCCAAGGGATGCACACATGAATCATAAATGAAATACATCATACCTCTACCTTGATATACCATACCATCAAGAGGTATAACTCCAATCCAATAGCATGTAACTATAGTGTGAAATGGTAGATGAGTAGATATGGATCTCTACACAAGAGACCATAGCATAAGCCTCAAGCTTCCTAGCCTCCAAGCCCCCTTGAGTGTGCCCCATGCCCCTATTATATAGGAGGGCCCTCAAGTGACTCTTGACTTTCCATTCCTCATGTGTGACCCTTGGATGCCTGACCCTAACCTTAAACCTTAAGGTTAGTCCTAACCCATGCTCCACTAGAGTTTGTTTCCATGCTCCCATGCTCACAAGCCTAATGTGGGTTAGCCTCCTAGTATATGCACACATAATGTGTATATAACATAGCACACATAATGTACATATAACATACTTTCCCTCTCTCAAAACATTGCACTCTTGTAATGAAAAGAAGGAGAACTGTGCTGAACAATCTCAACCGACTCCTAAGTCAAATACTCAATTTCCCTATCTTTCCACCTAATTTTAACCTCAGGGATTAGTCAACTACAAAGTTTCCTTTCCCTGAATTCAAGTAGCTTATCAGGTTCATGTGGAACATAGGATAATTCATCGACTTCAAAGAGTTCTTGAGGAGTAACTGTGTCATCCTCACCTCCTAGTTTCCCTTTCAATATATTGATATGAAAGACTGGATGAAGTTCAAATGCAACCGTGCCAATCCGATGTATAACTCGAAATGGACCACAATATCTAGGAGATAAATTCGAGCATTTTCCCATTGATAAAGTCTGAAAATCTTTAGGAACATTAAAATAAACCAACGCTTCTGGTTCAAAAGACCGAGATGAGTGTCCCCTATCAGCATAAAACCGTGCCCTATCATGAGCACTCCTGATAGAATCCCAAGCTTCGGTCAGCATTTCTTGCATATCTCGCAAGAAATCCCTCGATGTATCAAGCTCGATGTCCTTAAGACCGACATCAATAAGTGCCTTAGGTTGATACCCATACATAAGTATGCACGGACTAAAAAATAATAGCCGTAAATTTAGAACTGTTATAGGCAAATTCCATCATTGGAAGATATTATTTCCAATATGATGATTTTCTAGAGACATATTCACGAAGCATATACACTATAATCTGATTCATACACTCTGTTTGCCCCCATTAGACTACTGCGGATGATTAGAGCGATTCACATTCAAAGTAACTTCCTTGTTGTAAACCATTCGGAATAAAGTAAGAAAACATGGCATTATAACAGCAGAAACCAGGGATTCATCGGTGCCCCGACATACCCATATCTGCATCATATGGAATAATTGACGTCTTGAGTTACCCATATCAACATAGAGAGTCATCAATGTCTCGATGAGTTACATATGTCCATTCGTAAACCTATCAGGTTGATTGTGTAAATCACCTAAAGTACAGAACTAGAGAAAGAAATGCCAACAAAGGAACAATCCAAATTTCCTTATCCAAACACAACAAGATAAACTTGTTTGAAATCTAAAGAAAGAGATTTCAACAAGTGAAAATGCCAATGAGATTACCCTCATCATAACATGCAGGCTATAGATAAAAGAAGTTTATCTAGAGAATGCCCACACTATAACTTCTAGTGAATTTAGAAAATAAGATTGTCTACGAATGTTGAGGTCAACATGCTAAGTGATGTAAGCAAAGCAACAATCTTGAGCCCAAATTATCCCATAAGATAATATATGTGAGGAATCCCTAACGTCCCATACCACCATGATACCACCCATACATACCTTAACAATTTGAAACTCCCTAGTATGCCGTCTAGGAAAATATGAATAAAATCCTGTATAAAAGGAATAAGATGGCCTTATCCAGACTTTCACATACTAAACCTGTCTCTATATACTTGAGACTACATCAAGGAATAATTTCTTATGATTACATCATTAGAAAAGAAATTGAATTATTGGCGCCTTTCTAATGATAACTACCCAAAACACAATAAAGTTAGGGTAGAAAAATAACTCACCTAGATATATAAGCAACTAGGTATCTGAGTTGGAATATGTATAAGAGTAAAAAATATACTCCAAAATTACGTGCAAAAAACGAAGGCAAATGCTACCTTCAAAGCACATGTAATTATTCAAAAGATCAAAAGATCCTTATAAAACCATGGATAAAAGCATAGAAGCTTCTTAAATCCATAAAAACCATAGTTGATCATAAAAATCAATGCATACCATCTAATGGACATAAATCATGCCAAAAGAAGCATTAAAATTGGTGGCCAACTCATCAATCTAGAGTATATGAATGTTGTGTTGTTCAAATAAAACTCCAAAGTAAGAAAGTGAAACACATGTGTGTAGCACTCAATAAAAAAAACCCTAGACACAAAAGATCTAGGCAGAACCTGATGAGTCCATATAAAACTTGGAAAACATCCAATAGAAATCCACCAAAATAAACCGATCAACTAACCCATGATAGAGTTTGTCTTAGGCTTAAGAAATTAAGCACAATCCACACTTTAATAAGTGCCAAAATAAATTATCATGGAAAAATGTCAAAGGTGAAACACACTTTGAACGAAAATTATAGCCATCAAAAGAAATTAAGGAACATGTCCAAAAAGAATGGCTAAACAATGGTAAAAAATCATGAATACATCGTTTAGAATTAATCCAAACATAAATATCCATTAATACGAGATATAATCATATTAATAATATGCGAATAACCCGCATCTATCTAATGTCAGCGCACGAGGAAACGTACTTCAACATTAAATAACCCTCGAAAATATTAAATTCTCGAGAAAAAGAATTATCATGATTTTTTTCTAATTTTTCCAAATTTTACAGGGCCTCAAAATATAATAATTTTGAATTCCCAAATTTTATAGGGCCTCAAAATATAATAATTTTGAATTCCACCAAACCTATCCTATGGCATTCCAAACCTATATTTTTTCAAAAAAATTTAGCAATTAAATTTGCCAAAATACCATTGATATTTAAAAAATACCATTGATATTTAAAAAAATACCAATTTTTAGGATTTCTAAAAATAATTTCTAGAAATTTCCTAATTTTTCCTGAGAATCCCATCGTTCACGAAATTTCCAATTTCGCTTGATAATTCTCAAATCCAATGAAAATTTTTAATTTTAATGGATTTTTCTAATTTTTTGGGTCAAAAAATATAATTTTAAAGGAATTTGAATGGTCACGGGCGCCCAAATGGGCACACCACATGCCAAACACCAACCCCGCATTTTCTCGAAATTTAAAATAACCTTGTCTAATTTTTCACTAATTTTCAAGAATTTTTTAAATTACCCCGAACGCATTTAGAATACGAACGGTCAAAAAATTTCGGAATTCCAACGGTTTTCTCGGAATACGGAAAGTCAAAAGTTTTGGGAAAATGAAAAGACAAAAAAATTCGGAATGTGAAAGGTCAAAGGTTTCCGGAATACGGAAGGTCAAAAGTTTTTCCGGAATTCGGAAAGCCAAAAGGTTTCCCGAGAATGCGGAAAGCCAAAAGGTTCAATGAAAAAAATTCCAAAATAAAGAATACAATTTTCACAGAAATAATGTATTTTTTCAAAAAAAAATTGTTTTTCCAAGCTTTTCCAAATGAAGGTATCTTGGAAAAACCCTAAGATCTCTCTAGATAATTGTTATGCATAAACATGTATAAATCAAGCATAAACTCAACCACCCAACCACCCCCGAGCCCAAGGGATGCACACATGAATCATAAATGAAATACATCATACCTCTACCTTGATGTACCATACCATCAAGAGGTATAACTCCAATCCAATAGCATGTAGCTATGGTGTGAAATGATAGATGAGTAGATATGGATCTCTACACAAGAGACCATAGCATAAGCCTCAAGCTTCCTAGCCTCCAAGCCCCCTTGAGTGTGCCCCATGCCCCTATTATATAGGAGGGCCCTCAAGTGACTCTTGACTTTCCATTCCTCATGTGTGACCCTTGGATGCCTGACCCTAACCTTAAACCTTAAGGTTAGTCCTAACCCATGCTCCACTAGAGCTTGTTTCCATGCTCCCATGCTCACAAGCCTAATGTGGGTTAGCCTCCTAGTATATGCACACATAATGTGTATATAACATAGCACATATAATGTACATATAACAAGGAGTTAGAGTTATTTTCTGAACTCGGGCATGGATCTGGTTGATTATCCTTGTTGCTGGTCCACAACGGATGAGTCCATGGCTTTTTTATATGGATCTGTTGGTTGATCTTGCTGATCTTCAACGGAGAGTCCATCTAAATTTTCTTATGTGATTATATTGCCGGGTACTATGAGCTGGGAACTATTGAAAAGGCCCCTGAGTGAATAGGTGGTGAGTGTTCTAGTTTCCAATGATGCCATAGGTACACCAATGATGGAATGATTGGAAATTAGAATTCAAGCTAGATATTTTGGAGGATTATGATCAGTGATACTATGGTTTCATTAAAAGATTGTTTTAAAGACAGCTGAATCTGTGAAAACATGCAATTTCATATTGGGTGTGTAAGTGGTGTGGCTATCTTGAAGTTTGCTTGAAGCGTCGGCTAGGGGGCCGGGAACTCTTTTCCCTTGTACCCGGGGCAAAAACATAACCAATTGCATGTTTTCACAGCTGAATCTCTGAAAACATGCAATTTCATATTGGGTGTGTAAGTGGTGTGGCTATCTTAAAGTTTGCTTGAAGCACCGGCTAGGGGGCCGGGAACTCTTTTCCTTGGTACCCGGGGCAAAATATAACCAAATTCCTAAATGGATCCTATCACTACAGTGGTTGGGTGGTTGGCTAACCCATGGGATTGAGGGTGGACTGATGGATCCCTAAAATGAGACTCAATTATGTTATGTTACGATTGATGAGTAAATCCTGGATAAAAATTGTTCTATGGAAAAGAATCAATGGCTGTGCCTCTTGATGAGGAAAAAAGCATTGGTCTCTATGATCCAAGTGCAAGTCTCTTCCTTGATCTGACCATGTGACTTACGGGTTTGGTCGGATCAGTTTAGTTAAGGCTTTTGACTACGTTAGAATAAATTGTTCTATGGAAAAGAATCAATGGCTGTGCCTCTTGATGAGAAAAAAAGCATTGGTCTCTATGATCCAAGTGCAAGTCTCTTCCTTGATCTGACCATGTGACTTACGGGTTTGGTCGGATCAGTTTAGTTAGTTAAGGCTTTTGACTACGTTAGAATAAAAATAATATGGAGAAATCGCCTATGTCTGCTGGGCGAGGGAAGTTTTTACAGGTTTTGGAAGAGCCGAGGGATTAGTCTCTTGTCCGGATATCCATGGGCGAGGCCTCAAGTGAGAGGTTCTGCCCTGCACAAGAAGTTCTACTTCCGCTGCTAGCACTCCAGAATTCGTTGCGTGGAGGGGGCAGGGATCTTTCAAAAGAGCTCATGAGCTAGCTGAGCAAGTATTGATCCTAGCTGTACATGGGGTAAAGCTTCAAGAGCCATTGGCTCAGATGGGATTCTAAGGAGAGTACTATATTATGATAAGATACAGCCATGCTTGGCAGCATATCATGAGGAAGGCATTGGAGGACACTATGGAATAGATATCACCAAAAGGAAGGTTTGATGTGGCCACGCATGAATAGGGACATCACCCATTGGTGTGTAAGCTTTATAGAATGCCAAGCCTTCCAAAAAAGGATGCTAATGCTAGAGCCCATGCAGCATGTCATGAGTTATGGGGCATTTGAGAAATGGGGAGTAGATGTCATAGAACCTCTTCCACAAACCAAGAATAGGAAGCTGTATATCATTACTACAATAGACTATATGACTAGGTGGCCAGAGGCAAGGGCAACTAGTAAAGCAGATGCAAGGCAAGTAAGTCAATTTCTATTTGAGATGACTTGTTACTATAGATTTGGGGTTTCCTTGAAGTTGGTGGCAGACCAGGGCATAGAGCTTAGAGCTAATTTGATCCAAGATTTGACCAAGTTGTTGCATATCAAACACAGATTCACTACACCCTACCACCCCCAGTGCAATGGGTTGGTAAAGAGCTTTAATGGGGTTTGGTTAACACGTTCATACAACAATGCTCTAAAGACGCTCCCAAGTATTGAGCTTCGATGGATAGACAAGAGCATCTTGGTCAATTGGCCAAACCATAGAGAAAAGCCTTGTAACTATGTTTTGGGTGCCCCGAGTCACTTACTCCCAGGCGGCTCAGTGGGAAAAGGCTTGGAACTATAAAAGCCAATTTCTCTTGTTTGTAACTCATTCGCCCATTTGTGCAATAGAAGTAGAGTGTTCTCTCTCTCCCTCTCTCTTGTAACTCTAATCTAGCATGTGTGGTGTGCTTAAGGTTAGGGTTTGTGAGTAATTACTTGTTTCCTCTTGCTTCCCTCTTGCTTGAGTGATTAGGCTACCAACATGATCGTCTCCCGCTACAGAGACCCCACACGATCTTCGCAAGAGAGGTGGCACCACCCGTTGGATTAGAGAAACTACCTTGAGGTCGAGGTGACAATGAGTGCGGGAGGACGGCAGTGATGAGTGGCTACTGTGGAGCTCTTGAGCCTAGCTTGAGCTCGGCAGATAGGCAACTTCCCACAACACGTTAGGGGAGGGTTTTCTTAACATCTTTGGTGTTACTGCCGGGGAGTGCCAATCCCCATTACTTGTCTACACCATCTTTAATTTGAAACCGATGGAGTCTTCATAGCTCGGTACCAAGTAAGCTCTTTGGCATGTAGTTTTTT
The DNA here is from genome assembly GCF_041138505.1 of Cibotium barometz. NCBI lineage: Eukaryota > Viridiplantae > Streptophyta > Polypodiopsida > Cyatheales > Cibotiaceae > Cibotium > Cibotium barometz. The sequence continues at coordinate 21,116,007 of NC_141077.1, forward strand.
TATTTTTTTTTGATGAATTTTGATGTTTTGCATGGTTTTTGTTTATTTTCTTGTTGTGATTCATGGATAGCTTTGTGTTTAGAATAGGATTACTACTCGTTTGAGTGAAAAAACTTGAGATTTAGGTAATTAGAGAGCCTAATCAAGAGGATTTTTGCTTAAACCTAGACTATTTTTCTTAATTTTTAGCTTAATCGTGTTTCCTTTACTTAATTCCTTTGCATAGGTAGGTTAGCATTGTTAAATAGAACCCTAATCCACCAAAAAACCTTAAAAACCATAAACTATCTCTTAATTATCACTAATTATCACTAATCTACTAGTTAGTATGATTAGTAGACTTAAAGAATGCAAAAAACCATAAACTATCTCTTAATTATCACTAATCTACTAGTTAGTATGATTAGTAGACTTAAAGAATGCAAAAAACCAAAAAATTGATCCTAATTTCTTGTAATTAGACTAATTGGAGTGGCATTAGTGTTTTAAACACTTACCTTGACCCAAATCTATGTTTAGTACACTCCCATTAAGCCTTAATTAGTAAGAATTAGCACTAATTAGGTCTCATTTATCTAATTTTCTTTCTTTTGAGTGGGTTAATCAGAGACCTAATTAGTGAGATTATTTAGGGGTAATCACGTTTTGGATTAGCCTAAACATTGCTAATCCACCTATCAAATCCCCATGCTTAAACTCCTCACTAATTAGAAGTAATTTGATGGCAAAGAAGAGGGTTATAGAGTGATTAACAGTGGAATTAAGAAGACTAATCATTAGTAAGTTAGACTATCTCTAAATTAGTCAAAATCCACTTATTTAGAGGTAGCCTCTAACTTAAGCCTTATCCCACCCACCTTGCATTAATGAGGGGTCTCCCAATCACTTAAGCCTTATCCCACCCACCTTGCATTAATGAGGGGTCTCCCAATCACTTCCCTCCAAATTTAAAATTCAAATTCAAATTTCAAACTTGCCACGGTCATTCACACCTAAGGCTATGGGCATACGCTTCTAAGCGTTATGGCCGTACGAACCCAAGAACAAATTAAAAACATTTGCCACGATCGTACCTTCCTAAGCGTACGCCCGTACCAACCTAAGAGTACGAACGTACCATTACCAACAGGTAAGGTCGGAGCCTCCATTTACACTCAAGGCCAAGGAAGATCCGTTCGCCCACCAATATGATGTTGAAAAATTGTAAGGTCCCTCCCAAGCCATGTATGTATGTGTCTCTTTTAATATAGATTTCAATAAGGAAAGAGAGTGTACTTAGAGAAGAGTGAGACAATAAGGCTAGCAACATTCGGAAAGTGTTAGAATAAAAATATTAGCTCCAAAAATCCTAAAAGAAATAAGAAGACAAGAATAGTTCTATTAAGAGATAAGTATCTCCAAAAATAGAATTTTGAATTTAGGTGATAAGAGGTCATATTTAGAGTACTTTTACATATTTAGAGTCCATGCATACTAAAAATGTGGAAAAGCAACATGTTTCTAAAGATGGCGCGTTTGTAGCTATATACATACGTTTTTTCCTATTCTACCTGCCGCAAATACTTGTAGAACAAATGGCTTCCGGTTCTTTTGATTGGTTATATGACCATATTCTGAGTTTTTATCAGAGAGTTATGACTGAAACAATTTGCTGATTCTGTCAGGGTCTCTACACAAGAAAAACTGTAAGAAGGCAGCAAGTAGCTTCAAGGTAATCCTAGAGCTTGAGATGTATATATCCCTTCATTCTTATCTAATATCTTAGAAAAGAAGCTTAGATTGCTATGGTCTTTCTTTCGGAGGAAGAGACCAAAACTCCATAGCTTTTCTTTTAAAGAAAGAACAGTATGCTGTAGCCCTGCAAGAGAAGGCTATTTTGCCATAGACCTTCGAAAGAGAGAAAAGACACAATACGAGTGAGAGGAGATAAAGCTTGGAGATGATCGGATGATTTCAATCGTAAGAAAAGGTATTAGAAGACTCTATTCTCATATGTCAAGTTCTAAAGCTCTTGTTATTGAGCAAAGGTGACGATAAACGACAAATTTCTATAAGGTCTATACATATTTTGTTTTTCAATTACATATCATTCTTAGGGGTTGAGGTATGGCCCCAGCTTCTCTATTAATTGTTAATAGTGATCTATTTGATTGATTTACTAGTTAAAGTTTGTATTCTTTTAAACAATAGCATATGCCTTAAATAAAGAATGTCTTATCGCAATCTCAAGTTGAAATGCAAAAATCTTTATGAAAAGGATTGTGTTCTTAAGAAGGTAACATGGATTCTAGTCCTATGGTTTAGTTGAGTAAATGGATTGTTATCTTGGTTAAATTAAGGTACACATACAACTCTCCATGCCTTGACACTGCCCCATTCTTGTGCTTATATATCCAGACAGCGGAGACGTTAGTAAGGCTCAGAGTTGCCCCATGGTATCCCTCATACCATTGGGAGAATGAGGTGGTTCGCCGATTAAGGCGAGTGATTGTGATACTGCCTAGTTCTGAGGGCCCAGGCTAGTACGGTGAATTAGCCCACCCTAGTGCGCACACATCCCTCTGAGGCGGGAGGATCCAGTGAGACGGAGCCTGAGAGGGCGACAGCAGGTCGGCTTGAGTCCTCGTCGCCTACGACCGATGATGAGGTGTATGGTCCCGTAGGGTTTTGCCCAGCATGTAGAGGCTGGAAGGTCGAATTCTAGATCATCGGCGGTATAAAGGAAACGAATAAAAGAGCCGGTTTGGCTTGTATGAAATTGTTTCATATATAAACTTTTTTTTTATAAATCTTTTCTTGGCAATATTGTATTGTGTAAAAAGGCTGTTTTAACAAACCTTGTGAAAAGGGCCTTAATTAAGAAACATGTTTATCTATGTCAAACAGTGTGGTAGGATTAATTCGAAAACAAATTGATGCGTGAGTAGGGTGGAAAGTGGGAGGATGGAATGCCCCGACAGCACCATCCTACGGACGGGTAGACCCGATTAGTCGGGTAGCTTTCCAACATATTAAGTGAAAGCCCTACGTTAGATAAATAGGTTCTCGGACAATTCTATTCTAGAAGACTAGGCCAGCAGCAGCTGTGCCTTGCATGGATGAGGAAAAAAGCGTTGTCTCTAGGAATCAAGACTAGTAGTTGCCCAAATTATGGTCAATTACCCTATGGGTGATTTTATTTTTAGAAGACCACGCTCCCCCTATGCAGGATAGAACTAGGTCTTACCTATGAATCATATCCTTGAATCTCTACATGGTCAAGGTGTCGATGAGTAGGAAATTTTCTCCAAGATAAGACTTAGTGGAGTATCTTAAGTGTTTTCCCTATTTTGGAAGGGGGGAACCTTACAAGTGGTATCAGAGCCGATCTTAGTTCCTAGGATTTGTTTTTCGAAGGAAGGGATTAAATCAAGTGATTGTTTATTATATGAGGATGAATCAATCATCTCTACTGGCCATAGAAGTGACTTGAATATCCTCACATGTTGAGACAATCATCCTATGAAATTGTGCTTGTATCTTGGGGGTGCACACGCACGATATTTGTACACTAAATTTGAGAAACAAGAGTGGGGAGGAAACCTTTTGAGGAAAAACATAGGGTGATCAAATTAAGAAACTAGTGAGAGACTAAATAGAAGGATAGACCGAAACTTTGTTTAGAGACATTTTTAGGATATATCTCATTAGTTTGCATATTATAAATTATTAAGATTATAACTCCATTAAGGTTTGAATAGTTGACGTGTGAATGCCATCCATTGGATGCTTTACACTAGGACAATCATCCAAGATCTTGAATCCATCTCACACAAACATGGGTCTCCGATGTGTAATTCCTAGAGGATCATGCTCTTAGATGTGTTAATCCCAAGATACTAGATGTGTAATTTTTAGAAAACTAATCATCTCAGATGTGTCAATCCTGATAATCTTAGGATGTGTCAATCCCAAGGCACCAGATATGTAATTCTCAAAAAAATGAAGGTCTCAAATGTATTAATCCTGATTGCCTTCAAATGTGGGGCTATGATAAGTATTTGATAGTTTTGAACTCTTAATGGATACAATGAAAGAAGCAAGCTCACCCTTGCTCGTGTCTAAAAATCGTAAGAAATGCCAAATTAGTTGGAAGCATTGTTGTCAATCTAACCACTAGAACCAAAATCAGTTATGGGATGCCATGAAATTACACCTTCGTGAAAGGTTTTGTCCTCTAGGATTTTGAGAAATAAAATGAATGAATTTTTGGAGCTAACCCAAGAAAGGAAGACCCTAAAAGAATACCACCAAACTTTTGTCAAACTTCTCCGATTCGCTCTAGAGATGGATGAGGTAACTCTTCTCCATCGATTCATTTGGAAGCTTAATCTACCTTTGAATAACCTCATCAAGAATGTAAAACTATTCTCTATTTCAGAAGCCATAATTATAGCCAGAGACTATGATAAAGTTTTTTAATATAGAAAGTGTCGAGAAGGACATGAGTCCTTCCATGATAATCAAGAAGAGGTCTCCTAATTCAAGAGGAACGTCAAGCCCACCCCTGGCTACAAGGAATCATGAGCTAGAGCAAAAACTAGGTCAGGAAATAGAGATAGCACGATAAAAGATAACCGAATTCAACAAGTATTTCTATGAGTAAAATTAGGTCGAGAAATAGAGATAGCAGGGTTAAAGATAACCGAATTCAACAAGTATTTCTATGAGTAAATAGAAGAGGATTGGTGCAAGATTCATGTGAAGTAATGTGCATGAATAGAGGTATTCTACAAGACGATACTAAGATTATGAAATTGCTATCATAGGTTAGATTGCATAAAGGATTGATTCCCTTACGTTTCTCCATGACAATTTGTTAAGTATCATATTACATGGGGGTATAGAATAAGGAATTCAACGGTTCATAGCATTTGAGAGGTATATGGATGCATGAAAAGGCCAATTAACTTTAGAATAATAGACATTTTGGAGGCACAACAAAACAAGCCAAACACATGAAATAAGGGACTCGGAACAATGTTTAGATAAAAGAAGATTTATACCTAGTGGGGACACGACTGTGAAAGAGACAGGAGGATTTACTTAGGTACTTCCCCAGCTCACGAGATGAGGACATCTCGAATCTTTTAAGTGGGGGAGATTGTAAGGTCCCTCCCAAGCGCCATGTATGTATGTGTCTCTTTTAATATAGATTTCAATAAGAAAAGAGAGTGTACTTAGAGAAGAGTGAGACAATAAGGCTAGAAACATTAGAAAAGTGTTAGAATAAAAATATTAGCTCCAAAAATCCTAAAAGAAATGAGAAGACAAGAATAGTTCTATTATAAGAGATAAGTATCTCCAAAAATAGAATCTCGAATTTAGGTGATAAGAGGTCATATTTAGAGTACTTTTACATATTTAGAGTCCATGTATACTAAAAATGTGGAAAAGCAATGTGTTTCTAAAGATGGCGTGTTTGTGGCTATATACATACGTTTTTGCCTATTCTACCCACGGGCCCTTGTAGAACAAATGGCTTCCGGTTCTTTTGACTGTTTATATGATCATATTCTGAGTTTTTAAAGAGTTATGGCCGAAACCATTTGCTGATTCTGTCAGGGTCTCTACATAGGAAAAACTATAAGAAGGCAGCAAGTAGCTTCAAGGTAATCCTAGAGCTTGAGATGTATATATCCTTTCATTCTTATCTAATATCTTAGAAAAGAAGCTTAGATTGCTATGGTCTTTTGGAGGAAGGGACCAAAACTCCATAGCTTTTCTTTTAAAGAAAAAATAGTATGCCGTAGCGCTGCAAGAGAAGGCTATTTTGCCATAGACCTTTGAAAGAGAGAAAAGTCACAGTACGAGTGAGAGGAGATAAAGCTTGGGGATGATCGGATGACTTCAATCATAAGAGAAGGTATTAGAAGACTCTATTCTCATATGTCAAGTTCTAAAGCTCTTGTTATCAAGCAAAGGTAGCGATAAACGACAAATTTCTATAAGGTCTATACATTTTTTTTTTTCAATTACATATCATTCTTAGGGGTTGAGGTATGGCCCCCCCGGCTTCTCTATTAATTGTTAATAGTGATCTATTTGATTGATTTACTAGTTAAAGTTTGTATTCTTTTAAACAATAGCATATGCCTTAAATAAAGAATGTCTTATTGTGCAATCTCAAGTTGAAATGCAAAAATCTTTGTGAAAAGGATTGTTTTCTTAAGAAGGTAATATGGATTCTAGTCCTATGGTTTAGTTGAGTAAATGGATTGTTATCTTGGTCAAATTGAGGTACACGTACAACTCTCCCTGCCTTGACACTGTCTCGTTTTTCTTGTGCTTGTATAGCCAGACGAACGACGGAGATGTTAGTAAGGCCCGGAGTTTCCGCATGGTATCCCTCATACCATTGGGAGAATGAGGTGGTTCGCCGATTAAGGCGAGTGATTGTGATGCTCCCTAGTTCTGAGGGCCCAGGCTAGTGCGGTGAATTAGCCCATCCTAGTGCGCACACTACCTCTGAGGCGGGAGGATCCCGTGATGCAGCGTGAGAGGGCGACAGGCTGGCTTGAGTCCTTGTCGCTTGCAGCCGATAATGAGGTGTATGAATCTCTCCATGGTCAAGGTGTCAATGAGTAGGAAATTTTCTCCAAGATAAGACTTAGTGGAGTATCTTAAGTGTTTCCCCTATTTTGGAAGGGGGGAACCTTACAAGTGGTATCAGAGCTGATCTTAGTTCCTAGGATTTGTTTTTCAAAGGTTAATTGTCAAGGGATTAAAACAAGTGATTGTTTATTATATGAGGACGAATCAATCATCTCTACTGGCCATAGAAGTGACTTGAATATCCTCACATGTTGAGACAATCATCCTATGAAATTGTGCTTGTATCTTGGGGGTGCACACGCAAGATATTTGTACACTAAATTTGAGAAATAAGAGTGGGGAGGAAACCTTTTGAGGAAAAACATAGGGCGATCAAATTAAGAAACTAGTGAGAGACTGAATAGAAGGATAGACCGAAACTTTGTTTAGAGACATTTTTAGGATATATCTCATTAGTTTGCATGTTATAAATTATTAAGATTATAACTCCATTAAGGCTTGAATAGTTGACGTGTGAATGCCATCCATTGAATGCTTTACACTAGGAAAATCATCCAAGATCTTGAACCCATCTCAGACAAACATGGGTCTCCGATGTGTAATTCCTAGAGGATCATGCTCTTAGATGTGTTAATCCCAAGATACTAGATGTGTAATTTTTAGAAAACTAATCATCTCAGATGTGTTAATCCCAAGGCACCAGATGTGTAATTCTCAAAAAAATGAAGGTCTCAGATGTATTAATCCTGACTGCCTTCAAATGTGGTGCTATGATAAGTATTTAATAGTTTTGAACTCTTAATGGATACAATGAAAGAAGCAAGCTCACCCTTGCTCGCGTCTTAAAATCATAAGAAATGCCGAATTAAATGGAAGCATTGTTGTCAATCTAACCACTAGAACCAGAATCGGTTATGGGATGCCATGAAATTACACCTTCGTGAAAGGTTTTGTCCTCCAGGATTTTGAGAGGATAAAATGAATGAATTTTTGGAGCTAACCCAAGAAAGGAAAACCCTAAAAGAATACCACCAAACTTTTGTTAAACTTCTCCGATTTGCTCTAGAGATGGATAAGGTAACTCTTCTCGATCGATTTATTTGGAAGCTTAATCTACCTTTAAATAACCTCATCAAGAATGTAAAACTAATCTCTATTTCAGAAGCTATAATTATAGCCAGAGACTGTGATAAAGTTTTTTTATATAGAAAGTGTCGAGAAGGACATGAGTCCTTCCATGTTAATCAAGAAGAGGCCTCCTAATTCAAGAGGAACGTCAAGCCCACCCCTGGCTACAAGGAATCATGAGCTAGAGCAAAAATTAGGTCAACAAATAGAGATAGCAGGGTTAAAGATAACCGAATTCAACAAGTATTTCTATGAGTAAATAGAAGAGGATCGGTGCAAGATTCATGTGAAGTAATGTGTATGATGAATAGAGGTATTCTACAAGACGATACTAAGATTATGAAATTGCTATCATAGGTTAGATTGTGTAAAGGATTGATTCCCTTACGTTTCTCCATGACAATTTGTTAAGTACCATATTACATGGGGGTATAGAATAAGAAATTCGAAGGTTCATAGCATTTGAGAGGTATATGGATGCATGAACTTAGGATAATAAGGCCAATTAACTTTAGAATAATAGACATTTTGGAGGCACAACAAAACAAGACAAACACATGAAATAAGGGACTCGGAACAATGTTTAGATAAAAGAAGATTTATACCTAGTGGGGACACCACTTTGAAAGAGACAGGAGGATTTACTTAGATACTACCCCAGCTCGCGAGATTAGGATATCTCGAATCTTTTAAGTGGGTGAGATTTTAAGGTCCCTCCCAAGCCATGTATGTATGTGTCTCTTTTAATATAGATTTCAATAAGGAAAGAGAGTGTACTTAGAGAAGAGTGAGACAATAAGGCTAGAAACATTAGGAAAGTGTTAGAATAAAAATATTAGCTCCAAAAATCCTAAAAGAAATAAGAAGACAAGAATAGTTCTATTATAAGAGATAAGTATCTCCAAAAATAGAATTTTGAATTTAGGTGATAAGAGGTCATATTTAGAGTACTTTTACATATTTAGAGTCTATGCATACTGAAAATGTGAAAAAGCAACGTGTTTCTAAAGATGGCGCGTTTGTGGCCATATACATATGTTTTTGCCTATTCTACTCGTGTGTCCTTGTAGAACAAATGGCTTCCGGTTCTTTTGACTATTTATATGACCATATTTTGAGTTTTTATCAAAGAGTTATGGCCGAAACAATTTGTTGATTCTGTCAGGGTCTCTACATAGGAAAAACTGTAAGAAGGTAGTAAGTAGCTTCAAGGTAATCCTAGAGCTTGAGATATATATATCCCTTCATTCTTATCTAATATCTTAGAAAAGAGGCTTAGATTGCTATGGTCTTTCGGAGGAAGAGACCAAAACTCCATAGCTTTTCTTTTAAAGAAAGAATAGTATGCCGTAGCCCGGCAAGAGAAAGGCTATTTTGCCATAGACCTTCGAAAGAGAGAAAAGTCACAGTACGAGTGAGAGGAGATAAATCTTGGGGATGATCGGATGATTTCAATCATAAGAGAAGGTATTAGAAGACTCTATTCTCATATGTCAAGTTCTAAAGCTCTTGTTATCAAGCAAAGGTAACGATAAACGATAAATTTCTATAAGGTCTATACATATTTTGTTTTTCAATTACATATCATTCTTAGGGGTTGAGGTATGGCCCCCCGGCTTCTCTATTAATTGTTAATAATGATCTATTTGTTTGATTTACTAGTTAAAGTTTGTATTCTTTTAAACAATAGCATATGCCTTAAATAAAGAATGTCTTATTGTGCAATCTCAAGTTGAAATGCAAAAATCTTTGTGAAAAGGATTGTTTTCTTAAGAAGGTAACATGGATTCTAGTCCTATGGTTTAGTTGAGTAAATGGATTGTTATCTTGGTTAAATTGAGGTACACGTACAACTCTCAATGCCTTGACATTGCCCCGGTTTTCTTGTGCTTGTATAGTCGGACGGCAGAGACGTTAGTAAGGCCCAGAGTTGTCTCCTGGTATCCCTCATACCATTGGGAGAATGAGGTGGTTCACCGATTAAGGTGAGTGATTGTGATGCTGCCTAGTTTTGAGGGCCCAAGCTAGTGCGGTGAATTAGTGCATCCTAGTGCACACACATCTCTCTCAGGTGGGAGGATCCAGCGACGTAGCCTGAGAGGGCAACAGGCCGGCTTGAGTCCTTATCGCCTGCAGCCGCCGACAATGAGGTGTATGGTCCTGTAGGGTCTTGCCCAGCATGTAGGCTGGAAGGCTGAATTCTAGATCATCAACGGTATAAAGGAAAAGAATAAGAGAGCTGGTTTGGCTTGTATGAAATTGATTCATGTATAAACTTTTTTTTTCTAAATCTTATCTTGGCATTATTGTATTGTGTAAAAAGGTTGTTTAAACAAACCTTGTAAAAAGGGCCTTAATTAAGGAACATATTTATCAGTGTGGTAGGATTAATTAGAAAACAAATTGATGCATGAGAAGGGTGGAAAGTGGGAGGGTGGAATGTCCCGATGGCACCATCCTACGGACGGGTAAACCTAATTAGCCGGGTAGCTTTCCAACATATTAAGTGAAAGCCCTACGTTAGATAAGTAGGTTCTCAGACAATTCTATTCTAGAAGACTAGGCCAGCAGCAGCTGTGCCTTGCATGGCTGAGGAAAAAAGCGTTGTCTCTAGGAATCAAGACTAGTAGTTGCCCAAATTATGGTCAATTACCCTATGGGTGATTTGATTTTTAGAAGACCATGCTCCCCCTGTGCGAGATAGAACTGGGTCTTACCTATGAATCGTATCCTTGAATCTCTGCATGGTCAAGGTGTCTATGAGTAGGAAATTTTCTCCAAGATAAGACTTAGTGGAGTATCTTAAGTGTTTCCCTATTTTGGAAGGGGGGAACCTTACAAGTCGTATCAGAGTCGATCTTAGTTCCTAGGATTTGTTTTTCAAAGGTTAACTATCAAGGGATTAAAACAAGTGATTGTTTATAATATGAGGACGAATCAATCATCTCTGCTGTGGCCAAAAAAATGACTTGAATATCCTCACATGTTGAGACAATCATCCTATGAAATTGTGCTTGTATCTTGGGGGTGCACACGCAAGATATTTGTACACTAAATTTGAGAAATAAGAGTGGGAAGGAAACCTTTTGAGGAAAAACATAGGGTGATCAAATTAAGAAACTAGTGAGAGACTGAATAGAAGGATAGACCGAAACTTTGTTTAGAGACATTTTTAGGATATATCTCATTAGGTTGCATATTATAAATTATTAAGATTATAACTCCATTAAGGTTTGAATAGTTGACATGTGAATGCCATCCATTGGATGCTTTACACTAGGACAATCATCCAAGATCTTGAACCCATCTCAGACAAACATGGTTCTCCGATGTGTAATTCCTAGAGGATCATGCTCTTAGATGTGTTAATCCCAAGATACTAGATGTGTAATTTTTAGAAAACTAATCATCTCACATGTGTCAATCCTGATAATCTTTGGATGTGTCAATCCCAAAGCACCAGATGTGTAATTCTCAAAAAAATGAAGGTCTCAGATGTAATAATCCTGACTGCCTTCAAATGTGGTGCTATGATAAGTATTTGATAGTTTTGAACTTTTAATGGATACAATGAAAGAAGCAAGCTCACCCTTGCTTGCGTCATCGTAAGAAATGCCAAATTAGTTGGAAGCATTGTTGTCAATCTAACCACTAGAACCAGAATCAATTATGGGATGCCATGAAATTACACCTTCGTGAAAGGTTTTGTCCTCCAAGATTTCGAGAGGATAAAATGAATGAATTTTTGGAGCTAACCCAACAAAGGAAGACCCTAAAAGAATACCACCAAACTTTTGTTAAACTTCTCCGATTTGCTCTAGAGATGGATGAGGTAACTCTTCTCCATCGATTCAATTGGAAGCTTAATCTATCTTTGAATATAACCTCATCAAGAATGTAAAACTATTCTCTATTTCAGAAGCCATAATTATAGCCAGAGACTATGATAAAGTTTTTTAATATAGAAAGTGTCGAGAAGGACATGAGTCCTTCCATGTTAATCAAGAGGTCTCCTAATTCAAGAGGAACATCAAGCCCACCCCTGGCTACAAGGAATCATGAGCTAGAGCAAAAATTAGGTCAGTAAATAGAGATAGCACGATAAAAGATAACCGAATTCAACAAGTATTTCTATGAGTAAAATTAGGTCGAGAAATAGAGATAGCAGGGTTAAAGATAATCGAATTCATCAAGTATTTCTAGCAAGATTCATGTGAAGTAATGTGCATGATGAATAGAGGTATTCTACAAGACGATACTAAGATTATGAAATTGCTATCATAGGTTAGATTGTGTAAAGGATTGATTCCCTTACGTTTCTCCATGACAATTTGTTAAGTACCATATTACATGGGGGTATAGAATAAGGAATTTGAAGGTTCATAGCATTTGAGAGGTATATGGATGCATGAATTTAGGATAATAAGGCCAATCAACTTTAGAATAATAGACATTTTGGAGGCACAACAAAACAAGACAAACACATGAAATAAGGGACTCGGAACAATGTTTAGATAAAAGAAGATTTATACCTAGTGGGGACACCACTTTGAAAGAGACAGGAGGATTTACTTAGATACTACCCCAGCTCGTGAGATTAGGACATCTCGAATCTTTTAAGTGGGTGAGATTTTAAGGTCCCTCCCAAGCCATGTATGTATGTGTCTCTTTTAATATAGATTTCAATAAGGAAAGAGAGTGTACTTAGAGAAAAGTGAGACAATAAGGCTAGAAACATTAGGAAAGTGTTAGAATAAAAATATTAGCTCCAAAAATCCTAAAAGAAATAAGAAGACAAGAATAGTTCTATTATAAGAGATAAGTATCTCCAAAAATAGAATTTTGAATTTAGGTGATAAGAGGTCATATTTAGAGTACTTTTACATATTTAGAGTCTATGCATACTAAAGATGTGGAAAAGCAACGTGTTTCTAAAGATGGCACGTTTGTGGCCATATACATACGTTTTTGCCTATTCTACCCGTGTGTCCTTGTAGAACAATGGCTTCCGGTTCTTTTGACTATTTATATGACCATATTTTGAGTTTTTATCAAAGAGTTATGGCCGAAACAATTTGCTGATTCTGTCAGGGTCTCTACATAGGAAAAACTGTAAGAAGGTAGTAAGTAGCTTCAAGGTAATCCTAGAGCTTGAGATATATATATCCCTTCATTCTTATCTAATATCTTAGAAAAGAGGCTTATATTGCTATGGTCTTTCGGAGGAAGAGACCAAAACTCCATAGCTTTTCTTTTAAAGAAAAGCTAGGATGCCGTAGTCCGGCAAGAGAAAGGCTATTTTGCCATAGACCTTCGAAAGAGAGAAAAGTCACAGTACGAGTGAGAGGAGATAAAGTTTGGGGATGATCGAATGATTTCAATCATAAGAGAAGGTATTAGAAGACTCTATTCTCATATGTCAAGTTCTAAAGCTCTTGTTATCAAGCAAAGGTAACGATAAACGATAAATTTCTATAAGGTCTATACATATTTTGTTTTTCAATTACATATCATTCTTAGGGGTTGAGGTATGGCCCCCCCGGCTTCTCTATTAATTGTTAATAATGATCTATTTGTTTGATTTACTAGTTAAAGTTTGTATTCTTTTAAACAATAGCATATTCCTTAAATAAAGAATGTCTTATTGTGCAATCTCAAGTTGAAATGCAAAAATCTTTGTGAAAAGGATTGTTTTCTTAAGAAGGTAACATGGATTCTAGTCCTATGGTTTAGTTGAGTAAATGGATTGTTATCTTGGTTAAATTGAGGTACACGTACAACTCTCCCTGCCTTGACACTACCTCGTTTTTCTTGTGCTTGTATAGCCAGACGAATGACGGAGATGTTAGTAAGGCCCGGAGTTTCCCCATGGTATCCCTCATACCATTGGGAGAATGAGGTGGTTCGCCGATTAAGGCAAGTGATTGTGATGCTCCCTAGTTCTGAGGGCCCAGGCTAGTGCGGTGAATTAGCCCATCCTAGTGTGCACACTACCTCTGAGGCGGGAGGATCCCGTGATGCAGCGCCTGAGAGGGCGACAGGTTGGCTTGAGTCCTTGTCGCCTGCAGCCGACAATGAGGTGTATGAATCTCTCCATGGTCAAGGTGTCAATGAGTAGGAAATTTTCTCCAAGATAAGACTTAATCAATCATCATCTACTGTGGCCATAAAAGTGACTTGAATATCCTCACATGTTGAGACAATCATCCTATGAAATTGTGCTTGTATCTTGGGGGTGCACACGCAAGATATTTGTATACTAAATTTGAGAAATAAGAGTGGGGAGGAAACCTTTTGAGGAAAAACATAGGGTGATCAAATTAAGAAACTAGTGAGAGACTGAATAGAAGGATAGACCGAAACTTTGTTTAGAGACATTTTTAGGATATATCTCATTAGGTTGCATATTATAAATTATTAAGATTATAACTCCATTAAGGTTTGAATAGTTGACATGTGAATGCCATCCATTGGATGCTTTACACTAGGACAATCATCCAAGATCTTGAACCCATCTCAGACAAACATGGGTCTCCGCCGATGTGTAATTCCTAGAGGATCATGCTCTTAGATGTGTTAATCCCAAGATACTAGATGTGTAATTTTTAGAAAACTAATCATCTCACATGTGTCAATCCTGATAATCTTTGGATGTGTCAATCCCAAGGCACCAGATGTGTAATTCTCAAAAAAATGAAGGTCTCAGATGTAATAATTATCCTGACTGCCTTCAAATGTGGTGCAACAACCCTAATCCTGACTGCCTTCAAATGTGGTGCTATGATAAGTATTTGATAGTTTTGAACTTTTAATGGATACAATGAAAGAAGCAAGCTCACCCTTGCTTGCGTCATCGTAAGAAATGCCAAATTAGTTGGAAGCATTGTTGTCAATCTAACCACTAGAACCAGAATCAATTATGGGATGCCATGAAATTACACCTTCGTGAAAGGTTTTGTCCTCCAAGATTTCGAGAGGATAAAATGAATGAATTTTTGGAGCTAACCCAACAATGGAAGACCCTAAAAGAATACCACCAAACTTTTGTTAAACTTCTCCGATTTGCTCTAGAGATGGATGAGGTAACTCTTCTCCTCGATTCAATTGGAAGCTTAATCTACCTTTGAATAACCTCATCAAGAATGTAAAACTATTCTCTATTTTAGAAGCCATAATTATAGCTAGAGACTATGATAAAGTTTTTTAATATAGAAAGTGTCAAGAAGGACATGTCCTTCCATGTTAATCAAGAAGAGGTCTCCTAATTCAAGAGGAATGTCAAGCCCACCCCTGGCTACAAGGAATCATGAGCTAGAGCAAAAATTAGGTCAGTAAATAGAGATAGTATGATAAAAGATAACCGAATTCAACAAGTATTTCTATGAGTAAAATTAGGTCGAGAAATAGAGATAGCAGGGTTAAAGATAATCGAATTCAACAAGTATTTCTATGAGTAAATAGAACAGGATTGGTGCAAGATAGAAGAGGATTGGTGCAAGATTCATGTGAAGTAATGTGCATGATGAATAGAGGTATTCTACAAGACGATACTAAGATTATGAAATTGCTATCATAGGTTAGATTGCGTAAAGGATTGATTCCCTTACGTTTCTCCATGACAATTTGTTAAGTATCATATTACATGGGGGTATAGAATAAGGAATTCAAAGGTTCATAGCATTTGAGAGGTATATGGATGCATGAACTTAGGATAATAAGGCCAATTAACTTCAGAATAATAGACATTTTGGAGGCACAACAAAACAAGACAAACACATGAAATAAGGGACTCGGAACAATGTTTAGATAAAAGAAGATTCTACGAACTTGCCCACACCCAACCCATGGGCACAATTCGCCCAGCCTTTTTTTCCATCAAAGCCTTGACCATGACACTCCCCCTCGCCCCTTGACTTCGTCACACTAAACCAAGGGGTAGTGCTACAAATGGCTAAGCTTATCCAACCACTCAAAGATAAATTCAAGGGTAAGATCACACATCTCACCACTTGGGCTAATCAATACAAAACCCTCTTTAGGGGTGCTGACCAATAAACACAAACAAAAAAAAAGTCTAGGTGATTAGGACCATGTGCACACCTTTTACCCTCGCCCATGCACAACACCTGCGATTCTCACTGGGCTCTATCTTATGCGCACACACCACACAAATCTTCATCATCGACAACCATCCAGGTACATCTCTTGATGGGGGGACCATGGTGGGCATAAACCTGGTCAATGGTATGACCTATCGCTTAATTCTTAATCGCCCCCACTTCACGCGAATAATTGTGCTTCATGCCTAATCAATCATACCCTTAACTTCTTCTTTAACTCAACCCCTATGGATCATCGCCATCAATTACCACGCCTATCAACATAGGATCCCAGCACTCCAATGATAGAAGAAGACAAAGCACTATATAAAAAGAGACAACACTGCAAATTGATACCTCCATGGAAGCCAAGATGCCCATTACGTTGTCTTAAAAAAGATGCTAGAGCTTCATGAACATCACCATCGACATCATACATCATCTTGGAGCGCAAGTAGTCTCCATACAAGTTGCCTCCTCGTCCCTCCGAAATTCCCCCCTTGCCACGTGCTTACTAACACCATTGTTTACTAACTTCTCTTTAATCATGCCACCTACCACTGGGATACTGGTCATTAAGTATTCCATGCTAGTCTACTCATTTAAGTACTCTGACTCCTCTAATGAGGATGTCCTGCCACAAAGGCAACAAAAAAGAAAAACACCAAAATCAAAATAACTGCCTCAGGGTGACAACGAGTGCGGGAGGACAGCGGTGACAAGCGGCTATGGTGGAGCTCTTGAGCCTAGCTTGAGCTTGGCAGATAGGAAACTTACCACGACACCTTAGGGTAGGGTTTCCTTAATAGGTTTTTATAGAGGCTACTATTCAAGCTTGTAGAGGATCACCCTAGAGACTGGAATCTGTATCTAGATAGAGCATTGTGGGCTTGTAGGTTTCAGAGAAGCATGCAACAAATTTCACAGCCTTTCATTTGGTTTATGGGGAGGTCTATGTTTTACCTATCAATGTCATGTTGCTATCTCTGGGTTTTATGCTGCAACATGGTGTAGAATAGGAGGAGAAAGAGAAGAACAGATGGGCCAAGATGCATGCTCTTTTACTGAACAGAAATGAAGCAATCAAATGGTATGAAGGGGTAAGTCAAAAAAGGATAGAGAAGTTCAATGAAAAGTTATGGAACAAGGGTCTGAAAAAGGGCATGTTGGTTTTAAGGTATAACAGTTCTCTTGGCACCACTTTTCAAACCAAGTTCAGGGTAAGATGGGAAGGGCCCTATGTGATACATCAAGCCTTGTCCAATGGAAGCTACCAGCTCAAGGATCTAGATGGCGAACTACATGCCAGTAGAGTAATTGTCCTAAGGTTCAAGCCTTATCACATCAGGATCATGTGAGGTATACATGATGGTGTTCCACTTTGGGTTTGTAAAAAATGTGAGGAAAATTTTGTGATGCTTGAAAAAGGATCAGAGCCCCAGCAGGAAGCCCATGTAGGTGTAAATATGAGAAAAAGTAGCTACAGCAGAAGGTAGTCCTTAGATTTTTATGGTTTGGTGCTTCATATTAGATGATTGAGATGCATGTAGAGAGTCATGAAAATAAGATGTGGCTGGTGATGATCATGATGATGATATATGATTATCTATATCTGACATCCACATAGAGTTTGTTCATGATGTGATAACATAGGCTGATTGGGAGTTTAAGTCTGAGAGAGGATGGTTGTGAATAGCCATAGCATGTTTATGATGTAGGGATGATGAGATAAGTGGGTGTATATATGATGTTGTTAAGGATGTTGAGATAAGTGGGTGTATATATAATGTTGTTAAGGATGACTCATGGCTGATCATGTGAATGGGGATGGTGCATTAGCATATACATCCAATATTTTTACTAAGTGGAAGTCCAATTGGTATGGAGGAAAGGCACCACCAATCGGGGAAGAGGGATGAACTGGCAAATTGAGAATAGTAAGTGTGTGTGATTGCTAATTTGGAATGTAGGGGTACACAGAGCAGAAGAGACAGGAAAACAAATTGTTTTTTTACATAGCATAGGATATAAAGAGCTGAGACTCTAGATGAGCAAAGGGAGCTGGACTGATGATGAATTGAGGAAGATCGACCTGTGTCAAAGGTTGTGATTGGGAGTTGCAGAGTTTTTTTTTGGAAAATTGGAGTCCGCAGGATTCTAAACCAAAGTTTGAAGCCCAAGTGAATTGGGGAGACTGAGCATCTGGGGCATCTACTATGTTAGAAAATGGTTCTTATCCAAAACTTCTATTTTGGTGATTGGAATTCGTATCAGTTTTGTGGACTGGCTATTACTTGTTGGAAGCTCATCAAAGAGGACTTCATCTTCTTTAGTGTATACAAGAAATTCATCCTCTGAAGTGTAATGTTGTCCATCATTTTTTTTGTCTTGTTTTTGTGAATTCTATTAAGAAGCGATTGCTGTAAACTTTGTATATAACAACAGAGAGTCGTGAATTCTATTAAGAAGCAATTGTTGTAATTGTATCTAACAAAGAGTTGTGAGAGAGTCCCAAGTGAAGGTACTTAATGGTTCCATGTTTAAATAGTGGGCTATATATAATGAATTTTGAGTCTTAACCCTGTGTATGTCTTGAGCAAGAGGAATCAAACTTTGGTTCAACTCCATCAATTTAGAGGGCTTGGATAGGCTATAGGGATCAAGCATGAATTGCTAGCTTGGATTGAGTCTCTAAATTGTACGACACATTTGATGAAGATCATCAATTGGTATCTAGATCTAATCTCAGGGTCCTGTTGGGACAGAATCAGGGGGGGAATCATAGCAACAAAGAAGGGATGATGTGTTTTTGATCTAGATGTCATAAGGAGTACAAAGGGTGGGTTTCTCAAAACTCTCATGAGGAGAGGCAACCTGGCTCGGACAAATCTGAAGCCAAGATGACTATGGAGATGGGTAGATTTGGGTTTGAATAAGGGATTGTTTACATGACTAGAGAGTGCTTAGTTCAAAACAATTAGGCTGAGTTGTTATTACATTGAAAGGGGGAAGGAACCATCATTTTCCTAGGAGATAGGAGAGATACATTTGAGTTGATTGATCATCCTAGCATCATCTCAAGGTTGTTCTTAGTGGAGAGAATGAAATAGTATCAAAGATGATCATGGAAAGGAATCATATGATGGTGTTTATCTGAAATGTGAGGGGTGTGAGAATATCTGGACTTAAAGGATTAGGAAGATGCCATAAGCTGGGTCAACCTTCTCAGAGCAAGCAAGACAGGTCTAGTTTAAATAGGAAGGTTGTTATATAGTCAAAAGATAGACAAAGTGTGGACTGGCATCACAGGTTTTACTGAGTAAAAGGAGGTTGACTATCCATTGGGGAGTGCAAGGAATTGCCTCCATCTCACCAAAGAGGTTGCAATTGTTGGTTTAGGATTCCTTTGATTCACAAGGAGTCTGATGATATCATTTGGATTGGCAGATGCTTTTGGAGCAGGTGATTTGAAATTCCCCATTTCTTATATCTACGTAACTCACATTTATGTGGTGTGTGGTGTTGTTATAGAGGCCATCACCTGGAGCCCTCACACTATCACTCCGTTATTCCATTGCAGTGGGTGTCACAATATTCTTGAACAATATTTCTCTTTACAATCATTACAAAACTACCAACATGTATATATATATATATATATATATATATAAGTTGATTGAAAGATATTTTTAATGTCACATCTTTCCTTCCCAAGACTGAGGGGTGGACATTTATGTGCACCTATCAATCTAGATTTTGTTCTCCTGCTGCACTTTGACTCTTGAAACAGCTTGGATAACCTTGCTAACCACCACCATCATTTCCATCCCTTTGTGTCAACATTACAAGTAGACCTTTCACAATACATTGTACATGCCATCCCCCACTACCAAGCACCTTGTCCATTGTTGCTACTCCATAAATAATCATTTTAAGAGAGCTAAAAAATATAGTGCCAAGTGTGTCCATATGCTCAATAAACAATGAGTACACATTGCATCACATGAACAATAGATGAAGCTTTAGTGCATCATCAAAATTTTCATTGCAAAGAAGGGTATCTTCCCCTATAGTCTAAATTTTTTAGGCATTCACTTGTGTACTCCCACCCACCAATGGTGGTGGCACTACGAGTATACCAAGAATCACACACCCATCACTTGTTTTGTGCCCCCCTTAGAAAAAGTTACATCTTTATCCATCTTAACCCCATTCGATTGGTCAATAACAACAACGTGGTCATTTGAAGATTCTTCCACTAATGACATGACTTCCTTATGTGCATCCTCACCCACAAGGCAAGACTTTGGTAATAGAAACCAAATTTATCACTACCACACCA
Organism: Cibotium barometz; assembly: GCF_041138505.1. Classification (NCBI taxonomy): domain Eukaryota; kingdom Viridiplantae; phylum Streptophyta; class Polypodiopsida; order Cyatheales; family Cibotiaceae; genus Cibotium; species Cibotium barometz. The sequence goes on from NC_141077.1 coordinate 21,136,170, forward strand.
ACATCATCATGTACTTGCTCATCAAGGTAACTAGAGCCTTGCCAAGATTTCTCATTAGCAAATAAAACTTTAAAATCATTTAAGACTTCATCCAAGATCACATCATTAAGATCAAACTTAGCCAAAGAGTCTACACTTGCCTCAAGTGAAAAACTAACATGCTTTCCTTTCAAACATGATCCATTGTTCATCACACAAAGAATTTCCTTTTATAGCCATAAGGTTCTCCAACTCTAAGGCTGTCCCATCTAGTAACGACTCACAAGGGACCACCTTCCCTAGCCCTTCAAGAGACTCTCCAATAGCATGGTCTCACCTCTCGTGATGTTATCTTCCTCATCAAAGAAGCTTGAACTAATTAGATCTAACATTGGAGGGAATCATTCATTTGTTGTTTCCTCTTCTAGGTTTGCACAACCTGCATTGTTAACTATGTTCTCATCCATAAGGCATACAACATTGTTGATACGTTTATCTTTAGTAGAGTAGAGAAGAAGAGCATTCTATTAGTTGTATAAGAGAATGAGTCATGAGTGTTACATTTTAGGTTTTCTAGGTGACCTCTAGGGCTCACATCCTTTGGTGGCCAAAGTTAAAAGTCTGGTCCTCGAGCTCATTTGGCCACTCTAGCTAGTGTAAACACCTATTCTAAAGCTAGTACTCTCAACCTAGTATCGTATGGTGTGCCTTTAATAGACAAGCGAAAAGCACACATTAGGAAAAATGGAAGCTCATTTTGGAGTCCTGTAAGAAATTCACTATTTTCTCTTTTCTCTCTCTACAAAAGCAAGAAAATATGGATACTTGCGTCAAAAATGTCAGTGTGAAAAGGAATAAATATATTCTTTCACATGTTTACATTCAATGTTCATATAAGAGCAACACTTTTCTGTGCAGAATTTGGTGATTCTGACACCGCAAATGCATCCGAAACGGCCCAAAACCCCAAAAACGGCACTGGAAACGCTGGAATCGGACATCCGGAGGCCCGAAAACGGCCAAAAAAGGCCCCGAAAGTGGATTTGCTGAAAAACGCGATTTGGTACCTTCTACCAAATCGCGTTTTTCAACAAATCCACTTTTGGGGCCGAAGGTACCAAATCGCGTTTTTCAGCAAATCCACTTTTGGGGCCTTTTTTGGCCGTTTTTGGGCCTCCGGATGGAATTGCTGGAATCGAACATCCGGAGACCCGAAAACGGCCAAAAAAGGCCCCAAAAGTGGATTTGCTGAAAAACGCGATTTGGTACCTTCTTCTCGAAAAGAAGGTACCAAATCGCGTTTTTCAGCAAATCCACTTTTGGGGACTTTTTGGGAAGAAGGTACCAAATCGCTTTTTTCAGCAAATCCACTTTTGGGGCCTTTTTTGGCCGTTTTCGGGCCTCCGGATGGAATCGCTGGACATCCGGAGGCCCGAAAACGGCCAAAAAAGGCCCCAAAAGTGAATTTGCTGAAAAACGCGATTTGGTACCTTCTTCCCCGAAAAGGGGGGGGGGGGAAGAAGGTACCAAATCGCGTTTTTCAACAAATCCACTTCCCGGGAAGAAGGTACCAAATCGCGTTTTTCAGCAAATCCACTTTTGGGGCCTTTTTTGGCCGTTTTCGAGCCTCTGGATGTCCGATTCCAGCGTTTCCAGTGCCGTTTTTGGGATTTTGGGCCGTTTCGGATGCGTCTGCGATGTCAGAATCACCAAATTTTGTACAAAAAATAATTTTTTTAAAGATTCAAATTAGATCACCTTATTAATGTGACACGCTTCTACGAACATATAGTACTATTTCTTTTTCTTATTTTCATCTTCTTTTGTTGAATTTTCAACGTAACGTTGGCCCACTCCTGATTGGTTGAGAGCCTATTTTCTCTCTCTTCTAAAAGGCCCCAAAATAAGCTCCCTTTTTTCCTAATGCATGTAAAATTTATAATACATGGTTTTTCTATGAATTTTATTCATTCTGATGCTTGTGGCCCAAAAGAGGTGAAAATAATATGGTAGCCAACATCGACTCCATAGAGGTCTCCACCACTGGGGTGGCAAGGCTTAACACCTATTTCCATGGCTATCCTCAACATTTCGAGTGTTAATCCTGCCATATCCAAGCTGGTGGAGGTGGAGGTATGATAGGTGAGAAAGCAAGGACCAAAAGGTAGTATCCCATCTGTGGACCGTGCCTATGTGATGGATTAGTGTGCACTTCATATCCACGATAAGTCCGAGATACACTCCGCAAGGTGGGTAGGTAACTACATGGGTTCCGTATGTTGGTTGGAGAGATCTGGGTGGCCTGCATGCAATATAGCTCCTCCTCCCCTCCCTTATTTCCAAGACATCTTGCATGAGGAGGTACTCCACCCCTTCAATGGTGATGACACTCAATGATGCAAGTGGTAGACTGTGACGTGTGGAAGACCATATTAGGGAGTTTGGTAAAATCCCAATTCCCATTTTGGAAATTTAAAAATGGGGGCTTGGTAAACCCTTTTAAGATTTTGTCAAAACCCCCTCATGTGACATCATTGGAAAGCTCTTAGGAGAGTAGATTCTAAATCCACATTCTCCGACAACATTGGAATTGATATGCTCAAGATAAACCAAAAAGTAAATTGAAAAGAAAATTCCCAAAGTAATGGGATTTTCCCAAACTCTCTAATATGGTCTTGTGGGGGGAACATCCAAGAAAGAGCTCTGTTCAGCCTCCCATGGGAAGGTCTAGAATTGTCTCTTTTGGCTCCATGTGTGTACTTTAGGAGTAGGACAGATCAGTGCTAGGCTCATCATCATCAGGCTCCTCCTTAAAATCAGAATGAGATCAGAACATATGGTGTAAATTAAAAAGGCAATATCCCATTCAATGGGATTGACTGGGACGTGGTCTTCATAGAAGGTAGGGACAAAGGTTGTGTAGAGATATGGGAGACATGAGCCAAAGTTCTCTTCACAACCTTCTTGTGACTATCTCCATTCTTCATGGATAAGAGTAAGTCCAAAGGTATCCATCTCGAGAGGTAGAGTTAGGGATGATGAAGGTTATGTCATTGCATGAAGTGGAAATGCAGCCAAGACAGATTTGTAAGGATCGAGGGTGGAAAACAAGGTCTCAAGCTCTATGCTCTTACAAAACCTAAATAAAAATAAAAATGAAAACATTGATAAATATTACTAGTGTCCTACATTTCCCAAGTAAAGGCCATATTTTTAATGGGCTTGTCATTTGTAGATTTTCAATATGTTCAAAATTTCACTTAAATTTGACATCATTTCATTTAATTCTAACAACATTTTAAAAATTAGCTATTTGTGCAATTTTTGCTCATAATTGATACATTCAAATCTAGTACATCTCATCAAGTAGAGCACACCAAGAAGTTCGGAAAGTACATAACCAATCCAAAACATAAAGTTCCTAAAAGCCGAGGACACACTAAATAATGTATTGGCACCAATATCACTCTTCGAATCATGTTAAGGTTGAGTTTAAAGGCATCACTATTGTTGCAAATCCTTCGAACAAGCCTATGATCCTTGTCTTTGAGGGATGCGGTTGGCATGGATGGCTACCAATCGGCCATCATGCATTTGGTCCAACACATAGGCTTCAGTTGCCTCGTGCACAATAAGCAATGCTTGGGTTGACCATCGCTCCACAGTGTAGGCTTGATGTTGAGAAAAAAAATGGTAGCTAAATTTCCTCATTGTAGATCTTGCCTCGTGCACAATAAGCAATGCTTGGGTTGACCATCGCTCCACAGTGTAGGCTTGATGTCGAGAAAAAAATGGTAGCTAAATTTCCTCATTGTAGATCTTGCAACACTTCTTTGACTAGCCTCAAAAATGGTGCCTTGGGTATGATCAAGTTAGGATTCTTCTAGTACTTATTAATTTCTTGAAGAGCAATGGTGCTTGGTATCCATTTTCTCTTGCTATGCTTAGGAGGAGGTTTTGGATGAGCTTCAGTAGCAGCTTCCCCATTATCAAAAATAGTACTTTCACTATTTGTCGCCCACATTGGAAGGGTTACCTAGTGGTTGAGGCTGCACCTTAGTAGGTCTCTTCCCCATACATTGCCTTTTACACACCATACTCACACAAGCTAGAAATGAAGGCGAGAAAAGGAGGAGTGGAGAAAAATGAAGGAAATGATTTTACATTTATAGATAGAAGTTAGATAAGTTATTGACAGTTACTATGATAACTTATCACCAGTTATTATGAATGGTTATCAACACTTACTATGACTATCAACACTTTCAAAAAGTTATCGCCATTTGCTATGACAATTTTTCTAATGCTTACATACATGACCAATATCATTGGAATTATATTGTTGCTTCTAAATTTACAACTCTAAACACTTCCATCACCACACATTGCTCTTGACTTTTCCATTTACGTTGACTCTTTCTTAAGTTCTCAACTAATTTGTGTGGTGTTCTCTAGCTGTCAAATTCTCATACCTTCCTTTCTTAACAAGACATATTTCCTTGCAAACTACTTCTTCTTGTGTCTCATTGGATGTGGTCTTCAATATCTTCTCCTTGTACCTTATCTCTATTCTCCTATACCACCATTGGAGTAATTGTCTCATGCAATTGGCATCATGGATTCCCCCTCCATGAGCAACACCTCTTTCGAAAACCTCTCAAAAATCACATCAAGCTTGCCAATGAGATTACTCTATGCCTTGTGTTGGGACCCAAGCGCCAAAATTCCTTGGTTAAGCAATGTAAGGACCATGAGATCCCAGTATAAGCTACATTCATAAACAATATATCCATAATTAAACTCAAAATTTCATGCACATTTTCACTATGAGAAATTGACCAGTACTCCTACCATATAATGCATAATGCTATTTGCAGTCCATGCTTCTGTCATTGATTTGTAAATTTTTTTCTCACTACCTCCTTAAATTCTATGGCATCATCAAGGTGAATGCCATCTTCTATAGAAGTGGTGTCAATTGGTCTAATGTAATCCACACATTTGCCTTTGCCTTTGCTAACTCCATCGTTCCTCCATTGCTTCGATAAGGAACGGCCATGTGTAATTTCTTCCATGCATCATACTTCTCTGGTTATCACGCAATTCACCTTCTAGATTTCAGGGTGGAGATAAAAAATTCCTTGCCTTCACCTCCCCAAAACATGATTTGCAAGGTCTTTCCTAAATTTTTATCATCCTTCTTTATTTCTACTTGGTCTCAATGTAGTCCAAGCCCGCTCCTCATCACAAGTAGGAGGTCTCTGAGAAAGCCCCGGTCTTAGCAACTCGCAAGCTCGCAGGATGCTCAAGGCAGATCTGTCCTCCCATCCTCTACTAAGGCCTATCCTCCTCAGCTCTATGAAGATCCATCGTATCTGGTGCCCAAGTGCCCCCTGCTTGGGGAGCCCTAGCCTGCAGTTGTCACTGAAAAAGAAGCTCCTTCCAAGGCTCAGTGTTTGCCTGGAAGCAGCCCCCGAACAATAAGCTTCCCCAATAAGGCCCTATTCTGATCAATTGGATCTATAATGCCTAAGCTCCCCTGGTCCAGTGGAAGATTAATTTAACTACCCAAGCAGTGGGAATCTTATTTGCCTTTATTTCAAGCTGTTTTAAGCAATGGCCTAGAGACTTCGTTGAAGAGTATCTAAGAATCACTAAGTACCTTAGCATCAGTGGTTTTTTAGCTCTTTTAATGGTATGTTTTTAGCCACAAGGTCCCATCCCATGAAGATCAAGGCTACTGAAGAGCCAAAAGTCCTACCAAGATCTCACATGGTGATGGTTGTCTTCTTGGGCCTTTCTTTTTCTTTTCTTTTATTTTCTTTTATTTTCTTTTCTTTTGTTTTTTTGGGTTTTTTTATTTTTTTTACTACTTTCACTTGACAATTCATCGAGAAGGCTCTGCTCTAACTAAAGAGGACACACTAAGGAGGCGGAGTAATTGGCATAATCCTTTGGCATACTTTAAGGTCGAGAGTAAAGACTAAACTAGGACCAAATCTGTAATGGTTATCTAAGTAATAGCTAGAAGAAAGATAGACCAACCTCATAGAATGGTACAAGTAAGCACTCAAACAAACATGGAATGTAAAATTTTAAAAATTAAAATTATAAATAATAGCAACATTTGAGGGTGGGTTGATACACCTGGTTAGTTGTATGGTTGGGAAGTCGATCGTGTAGAATTGTACTTGTAATGTTGAGAATTTTCATTCTTGCTTCCAACGAACCTTTAAAAAAATCTTCAAACTCATTCGCAAACATGTCGTCATCGAATAGCCATAACTTATACACTGGGCCAGACTCAGTGTCGCTAAGCTCATCATCCTCACGGTTTGATTCTAGTAGATATGCCTCCTCTGGTGTATGAGGCAATGGTCCATATACATCGTGGAAGGTATTGTAAGTTTATATAACCACCCTTTCCAACTTTTCTCCATCAATGTTTATAGGCTATGAACGCCCTTTATTATTCGTTACAGCATATTGATCTCCAACTTTAAGGGTAGTAAGGATTTTTCATAAGACTAGATGGATCTTATGGGTTCTCCCCTAAAAATGAGTAATGGAGTTGACACTTGCAAAAGCAAGGCAACTTCTATTTACTTAGTGGGTTTCTCTAGGGAAACCAATTGGGTTTTGGCTTGAATAACCAACAATGTTTTGGTAGCATTTTGTGATGTAGAAGCTTTGTAATCAATCACATCCTACCTCTTGTGGTAGGGTTTTTCTTTGGGATCCAAACTTGTTTGGGTGTTGGTGGTAACGGTTCACTTACAATAGTCTTCCCTTTGTTTAATTTTAAGCCATTGAAGCCTTTATCTATCACTAAGGAGACTTGGGAATTTGTAAGTGGTGGCAGTGAGGCTAGTGGTATATGTTTTGGGATCCAAATATAATGGTTATCCCTTACCTCAACCAACCAAGAAAAGAAGGCCTCAACATAATAATCAGCGTAGGAAATCCAAACTACAAGTTACCCCGAAATGGATACCTAAATGCTTATTGAAAGCTTAAGGGTACTATGAGGATAACCCTCATTGAGGTGGTACAGATGGAGAAATCTTGGGAATCCATTTCAAGGTAGATTTGGGTTACCGCTTTTTAGCCCATCGCCTTTGTTGGTCCTCTTGACATGGAGGTGTTTGCCATGTGGAGGAAAAAGAATTAAGAGATCTTTGAATAGTGGATGATGAAGTGGAGGGGGTTTCTTTAGATTTGGTTTATGTTGAAGCTTCCTCCTTGTTGTTGCAACTTCCACAACAAGAGTAAGAGGTGGTAGAGGGTTATGAGTAGGATGTTCACAGCTTTGGCTTCACCCACTGAGACACCCCCCGTTGGCCAGTCAATCATATATCTAATAGCCTTCATCCATGTGCAACCAAGTATTACTGGTTCATGTAATGTTCTTGTGCGCATAACCACGAGGTCTCCCACTAGTTGTTTGTTATCACACAATATATTCAATTTGTGGTAGTCCAAGAACCTTGGTGTTCCTACCATTAAATCGCTTCACCTTCAAAGATGTGATTATGAGTTAAGGTTTTCCCAACTGGTTCCATTTATTGAAGGAGAGTAAATTATGACCTCGGGGGGTGCACCTCAAAATATGTAAGTCTACCACGTGCGATCATTAGGTGGGGTTTTTTTAATCCAAAATATTGGGTAAATTTACAGAAATACAATTACAAGTGGGGTATTTTAATTGTACTTTGGAAAAAAAACCGTAAGTTTATAAAGAAAAAGGGGTAGTTTTATTAGCTCAAAATTCACAGATAAGGGGATTTTTAAATACCGCTTGAACGCACGTCGTAGGAGGGGCTTCCATATAGTGGACCCCCCGAGATTATGACTAGCTCTCGTATTAAGCAATGCATTTTAGAGCACTTTACCCTAGACATTTGAATGGATATTCATAGGGTGATATGTGCTCCTCTATGTCTCCTTCAACTTCTCCCACAAACAAGTTGGATGGCATTAGTTGTGACATCCTCCTAAGTGGTGATATCTCTAATGACCAAACCGTTATATGGATATCTTCATGTTTAGGCCCATGGGATGAATCAATCAAGCAATGGATTGTTGGATAAGGGCTCATGTAGAGCACAATGAGAGTTCAAATGCTTGAGACTACTCATAAAATCTCTCATTGACTCATCTTCTTCTCTCTCAACTTTGTGTAACTATGAAGCCACACTCCACAAAGCTCCCTCTCACACCTCTCATGCACAAAGCTTTGTGTAACTATGAAGCCACACTCCACAAAGCTCCCTCTCACACCCCTCACACCTTTGTGTAACTATGAAGCCACACTCCACAAAGCTCCCTCTCACACCTCTCATGCACAAACTGCTTTAGGAATAACCGTCGAAGATCAATAAAATTTAAACATTCTTCAGGGTCCAATACCAATCACCAGCCTTGTCATCTAGTGTAATGCTAAAGGAGTTGGTCTTTGCAAGCTCATTCCTCTCACCTAAGGCCTCCTAAACTTAATCGAAGATCTCTCCAATGAACTTGTGCATGACCTTTGTGATTTGTGCAGTCTTTCTAGAGCTACTCCATCCGTTGTTATCTCTCATGATTGGTCCAATACTTTTCACCACAACTCTCCCCAATGCTTATACAAAGGCTACTTGATCAGTTGGGAGGGTTGCTACTAGTGGAAGTATTGGTACAGCAGGGGTAACAAGTGGTACGAAGGGTGTTGTCTATAGGCATAATGGCATGAATCTCGGAGGAGTAACATGATCTAATAGGTGAGGGGTTATACAAAAATTCCCATAGGTACCAATGATATATGAGCTAAGGGCACCACTAGTCTAGTTATTTGTGAGGATGTGCCCCTTGCTCTAGGTTGCATTGGAAAAGTAGAGGAAGGCACAAGGAATCGAGGATTTTGGGTGAAGGTTCCTTCTTCTATGGCCCTAGCTAATGATATGGATGTGTTAAGGCCTGGAGCCATTATTGTGTAGGGCTGTTGCAACCATGGTTGTCATAGTTATAACAACCGAGAGCATGAAACTAATAGGCAATGTTGCATGGTTGGTCACAGGTGGTGCCACCTATGATGAGTGGTGTACAATACCCAACACTATAGAGTCTAGAATTTTGCTAACAACATCTTAAGTGGGTACTTCTGTATGGTCTTGGAACGTGAAGCCCATGCTAGTAGATTCTTGGAATCTTGCATAACCTTGAGTAACAATAGTAGTCGAGGCTTGGTCCATCATGTAGCCAGGAATCACCATATATGTGGGATCAGTAGGGCTTATTTTTTATGGTGTCTCCATCTCACTCAAGGTAGGGCCTCATGCATTACTTGTCCCAACATGTGTCATAGCAGGAAGTTGCATGGGCATGGTGATTTCTTGTGTAAGTCTCTCTTGCTCTACAATACCATGAATACATTCCACGACCATCCAAAGTTTCTCTTCCTCATCTGTGGAAGTAGAGACAGCTTGCTTATTTTCCTCCCAGCTCATAGCATAAATAAGGCCCATAGCCAGGTCTATTAAGGTTTCCTGGATTACATTGAATTCCCATCTCTTGCTTTGTAATAATTTTCTTGAGAATCTTACACCTACATCCACCTTGGATATGAATTCATGTGGTTTGGAGCTTTCTAGGCTATCAATAACTTGGGTATTTAGTGAAGCTTAGACTGCTTACCCAATTGGTGCAGTTTGGGCCGCTCATCGTTGTTGGGCTCGACGTAAGTTCTCTTCCTCTTTCACCCTAGCAACTTGGATTAGGGCTTCACTTCTTGCACCTCCTCTTTGGTCCCGCCATCTGGTAGTAAGGTTTGGGCCAGGTTTTTATCTATAGGCATCAAGTTGCCAATCAAGATTGGTCCCATGTGGATAGGGATTTCCACATACATGGGACCAATCAAGATTGGTCCCATGTGGATAGGGATTTCCACATGCATGGGGCTCACGTGTAAGGTGACACTAGGTGTGGCCTTGGAGAGAGAACCTCAACTCCCTCATCCCCAAATTGATATGCCACTTGGTTAGATGTAAAGGTTGCAGTCAAAGCCAAATCCCTGAAGTGATTGCTCATGCGGCCTATCAAGCTAGTGGCGGGTCTAACATTTATTGTTTGAGTGGGGTTTTCTCCCCCATGGTCTGGTATCTCTTCCATCTAAATTCCAGATTAGAGGAAGTGTCAATACTTGTTGAGAGTCTCAAGCCCTATACCACACTGAATCTCGTTCCTCAAGAGGGTCCCAAGACAAAGATGTGTTGATAAGAGCCTCCTTGGGTCAGTGCAGTTTCCTCTAAAACTCTCTCTAAAATGCGCCAAGATTACTACATATCATTGCAAGCTGTTTTAGGTCTAGGGGGATGTTTCAATAGTTTTTATTTTTTAAAATTATATATATATATATATATATATATATATATATATATTAGTGTTAGAGAAACATGTCTAAAATGGATTTTAGACACTTCTGAACACTTTGGGAAGGGTTGTGCATGCACTTTTTTCGGGCCCTGACCAGAGGGTTTCCTATAGTTGTGGATCTCAACTATGAGAAATTGTTATTTTTTGGGTCTTGTATAAAGTGCACCAAAATGACTACAATGAACTAACACCTATAAATAGGCAAGTTTGTACGTGCACTTTTAAAAAAAATCTATTTTTTTTTCCATTGGCCTTCTACCTTTTCTTTTTATTTTTTTAAACTTTTTACTCTTGCAATTTATCGTTTACGGTTTTTGGTTTCATCACAGCTACCCAAAAAGGGGTAGTTAGGGTTTTTGGATTTTTCCAACATTCCCTTTTTGACTTAGGACCTAAAGGCCTCCATGATTTAAATGTGGCCAGCCTGCATGATTTGAATGTGGTCAGCCAAAAGACTAACTTGTGGCCCAAATTATAAATGAATTAAGCTAGATTAGTCTGTGTTATTAGCACTAATTCAAAATGCAAAAAGATCTGCAAAACACATATTAATCTGGTTTGCAAAGCCTACCCCAAATCGTTGTTTCTAACCTAATTTTTCCATGTAAGGAGTCAAAATTGGAGTAAACTCTATGTCTGGAAACTAATTTTAAAGTTTATTTCAACTAATTCATTAACTTTAAAGCCCAATTTAGTGTTTCTTATGTGTAAAATTAAAAAAGAACATAAAATAAAAAATAAAAAAATTGAACAAAAACCTTGAATTGTAGAAATCAAAGGACACACAGCTTTAGAGCAACATGATATGTTAGTAAAGCACATATGCATTAAATCCTTATGCATAAAAACATATTACATAAAGCTTTATGCATGAAGCCTTATGCATAAAAAACTTAACTAAGTTTAATGCATTATGCATTATGCATAATTTAATGCATTAATTTGCCTCATGCATTAAGTTTAGTGCATTATGCATAATTTCATAATTTAATGCAGTACTATGCTTCATGCATTAAGTTTAATGCATTATGCACTATGCATTATGCATAATTTAATGCATTAATGCATAATGCATAATGCATAAAAAACTTAACTAAGTTTAATGCATTATGCATTATGCATAATTTAATGCATTAATTTGCCTCATGCATTAAGTTTAGTGCATTATGCATAATTTCATAATTTAATGCAGTACTATGCTTCATGCATTAAGTTTAATGCATTATGCACTATGCATTATGCATAATTTAATGCATTAATGCATAATTCATAATGCATTAAACTTAATGCATGAGACATAAGCTTAATGCATTATGCATCATGCATTGCTTATGTATAATGCATTATTCGTAAGCTTATGCATTAATGCATAATGCATTAAGCTTAATGCATTAATTCTGTAATATGTTAATTCATTAATGCATTAATGCATAATGTGTTAAGCTTATGCATTAATGCATTATTCTTAATCCATAATACATTAGATAACACATTAAGCTTATGCACAATGCATTAAGCATAAGCTTAATACATTATTCATTCTGCATTAAGCTCAATGCATTATTCATAATACATTAATGCATTAAGCTTATGAGCTTCATGCATTATTCATAATGCATTGATGCTTAATGTATCAATAATGCATTAAGCTTTAATTAATGCATTATTGCATAATGCATAAAGCATAATCTTATGCTTAATGCATAATGCATTAAGCATAAGATTAATGCATAATGCATTATGCATAAGCTTAATGCATAAAGCCACAAGCTTAATGGATTAATGCATTAAGCTTAATGCATCAAGCCATAAGCTTAATGCATAATGCATAATCTTAATGCATTGATACATTAATCTTAAGAGCATAATGCTCATATACACAATACATTAAGGTTAATGCATTATATTATGCTCATAAGTACTAGAGGTAAAAAAACTCAAGAAATAATCCCTAGAGGTGAAAAAATAGCAAAGAGTTTGGTCAAGGGCTTACCTCTTATGATTTTTAGAAGCTTGTACATTGTTGAGGGAGTTTGGAGAAGATTTCCTTAACCTAGCCAAAGCTTACCTTAACCTAGCCCCACAAAAAGAAAAAGATTAGTAAAGTATTTATTTATTAAAAACTATTAATAAAATTAGTCAAATAGGCATACATACAAGTGAAAGAGAAGACATATACATACAAAAAAGAGAGACATATGCATACAAGTGAAAGAGAGACCTGCAACCTGCTCATCTGTCTATACATATGTCAAATCAACATGCCCATCTAGCACTTTCTCTCTGATGAAATGATAGTGGACCTCAATATGTTTGGTCCTGGCATGATAAACTGGGTTGCTAGCAAGCTGAATACTACTCATGTTGTCACAATGAATGACAACTCTCATATCACTCTGTAACCTGACATCATCTAGCAACTTCTTCAACCACATAGCCTCACATGCAGCTATGGCTGCTCCACGATACTCTGCCTCTGTGGTAGATAAAGCAACTGTAGGTTGCTTTTTACTCCTCCAACTCACAGCTCCACTACCAAGGCTGAAAACATAGCCACTGGTAGACCTCCTGTCATATGCACTACCGGCCCAATCTGCATCTGTATATCCATAGACATGCATGTCTTTTCCTGCCTCATAGAAAAGACCATAATGCACGGTAGTTTTGACGTACTCAGAATACGTCTCACAACATCCAAGTGAGGTTTACGAGGACTTTGCATAAACTGACTTACCAATTGGAAAAGTTCATGGATTTCAAAGCTCTTGTAGAAAAGCAATATGGCTGTTGGATTAAATGTTTGAGAACAGATGGAGGTGGTGAATACACCTCAAAAGCTTTTGAGCATTTCTTGAGGAAGCATGGAATAAGAAGATAGTTGACTTGCAGGTATACACCTCAGCAGAATGGTGTGGCTGAGAGAAAGAATAGAGTCATATGTGAAGTAGCAAGGGCCATGCTCAATGAAAAGAGCATGCCATATTACTATTGGGCAGAAGCATGTGCTACTGCAGTGTATATTCTGAACAAAACACCTACAGCAGCCATTCATGAAGCACGCCAGAGATCGGCTTATAGGTTACAGGCCAGATATTGGACATCTCAAAGTCTTTGGATGCGTAGCTTATGTACATGTGCCTGACGAAAGAAGAAGGAAGTTGGATCCTAAGGCAGAGAAATGTGTATTTGTTGGATATGCACAGGATCGAAAGGCATACAAATGTTATAACCCTCAAACTAGACAAGTGGTCATCTTACGAGATGTGGTGTTTGATGAGCTTGCTAGTTGGTACAAAGCAAAAGATGAGGGAGTCATTGAGTCACTTGAGGCAGATGTGCCTGTGAACTTGCCACAAGCAAGTTCTAGTTCTACTACTATGTCTGGGCCAGCAGCAGAAGCTGAGAGTAGCAGTGTACGTCCATGGTCAAGACGTTTGAGGCATGAGAGTGTGAGCACTGGGAGTAGTGCTATGGATAAAGGCAAGAAGAAAGTCGAAGGAATTGGAATCACAGGTTATGAGTCATCTAGTTCTGAGAGTTTGGATGAGGAGCTTGGCATACCTGTTTTACACACACCTGGTGCTAGGCAGGACAGATATGTGCCACCACATGCTAGAGTTACAGGTGTCCAGACTGACCCGCATGCATTGCGGAGATCCCAGAGAGTCAGATATCCAGTTGAAAGATTGACATATCAAGATTTTGCTATGCATTATGCATACATGACATCTATGGTGAAGCATGTGGAACCTACATGCTATACAAAGGCTATTGGAGAGCATGTATGGGAGAAAGCCATGGATGAAGAGATGGATGCTTTGGACAAAAATGATACATGGGAATTGGTTGAGTTACCGCAAGGAAAGAATGCAATTGGTTGCAAATGGGTGTATAAGGTAAAGTGCAAGTCAGATGGCAGCCTAGAGAGACATAAAGCAAGGCTGGTCGCTAAAGGATATGCACAAACTCATGGTCTTGATTATGATGAAACTTTCAGCCCAGTGGCTAAGATGGCTACCGTGAGGTCTATCATTGCACTAGCAGCACAAAAAGGTTGGGCTTTACATCAAATGGATGTAAAAAATGCTTTCTTGAATGGTGAACTACAAGAAGAGGTGTACATGGAACAGCCAGAAGGATATGTACATCCAGAATATCCTACTTTTGTTTGCAGGTTAAAGAAAGCAATCTATGGTTTGAAGCAAGCACCTCGTGCTTGGAGTGACAAGATCAGCAGATATCTTGTCAGTATTGGATTTGTGGTTGGAAATGCAGACTCTTCACTTTATGTGAAGAAGACACATGATGGTATCGTGATGATAGTCATTTATGTTGATGATTTGATTATCACAGGTGATTGTGAGAAAGGCATTGATGAGATTAAGGCCTCTTTATGCAAAGAGTTTGATATGAAAGACCTTGGTGATTTAAGGTTCTTTCTTGGCATTGAGGTGATAAGAACAAGTAAGGGTATATGGCTGGTGCAAAGGCAATATGCACTTGATATGCTGGCAAAGTATGGTATGACAACATGCAAACCAATGTTGACACCATTAGAGCAAAACATGAAGCTTAGGGCTGATTTGGGTGATGAGCTTGATGATATCACCATGTACAGGAAAATGGTTGGTAGCCTTATCTACATGACCATTACGAGGCCAGATCTCAGTTCACTCTTCTCTCTCAGAAAGTATATCCATGTCATCCTGCTGAAATCATCTATAAATGTCACATAGTATAGACTGCCTTTGATAGATGTGTTTTGTGCAGGACCCCATACATCACTGTGTACTATCTCAAGTGGCCTGTTACTCATATTTCCTTCTCTAAGAAACCTCAACCTTTCCTGCTTTCCAAACTGACAGGCTTCACAAACATGCATGTGTCCATCATATTTGAATCTAGGCAATCCACTGACAATGCCTCTTGTTTGCATGTTCTTTAATCTCTGTATATTGACATGTCCAATCCTCTTGTGCCACATATCAATGTCCTGCACAATCCCATTGCTCTTTGAAAAATGGCTGAGCTCAATTCTGGTATGCCTGCATCCAATTTTAACAACCTTCCTTCCTTCTTGCCCTTGGCAATCAATCTACAGCCATGCTTAAAGTCTTCCACAAAACATCCATTCTCATTGAATCTTACTTGTAGTCCCTGCTCAACCATTTGGCCTACTGATGCCAAATTCTTTGTAATGGATGGTACATATAGCACTTCTGACATATTCTTCACATTTCCATCATGCATTCTCAAAGATACACTGCCAACATGTGTTATAAGATGCTGAGTATCATCTCCTGTGACCACATAACCATTTGTACCCAATGGTTGCATCTTCTCAAACCACTCACCATGACATGTCAATGTGTCATGTGGTTTGAGGCACCGGAATCCATATACCATGACTCATCTCCAGCATTCTGAGAATCCATTGTCCCCATAATGTGCTTCATTGCAAAAAGATGATTTGAACTCCCATCATTGTTACTAGTAGATGCATAATTTCCATGTTGTGGTCTTCCATTCCTGACATCATTCTGTTTTTTGTAACAATCTTTTGCCATATGTCCAACAAGTTTTCCACAATAGTGACATTCAATCCCATTCAAATTTTGTTGAGGACCTTGCCATCGTCCTCTACCACGAGCACCTGTTCCAACTCTCCCCCTATGGGATTGAAATCCACGACCTCCATGTGATCCAAATGATGACTGTGAATTCTAAAAATTCTGATTTGATTGTGGTTGACTAAACCTGTCATTCCAACCACGTCCTCCACGGCCTCGAGGGGTAAATCTCCCCCTACCTCGAGAGCCTCTAGATGAGTAAAAAGCCTGATTCCTTGCATGCTCATCATTACTGGATGAGGATGCACCACCTGTAATGTTCATACCACCAAGTCCAAGCTTTAATTCTTCCACAATGAGCAATGACACAAGCTCATTAAAGTCTGGCATTCCTCCCAACCTTAAGATTTGTATTCTTTGCCTAAACCACGTAATGTGAGGGCAACCAAATCATCATCATCCATTGGGGCATGGATTGATGACAAGGAATCTGCATAACCCTTGATTTCCTGAACATACTCATGTATACTCCTTGCATTAGTGTTACACTGTGAATCTGTTGCTTTAGTTGTATCTTCCTTGCACCAGTGTCTGTCTCATACATTCGGCACAATATATCCCATGCTTCTTTCGGTGTATCTGCATCTTGGATGTGAATAAGCAAGGCATCTGTTACACATATTGAAAAATAATGCAACACTTTCGAAGACCACTCTACCCATTGCTTGTGAGCCACTAACTGAGCATTATTTGGTTGAGGAGGTAGAAATGGCTCCGGGTCTTCATCCGACACGAGACTCCATAAACCTTTGCCTTTCAAAAAACTCTTCATTCGAAACTTCCACACTTGAAAGTTAGTTCTGTCAAGCTTCTCTCCAACAATTTGTATCGGACCATCTCCCATGTTTGCAAGGTAGTAGATTGATCACAATGTATGAAGTACCTGTAATGCTCCAAATCTCTCCAAATCACATCAAATGATTGCAATATATGTGTTTTTAGATCCCACAATGCTTCATCAACAATGTATACTCGATCAAGGTTGAAAACAAATGATACTTCTTCACAAAAAAAATTTCTGGTTTTTTTTCTCGCCAGAGAACCAGTCAAAGATCTTGCTCTAATTCCTTCAAATCTTGTTCAAATTTGATGTTTATGCATTCATTGGCTTCATAATACATTGCTCCAACATATCCTAGAAGGGTTTGATCAAATTCTTCAAGGTTAATGAGAACCACCAATTTTTGTAGCTCTCTGGTTTGCCTTTTTCTGCATATGTCAGGTACCACCTCTCACTAAAAATGTTCTATCTCCTTAAAATCTGATCCAAATTCAAAACTTTTTGAATCAAAAGTTTAGCAACTCATATGACTCTACTTGTACCAAAGGAATTAGGCCAATTTGATATAGACAAGGATTAATGCCTTGATTAGTGATGCTCTGTTTCTAGACAGACTTTCTGCAACCCTGCACACCTCTGATAAATGACTTCAATGAGCTCCAAATACATCAAATGAGCTGCAACCAAGCTTCACAATGCCTTAGCAATGTCTTTGCTCAACTCCCCAAGCTTTGAATGGCATCAAATGGTTTAGTAATGAGTGAATGGCATGATATCTATTGAAACTGTCCAGAATTCTGCTCTAGAATGCGCCGCCTGCTCCTGAGGCTCTAGGAGAGAGGGGTTATCACCATTGAGTTGATAGGTCTCTTAGCAATGACCTAATCTATCATGGGTATGAAGGGCAAGCTCCAATTTTGAGTAGAATTGCCACATTTGATCCTCCACGGGGCATATATTCTCTGGTTTGCAGGAGTCAAAAAAACCAGAATTTTTCTTTCATAAATCTCCTGAAATACATCAATGTTTCATGCAATGGTTTGCTCCAGTGTTGCTAATACATGTGCCCTTTCACAATACATGAGAACCTCTGTGTTTCCTTTGTATTTGCCCCAATACATTTGACAAAATACATTCCTTCACAAGCTTTCCATGAAAGCTTCAAAACCAGAAATTTTCTGCTTGCTTTATGCACTTCAATCTTCACTGAACCTGCTCTTTGGCACCTGCAATCCACTCAAGGGAGTTTTGCTACTCTTATCAGTTAGGCCAAGCTTCAGATCTGTAACCGAGGTGAGCTCCACAGCTTTCTTTTGCTCCACAGCTTCAATGGAAATCTTCACAGCTTCTTCTTCTTCCCTCTTCTCTCACTCACTCTCACAACACAACTAATGAGCTCTAGGCTCTGATACCATGATAAAAAACAGAAGCAGGAGGGAGCACACACAAGAGAAGCAAACCCTAATCCATATCCATCAATCATAAAGAAGGAGAGAAGCCATAGTCATCATCTCTCTCACACACACAAAAGGAGAACACAACATAGTGTTATGTCCACACTACAAAGTAAACCTAATGTAATGTCCACACCACACATGACCAGCTAGACGCGGTCATAAACACACCACACTATATCCATCTACCATACTGTCACTCTGTCAGCACCCATGTGCTATCCTCCAGCTATATACGAGCTTGACATTTCAACAGGGAGAAGATGAGGGTTTTCTTGTGAAGGTGAGGGATTATGAGAAGAGATTGAGAAGGGCTTGTGAAGGGAGAAGATCTTGATATAAGGGCAATAGAGATTAGAGCAAGGTACATGCCATAGCTAGAGAGGATAAATGCAAAGGAGAAGATGAGTGGATAAAGTGAAAGCATAGTGCATGGGACGGAGGTATCTCATTTTTTTTCCACTACGTGACTATGTATGTGGCTATGGACATGACTATATGCATGGCTATGTACAAGGGTATAACCACATGAATAGCCATGTACTAGGAAAAAAATCTAGGAAACTATTTTTGCAAATTCTAGAAAGGTGTTTTTGATCAAATGGAGTGGATTATTGATACAAATTTGTATCATGGATGTTGACAACTAGGCACCCACCATGCATAGATGATCGTTGATGCCTTATTTTTTCAACCATGATATAGCACCTATGCAAATTCATCATGAGTGGTTACATTAAAAGATTCCATGTCCATGTGAGAGATGCAAGGGAGC
Organism: Cibotium barometz; assembly: GCF_041138505.1. Taxonomy (NCBI): domain Eukaryota; kingdom Viridiplantae; phylum Streptophyta; class Polypodiopsida; order Cyatheales; family Cibotiaceae; genus Cibotium; species Cibotium barometz. The sequence goes on from NC_141077.1 coordinate 21,155,199, forward strand.
AATCATGTGTTTACGAAATGGCAATAAAGCATGTGTAAGATTATTGCCTATTCGAAGATGTATGGCATTTGGATTCTTTGGTGAGTATATATATTCATTATTCCATGTTCTTAAGCACATGATTTAGGTATTCATAAGGTAGTCCATGTTTTTTAGGACAAGGACGAGGAAGAGACACGTCATAGAAAGAGGGAGTCTATGCCTCATTTCTTTGACAATTGGACGACTACGTAGAGGCTTTAGAGACCTCCATGCTACAATTGGGGTGAGCTTGCGTGCTCGACATAAGGAAGAAATGCCTCTATCAATGGCACATGAAGTCGATGAAGATTTAGGCATGGACGAGATGATTGATGACTTCTTTGAGAAATAAGGAGACGAGGATCCCAAAACCACACTTAACAAAGATCTTGCACTCCACTACACAAGGGGTGTGCATACTACACCCTTCATGCGGCCTTGGAGTTACTAAACTTACAAACCATGTATAGGTGGAGCAATGGTAGTGTTACAAGGCTTTTTACGGTGAGTCCTTAGTGTTTGTAGTTAGCAATTTACAATTTTGACATACCCTTTATATGTAATATTCTCTCAAACCCTTTGTAGGCTCATGATATGAAAAAGATGTGTCCAACAACAAAAAGATGCCAAACACAAGGGTGCATGCTAGGAGAGTATTGGCATGGATTACAAACATAAACATGCATGTGTCAATGATTGTGTGCTATTTAGGGGTGCTCACAAAGATGGAACTCAATGTTTGAAATGTGGAGAGTCTCATTACCAAAGTGATTTACAAGATACGATGATTACTCAAAAAGTGTTGAGTCATTTTCCTATCATACCTCGCATTCAACACATGTTCCGGTATTTGCCGAACTCATAACATGCATGACATGCACACAATCATTCCACCGAGGGTACGATGACGGACCTTGTAGATTCACCAACATGGTAACACATAGAAGAGGAGTGATCAAAATTCAAGGATGAGCCACGTCACTTACAACTAGATTGGGTATCAATAGACTCAATCCATTTGGTCTCAAATCGGTATCATGGACCACATGGCCAAGTGGTAGTAGTGAACTATAATCTCCCTCCTTGGAAGTCAATAAAGAAGGGCCATGTGATGTTAACTCTTCTAGTGCCTAGAAAGCACAAGGTCGAGAACATGATGTGTACCTTGAACCTTTGATCGAGGAGCTTAAGAGACTATGGCATGGCATCCAAATGTATGATGTGTCCTGAGCGACTACTTACAAAATGTAGCATTGTTTCTCGTTGTTTTCTCTTTCAACGGAATGGCAAGACAATATTCTGAAATGACGGACAAGTCAGCAATGCTGTGGGAGACATGTAGCCACCCGCTATGAAAGATCCCTGCCCCCTTCGTGCAACGAATTCGGGGGTGCTAGCAGTGGAAGTAGCACTTCTTGCGGGCGCAGGGCAGAGCCTCTCACTCAGGGCCTCGCCCACGGATATCCAGACAAGAGACTAATCCCTCGATTCTTCCAAAACCGAACCCAGAAAGCACGGGCAAGAGACTAATCCCTCAGTTCTTCCAAAACCGAACCCAGAAAAACATCCCTCGCCCAGAAAGCACGGGCGATTCCTCCAGGATATTGTTATTCTAACGTAGTCAAGAGCCTTAACTAACCAAACTGATCCGAGCGAACCCATAAGTCACATGGTCAGATCAAGGAAAAGACTTGCACTTGGATTATAGAGACCAACGCTTTTTTCCTCATCGAGAGGCACAGCTCTTGATTCTTTTCCATAGAACAAGGACTATCCGGGATTTACTTCATCTATCGTACCATAAAAGAATTGAATCTCATTTTAGGGATCCATCAATCCAGCCGTCCAGTCCCATGGGTTAGCCAACCGCCCAACCACTGTAGTGATAGGATGCATTTAGGAAATTGGTTATGTTTTGTCCCGGGTACTAGGGAAAAGAGTTCCCAGGCCCCCTAGCCGGCGCTTCAAGCAAAGTTCAAGATAGTCACACCACTTACACACCCAATATGAAATTACCTTTTTCACAGATTGAGTTGCCTTTAAAACAATCTTTTAATGAAACCATAGTATCACTAATCATAATCCTCCAAAATATCTGGTTGAATTCTAATTTCCAATCATTCCTTCATCGGTGTACCTATGGCATCATTGGCAACCAGAACGCTCACCGCCTATCCACTCAAGGGCCTTTTCAATAGTTCCTAGCTCATAGTACCTGGAATTATATTCACTTATAAAAATTCCAGATGATGGACTCTCCGTTGAAGATCAGCAAGATCAACCAATAGATCCATATAAAAGAGCCATGGACTCATCTGTTGAGGACCACCAAGGTCAATCAACCAGATCCATGCCCGAGTTCAGAAAACAACTCTAACACCTTGTTCCATTTTCTTCCTCGACGCACGTGTGGGTACCTTCAGCGACCCAGAGCCCGAGCATCGTATGGTCAACACCCTCTAGGATCCTTCGCACGTCACCTAGCGCTTCACTCATAGGCCGCTTCCTTGGTCCCTCATCCACCGTATCGGAAGCTCACCATTTAAATTGAACCGAGGCTGGTCAAGACCTCAGCCCCATGACTTTGCTACGCGAGACGTCCTCCATTAACTCTCTGTCACAGCTGTTACAACTTTATCACTTAGGTCTCCACGACCTCATTCACAAGATGGTCAAAATGCTTCCCTAGCATTCTTGACATAAAACTGTCATTTAAAAACAGGTCATAAATATAGTTTCTAATGAACTCTCATCTTTTCACATTGTTTCACATCATTTCCCGTTATTCCACATTCTTCTACATCAGTTCACATTGCTTAATCCACATCCAATCATATGTATTACCATCGTCCTTCATCCATTCTCATCCAATCACATCATATTACGTCTCATCACATCTATCCACATCTATCCTCATCACATCTATCTACCTCTATCCTCATCACATCTCATCCATTCTCATCTACCCATCTATCCTCATCACATCTATCCACATCTATCCTCATCACATCTCATCCATTCTCATCTACCCATATCCATATCTCATCACATCACATCCATTCACATCTCATCTCATCCATTCACATCTACCTCGATCCACATCACGTCACATCACATCCATTCACATCACATCTATCCCGAATTCACATCACATCACATTACATCCATTCACATCACATCTCATCTATTCACATCTATCCCGATTCACATCACATCCACATCACATCTCACCCATTCACATCTATCCCGATTCACATCACATCCACATCACATCTCACCCATTCACATCTATCTCGATTCACATCACATCCACATCACAAATTTCTCTTTTTCTATTTAATTTCTTGGATCTCAATTATCATGGAAATTCCTCTTTTTGCATTTAATTGATTAATTCTAAATGTCATGGGAATTCCTCTTCTATCCTAAAATAAATTTACCTAAAATTCCTTTCTTTAATAAAAATATCCATTATTCAAATATGCCAAGAATTCCACTTTTACCATTTAAATGATTGAATTCCAAATGTCATGGTAATTCCTCTTTTATCATTTAAATTTTCTCATGCATAAAATAAATTTATCTAAAATTCCTCTTTAAGTTTAAATAAAATATCTATTAATTCCAATATGCTAAGAATTACACTTTTTCCATTTAAATGATTGTATTCCAAATGTCATGGGAATTCCTCTTTTATCATTTAAATTGTTTCATGCATAAAATAAATTTATCTAGAATTTCTCTTTAAATTTAAATAAAATAGCCATTAATTAATTCCAAATAAAGGCTAAGGTCCTTTATACACATTTTTAAATAATTCTAAATACACATTTGAAAGTTCTTTTTGAATTTCTATTTCAAGGGAAACCATTTTAGACACTAGGAGGACTTTTATATCCAAAGATATCTCAATTTTGGATTATCTCTCTCTAGACATTTTCTCTCTCCAGGCAAAAACAGCGTAAAATAGGATCTTTCTTCTATTTCAGAGAGGGAAATAATTACAAGAACAGAAGGGGAGGTTCTTACACCTTTACACCTCAAAAGTTGGAGGGAGGAATCTTACACGCTAGAGCTTCTGGATTCAAACACCACTACTAGAGTGTTCATGGGGACACTCAGAATACCGCTTCTTGGCCTTGGAACTTCACACACAAATGCTCTTCTCTCACACCGCCACATAACACACTCACTCTCTCTCTCTCTCTCTTTCAAGTACACAGCATGTTTCTTAAGACAACGTTACAGCATTCCTATCCAACACATTGCAGAAATTACACAGAAATGAAGAGAAAATCAACATTGTTCTTGCATTACTTCCAAAACCAGTACAAGCTCACAACTAAGCAATTGCTCAACATAAGACTGAAAACACACGCTTCTACAATATTCATTTGGCATTCACTTTCTTCTCTCTCTCTCTCTCTCTCTCTCTCTCTCTCTCTCTCTCTCTCTCTCTCTCTCTCTCTCTCTCTCTCTCTCTCTCTCTCTCTCTTACTCGCCTTGTGCCATCCTTTTAAGCTCGGTCTTCTTGTTCTTGGCAATGGCTACTTTGGTGGTCAAACTGATTAGACTGATTGCTCTACCACCACTGAGCTATTGGGCGTAACACCTGGCATGCCCGGTGCTGGAGCTTCTACTTCGGAGCCCACTTCCTTGATAAATAACTTCTCAAACATTTTTGAGGGAGTGCAGTGCAGAATGTATACATTATCAAAGTATGTGGCATGCTTTTACAACCTCTTTTGTTTTGTTTCTTATTCTTCTAAACACCCAAGACCCTTGCTATGAGTCTACGAAGTTTGCAGGAGGTCAAAAACTCTCACCACAAGTCAGAGTGGGGTCTTGCCTTGATTTTTTTTTTCCATTGGTATAGGCCTCCACTCAACCTGTGTAGCTTCTTTGTATTCCTTCAAATGTTCTTAAGGTGGGTTTTGTAACTTTTTTGCATCTGGGTCTCTAGTGCTCCACTTCCTAACATTGGTGTTGTCTGGTGGTTGCATCCTCAGTGGGACGATCTTCGTCCCCTCTGGAGGGGTCTGAGAGAACAAGAATTGAGAGCATGGATGTTCCAGAGGATGGGGTTTCCTACTCAATATGGACCTTATTCTATTTACATTTTGAAAATATTGCGGTAACTCCATGTTGGCCTTCAGTAGCTCTAAGAACATCACATGAGAGGCTTTAAAAAATGGGTTATCTATGCTGGCCCATGGAGCAGTTGAGCTATTGATTAAGCTATCTTTCGGGTGATCATTTTCTTTGTTTAGGGCTTGGTTGGTGTCTTGCAATTTTTGGACCTCAATTAGTAGCTCTCCTCGCTCCTTTCTTGGCACATCGGCTGACAGCATCTTTGTGCTTTTTATGGCAAGCTCTGCATCAACTTTCACCTTGGCAATATCAAGTTGTAGCCTTGCAACTTCTTCTTTTGCTTCTCTTAACTCTAGTTTCCATTGTAATTTTGTTTTTTGGGTCAAATGTGTCTTTTCTGCCAATGATCGTGCCTCCTCTATCTACCTCTGGAGGGCTGTCTTATATTCTTCCCAGTCTCCGGGCCTTTCCCTTTTGATCTGATCCTCATTTTCTAGATAGTGTTACATTTCTAATTCCAGAGCATTCAGTTCTCTGACTATATCCATTTCAAATTGTGTGCTCTTCTCTAGTTTTCCCTTATACCCTTCTGCCTGTGATTTGGCCTCATCTCCATCTTTGTAGGCTTCTCTCAAAATTTCTGCATAGTCCTAGGAGGGTAATGCATCCTGCAACTCCTATCATAATTATTTGTTTCTCTTTGCCAGCTTTTTGGCCTCCTCCTCCCAGTGAGTTGTTTTCCATGTGGTAGCCATCAAGGCTTGCACCAAGCTCTTCTCCTTGCTTTCGGCTTGCTTCTCTTTTCCGGAAGTACTTGGCCTAGGAGATCCCTAGTCTGTAGGTTATTGCTTGGTTCTATTGTTGTTATTGCTGTGTTTATTGTTTACTGATGTGATTGCTGTTGTTGCTCCTTATCAGCATCATCATCTTTATCTAGGTCATCGATGACCTTTTGAGCTTTACAAGCCATATGTTCTTGTATTGCAATCAGAGCTTCTAAAGCTTCGTCCCATACCTTGCTGAGTTTGGCCTTTGTTGTCTTTATAATTGTTGTTTTGGCATCTAATGGAAGTTGGCCTTTTGTCAAGCCTTTGTGTCTTGTTAATCTTGGGCGTGGTTCTGTAGCATGTTGTGAATGTGAATTTTGTCTCCTTGTGCTATTTTTTGCGATGCTTTTTTCTCTTTCCTTCCTTTCTTTGGGGTGTTTTCATTTTCAACTTCATGCTTTTTGATGTGACTTGACCATCGATTCATATCATTTCCGTCCTTCTTGGCTTAAAGGCATTAAACTTTTCTTGCTGCCTCCCCGCCTTACCATTACTCTGCAGCATTACAAGAGGACACATGGGCGGAGGAATCATAGCCTGAAAAATTTTGCAAGTAGGCATGTGGTGACCAACGGTCATGAGGGATGCCAATAGTGAAGTAAAGCAATGTGATGTCTATTAGTTGATGGGTCAACCCAGTGATTCTGATAGATTTCCCATCTCACCCCCACTTTGCCACTATTTCCATTTATGAAGTGGGGATTGGATTTTGTTTGACCAATCAAGGCACCTACAAAAGTTAGCAGGTGTGAATACATAATTGTGGTAATAATTAATTACTTCACCAAGTGGCCAGAAGCTAAAGCTATAAAGAACAATGCCGTAAAAGAGGTGGTGAAGTTCCTCTTCAAAGACATCATTTCTAGGCATGGTATGCCGTTAGAGATAGTCAGTGGACCAGGGCACACACTTCACCTTATCAATCACAACAACAAGTCCTTAACCTATTATCCACAGTGCAATGGCCAGGCGGAATCCACCAACAAGGTTCTAACCAAAATTCTAAAGAAGATCATAAATGGCATAAAAAATGTTTGGGACTAGAAGCTAGATGCCTCCTTATGGGCATTATGCACGACATACAAAGTCTCAATGGGGAAAACACCATTCAAGCTTGTATATGGGCTAGAGGCTAGAGGCCATAATGCCCATGGAATTTGTGGTGCCCAATCTGAGAGTGGCCATCCAAGATAAGCTACCAATGGAGGAATCCCGAAAGCACAGAATATAGGAGCTCTTAGTTTTAGAGAAGGATTAACATCACTTGCTGCTCATGATTCGGGACACACCTATGCAGGAACTGGTCTATGCCTCTTTTGTATATATGTCTGGCAATCATGGTGAAATTTCTGCTCCTTAAGGCAACCCTCTTCTTTCTGTCAGTCATGTACCCTTCTAGGAATGTTCCATTCTCTATGAATTTCATCATATCATAATACCAATTCTCCTACACTCTTGTAACTACTACTATGAAGAGGTTGGTATCCGGGAGTTGATCATCCACTCCATATAGGGCTTTGGAAAAAAAATCCGCTACTGCATTTTCTTCTCCGGGTGGATGGTGAACTCAAATTCTTGTAGTAGGAGCATCCACCTTGCCATCTTTCCTACTAGGAAAGCTTTGTTCACTAGATAAATTAGGGCTTGATGGTCCACATGGAAAACAAATTTGTTTCCCAAGAGGCAATGTCGGAACTTGTTCACAACATAAATCATAGAGAGACCTTCCCACTCTTTTGTGTTGTGGTTCCTTTTTGCCCTTGTGAGGGCTTTGCTTGCATAGTGGATAGGTTGCATGTACCCCTCTTGCTTCTCCTACATTAGTGCACTGCCCACACTACTTTATTTAAGGCATCTACATATACATAGAGTATCTCATTCTAGTCTGTGGTGGTCACCACTGGTGTAGTTGATACCATTCTCTTCAGCCATTGGAATGCTTTCTGACACTCTAAGTTCCACTCATGCTTGGCATCTTTCTTTCCAAGTTCATAGAGTGGGTTGGCCACATGTGCTAAATACTTCAAAAATCCAGCATGCCATTTAACCTTATCAACCAAGGAACCTCTCAAGTTTCTTGATGTTCTCTGGAGTAGTAATTCTGTATATGGCCTCCTCTTTACTAGGATCTATGGCTGACACTATGTGTCCCAACAAAGTTCCATATTTTACTACAAAGGCACACTTGGCTGGATTTAGCTTGAGCCTTGTATCTCTCCATCTCTGGAGACACAGCCTCAAATGATAGATGTGCTTTGGCTTATCCCCAAATACATTGAAATCATCCACAAAAGCTTTCGTGAAGTTTGTTAGGTAATCATAGAAAATCTCTTGCAACATTCTTTGAAAAGTAGGCCGAACATCATGATAGTCGCCATGAAGACACCCCATTTAAAGATGAAGGATGTTTTCTCCCGGTCTTCTAGCACCATTTTTACTTAGTTTTACCCACTAAATCCATCTAGAAATGAGTGTGTTTCCTAGGACCCAGTGTGATTTACAGTGGTTATGACCACTAGGTTGACCCTGAAGTCCACTTTCTTGACTTTCATGAGGACATTTTTTACAATTCCCTTAGGAACCACCATTCTATTTTCTCCCATTCTTATGTTGAATGGAATGGGTTCCCATTTGAGACCCAATCCTACTACATTTTCTTTTATAATGACATTTACTCCAGATCCACCATCTAATATTGCATCATTGATGAGTACATTGTTGAGTTGAATTGCTACTTTGGCTACTTCATTATCTTTGGAAACTAGGGATTCCTCAGCTTGCATTTCGGAGTTTCTTCTTCTTCAGAGTTTTTCAAATTTTTACTCAGTTCTTCAATGTTTGCCATCAAGATTTTAGCCTTGAATCTTGGACTTAAATCTAGCACTTGTCTCAATAGGACATGTTTCTAGTAACATTGATACCACATTGGTTTACAACTAATCAGCATCCTTCTTGCTTTAGCTTCTTTCATTGTTGAGCTCTGCTTGCATCTATTGTAGATTTTTGCTTGCCTCCGGTATATCTGTGATGACTTCAAATGAGATATCCTTCTTCTTTCCTTGCCTTCTTTCTATTTCCTTGGTGGTTTGAATCCTCACCTTTTCTTGCTAGTCCTAGTCCATAGCTGCCTTCTTGTGGGCTTTGGGTGAGTCAGGATTACCCACCAGAGTTAGCACTACACCAAATTCATTATCTTTATCCCTTGTGACTATCAGGATGTCTTGAACCTCTTTGAGCAAGTCATCCGGCTGCATCATGTTGGTGCTTGGAGAATTTTCTTTAAGTTGCATCAATTCCGCCTGTCTTTCCTCATCATGCTTTTTCTTCATGGCACATTCCGCCTTAGTGTGCCCAGGTTGTTGGCAATAATAGCATATGAAGGTGGTAGATTCACCAACATGTCCTTGGCTTCTCCTACCTAAGAATTCTCACGGCCTCTCCTCCCATACCTTCCCGTTCATGGGAGTTTTCTTTCTACTCCTTCCATGATGTTCACCATGGAAGCTCTATTCTTCATGTCATTCACCATCCCTAGGGGTCTTCTTTCCGCTCCTTCCCATTCTTGGGGGTCTTCCTTCTGCTCCTTAAACTCCTCTTCAATCAATTCCTTAAACTCCTCTTCAATTTCGGCTTGCTTTGTTGTGCTAGACTGCTATATGGATGTCTGGCTTAAGCCCTTGGACAAACCAATCTGCAAATATTTGCATCAAGGGTCGGGTTTGTTTTGCCACTCTATACCTCAAGCTTAGTAGTTTTGTTGCATAGGCTTCCACATCCATGTCTTCTTGTCAGAGTTCTCTCATTTGATCATAGAGTTGAGTTGCAGACTTTATCTTGTGAAATCTCCCCATAAAAGCAATCATGACCTGTTTATAAGTTTGGAAATGGTTGTCTTGGTATCTTGATACCCACTCTATGGCTCTGTCTTTGAAGGTGTTCATGAAAGCATACCTGTGGATTTCACTCAGCTCTAACTCTTCCACATATCACGAGGTCTGGCTACTTTCCAATAGTATTGCTCAAATCTCCTTATATGCAAATGTGCATCTTCCCCTTTCTCTCCTGAGAATACTGAGAAACTTTTAGCTAATGATGCCATGGCTCCCTTGAACCTTTTTCAGGGTTTTGTTGTTGTGGTTGTTTTTTCAGATTTTGTTACCCCACCCTTCTTGGGCTTCCTGGACCTGGACTGTGCATGGCTTCTAGCTCTTGGCACTCCTTTTCTTGGTCTAAATTACCCTTGAACCCTGAGACTCCCTCTTTCTCATGTGTGTTGTGGAAGTTTCTGCACTATCTTCCTAGTAGGAACAATGCGAGGCACACCCAGCTTCCTAGAGGGTTTCTTGGAAGGCATTACTTTTCTCTATTCTTAGGCTCACCATCATGCAGAAGGCATACTTGAATCCATTTTTACCGGTTGGGTAATGTGGCAAAAGGTTCTCCATGCTATCTTTCCCAGAAAATTTCCTCCATGTTATGGTTTCTCTCTCAGATGTGCAGAACCGGAGTTTTCCTTTTCAGAGTTCCCTTTATTTGAAGGTGCAAAAAAATGCTATTTAGTGGAGTTTTTTTGCTTCATCGTGGTATCCCACAAGGAAGAATAAAGTTCTTTTAACAGGAAGTTACCAAGCAGTTTTGTAGACTACCGGTTCCCCAGCAAGATCGCCAGGTGTTTCTCGTTGTTTTCTCTTTCAATAGAATGGCAAGACAGAAGTCTGGGGTAACATACCAATCAGACAATATTGTGGAAGACATGTAGCCACCCACCAGAGCTTCTGGATTCGAATACCAACACACTAGAGTGGTCATGGGGACACTCAGAATACTGCTCGGCCTTGGAAATTCACACACACATGCTCTGTTCTCACACCGCCACATAACACACTCACTCTCTCTCTCTCTCTCTCTTTCAAGTACACAACATGTTTCTTAAGAAAGCGTTCAGCATTCCTATCCAACACATTGTAAAAATTACACAGAGATGAAGAGAAAATCAACATTGTTCTTGCATTACTTCCAGAACTAGTACAAGCTCACAAACTAAGCAACTACTCAACATAATACTAAAAACACACTCTTCTACAATCTTCGGTTGGCGTTCACACTCTTCTCTCTCCTCTCTCTTGCTTGCTCACCTTGCACCATCTTTTTAAGCTCAGTCTTCTATGCGTTCTCTCTCGCTTCTCCACGCATGATTGGGCTCCAAAAAGAGATGGGTTTTCAATGGTTCTCCTTCTCATTTTTCTATGTGTTTTCCTACCTAGAATTAGCGCTGGCTTTGAAAGATTCTCCCTAACTGTGTGGGGAAGAGGATAAGGTGGTATGGGAGGATCACCTTATCCTCTGCAGCATGGAAGGAGGAGGAGGAAGAAGGAGCCGTGATTGCCAAGCCTTGCAATTCTCTTGCAGCTGGAACCTCTCTCTCTTGCCATTGTGAAGCTCTACGTTGGTGTAGCTACATAGAGGACAAATGGATGCCACACTCTCTTGCAGAGCAGCTCTTGCAGAGCAGTAGCAAGAGCAGAAGAACCTATGTCAACATCGATTTTGAGCAACACTTCGAAGAAAATGAACAGTCTCATCCTGACATTAGGAAAAATTTGGACTCACAAGTGCAAAAATAATGTTATAATATTGCTCCTCTCTCTTCTCTTTTTGAATCTTGTACATCTCAAAATATTAGTTTTATAGATTCACTTATTATTTTATTAACTATCCAAGAACTATATCAAACCTGCTCAGAACTCGAATTTCTTAAAAACTATTTTTTTATTTCAGTTGGTTTCAAAAGATATGACATTCTTAAATGCCCAAATTCATTTATGACTAAAGAAATAATCATTTCGTGATTTTAGAAGGATTTTATATATCTCAAAAGATATGACATTCTTAAATGCCCAGATTCATTTATGACTAAAGAAATAATCATTTCGTGATTTTAGAAGGATTTTATCTTTAAAATGGAATATCTTGATTTGTACTTTGTATTTTATAATTTCTTTTTACAAGTACGTAGATCCGTGCTTTATCTACATTCTAGTGCATTTTTATGTTTGTTTATAGAGATTTAAAGAGAATAGATATTTTTTAAGATTTTAAGAATGTGTTTAGATTTATTATTTTAGACAAATAATGCATTATGAATTTTCCTTTTTTGTAATAGAGCTTCTTCTTCTCTTTAGGTCATTTCTTCTTTTTTCATAGCTCATTTCTTCTTCTACTTTCAAATTTGTATCTCCAAACAGTTTATATTTCCCTCCATCTCCAAACAGTTGTATTTCCCTCCATCTCCAAATAGTTTGTATTTCCCTCCTGTTCTATTGCACTTGTTCACTACAAAGCTAGAGAATGAAGAGTGATTGATTTTTTGGTGCCATTTTCTTGGAGACAACAAACTATTTTCCTTTTCATTAATCTTGCTGTCAAGGAAAGAAGCAACAAAGAGACAACACAGACCCAACACAGAGAAGCAACAGAGAACAAAAATGGAGTTAGCAATGTTTTGATGTTGGTTATGTTCAATTGAGTTCTATAAGTCATGTTTTCCTATTGGTTATGCGCATTACTATTCATAAATAATAGTAACATATGTTTTATTATTGGTTAATAATAATAATATGTGCATTATTGTTGGTTAATAGTAATAATGTATTAAAGTTGGTGTTAAGTTACACATATGTGTTAATAATCATGAGATAGTGATGTATCTAAGTGTTTCTAGTTTTTTGATGTTTTAGGAAGCAAGAAGCTCTAAGAAGAGAAGTATACACTTCCAGCTAGATGAAGAGTATGCCCCGTTGTACAAGAGAATTAAGGTTTGAATCCATCGGTGATGCAATTACATAGAATAGCAGGGAAAAAACATATAGATCTTTGGGTTGATGGGTCTATATATCCACCTGATCCTATTACAAAACAATCTCCCCAATTCTCAAGACTAACATCATTTGTCAAGTATGTTTGTGAGGGTAATGCAGGGTTAAAGGGTTATACTTAGAGACTTGCAACCCAAGCCCATGTTTCTGCACAACAGATTATGAAACTTAATACATCATTGTTGGCAAAACAAGAAGAGAACAATGTTTTGTAAGATGCTATGTATGACATGGTAATGCAAAATGCTAGTTTGATTAACCAGGTTAATGATTTACAGATAGTAATAAGAAGATGAAGATAATGCTAGAGAAGACTGTCACTTATGGTCCCACAATGACATGAGAGGTACATGAACACCAAAGGTCATATAAACCTATGCACATGTTGGCAAAGACATGTGGACAATATAGGCGAAGGATCTATGCACAACGTGATAACATGCAAAAGATGTTTAGCAATCTAGAAAATGAAGTGAATCAAGGAATTGAAAAGGTACTCACTAAAGATATGGTGAAGTCCGCGCTTCAATGCCCAAAGTTTAAGTCAGTTGGGTGATGAAGCTATCATACAAAAGAGGTAAGTGATTCCTTCACATCAAATGATATGCAAGGAATATGTGATAAGGTAGGAATAAGTTCTCATTCTTATGGCAATGGCATGATATACAAACATTTAGATACAAAGTTTAAAAAGTGTTACAAAAGAAAAGGGTATTGCCTCTTCCTAAACCATTTCATGTGGTGCAATCACGACAATCATTAAACAATAAGGTGGAACAATTAACTAGTGAGCCAATGCACTTATGTCATAGACATGTATGCAAGTATGGGTCAAAGGAAGTGCCATTTGTCTTGCACACAAATAACAATTTTGTATTAGATATATGCAAGTTACAATCTCTAATGGTAAAATTTTACAGTATATCTGTTGTAGAATGTGGAGGCAAGCTAAAATTTGTTTTGAAGCTTGATGAAAGTGAGGTTATCAAAGGTCAGAAGTTAGAATGTGTTAGTCTAACTCTCATGAATAGAGCACTGGATCCTAACCCCTTGCCTGGTCATCTTGATTACTTTAGTATACAGTCTGAATGAAATTTGGTGGCTTGCTGCATTTAAAGTACCATGTAGTGCAATGTCAAAATCATGGTGAAAGTTTGCACGTGGAAGGTTATGGTGAGTATCAAGTGGAATGGCACCTTGTTGGAGATCTCAAAACTTTGAAGTGCATGTTTGGTGTGTCAAATGCACCAAATGCAGAGTTTCCTTGCATATATTATATGCGGTCTAGAAAGAAAGATAAGAATGGGAAGAAACAAGCTGACAAGGGTGTCCTACACATGATCAATTTGTTTGCCATGGGGGCCAAATGGTACGAGTAGATCCTAAGTGGGATCTTATTCTTGACATCCCCTTGACAAGAGTACACTTTTGCACTTTGCATGCACTAGTGAGGATCATAGACAAATTGGTTTATGAATATGTGTGTTTTTCTTATAAAATGCAGCCAGCTTCTGAGCCCAAGAAACATGTAAAAGAGTGGAAGAAGTATTATCTGGGATGGGTTTACATCGAGGCCATGTAGAAATAAAGAAGGATGAAAAAAATTCCAGAGTAAGCGGCAATGTACCATGCAAGCCTTGCTTTGGCGGCTCAAGCAAGGAAATTCCTCTCTTCACCATGAAATGAAAATGGAGAACTACTAGTACAACAACTAGAGAAATATGAAGCATGGAAAAAGTTACATATGGCCGTTCTGTGATCGAAGCAATGGAGGAAAGACTAGAGTAGCAAAAGCAAATGTGTGGATTGCTTTTGACAAATTGGCAATGCTTTTGCAGAAGATGACATTTGGACCAGACGATTCCAAGGAGTTTAATGAGGTGATTGGTATATTCTATACATCAGCTGCTGTTGAAGCCTGGACTTCAAGTAGTATAACACAATACATGGTAAGTGTGATATTACAATTAATTTATATGGTTTTAGAGACTAACTATGATTACGTTGTTTATTGATGTAGCATATATTGCATGCTCATGGTCCTTACTTTGCAAATAATGGAAGTTTAGCGATATGATCTACACAGAGCATGGAGAAATCTCATTGGCAAGCACAATGTGCTTTCCAAAAGACAACTGCTCATGGAGGTGGAATCTATGATGTCAATCCAATGAAAGAATCACTTCTATGGTGGTATAGAAAGATAGTAATAAGGTTAGAGGAGAAGAAACCTATGTCCAATGGATCACATGCAATACACAGTCATATGTGAGGTTAGAAAGGCGTGATTTGAGAATTCATCAAGTAGAGAGAAACATGCTGAATGGTTGAGAACTCAAGAAAGAGAGGGAAGCAAGTGGAAAACCCGAGAGTCAAGTGTTTCAAATG
This sequence comes from Cibotium barometz, assembly GCF_041138505.1. Taxonomy (NCBI): domain Eukaryota; kingdom Viridiplantae; phylum Streptophyta; class Polypodiopsida; order Cyatheales; family Cibotiaceae; genus Cibotium; species Cibotium barometz. Next base: position 21,170,401 of record NC_141077.1, read on the forward strand.
AGCAAATGCAAGTTCAAACTTTGTAATTTTTTGTTGATACAAGTATTACTCTACTAAACCAAAATGGCTTTCACATAGAGCTTGTAAACCAATGTGATATATCACCCATAATCTCACTAACTATAACCATAATATTAAATGATTTTATGTGTGAGAGTATATGCATACTTGTGTGTGAACAGTTGTGTTATTTTTAAAGTTGACTAAACTATTACTTATAAGTGCTTATAAGTGGTGAGACGTTTACATTTTATAGTCTTCTAGCTTTCAAGGCATGGCACGCACCAAGCAAAGTGCTAAGAGGAACCCTACTAAGACTCGCTCAACACAACCCCAGGTCAATATACCAACGGAGACTGATAGTGAGCGCACTCAATCTGACAAACCAGGAGGCACTACTATAGGTACAACGCATCCACATCTGCACGCCACAAGAAGCGTAGATGGAGACTAGGCGCACTGCTGCTCTTCGACAAATAAGGACGTATCAAAAAAGTACAAACTTAATCATACCAAGGGTGCCATTTGCAAGACTGGTGAGAGAGATATTGCAAGATCTCCAGCGAATGTCTCGTAATAGGTTCTATGCAAGACTTAGTTCTATAGTCAACAATGTGCAGCGATGGTTAGTCCAAGTGTTGCTAGCTCTTCAAGAAGCAGCTGAGGCATATTCGGTGGACCTCATGCATGATGGTCAGTTGTTGGCAGCTATTCATGCGAAGTGCATCACTCTTATGGACAAGGATTTGAGACTTGTACGAAGGATTCATAATAATGGTGATGCCTTCAGTTTGAATATGGATAATATGATTTGAGTAAATCATATGATGTGTTCTAAACCTGTGTTTCAATGTACTTGTAATCTATGAGAAGTGTTTTTAATAATACAAGTACAATTTAATGTTTCTTTCTGAATATCTTGGGTGTTATCTTTTTCTCTCGTATAGTTTTTCAAGTGTATCGAAAGCATTATTTTTTTGTTCACAGGCCTCATATGGATTTAGGATTTTTCACACAACATGTATGCATGAAAGACTATAAGTTATAAAATTTCAATGAATTTAGAAATTTTAGAAATTTGTCTTTACTAAAAAAAATATAATAAAAAATACTCTAAAATTAGATTACTTTAAACATGGAACGAAGATCTAGAAACCCTAGGGAATTAGTGAGATGTTGCATCAAAGGGGCTCTTATAAATAAGAAAATTACTAAATATAATAAAAAATACTAAAAAAATTTAAGAGTTATTTATTTTCATTCTATAAAAATATAAATATAAGTTATATTTTTAATTTTTGAAGTTATAAATATAAGTTTAGAGTCTTTCGTTTTCATTCTATTCTTGTTTTATCTTCTTCAAGAACATGGCTCGCACCAAGCAGACTATCAAGAGGGTTGATCCCGTGAAGGTCAGGCCCCCACCACTGCCCACACATCGCAAACGTCAGTGGAGACCCGGCACCATCACCATTTGAGAAATCAAAAAGTATCAGAAGAGGACAGACCTTCTGATCCCGAGGAGGCCTTTTTATCGCCTCGTTAGGGAGATTATGGATGATTTGAACGCGAGCCGGCTATCTCAATGGTATCGTCAGGGTCGGCAATAGTGAGGCTCCCACACAATGGTGGATGGCAGTAGCTTTGCTCTAGCTTTGGAAGCTCTTCAAGAGGCTGCTGAAGCTTTTTTGGTGGACATATATGGTGACACAATGTACACAGTAGTCCATGCCAAGAGAGTCACCATGCTTTTTTGGTGGACATATATGGTGACACAATGTACGCAGTAGTCCATGCCAAGTGATGAGCCGCAGTTTAGGGTTTAGGATAATCTCATAAATATTTCACAATGTAATCTCATGTGATCATGATGTAACTGCTTTACTTAATGAAAATATATGTTTTTAATCCTTCCCAAGTGTCTACTTGATTATATCTAGCAATCATAATTGTATTATGATTTTAATTTCAAATTAATGATTAAATATTATTTGTTGATCGCACGAATACAACAAAACTTTAAATATATTTTTATTAATATAGAAATTGTTACATCATGACATACAACCAAGTACAAAAACCCTAAACTCTGCACCTCTTAGTACTAGGCTCAGCAGAGTCAGTAGGAGGTTTAAGCGAAGGAATTACAACAAAATTTCCTTCGCAGTCAAGCTGGATAGCATGAAGATCAATCCTCCCCAGTAGCGATGCCTAGGCCAACTAGTGAATGAATCTTCCCTCCACACTGATCTTCGAACAAATATAGGAGCTTGCACAGCGCTTCACAAGCACCACCTTCTCTAAGCTTGATTTCATAGGCTTGGACTTGAATGCAACACCCTTTGTTCCTTGATCTTCATGAGAGAGACTTGCCCATCAAGGGAGCATACTTTGTGAAAGATTTGTGAAAGATAAGGATGTCTTGGAAGATTTTACCAATGTACTCCTTCAAAGCTGCATCCTGGATTCTTCCTCCACCATCCCTTGTTCCACTAGCTCCTGATGCAAACTCATCGACATAGACATTTTCTTAAAGAAAATATTTGCATGTAAAAATAAAATATCAAAAATTATTCAAAAATACAATTGCATAAAAAAAATATTTCCAAATGAGATGAAATTGTCTGTGCGGGGCCTCAGGGGCCTAGGGACCCCACACATGTAATCTGGGATGCATCGGGGCCCTCCAGGCATGCGAGCCAAAGGCTGGCGAGGATGGCCCTAAATTTGCAGATTTAGGGCCATCCTCGCCAACCTTTGGCTCACATGCCTGGAGGGCCCCGATGCATCCCAGATTATATGTGTGGGGTCCCCACTGCACCAAAATTTTCAAGAAGATTTTAAAAAAAATTACGTACCTTCTCAGCCTCATCATTATGTTTCCCATTCGGTGCATCTAGGTCTACCCCAAGGATCGCTCTATCACCATGCACAGGGTCCGAGAGGTCAATGCGTGGTCGAGGTCCAAAGAGCTCCTCTTGCAACCTCTCAAATTCTGCATATCTGAGATATCATACTTAGAAGCAGTTTTTGCAGCACTTCTTTGGATGTGGATGATTGCAAAGACATCATCCATGCTCGTGCCATTGTATCGGGCCAATCTCAGTTACTTGTGGAGGGACATCCATAGTGTCAAAGTCAATGAGGTCTTCATCAACATCCCGGACAAGGTGGCAGTAGAGCTCTTCCTCCCTCAAATCCAAGACCTCAAGGACATCTTGTATGAGCAAGTACTCAACACCATCTATAGTGATGGCACTCAATGATGCAAGTTTTGCATTCTCAGTAGGATGGGCTGCCTCCTGGTGGATAGTCAACAAGTCCAAAGACAAGCTACGTGCCTCCTCTTCTTGCTTGTCCAGGAATGTCTCCTCTGGCTCCTTCTCTTCATAGGTGAGAAGAGGCACCATTAGCTCCTCATCATTTTCCTCTTCAAAATCAGAGCATAATATATAAATAGCAAAGGCAATATCCCACTTGATGAGATCGATCAGGTTTGCCTCCTCAAAAGTGAGGGGCACAGAGGTAGATCGGGAGGGGGGGGACATGTGCAAGTGCTCTTTGCACAACCTTTCTATGGTTGTCACTCACCACTCTTCATGGAGAAGAGGAACTCTAGGGGTATCCACCGAGCAGTGGAGTCATGGATCAAAAATGTGATATCATCACATCCCACGTAAAAAAATGCAAGCACTGAGCTATCGGGCTCTAGAGTCCTAAATATATTTTCTAGCTCAACACTATAACAAAACCTAGGGTAAATTTGGTCCCACATCTGACCCTTTTAATGGGTTTCACTCATCCACTGTTGTGCGAATGCTTCATGATGAGAAGCCATGGTGAATGCGTAAAGGGAGCAACAAGCAAGGTGGATAGAAAGTGAAAGATAAAGAATGCAATAGAAGTGAATAAAAATAACCCTTACTTATACTTATAAATATAAATTTACATATTAATTATTTCATTAAAACTTCAATAAAGTAATATATATTTTATTAAAATTTTAATGGAGTAATATTTATTTCATTAAAACTCCAAAAGCTCGAACAACACATCCTGCATGAGGAGGTACTCCACCCCTTCAATGGTGATGGCACTCAATGAAGCTAGTGGTGGGTCAGGACTTTGGGTTTCGTGAGGCTGGATGGATGTAATTTATACTTATGTTTATTATTGTACTTAAAATATCTATAAACTTATATTTATTTTAATACCTTATGTTTATAATTTAGTAATAAAAGACACTTCAATAAAATATAATAAATAATAAATCATACTTCTATCTCTTGTTACATATTATTATTATTATTAGTATTATTATTATATTACTTACAAAGTTACTTATATTATTATTTACACTTAAATATAAACTTAAAGTTATATTTATTTTTATACTTATATCCATAGACTTAAAATTAATGACACTTCATTAAAATATAAGAAATCATAAATCATATCTATATTTCTAGGATAACTAATTATATTATTATTTACACTTAAATATATATTTATACTTATATTTACAATTGTACTTACTTATACTTATCTTTATTTTCTTATATATTAATAGGTTCGAAACACATTAGACTTAAAAAAACCACTATAATTTATGAAAATGAAATAAAATTAAATTTATAATAATTTTAAAGAAATAGTTTTTAATATTCACTTGGAAGAATAAGAATTACATAGACTCCACAATTTCAAGGATGTGTGGAGCAACACACTGCTTGCATGTTTTGCAATGTTCACTTTGACTCCCAACCTTCCTACCATCCAACTTGAAATAAAAATTACAAGGGAGATTGAGTTGGATTTCCTGCCTCAGAAAACTAAGAGACTAATGGCTTTCTACAGTAACGCTAAAAGGGTCATGACCCTCCCAAAGAATATTCACATCAATGAGTGGTGAATGTGTGCCATCTCGCATGTCTTGGTCCAAGCTGAGCCACTCCCCTCATAGAAGTCGCCACCTTCTATACTTGAAGCGAATACACAAAGTTTGTCTTACAATGAAGTACCTATCATAAAAAACAAACAACCAACATAAAAACATAAAAACAACAACAACAATCAACGATCAGTGTCTTGCAATGAAGTACTTATGAATAAAAACTATAAACAATCAACAGCACTATATTCTTACCTGAAGGTAACATCTGACAGAGTGATTCTGCACTCAATGATATCATCATGGTGAGTTTTCTTGAGATACCATGACTCACCTAGTACTGAGTCATCCAATCCTCAGATGGGCACTTGCATTGATACGTAATCTTAGTTTTCTTTACTACTTCACAGGATCTAAACAAATGTGCAAACAAACTAACTAGAACAAACCAACTTAGATGCATATCTCTAGAGCTTGTGGAGGGTTTCATGGCAGCATGAACATCAGTTTTTATCTTTACCCTACATGCTTCTGACATGTCTAAGCTGGATTATACCATTCCTGGCTAGATAATGGTGGTAGTGGAATGTACTCTAAACTATGTCTCTCCACAACATATGTGGAATCATAAAAGTAAACATTCTGAGATGCCAATTGGCTTGCACTCTTGTTGTCATAGATCAAGGCACTTATCTCTAGATGTAAAACATTTAGCTTTCCACTTAAGTAGTCTACATTTTGCCATTCATGCAGAGTTGATGGATATAAAGCTACAAGCAACAAACACGCTTGTATTAAAACATGCTTGGACTCAAAGCACAAGAACACAAAGCACATAGATATAACCTTACTGTTAGGCTTTTGTCTCACACTGAAGTTGTCATGAGATGCACTCAAATCTCTTTGTGCATATAAACATGCTGAATGAAAGCCTCTGTTATTGTACCATTGGTGGGTCTCCTGAACTCTATGATTCTACCTTTCCATTTTTTGTTGGGGTCTATTACATCTTTGAGCTTGACCTTGAAACTCCCACGAGTACTTGGTCTCATTAAAATCCAATTTAACTTACTGTATTGATCAGGGATCCAATTACCTTCATCATCTCTCCTATTAAACACCTCCACTGTGTAAATATTACTGATATTCCTCCTCCTTGAAGACATCTACAATAAAAAAACAAAGCAACAAATTAACAAAGTTAGACTGCATGATTAATAAATATCTATGTTAAGATTGTAAGCAACAAATAAACATTATAACAACAAGAAATAAACAATAACCTATTACTTTGATTCACACAACCTTGTTGCTATTACAACCTATGAAAATGAACATAAACACATCAAGATAAAACATAAACAAACCCTAAACCTATGATCATTACTCATCACAAGTATTTATGCCACTTAAAATCAAATCTGTGATGTAGAGAAGATTATAAGCAACAAATAAAGATTAAAACAATACGAAGTAAACAACAACTTACTGCTTGGATTTGCACAATCTTGTTGCTCACAACCTTCCTATTGTGAAAATAAACAACAACACATCAAGGCAAAACATAAACAAACCTATCTTACATCAAGACGAAACATAGATAAACCCTAAACATATGATCATTACTCATAAGAATTTGATGCCACTTCAGATCAAGATAGCTATTTGTGGCACAAAGAAGAGAAAGTTCATGTGAAAAAACGTACATAACTCATAGACATTTTGTCCAAATGAGATGAAATTCTATGAGAGGAGAGCTATGGTAGAGAACAACATACCTATAAAATTTCGTGAAGAAAGAACTAGAGGTACAAAAGATATGGCAAAATTAAATTTCGCTAAAAAAAAGAGGGAGAAATGAAAAGATAGTGAAATGCAAAAGGAGGGAAAGTAAAAAGTTAAACATAAAAAAAGAGAAAATGAAATTTGGTTTTCAAACTTCCATGTGATGACCACAAGGTACGTCTGACATGAAAGATATGGAATCTGACATTTTTCTATTTTTTTTAAGATATGGGCTCTATTATTTTATTATCTTAAGAGATTTGGGCAAAGACATGACAAAAAGATCCATGTTACATGGATCTAGAATCCCAACTCTCTCATTGGTCAAGCCAATCTTTTTTTATTCACTCCTTAAGGGGGAAAATGGAGAGTCCATATTTTTTCTAATGAGCTTTATGTGTGTGAAGCTCAACGCCAACAGCAGAGACACACCACAATACCCGATTTAGTGCCACCTCTTTGGCCCACCTATATTCGCCTTCTCCATGTCAGCATGCTACACACAATTCGAGGTCAACGCTTGCTTCATCAACTACAGCATGCAAGAGTTGCAACTCTCTTACCACATGCTTTGTCAGTGTTTTTTTTATGATAGCATGGAGATACTACAAAAAAGGGTAAGAATTTAGTCAGAACACATGCCCCGAGGCCCATGAGCACAACGACACCTAGGGACAAGGGTTGGGTGACACCGTTGCCTTAGCATCCATGTGTCAGACATCGACACCTTTTCCTTGGTTCTGCTACAGCAACAACAATGGATGCCCACAAGTTGTCTCCCATGAGGAAGGAAAACAGGCAGCAGTGGCAAATAGATGAGCACCAAGAGATAATAATGTCTTAGAGCCTTATTAATTTTTTATTTATTTTATTTAAAAAAACTTTGGGGGAGGTTCCCACAAAAAGTAAGCTCGCACACGCTTTAAATGTGTGTGTGAAACACACACATGATGATATAAATCTTAAAGCAAAGTAGCACGTGTGTGCTAAGGTCTTGTTTTGGCACAGTTTGGAAATAGTGCAGGCAAAACAGCTCATTCACAACATCCACAACAAGAATTAACACCTTTGACATTGTGGTATGGGATCAGATATAGCTATTACCTCCAGTGTGTGTGTCCCAAGAATTCAAGATAATTGGAGCGAGTGTAACTCAACTTTTTTTGGGCTCTAGGTGTGCGCAATCACACAAGGTATAAGCTCTGACATTTTCTAGTTTATGTATGTGGAGTCACACACAAAGCTAGGCACACAAGGATATTAGCTTACATGGTTGGGATAATGCATATCAATCCATTGCCCATTTTTATCTTGCATTTTTGAGCCGTGATGTTGTAGCCTAGCTCATTGAGGCTTAGTGAATGTTGCACTTAACAAAGTTAAGCCAAAGAGTCTGACAGTGCTTGTATGGTCCTAGATTCATGAGACAGTCTCTTAGATAAGGACACACTAAACAACCGTAGTGTTGTGCTACTTAATAACTAAAGTGTATTATACTTAGTCCATAGAGATGTAAGCGCTCATGCATGGTCTGAAGAGATCAACAATTCTAAGATTTTTAGTGATCTTAGAGTGAGGTCCTTAGTGAAATTTCAATTCAGAGTTTACCGAAACTTGGGTTTTCATGATGTTATCGGTCTAATTGTTCAACACGGCTTGTAATAGAGTAGAAGCTACTCTACCCACCTTTGCAATATGTCATTACTCCTTTTGTTTGATAGGATGGGAGTGTCCCTGAGAGGTCTTTCTCTAAAAGCTACCTTGTGGTGGCTAGTCTTTAGACCTTTCCTTGTTACTTCATATACTGGCTTGATCAATGTTTATGTGGTGGACCATTGGGATGTTGTCGGATTGTTCTCATAAACACTCTCTGAGACTATGAAACTTGATGTAGTTCTTAAAATTATAGCCATGTTGAACTTTGGAACAGAGTGTGTATGGTTCATCTACTGCAAACACCCATGGGTGTGTATTCATACATATGCTTGAGATTTTGTTTCTCCAAGGAGAGAAAAAGAGTCTGCTTGTGTGTCACGGTGAGCTTCATGCTCATTTGATGGTATGGGACATCAAATGTTCATGAAGGTCATGGTGGTCTTGGTGGTATGGGACACCAAGGCTTATACGCATAGGTTGACCCTTTGATTGCTTGTATGCTTGTTAGTTTGGAGAAGCTTTGTGTAGCATAGCCATGATTAAATACCTATGTTGATGATGACAGAGTGGGTTTCAAGTTTGTGAGTGAAATAGAACCATTGGTTGATAGGGAGACTAGTATTATTGGATGGTTCCAATATGTGGGGGACAACCTACAATATTTAGGGAGTGTAATCTCGCATATATCTGACACTGGTGGTCATTTTTTAGCACATGTTTGGTTGCTACTGTACAAATTCTGGAAGTATGGAATGAATTTCATAAATTAAAAGAGTAAATTTTTAGTTTTCTTGCGTTATTTAGTGTTGCTAAGTTCATGTCCTTATAGAACCTACCAGTTGCAAGGCACTGGGAAATGTGTGGATAATTACCAGTATGTGATGGGGTTACTACCTAGTTAAAGTGAGAAGTACTTCACTCCGGATGAGCATGGTTATTTATTGTCATTGTATCCAACATAGTTTGATAGAATTCTAAGTCAAAGAGCTTAGCAAAGTATTCTAACATGTCTAGCCAGTTTAGGACTGAACATGGTGGTAGACTCAAGGTTTGAAGCTAATCTAGAGAAATTAGAGGAAAACCACACTAGATTTGGAGTTAATCTGGAGTGATTACATAAATCTTATCTTGATGCTAGTACGAAATGCCTAGCAGTTATCTTAATAGTTTTTTATACTTTGGCATGGTATTGTTGTATGCACGTGCACTTTCAAACAATCGCCTTCCTCATTAGAAAGGTGTGCTAATCCGAAGTGATTAGTTGAGGTTTCTACGAGAAGAAAAGTGAGTACTGATCAGGAGCGATCAAACAAATCTCTTGGGTTATGTACTGAGGCAAAGTGCTCAGGGGTGGACCCTTCATGCTTGCTTGACCTTGCGTCAAATGGGGGTGATAAATTTATCGAAAGAAAACCGATATAGGTGTTGACTTCCAAACGAGCTCAAATTTTATGGAGAGTCACAAACCTTAGGTGCTTGTTATTCATAAAGCCCTAACCTTGTCAATTTGGTGCTAAATCAAATTGGTAAGAGTGTTCAGTATGTAGTTAAAGATGCATAAAATTGTTTTCATGCTATGCTCAGGCATGGTAGAAGGCCACCATGAGGTGGTACCACAAAGTTTTGAGAAATGTATTTAGGGACTTTGCTGTTTATATTCACATTGATAGTTGAAGTCTAAGGCTACTATCAACGGCCTAGTAGGACTCATGGTTAGATGCTAACCATAGAGTTTAGAGATTGACATAGTTATTGAGTGAATATCTTTGAATCAACAACAATTGGGTGCTAGAATGCTCCATACTTTGTGCCGTAGTGCCAAAGGTTTTGAGTCAATCAAGATGAGCACTTCTTAGTAAGTGGCTTGAGCATTTTATTAAAGACGGCTCTATGGATATTCCAACTTGGGAAGGGTGTATCCAGGAGTAAGGAGTTTCTTGTAAAGAGTATAAAGTTAGCCAAATTGAGAAAGAATTTGGTATATAAGATAGAAGGGATAAGTGGCAAAGTCCAAATTTACCAAAAGAAAAAAGAGAATTCACTTGTATAAATTTTTGTTTTGTAACATGTTTATGAATGCATACAAGAGCGATTATTTTTTGTTGTCATCTACAATTGGATAGTATATTACCACCTACCGGTAGGTAATGCATTTCCCCACTGTCATTGGGGAGGCAACAAAGATTTGTTATACATCAGACTTCATTTTGGTATTGAACACAAATTGGATGTTGTGTTATTCATGTCAAAGTAGTCTCAAAGTATAGAGATTGATTTTGTTTTTCTATCAATGTAAGGTGTATTGGGGAGGCATACCTAATCCACATTTCCTAGCATATGTATATACAGACTGCGTAAGCAATAAAGAATTTCTCATTTATTTCTTAATAGTAACTCATTTCCCATAATTGAAATGGTTCATGGTATTGTTTCACCTAGTAGAGGTGTCCAGTGAGACCACACTTGTAGAGGTGTGTTTTGATGGTGCTATTAACTTTTGGATGTGACCATGGATAGCCCATAAACATGTCCATGGAGACATGGTTGGCCGTAAAGACAAAGATATATATTTCCAAGCAACCAAAGTGGTTGCAAGAGTAGACATATGGATAGACATGTATTTACTCATGGGCTGAGAGTAGTACTCTCATTGGTGCAAGTTACTCTATTCTCTAGAGTGCGTAGACACTATACATCACATAGATGTTGTCTATGTGGAAATCATCTTCATTTTGCAATATGTGTAATTTAAATGTTCTTGGAAGAATGTAAGAACTCTTGGAGAGAGGAAAGTGTAGCTTTTTTTAAACTAAGTGTAAGGTCAATTGAACTTTACTACATTATAGAATAATTTACTAAAAATTTTAATAATAGTTGCACAAATTTGTTGTATTAAAGTCCATGTGGTTTCTAACCACAACAAAAAAACATCTTTGATGTCATAGAACATGCAAAGGAATTCCTTGAATGTTGGAGCACATTCATTATGAGGTTCTTGAGGATTTGAGAACTTCTGGCGTATACTAAAGGCATGACGTTATTCGATGCCTTAGAAGCAATTTATGTTTTATTAATATCTTTCATAGTTGCAAGTGGAAACTATGGTTTGGTGTTCCATATAAAACACGAGTGTTGCATGTTTCCTTGGTCATAGTACTTAAGAAAAATATGTATTGTGTGTCTTGCTTTCCTTGTCATAGTGCTTAGGAAAGTTACATGCATAGATGACCATATGGTCTACACACAGACACTTGTTTACAACTTTTTGAACCATTTTTGCAAACAAAAACTCTTATTTGACCAGCTAATAAGATATGAAAACATCTAAGTTTGTGTCTGGGGTTCAGGGGTGAGACACCCGGGTTGGAGGATCGTGGGCGACTGGGCTAGTGTGGGTAGGCATGCCACTATATAACCCAACAATGTGGACACTTATCCACATTCCTCTATGGTTGGGTGGTGACCATGAGCTCGGAGCCCTCCTTGGATATGGCAATGCATACAATAACGTAAAACACTAAATATAATTATTTGTGCATTGTGCATAATTAGGACTCACAACATCCGATAATATTGCTTGTCTGATTTGTGGACCATCGCTTGTTACATCATGGCCTATGCATCTAAAAAAAGTCTTATATGAGGACCATCACCAATTTTTTCCATTTGATCATGAGAAGTTTGTTCTATCTATAAAAAGAGTTTCCCCATATCCTCTAAGAGTAGGTGATTGGAAAGTATTGTGGAGAGCATCATCCCGTATATCACCGGCCGAGAATAACAAGGTACTCAATCTTCTTTCATCTCCCATATTGTACAAAGCTAAGAATCAATCATCTTCTAAATCTGATGCACATCATTAAAAATATAGCATCGAATATTTGGGACCACATAATTGGCAAGAGAGATTCTTTACCAATTTGGGAGGACTTGAGATTGATTGAATGCCTCCCACTTGGCTAATAGTTACAAGAATGGGAAGTTAATTTTACCTAAAGTACCTTGGATCTTGACAAAGAATAAGGAGAAGAGAGTGAAGAATCAAATTGCCTCATTTCGTACACCTATGGGTGTCATACGTTCTTTAAAGGGGGCATTCACAAAAACAAAGAAGAAAGGAGAAACTCAATTATATGGTCTAAAAATACATGATTGGCACAAGATATCATAGGTATGTTCAATTTACTTATAAAAGCTTCATGATGGTCTTGTATTGTAATTACATAACATTGTTTGTAATGTTTTGTGCTACATAGTTCATTCTTCCCATATGCATCAGTGGGTGTGGAGATTAAAAAGTGTGCAAGGCCATAGTGGTGAGATATGAAAAAATAAAATTCTGGCATGGCTTCATTTTATTGTTATGCTAATTTGTAATACATGTCATACTAATTAAATGGACTCAACTCCATAGTAGGTACATAATTCCAAAGAGATCCATCCATCCACTATTGATGCAGCCCAAGTAGTGGTAGTGGAGGTAGTGTACATGATTGAGGAAAACCTTCCAAGAACCATCCTCACTAGTCAATTACATCTTGTGGTATACTTGATAGATGAAGTGTTGGTATGTGGTGTTGTCCATGCTCCATGGATGTTCTTCCTTGAGCGTTTCATGTTGACCTTGAAGGATTTTGTTAGGCAAAGAGCAAGGCCAAAAGCAATCATGGTAGAGGGTTGGTTAGTGCAAGATGCATGTGTCCACATTTTAGAGTATCTCTCTCGGGTGGATCCCATAATGCTATAATTATGGAGTAATGAGAATGATGAGTGTTGCATGACAAATGAAGATCAATACAAGGATGCAACAAAAAAGACACTTAGGGCTCTTGAAAACAGTTCAAAGTTGTAGATGAATGTGGGAGGGGGCTTGACAATAATCCCACATGGGAACTTTTGAGAGTTCTAGAATTTTTGTATAAAAGGTAGCTCATTTGAGAGCTACAGGGGTCTTTGGTCATTTGGTTGAGAGGCTCATAGAGAGAGCTTGCTCCATAGCTCCTTCTCAAGTGCTCTCCCAAGGCTCTCCATCTCCATTCTTGTTTCAATCATGTACTTTCTATTCTTTACATTTTCAATGATATGAGGTTTTGGTCTACACTCTTGCTAATCTAGATTTCTTAATGATGTTTTGATTTGTGAGTTATAGAGTGCTTGTGATGAAGCTTGTGCTTGAAATAATGTGTAGTTGAGGCTTGTGTGATAGCTCTTTGCATATTAGGTTCCTTGCATAAGTTGCATTTGTGTGCTTAAGTGTAGCCTAATCTTGATGCTTTGATTATGTAAGATTGATTGCTTGAGTGTTGAGAAGGATTGAGTAGGACTAGAGGTCATTAGTGTGTGGTTAACTCTTCTTCTCCCATTCGGGATAGCCTCTATGCGCTAACCGGGTTGCATTCACGGATTGACAAGTGTGTGGGTTGGAGTGTAGCCTCCGCTATGCTATGATGTCCCAAACAATGGCGCCGCTGCCGGGGAACACACACCTAAGTTAGTGAAGGGTGTTAACCATTACTTCTTACTAAGTGCTCCATTGATTGCAAAATCGTGGATTAGGGTAGATTAGAGTAGAGTTTGCAAGGGCATTGAGTGTGTGATCTCAAGGGCGCCTTGTGTGTTTTCGGTTTTTTGATTAGAAGAAAAAAAAATTAATTAAAACCCCATTGCGGTTGAGTAATCCCGCCATTAATCAGAATTTAAGCACTTTTTATTTTTGTATTTTTGTTGCAAGTTGGCGAGAGATAGGTAGGAAGTAGTGAAGCGGCTTTCTTTCCTTTATTGTTTTGTTGTTTTGTTGTTATTGTGTGGGGAGGTGTTTCCATCAAGCATAGCAAAGAAAAATAGATATATATATATATATATATATATATATATATATATATATATATATATATATATATATATATATATCTATTACATGTGGCTGTAAAACGGTGTTGGAGATGGCAGTGAAGGCGGTTTAATATATATATATATATATATCTATATATATATATATATATATAAATATACAATGGAGAGGTGGCCGAAGGCGCAGTAGGCTCAAGGCGGCAAGAGCGCTGCAGGCGAAGGCAGCTTTAATATATATGTATAATATATATATATATATATATATATATATATTATACATTTACGTGGAAGGCGTCGTCTGGAGTCGTCTGCCAACTGAAGCAAAGGCGTAGGAGCAGAGAGTGGGAGGCGTCGGCGTAGAGTGAGAATATATATATATATATATATATATATATATATATATATATATATACGATTGAAGCGCGAAGCTGGCTGGCTATAAGACGGCGTTGGCAGCTGGAGGAAAGCGTCGGCAGAGAGCGCTGCAGTGGGCGGCGTTGTGGAAGCGAGACAGTGGGCAGAAGGCACAGTGGGGAGAAGGTGTGGGCGGCCTTGTGGAAGCAAAGGTTGGCGCTGCATCGAAGTGATGGCGTGAAGCGCTGTAGAAGGAGTGGATGACGGCGGCTCTGAGGCAGTGAGGAAAGTGAGAAGGCGAAAGTGTGGGCGGCCAGCCGAATCGAAGGGGGCTGAGCGCTGCAGGAAAAGCAGAAATCGACGAGAGGCGCTGGGCAGTAGCTGTAGAAGGAGTAGGCGGCTGGCTTGAGAGCAGCGAGCAGCGTTAGCAAAAAAAGAAGGCCGAGGAGCGTGAGCCAGCGGGGTGAAAGAGGCAGGCGCTTAACGCAGCAACTGTGTAGAGTGGCCTGCAGAGGCGGCTGGAAGAAGTGCGAAGGCGAGGTAGTTGCAGTGAAGGCGAGCTTGGCTGTAGCGGTGGTGGCCGTTGAGGCGTTGAAGGCTACCCACGCGCGCCCAGCTACGAATCTGGAGCCTGCAAACGGTGGAGATAAGGTTAGTGGATTTTTCATTTTTTTTTATTTTTTTATTTCTATTACTTTTTCATGTTTTTTTGTATTTTTAAATAAAAAAAACAAAATAATAATATTTTTTTATTAAAAAAAAGAAAAAAAAAAGAAGAGAAAAAAATTAAAAAGGAAAAAAAAGAAAAATAATTAAATTTAGAAAAAGAAATTAAAAAAAAAGAAGAAAAAAAAAGACAAAGACAAAAACAAAAACAAAAACAAAACAAAAGGAAAAAAAGAAAAAGAAAAAGAAGAAAAAATAATTTTTATTTTTGTATTTTGAAACCATTGTTCATTATTTAAATTTTTGCATAATTAAAGTAGCTTGCATTTTTTATTTTTATTTTTTTTAGAATTTTTTGTAAATGATGCATAATTAGTAAATTCATATTTTTTATATTTGGCACGAAATTTATTAGTTTAAAAAAAAAACCAACAAAAGGAAAAAAAACAAAAGAAAATTTTAAAAAAAATTTGATAAATTAAGTATTTTTGGAGTCTACTTTTTTGCATAATTTGTAATTCTTTATTTTTTTAATTTTTTGCATAATTAGTTTAACCTGTATTTTTTAATTTTTATAACTTTGTGCATAATTAGTATTTTTTAGTATGATTCATAATTTTTGTGTAAATGTTTTAAAAATAAAAAATAAAAAAATAAAAAAAACATAAAAAAACATAAAATCATTTTTAAAAAAATCATAATTAAACAAATAATAAAAAAAAGAGGATAGATAGTTACGCCACACATACCCATTTTTAGTTGCCTTTAGTGGTTAGGTAGGGTAAAATATATATATATATATATATATATATATATATATACATATATATATATATATATTTATCAAAAAAAAAACAAAACAAAACACAAAAACCAAAACCAAAACGAAAAAAAAAAACAAAACAAAAACAAAGACAAAAACACATAAAAAACCAAAAAAAAATTGACCTTATGCACTTGCGGTCGGGACGTCTTGTAGATTCTGCCATAGGGCCTAGGGCACCTTCTAGAGTACCTACGCAAGAAAGTGGGACCCAATCGGTAGGCAATTTGGCAGATATTGCTGAAGCCCTGTCTGAATCCCAATCCAATACCCTTTCCTCTAGAACAACTAGTTCATTGTCCATGGACAATCTAGGGCCGACAAATAGTCATCCCGTAGCCCCAAATAGAACACCCACAAGATCCTTTAATCCATTTGAAGCCGACACCATGGGGTTAACACTCAATGTGAGACTCCAATCTGTCTACACAAATGCTCAAGGAGCTGAGATCTTTAAGGATCCACAACAACGGTATCTTGTTAAGATCGCCGACATTTTCTCAGAACTTGATAGAGCACCTCTCGTCAATGACCAGGGTAACATGTACATGGGTGGAGATGGGGTTCGCTACGAAGTCACCTACCATCCAGAAAAGGTAGACAAATTAGGGGAGCTCTCCAAAATCGAGTTCTTAGACTTATCAGAACTTTCCAGAGCAAGGGAGTCTAGAGATGACTGGCTCATTGAGCCGGACATGCCTGGACCATCCAATGCCCAGTCCTCAAAGCCATCCATAGATGATTTACTTCTTGTAGATCTAAATTTGGAAAGGGATAGGAAAGGCAAGAGCAAACTAGATCAGGGAGCTGAATGCCAATGGGAGTTTGTACGACAAATTCCTGTGACAAAGGTCTTACAGGATGACCCACTTCAAGAGGTCTATAAGGACTCGTTAGAGGGATATTATGCCACGACTAAATTGCCACAGCTAGATCTTCCTCTAGCTCATGTGGTGGTAGTTGAGAAGCTTGCAGGACACATGAACAGAATAGTTGATAAATGGGCCAATGAATACCGAACCTTAGATTGGAAAGAAATTCGGGAACTCACGTGGAAAGGACAACCATTATTTATGGAAGTGTTCTCAACAAATACAGCCAAACCAGGAGAGACAGCCTCTCTTGGAGAAACTGTTGCTCCTCCCCTACGAGAGTTCACTAGAGAGGGACCCTCAACATCCAAGTGGACCACTGCTAGTAGCCCAACTCTAGCACCAAGATATTGTCCTACACCAAATGTGCGACCACAAGTCACATCACACCAACATCTTTCTCATTATAACAATCGGAGGATAGGGGAGCCAACTCGGCCTCCTATAAATGCACCTCTTGAAATGAGGGTGACAAGATCTTTGGAGGGGTTTGGTGAGGCTGGTAATAGGGTACCCACACCAATTTTGGAAACATGTGGACCATCTTTCCAAAGAGAGGAACAATTTCCACTGAGAGTGAGAGGCCGTAGGCCCTACGATGAGTATTCACGACAAGTAAGGCCATCAACTCTTCAGAAATTGGTTAAGAAGTATGAAGGGTCGGGAGATCCATACGATCATGTAGCAGCATTTAGGCAAGCAGTTTGAGCTGAGCAAGTGGCTGATAAGCATACTCAAATTGAAGGATTTGGACTCACTCTTGAGGGAAAAGCCCTGGCTTGGTTTCAGGCATTAGAGGCTTCAGACAAATCTTCTTTACGAGTTTTGGAAGAGAGATTCATTGCTGCTTTTTCCTTGATGGGAATTCAACATGACACGGTAGCACACATCTACTCTTTCAAGCAAGGCGAGAACGAGAGTGTTAGAGACTGTGTAAATAGAATGAAGCAGTACATTAATCGTTGCCCAGAGGATGAGAAGCCCGCCCAAAGTCGATTAATTTCTCTCTTCTTAAAAGGACTCAAAAATTCGACACTGCATACACATCTCTATGCGAAGAAGCATACAAGTTTCAATGAGTGTTGCCATGATGCTATGGATTTCACCGATAACTTCAAGTTCCAAGATGGTTCTGGCCCTGAGGTGAAACCTAGAAATCAGTGGGGTGATGACCAAAGTTCAGGGTCTAGCGCGCTAGTAAATCCAGACCAGATAGCTAACCTAGTACTAAGGAGATTGGGACAGACCTATCGTCCACCCATGCAGCCACAACAACAGCAGCAGAGAATGAGGAGTGTACTTCCTACAGGTCCTCATCTTTGTGGAGCATGTGGCGGTGACCATAAAACAGAGGACTGTAATACCTTTTCTCCTCTAGTCACAAACCAACCCACAAAGAAGTGGTGCCAAGCCTGTGCATGGAACTTTACTCATACCACATAGGAATGTACTCGCATTGCGAGAATGAGACAAGAACGTGAGCATCCGAGGGGTGGAGTGGCTCCACAAATGTATCAACAGTATACTAATTTTGAACGTAAGCCACCGATGACACAAGAACAAGCACGACCTGTTCTTGGTGCTCAACCTCCTGCTCCTGGGACGGCTCCTGTAAGGGTTGTAGACTATGACAATTCAAATATGTGTAGAGACTTGGTAAACCCAGGCTATGTGGAAGAGGAATACGCATCATATTCATCCAAGGATAATATCTTTGAAAGTCCCACATACCCAAGTCCAGCACTGGACGTTCAACCAGGGGAACAAAACTCTTTAATGTTGCTAGGCGGCTACCAACCTAGGACTCCAGGCCCCTCAGGTCAATGGCAGCCAAGGAAAGTAGAGGCCAAACCAATGGGCCCCTGTTATGAGTACGGAGAACCCCATTGGGCTCGTGATTGTCCACATCGCTCTAGGCAAGCATCTCGATCCAATACGACAGTACAACAGTTTCCACCAATTGAAAGATATTGTCTAGGGTGTTGTGTAGAACACTTCCCAAAGGATTGTCTGCTGAAACCACAAGAGGAAGACACCTCTCAACCAAAGGTCTCACTCAACCTTGTAGGCACAGTTCCATCGCCACCTTCATCTGAGAATGATGATGTCGTGCCACTTAGAGTCATGACTAGATCACAAACACGAAATGCAGAAATGCAAACTGATGAGACACCTCGAACTAGGGATGCAAAGACAAATCTAGTGGACAAGACCCTACAGTCCAGTAGAAAAAAGACCACTCGACGGAAGAAGAACCGAAACAAACAAACTAAAAGTACATCCACTAGTTCTCAAGAAGCCTCTAAACAAAACATGAAGGATAAAACTTTTACATCCCAAGAAGTGCATGAGGAACATCAACCTCAACCTAGGCCTAGTGCTAAACAAAATGAGGCTAGTACGACTGAGGTTAGTTCTGGGGGTTCTGTTTTTGTGGATAAAGTGAATGAGACTCTAGAGGCCATCATTGATGCTCATAGAAGTCGCATTGCAGCTTTATCTGAGCTACCCAAGAAGCTTCAAGAATACCCAAACCCTCGTGAGGAGAAGATCAATCTAGCTGTACATCAGCAACTCATTAGGGAAGCTCAGTCAATACTTGAGGGACCACCACTACCTATTCCTCGGGGCCCAACCTCTCTTAAACCAACATTAGAAACCATACCAGAAGTGTCATCAAGTCGGGAAATGAAAAGTGAGCTCATTTCACAAGCTCATAGCGAAAGGTCTGCACCAATTGACACCCAATTGACAGGGGGTAATCTGCCACCACCTAGCCTTGTCTTCCCATGCAATGATGAAGTTATTGATGCTAATGAGGACATGGCAAATGAGATGTGGGCTGCAGTTCATGAGAAAGTTCATGAGAACATGTCTTCTATTAGCTCGCCTCCATTCTCTGAGGTGGATTTTACCAGAAGCACGGAAAACAACTTTGGACGCCCAAGCATCCAGGAGAAAGTTCAAACAATTGTTTCTCCTAGAAGTAAGCATACAATGAAAACCTTACCATCATATCTGGGAGAATATGAGAATTGTTCTCAAACCTTGAGGATACCCTCCATGCATAAAAGGTTGATAAAGGAGAAAGATATGAGTATGGTGCAAGCTATTTTGTCAGCACCAGTGGCTTGTACCTTACCTTTGCTTGATTTGATAAAAATTCGACCTGAGTTGTGGAATGATATTGCCACATGTTTGTCAGAGCAGGTATTGCTACAAAAGGGTCACCACCCCCATGAGTGTACTATACACCCTGAGACAAAGCATGTAATGCCAGTTCCTATCAACAAAGTAGGAAAATTTTGTGAAGACGATCAGGGAAATGCTACCCTCCCATTAGAAGTGCGAAAAGTATCTTCAACTGCAATATTTGATAGTGGCGCAGGAGTGGGCATTGTGACAAGGTCCATTTGGGAAAAGTGGGGCAAACCAGCTATTAGGAGTACCAGGATGCGCTTGCAGCTAGCAGATGGAAGCTTAGAACATCCCCTTGGGTTGCTTGAGAACATATTGGTCACCTCATGTGGGATTGAATATGAGCATACCTTTGCAGTAGTGGATTTTGGAAAACATCCAAACTATGAAGTGATATTGGGTAGACCATTCATGCGACAATTTCAAATGATTCAAGATTGGGGATACAATTACTTGTACCTCCGACATGATTCTGTCATCACAAGGGTCAACCTAAGGAATCACTCATATCGTGATGTAACAAGGTCTCCAATAGATGAGTTTGATTCTGCTTCATCTGAGGGCTCAAGAGTTACATTATCAGAGGGGCGAGAAGATCTATGGATGTGCGGAGCCTCATGTAGGGATTTCAACACTGAGAGACTTAAGGGTAATCGAAGTGTATCAGATGAGGCATACATTCCACAACCCTTCCCTGAGCATTTAATTGATCCATTAGAATGGAGTCATGTCCTTGCAACATTATCGACATGTGCTTTACCGAAGCCAATTCAATTTTGTGACTCAGATGGATATGATATTATTCCTCTACGAATGGTACAAACACGTGCCCTTTTAAATGATTTGTACTATAGAGATACATCCACAACAGCTATGCATGTCGAGGAAGTCTCAGTAGAGGATTTGACACTCGAATCTGCTAATGATGCTGATAAGGAAGATGGCTGGGACTCTGATTTTAATAATGAGGTGACAGTCCTTGAGGAAGAGTTAGGAAAGGCACGCCTACTCTTGAGAGGAAGGGAGGTTCAAGTAGAGATCCCTAGAAGCCGACCTAAACAAAAATGCTGTAAGAGCCATAAAAAAGTCCGTAGACAAGATGAGCATGAACAACGTGAGAGACTACAAAAAGAAAAGGAGGAGTCTAAGAGTGAAAACTCTCGACCACCACCTCACTTCTCAGGAAAGAATGAATATCTATACTATGTCCAAGCACAAGACAGTATCAAAGACCAAGTCAAACGATCAGATGGATTCCAAGCAGGGGAAAAGCTAACAACTGTTAGCAAAAATCGTAAAAAGACGAAGAAACAAAAACCAAAACTCAAGTCTAAAACCGATTCAAAAAAGAGTGGGGGAAGTGCAAAGACAACGGTTGAACAAAAAAATCTGATGCAAGATAGCAAAGGAGAGCTCAAAACCGCATGGTCTTCAATGAGTGAAGACTCAAGTGGACAAGAACAAGGTTTAAATGTTCCTCCCAATTTCACACAGTACACTCTTCAAGATCGGAAGATTGTTCTTCAACAGCCCATGCGTCAAAAACCAAGCGTGCCAGGGATTTCATACGATGGTCCAGAGGATGCAAAAAAGATTGATATTGCTAAGCCAGGAGAAGAGCCTCGCTATGTGTGGATTGCCACAGACTTGTCCTTAGATGAGGAGAAGTTATTAATACAAACAATAAAGGAGTATCGTGATGTTTTTGCCTGGAGTTATAAAGACCTCAAAGGAGTTGATCCAAGCATATGTCAACATACAATTCCATTGCGAGAGGATGCAAAACCCTCCAAGCAACGTCCTTATACCTACAATGAAAATTTTGCACGGAAGATAAAGGAAGAAATAGACAAGCTCTTAGAGGCAGAATTTATCTATGAGATTGAACACACTGAATGGGTCTCCCCTATTGTAGTGGTGCCCAAGAAAAATGGAAAACTTCGAGTATGTGTAAACCTCAAGAAGGTAAATGCAGCTACTGTGCGTGATCATTACCCACTTCCAATCACGGATCATGTTCTGGAACGAGTTGCAGGGAAAAAGGCATATAGTTTCTTGGATGGATTCTCCGGGTACAACCAAGTGTCAATTGATCCAAAGGATCAACACAAGACAGCCTTTGCTACTGAAGATGGCATCTTTGCCTATCGTGTTATGCCATTTGGTCTAACAAATGCACCAGCAACCTTTCAGCGGTTAATGAGTCATGTATTCAAGGAGTACCTTAGGCAATTTCTTGAGATTTTCATGGATGATTTATGTGTTCACTCACAAGAGCGTGATGATCATATAGAACACCTGAGACTTGTGTTTCAAAAGTGTCAACTTTATCGTATATGCTTGAATCCTGACAAGTGCAAATTCATGGTAAGACAAGGGAAAATTTTGGGCCATATTGTTTCTCGCAATGGGATTTCAACAGATATGGATAAAATTGATGTCATTGTCTCATTACCTCGGCCTATCAACCCTAAAGGGGTACAAACATTCATGGGACATTGTGGCTATTACCGTAGATTCATCTACATGTATGCTGTCCTAGCCAGACCGTTATATGCTCTTCTTGTAAAGTTTAATTGGACGGATGAGTGTGAGGAATCCTTTGAAAAGTTGAAGCAAACATTAGTGACTGCACCCATTTTACGGGCACCAGATTGGAACCAAATCTTTCATGTCCATATTGATGCTTCCAACTTTGCAATTGGATGTATTTTGGCTCAATCGGGAGAACACAATAAGGATTTCCCAATCTCATATGCTAGTCGACAGTTGAACAATGCTGAGAGGAATTACACCACAACAGAAAGAGAAGGATTGCCCATGATATATGCAGTGAAAAAGTTTCGCCATTACCTTTTGGCAAACAAATTCATATTTTTTGTGGACCATCAAGCATTGCTATATTTGGTGAATAAACCTTGTGCAACTGGAAGGATAGTAAGGTGGTTTATCATCCTTCTTGAGTTTGATTTTGAAGTTGCAGTTCGAAAAGGAACAACTCATCTAAGAGCAGATCATTTGTCTCGAATCACCTCTGGCGAAGCTCCTGTGGGTGTGGATGATGATATGTTAGATTCAACACTTTTCCTTGTAGAGACAGCTCCTAGATGGTCTGAATCCATTTTAGAAATTTTGACAAGTGGGCAGATACAACTAGCGGGTCCTAATGTGGACCTATGGCGACCATTCAAGCTAATCTCAGGGAGATTATATCGTCAGGGTAATGATGGAGTGTTGAGGCTTATACCTAACCCCGACCAATATGAGGAGATCTTGGAATGGGCACATGCGGGTATCGATGGAATCCATGCATCAGCTACCACTTGTGTGCGACGTATATCTCAAGATGGGCAATGGTGGCCTACCATGCATGCAGATGCTGAAACATTTGTTCGTAACTGTGCTTCATGTAAAATTCAGAAGCCAATTCATAATGTCACATTATTCCAAATTTCAACTACACCAAGTTGGAGTAAGTATATTGTGGACTACCTTCAACATGGTCATACGGATCAAACAATTCCTAAACATCGAAAGCAGGCTATTAAAATTGAAGCGGCAAACTATATGCTAATAGAGGGCCAACTCTACAAGAGGGGCAAGGATGGCAACTTACGCATGTGTGTATGTGAAGCTGACTATCTGAAAATCTTAACTCATGCACATGCAGGTGTTGGTGGTGGACACTTTTCTGGCAATACCACAGCTAAGTTGATTAGGTGGTCTGGGCTTTGGTGGCCAACCTTACAAATGGATGCCGAAGAATATGTGAAACGTTGTGACGATTGTCAAAGGACCAAACCTCCCATCACAAAGGACAATATGCCATTGCGGCCTATGTTAAGCACACGTGCTTTTGCAAAATGGGTATTGATTTTGTCGGTCCCATTAAACCTCCAGCTCGTAACACGCATGCAGAATATATTATAGTCGCAACCGACTATTTGACTAAATGGGTAGAGGCAAAGGCAACAGTCAAAAATGATGCCAGAACCGCAGCCAAGTTCTTGTATGAGTACGTGTTTACACGCTATGGCTTACCTATTGAGATCGTTAGTGATCAAGGTGTACACTTTGTAAATGAAGTCATAGAATTTTTGCTTCAAGAATTTATGGTAATTCACAAGCGTTCTGCACCCTATCATCCCCAGACCAATGGACAAGCAGAGAGTACTAACAAGATTCTCTGCACAGCACTCACAAAGATTGTTGAGGGACATAGGACTGATTGGGAGCAAAAGTTGCACTCAGTTCTCTGGGCATATAGGACAGCCTATAAAACATCTGTGGGCACAACCCCATTTGAACTTGCTTTTGGGCTAGACGCAATTCTTCCCATTGAATTTCTTGTACCTACTCTACGAGTAGCTAAACAATTGGATTGGACTGGTCATGAGCTTTCACAATGCGTTGACGAATTGGAAAAGCTTGATGAGACCCGCTTATTGGCAGTAATGGGGATGTATGCCGAGAAGAGGAGACAAAAGCAATGGTATGATAGGAATGTAACAACTGGCCGATTCAAAAAAGGAGACCTGGTTCTCTTGTACACACTTAAGAAGCATAAGAGAAAGCTCAAAAAACGTGGCCTAGGACCGTTTGTGATTAATGAGCTTACTCCAAGTGGTGCAGTGCGTTTAGAGACACTAGACGGTGAGCAAATGCCTAACTTCATTAATGGAAGTCGTCTCAAGAAATACAATGAACCATTAACTGAAGCCATGCTTCAACAGATGCATGCTGCACAAACACGGAAAGAAGCACTTGACCTACTTAAACGTCAGGCTCAAGAGGAGGCTAAAGCCAGAGTTGCAAAAGCCAAGGAGCGTCGCAAAGCTTCTATGTTAGCCATACAGTTGGCTACTGATGAGCCATATGTCGAACCATTCAATATTCAAGTGTGCCTTCATCTTCATGAGACTACCTACTTTGTCTCTGCCTTAATTGACTCTGGTGCAGATTATAATGTTCTCTCGTTTGACACCTGGATAGCCTTGGGTCAACCACCACTTGTGCAAATTCCTGTGGACCTACGAAGCTTCTCAGGAGAAGATAACCCTATAGAGGGAAAATGTGTCATTATGATGACCATTCAGGATCACCAGATGTCAGTGTCCTTTTATGTGGCACGTAAGTCCAAGGCAGTAGTAGAGGTTGTTCTCGGTAGATCGTGGTTAAGTGCTACCAATTGCTCATTAGATTGGAAGAATAGACAATACAAGTTGCAAATTGATTCTGATTGCATCTTGGGATCTGCTACACCACGAGCTTTATCGTGTCAAAGGGGTAATGTTTCTACCTTACCCAACCCACAATCAAAATCTGCTCTTGAAGCTCCAAAACAAATGATGTGGATAATTGATGAGTACTCAAGTGAGGGCCATGGCTGGCATGTTCCAACTACTCTAGTTGCTGCTCAAAGAAGGCCAGGTAAGAAGGAATTATCAATGTGGCTACCCAAAGATGCGTACAAACTTGTACCATCTAGTCCAGTTGCTAAGCCTCTTAAGAAGCACATCATTTCCAAGCCCAAACCTCGGATTGTTACTCGATGGGTCCCAAAAAATGTGCTCAAAGCACAAGGCTATTATGAGGGTGCAACAGCAATTTGGCTTCCAAAATGCCATGCTTTGACAGGGGTAAAAGAGTGTTTCAGAAAGATTCCAAAAGCCACAATTGATTGTCCATATCAGTGGGTGCAAAAGAAGTCAACACAAAATCTTCAAGAAAGGAAAGGTGGCTGTGATAGCACCTACAAAACTACTTGTGTTGATCTTCCTAAAACATGTATTGAAACACCGGTTGTCCCGATTTCTCCTTGTAACACAATTCAACCATCAACTTGTGTACCTACGACAAGTCCAAATGTGTCTCATTTGAGCATAGATTCTAGCATTTCAATGCCTAAAACCTCTTATCTTGCTCAAATTCCAAGACAATTGCTAAAGTGTCCACCTCTTAAAAAGGATATACCAAAAACTAAAGATAAGGCATTAACACTACAATTAAAGCTCTTTGGTAAATCAATGTTTGAATAATGTAGTTCCTTATGCCTTTAAAAGATGTGTTTTCTTTGAGATAATCTTGTTTTTGATTGGAATTGTCATGATGGATATGAGTGTTCTAAATTTCATTGTTCTACGTCCAGATAACTCCTGATGGATATTTGGCGTGATACATGTCCACCATGCATTGACCCCGATAGTACTCGACCAGATCATCGCGGGGGTTATAGTGCTCCTCCATTTCAAACACATTCTAGGTACTTCTATGCTCCCTTAGGTGAAAGTTGCTGTGGGCATCACTTTGTCACATTATTCTATCAACAGCATCACCCATTTCCACATTGTCAAGAGTGTGCACGGCTTGTATTAGAAGAAGCTTCACATATTTGTTGGATATGCCGCTCTTACTTTAGACGATATGGCACGGGCTTAATGAAGCAAATTGTGGGAGTTACACCCCAACGCCATAATCTTCTTAATGTGAGAATACCAGAGAGAGGACCACATCAGCGTAGATTACCTGAGGAGGTTCAAGCACAACAATGGAGGGATACAAGCCTAAATGACTTGCAACCACCGATCTTGCAAGCCCTCCTTCCCCAAGCCTCCACATGTCAATATTGGATCAATATGAGTACCTACATTGCGCAGTTCCAAAATCGAAACTGTCTGATTAACCTTCCCATAGAACCAATGCCATACTTTAGTGAGGAAGCACTCCTTCCTCTACCACCTTCTCCAGCGGGCGCGGCAGGTTTTTGTGAGGGGTTGTCTCTGCATCCTGAGGAAATTGATACCATCTTTCCAGCAGACGAGGACACGGATCCACCACCAGCGCAAGGGTAAGTTCAACGACTCCACAATAAGATCGACAAGCCAGGGCACTTTTCTCCCACTGGGTTTTTCCCCTCGGTTATATTCGGTGTTTGGCACCAATGGCAAATTTTATTTTCTTTCTTTTCGTGTTTGTTAATAAAAATTTTACAGAAATCTCCGTAAAAAACAAGAGCATCAAACACGCCCCAATAGTCCACCTATCGTGCAAACAAATTAGGAAGGGGGGAGACATGATACGCCTACAAAGATCAAGGAGGAGCAATCTGCACAAAATCAGCAAATGCATCAATGCAAACGAACAACATCAACAGGGCACTACAACAGGTGTATTCAAATCTTAATCTTCATTTCTTTATGTGCTCTTATCTTTCGAATATATGGTTTGCATGTTCACACAATGTTGGCTGGTTTAAGTTTTTGATTAGTTGTTAAAATATGGTGAGTGAATTCTAGACTCTTAGAAGACTTAGTAAAAGATATTTCTATCTAAAGACAGTGTAGGATATATACCAAGGGAGTATGCCAAGTTCTTATGCTTTCAAGGTATATTAGTTATCCCTAGTGGTGGCTACCTCTTAGATATGGGCTAGGTGCTAGGAGGAATAAAAAATTTACGAAAATATACCCCAAATATATATATATATATATATACAAAGTAAATTGAGACATGAAGTGTCTACCGCTGTGTGAAATGCTTGGTAGGACCTGGGGTTGTCTTAGCACCTTGGGGCCGATGCCTTGGTTTCCATGGGGTGAACACTGATGTCTAGAAGCTGCAGAAAAAGACCTTTGAGGAATCTATCGCCTTGATGGATGTTGGTAGGACTCTGGGGTACACTATGGGCCCTCGAGACCGATGCCCTCATCTTCATGGGGTACTCCTTAGGTCATAAAAGAAAGAAAAAGGGTCTGTCGCCCTTGAGATACTTAGCGGTCTTTAGATTCTCTTGGCGGAGGTCTCTTGGCCATTGCTTGGGTCTCTTTGGGATAGAACCTTAATCTTTATCACCTTCTACACACATATATTTAAAAAAAAGAAGAAAAAAAAAAAGAGAGAGTTCCAATCACCTTTGCTCAAATTTAGGAGTAGGTTTGCCACTTAGGAATAACTTAAATACTTGTAGGACATTGAGACTGCGGTCATAACCAGCGGTGTACAAAGCACACTTGCCTTTGCATAGCATTATCTACCACTTAAGTCTCATTTGGACTAGTCTTTACTCACCTATTTTAGTACTCATTAAAACTTTAATCAGCCTTGCACTTGTATGCTCACGTGTGAAATTATCATTCCTGGTTTTTCTTTTCTTTTCTTTTTTTCAATAAAGGACTTTACTTGTATCCATTGTTTTTTTTGTTGCAGCTCTTGCTACTACCGCGCTCGAGGACGTGCGCAAAATAGGAAGGGGGGAGTGTTGCATGACAAATGAAGATCAATACAAGGATGCAACAAAAAAGACACTTAGGGCTCTTGAAAAGAGTTCAAAGTTGTAGATGAATGTGGGAGGGGGCTTGACAATAATCCCACATGGGAACTTTTGAGAGTTCTAGAATTTTTGTATAAAAGGTAGCTCATTTGAGAGCTACAGGGGTCTTTGGTCATTTGGTTGAGAGGCTCATAGAGAGAGCTTGCTCCATAGCTCCTTCTCAAGTGCTCTCCCAAGGCTCTCCATCTCCATTCTTGTTTCAATCATGTACTTTCTATTCTTTACATTTTCAATGATATGAGGTTTTGGTCTACACTCTTGCTAATCTAGATTTTTTAATGATGTTTTGATTTGTGAGTTATAGAGTGCTTGTGATGAAGCTTGTGCTTGAAATAATGTGTAGTTGAGGCTTGTGTGATAGCTCTTTGCATATTAGGTTCCTTGCATAAGTTGCATTTGTGTGCTTAAGTGTAGCCTAATCTTGATGCTTTGATTATGTAAGATTGATTGCTTAAGTGTTCAGAAGGATTGAGTAGGACTAGAGGTCATTAGTGTGTGGTTAACTCTTCTTCTCCCATTCGGGATAGCCTCTATGCGCTAACCGGGTTGCATTCACGGATTGACAAGTGTGTGGGTTGGAGTGTAGCCTCCGCTATGCTATGATGTCCCAAACAATGAGCACATGGTGTCCCACATACCACAAGGCAAAGGAAGAGCAAGGAAAATGGACACATTAATGGTGAAGAAGGTGAATACATTTTGTATTCTCAATAGTAAAGTTATGAAGAGGTGAGTGGCAGGTATAAAGAGGTGAGGAGAAACCGATATGAGGAGAGAAGAGCATTGAGGATATGTTCAAGAGACACTTTCCATTTCGTCCAGAGCTTGCATCACTTCAAAAAGATTGTAGCAGTGATTGGCTTTATGAAGAAATGGATAAGGACAAAGAACATGGAGAGATGGTGGGGGGCAGAAGAAGAATGGGAGTACACAATAGGATGAGCATCTCATGTAAGTGTCTTCCTTCTCTTGTAATAAGTGTGTGTCTTATGTAAGTGTGTGTCTACTTTCTCTTTGTTTATTCAAGTAGAATCTCATGACATGGTTATCCATTATCATATCATAAATGTATTTCATTTGGTATTGTGGTGGTATAACGTATACAATGCTATGTGGTCCGAAGGAAGGTATTTTTGCACTCAACACATAAATAAAAAGATAAATACCCAAGATTATGGGTTTATAGCAAACTTTGAGTAAAAGAGTTGAGCAATGCTTGATGATTGTGGAATGATTCAAAGCATCCTAAAGGTTTGATTCAAGACATTCCAAATTTTTATATTGGATGTAAAGTGGTTCAAGGATATGGTGGTATGGAGGCACTCAAGCAACCGTGAAAAGGCATCTAAATAGATTTATGGTGATCGATTCCATAAAATTTGAGCAAAGAGACACATTTGTGCTACCTCACAATTACAAACAAGTAAATTCTCACCACAAGCTTTTATTATATCATCCTTATGCATGTTTAATTTACACTCAATGTGTTTCTTCTTATTACAAGGTTGTGTTTCACAAAGATATAAACTCGATATAAATGACAAGAAATCATGGTATGTCAAACAAGTCGATCCTTGTTCAAAGAGTATTTTTCAAGATAGTGATGTTAAAGAGCTCATGGATGAAGTGAGTCGAAAATGAACATGCCGAGGGTCAAGTACAAGATGAAGAATGCGAGATACCACCAACTTATTAAGATGAAGGTGTCTCTATCCAAGATGATATGAGGAAGGAATTGAATCCAAGCATCATGATGATGATGTTGAGTCTACTAGCATTGGGATAGATCTTTTTGTTGATATTACAATGGGACATATGGATCTTGAGATAGACCATTAGCATGTATGGATTTGATGGAAGAACCTTTTTTATAAACCTTTGTCATCTTTGAAATATCATTTGATCTCTTAGTCACCTAGACATCTCTAGCTTTCTCTCTAATCAAGCTAATCATGCAAATTAAGGCTAATTAAGCTTGATTAGTATGATTAGAACATAATCTAGATGTTACTTTCTTGCATTGGTATCAAAGCTCTTAGCTTAGATCTTGATATTTTGATTCAAGATCCATTTTTAGATTAGTATTTTTACATAATTTTTAGATATTTTTTTATTTTTTTAATGATTAGCAATGGGATTAGTGATAATCATTTTTGGATATATGTTAATTATTAATTTCAAAAACTCTAATTCCTACACAAATTTGAGAGAATCTTGGTTATTTTTTATTTTCTTGATTTTTGAGTTCAATTTTACAATTATTTCTAACATGAAAATCATTTCTAACATGAATTTTCTTGATTTCTGTTGCCAAACCATCTTGGTTAGAGCCTTTCTTCAATCAACCAATAAATAAACCCTAGTTTTCTACATCATTTGCCTACATCTAGGATATCTTGGCAGTTTAGAAAGCATGTTGGTTGTTGTGTAAATTCTTGGTGCAATTTCCAAGAAAGTGTGCAAAATTACTAGTGCAGAGGATTGCAATTTATGCAAACTTACAACAGTAAGAACTAATTATCCTAATGTTGGTTCATTTTTGCGTT
Source organism: Cibotium barometz (assembly GCF_041138505.1). Taxonomy (NCBI): domain Eukaryota; kingdom Viridiplantae; phylum Streptophyta; class Polypodiopsida; order Cyatheales; family Cibotiaceae; genus Cibotium; species Cibotium barometz. Next base: position 21,201,371 of record NC_141077.1, read on the forward strand.
TTCTTAAGTATTTTGTAAGAACCTTGCTCAGGAAGCATGATTGACAAAGAAAGTGCAAAGCCTCCTTGAGAAGAGTGCAATCTAGTGCATTCTTGGTGAAGTTTGATCAATCTTGATGTATGACAAGAAAAGAGAACTAGAATAGTGTTAAGAAAACACTCTTTACAAGCACACATAATGAATAGCAATGTCTTTAATGCTTTTTCATCAAGAAAATGTATTGTAAGCAGTTCTATTACAAATCTATGCATTAGTGTTATACAAAGGGCATATTATGGATGAATAATTGATGAAAAACTATGCTTGTCTTAATAGTTTTGTGTGTAAAATAGAAAAAAAATTGAAGCAAAAAGCAAGTTGAAATCAAGTTCAAGCATAGCAGCTAATTTGTAAGTTCAACCCTACTAGGAATTAAAACGAGTCTACAAGTGTAGGCCTGTGTGCACCATACACCACAAGGTTCAAACAATTTAAAACAAGAGCAAAAAATACTTGAGGAAGAAACAAATTGTTAACACCCAGCCATTTAGACACAGTTATTGAAAGATTAAGTGGATTTTGAAATGATTAAGAAGTTCCTAAGGTGGATTTTGCAAAAAATTAGTGATGAAAGCAATTGTAACAGCTTCCTTTAGAAAGACAGACACATTTGTACAAGGGCACAAACATCATTGCCTTTGGACTTGGATGAATTCTACCTCTGGTTTCCTCTCTTCCTTCTCATTGGTTGTGAGGATTGTACCCGAACCAAATCTTTTAGCTCGCATTGTCCTCTTCTGACTCTGTAAGACTTGCCACTCAGTTCCAAAATGTTGGGCTCTGCGTCGTTTCCTCTCATAGTCTGTAAGACCTCCGGCTTCACTTGAGGCTCTTGCGAGAGTTGAGGCATTTGGGAGAGAGTACTTACCAAGGGCATGTGTTTTCTCTTATTTCATATCTTTACCAGGCAATGCAAGTGATTCTGACACTTCGTCGGCTCGGATAGCTTACAGTGCAGTGGCTGCTCTGAAACTTCATGAAATGGCTTTGAAGGCAATGGCTGCTCGACCTTTCCTTCCTCCAATGGTACCTAGTGATCCTATCAGGCACAGCTTCATCACCTCTCTCTAAGGCTCAGCGCAAGAGAAACAACAGCAGCGTGTGTTTCATCACAGCGTCGTGGGCAGCAACCCATCGTGCATTTCATCACTTTCGCACACAAAAAAGCAGATCATTCAGAAGACTGCAGCGTGGAGATAGAAGAAGACTACATCGCCTCTACGCTCATTGGCAGTTGCAAAGGAGCAGGACAACTGCATTGCCTCTATGCTATGCTTCATTGTCTGCTCAGGCGCAGTTGGCGAAAGAGCAGCGCAATTACATCACCGCTATGCTACGTTTCATCGTTTACTCAGTCATAGTTGGCAAAGAAGCAATGCAACTGCATCGCCTCTATGCTACGCTGCATAGTTTGCTCAGGCCACAACGCATCACAGCGAAGAAGAGCGTAGAGAGGCGCTACAGTATCACCATTTGTCTTTTTTTCAAAGGCTTCATCACCTTGTTTACTAAAGGCTCGGCCGACATGATCACAGGCAAAGAAGAGTGGAGAGAAGCACCACATCTTCCCCGTTAGCAATAGCATAAGTTTAGCAACTAGCACTACAGCATCACGATTAGCAACAGCATCAACATTACAGCATCACTAAGCTCAAGCAAGCTTTCAGCTTATAGGGGTGACCGCCATTGAGCCCTCAACCAAATAATGGCCACCAGGAAGGAAGGAGATTCTCAACTTCTCAACCTTTATTTTTGTAAATGGCTTCAAAATTCACAACCCTAACGTTAGGGTTTGTTTAACCTTTCACACTTACTTTGCCCATTTACACTTACCTTAACCTTGTTCTTCCTTGTCCATTTCCATCATGACCCTTTTACACTTGAAATTTAGTCTTTACACCTACTTGCCCATCCATATTTTGTCCAACCCATCAACCTTCCATTCCACACACTCTTTCTTTCTTTTTTTGAACCACCCATTATTCCTTTTGTCCATTCCTTTTACCTCTTCACATCTACTTGGACCTTAGGGACATTTCACATGTAGTGTGCTTTGTTGGGATTTTGTTGGGTTTACTGACACGTTGTGTGACATTAGTGCATTGTATAACCCTTGTTCACACACGAGCACACTTGGAGGGGCTTTCACACACTTGGAAATTTTTTAGCTTTTGTTCACATGTATTTGTGCTTTGCTAGCCCTTGTTCATATGCATAGCACATTTTGGGCTCCTTCTATAGATATTGTTTATACTCAATTATGGGCTATTCATTTTATTACTATCCTTCGTATGATCACCTTGCTACTTAACATTATCATTGTCTTCAACATCACTACAACACTATCTCACTCTTATCAGATGACATCTACTCACTCTCTACATCCTTCGTATGATCACCTTGCTACGTAACATTATCATCGTCTTTAACATCACTACAACACTATCTCACTCTTATCAGATGACATCTACTCACTCTCTATTCAGATGGTTGTACTTGCTCTATATTGAGCTACCATTTTGATTTACATGTTGCATATCAATTGCCAAGTTCACACATACATTTGGCACCACAAGACTCTGACCTTTAAATCTTTCTTCACTGACATCATGCTATGATGAGACAACATATTCATGTCATCTATGGATGTATGAGCTTGAAGGTTTATTACCTAGTTAGTTTCGACATCTACTCGATGAGAGAGCTATATGTGCCAAATGGTCGAGATGGTCCTCCACACATGGTGATTTTCTTGTTGACTTATGTGGCTATCTTGACAGAGGCAATTTAGCATTGTTTGCTTGGGATGATGTGCGTGGAGACTTGAGCGAGTCCCTTGCACTTTTGAGTAGTTATGATCATGTCTCTCAGGATGTGGACTATTTAGATGATGATGATGTATCACCCCTATATACATGTGATGATGTACCGCACACACACACACTTATGATGATATTGACACATGAGCATATGATGATACACATGCACACGATGTTGTATCTGGTACTGATAGCAATGTGTGTGAGTTAGATTATCTGGATATGCATGCTATGGATCATGCTTGTGTGGTCATATATTGTGATGGGGACCATGCCTTGGTTGAGCTACCAGATGATTCGTGTTGAGGGAATGGGTTTACCTATAGCTAGGTATGATACATCAACTCTTGATCCAGGCATTGATTTAGATTATGAGGCATTCTTTTGTAATGCTCATGGATGCCTATGCATTGACATGGATACCAATTTTGGGGCATTCATTTTTTGTCATATTGGAGATCATCTTGCAAGCATTATGTCACACCATCACGACGCATTCATCTTCGATCTTGGTGGATATCTAGACTGTGATCTTGATGGTATGACTGGTGGGTTTCCATTTGATCCAACCATCCTTGGTGACCACCTTTCGACAGTGGGGCAGCATTACTTCACGTTCGATCTAGGCAGCTCTAATTGCACATTCATGGCTCGGGATGATATGACTTACCCTTTTGATCCAAGTGGCACGAGGTCTATGGCATTAATCCTGTGCCTTTTTGGTTTCCCATTCAATCCAGGAGGTCCTTACATCATTCGAGTCGCATTTGAGTGTATTCGGACTATATGTTTGATTTTTGGTGTCTTTTGTGCACGGCCACCCTTTGATTTCCAGGATGAAATCATTGTACAAGGGGATCGTTTGTAACAAAGGGATTTTAGGCTTTTGCACATGGGGGATGGGCCAATGCACATGGGGCTTAGGAGCATTTACACATGTGGTGTTAGGATATGAGGGCCTTGGGAGTATAAAAAGCACTAGCCCTAGGATAATGGGCCCTTTTTATAAACCTTTATCATCTTTGGAATATCATTTGATATCTTAGTCACCTAGACATCTCTATCTTTCTCTCTAATCTAAGCTAATAAGGCTAATTAAGCTAATCTTAGGATAATGTAGATGTTACTTTGTTGCAATAACCCTCTCTCCTATTGATCTACACATTGCTATCTTATGAGAGCTTTCCCAAATTTCAAAGGTAAAATTACTCCATTGTGACTCGTAAGGTTCCAAAGCTCCTGAAAGTTGGCCACTGCAAGCCCTGGCCTAAAATTTGATACTACACAATGCATATTACAAGGCTCAGGCTAGACTCAGTTCATTGCAAATGACAACATAATGAGGCTTAGGTATCCATGAAAGCTTGCATGCCTTAATCCATTGTCACAATACAAGAGTAAGTGAGCGAAGGGTGTCAAATTGAAGGCCAAGTTAGGGTTGCAAATTTTAGGCCAGGCCAGTGGGAGACTGGCTGCCTAGCAACGTCTCACAGTACACATGACGTAAATAAACAGCTAGAGCGACTGACGGGCATAGAGAACAAGTCAAGCAATGGCCACTGCATGCAGTTCTGGAGGAATAAAGTGTGGAGGTCCCATGACTAGGGGGCCTCAATAGATTAAGGAAGAAAGACATGAGAAACTACTATGGGTAGTACTCACACATGAGAACAAGAACCAAAATCAGGACATGAAAGAGAAAGCATACGCATGAGAGAGACAGTTGTAATAGACGGTTGTATTCTCTTGATATTGCATTATATCAAGTACATGATATGAGTGCTATAAATAGCCTTAAGGAACGGTTACATGCATGATGTTTGAATACACTTTAAGATGATTGGGTTTATATGCCAACATCCCCCATAAGACTAAACATTTTAATGAGGGGTTTGCTTATTACAATGCATTATGGATTGGAACTAGTGTGGCATCGGATTGCTCCTATGAGTGAGGGACGCATGCTTACTCACCCGTTTTTGGTTAGGTGTGGTGAGTCACACCCGTGCATATATAGGCTGGATATATGTGTGATTACATTGGTTTTATACGAGGATCAAGTATGTTCTTCATGAGAAGAAGAATGAACAGCTCGGATTTCCTTTTGACACGAGCTTTACACATGTATATCCCGAACATCGGAGTTGTAGTAGGGAGCAGCTTCACACGAGCTTTACATTGTGTAGGTTCCCCCCCAAAGGGAGAGGGAAGCTGCATCGCTGAATGATCAACATAGTAGATGACATAAAGAATGTGAGTTTGAAGCACTTGGTGTGGCTCATCATCATAGAGAAGTATAGGTAGGAATTTGCCACTTGCATTCATAGCTGATGAGTGTAGGATTGGGCTACTATCATCATGTGATTCTTCTTTGTCCAGCTCATGTGTTGCAAACTTGAAATTGCTATTATGGATGACAGCTACAGCAATATAAAGGCCTTGATGATCACCGATGAGAGCACATGAGAGTGATGCATATGCAAAACCTGTAAGTAAGTTGACAGAGGCTTTATGGGCTGTAGGTAGAACATTGTTTTGGGCTGCTTGTGCCTTTATCTTATCGATTAGGATGAGCTAGGTGGCAGCAGGTCCTTGAGCTGGAAGAACATCAGCTTGACGTGCATGTTGCACGACCACATGATTGAGTTTAGGGAAATTAGCTTGGACTTCTGAAATTGAAGTATTACCTCCTTGAGTGGTTGGCATAGGTAGCGTTCCTTGTGTGTTACTGATGGGCTGCAAGGTGCCTTCCGTTTTGAGGGTGATTTGCTTCCTTCATGAGATCTGCTTCTATCAATAGGATTCTTTCGTTGGGAAGCAGAGGACTTAGTGCCTAGTGTTCAATCTTTATGACCAAGGCTTCATGAAGATAAATATTCTGTAAGAGATTGAGAGGATCCCCACACATTGCATGTTGCTTGTCTACCTCTGAGAGATCATCCAAAGTACAATTGGAAGGCTTCAAAACGCCTCCACCGCTGATTAAATGTTGTAGGTGCCCCCTTTTTGAGCAAGTTTGTAGGCTAAATTGTGTGTCGCCACGACATGCAACATAGGGTGCGAATAGGGAATAGGTGCATGTAGAATCTTCATCTTTGGTTACTGCTTTGGCATGCAGCACACATCGGCGTGCTAAGCCATGTGCATCAGCACCTTCATTGACTTCAGTGAATGCACCATCCTTGGCATCTTCGGCCACATCTACGTCTTCTACTGCAGGAATATCGGTCTCATCTGCAGGCTCGTTGGCATCCTCATGTGTAAGGAACTCAAAATTGACGCCTTCTTGGTTGGCTTCTTCGTTGCTTGAATCCACCATCGCAGGAATTACTTTGTAGGAGGGATTAGATTATTACCTTTGTTCATAGGTGTTTGCTCCTGTGAAAATAGGGAATCATCATTGCCTTGTGGTGTTGGAAGAGTAGAGGCATGCACAGTACTTGGGGAAGATGCTGTGATGTGTTGTAGTAGGACATCTTGCACCTTTTCAGAAGGAGTAAGCCCATCAATTCTTGCCTGGATTGCCTCTTGTGTATCCACGGATTCTTCATCCTGTCTGTGGATTGTAACATGGGCCCTGCATGGCCATCTGTGGGTATGCCACGATTCCGGGCTGCATCTGCAGCAACGGCTTCATGGGCGCCTTTATGGTATAATTGTTCAGCAGTGAGGGCACCTTCTTGATAGTCTCCTTGTTGAGGGAGAGCTTCTTGGTCTTCGGAGTAGTTATTGCCAGGATGGACCTCGTGTGCATTTGAGGGCAGCACTTCAGGCCAGTGTAGCAGGAGGTCGCCGCCTTCTTTGCCTTCGACTTGTATGCAGCTGCTTTGTTGTGTTTTGCAGGGGCTACGTTCGTGTCTGTGAGAGTGCGCCTTCATCGTTACTTTTGCCAGAGCTATGAAAGCGGATGAGAATAAACTCTGCATCTGAGACAGAAGGAAGTAGGCGAGAGATAGAGTGTTTGGGTCCTTCTGCAGCAGGCTGGGTGTGGTGGGCACAGGCCATTGGACCGTGCCATGCGATGGTAGGCCCCATGCCCAGGGGTCCTCAATAGATTAAGGAAGAAAGACATGAGAAACTACTGTGGGTAGTACTCAAACATGAAAACAAGAACCAAAATCAGGACATGAAAGAGAAAGCATACACATGAGAGAGACAATTGTAATAGACGGTTGAGTGCTATAAATAGCCTTCAGGAACGGTTACATGCATGATGTGTGAATACGCTTTAAGATGATTGGTGAAGAGTTCCGTGATGCCCGACAGAACCGATCAGCAAATGGAGGTGACGGAGTAGAAACTTTCATTGTGAGGACTGCGGAGGCAAACGAAGAGCTCAATGATGGTGGCGAGGCAATTGTGGGCGTCACAGGCAGCTGTGGAGAGACCAAGCATTGAAAAGCAATTGAGCAAGGTTGAGAAGGCCCAAAGGTGGAAGGTCGCTGCAGTTCGGACGTATGGAGGTCACTGCAGTAGACTGGACGTGTGGACGGACAGCAGGGGGCCCATGATTAACGGGAAAGGGGAACCCGTGCGCGTGGCTTGCAGACACCTTAGTCAGGAGACTTTAAGGCAGGTGACAACGGATTGTATAAAACAACCGTTTCATGAGGTAGTGTTTCTTTCTAATGTGCTGTACAGTGTGCCGGCAGAGGACAGTGAGCTACAGTTTCCTTCTTTCCAATGTAATGCAGCCAAGTCAGTGTTTGTTTGCATTGATGAAACACTAGGGTTTCTTTCCGACATCTTCTTGCATGTTATGGTCATGTTGCCTTGAAGAAGATAGGGTCCTCATGTCACCTGTGCTTGAGCATGGCTATTGATTGAGGCATTGGGATGTTCCTTTGCTGCCTTCTGAATTGAGCCACAACAATTTGTTCTGTGAAAAAAATTAGCCTTGATCTTGATCTAATTAATGCTCAGTGGTGAAAAGCCTAAAGACAGAAGCTCTCCTATACTATATAATCAACATGAAAGATCTTCCTCTCGAGGGGAACGTTTCCCTCTTAGCTGTGGCTTATGGGGATGCTTACATTAATACAAGATTTTCTTGGCATTGACATACATGTGCCTCTAATATCATGCAATTCATTTTGTTCGTTCGTTCTCTATTTGTGTGTGTGTTGCAGCTATGGTTCCCCAAGCTCTAACCTAGATCTTTCATGGTATCCTCACCATCCTTGGGCTCCTGTGGGGGCCGGTCCCTTCCCATGCTTCTTGCCTCTAGCCCCGACTTTCACGCTTTGCTCGAATATCTAGCCTCGTCTTCATCCCTGGTCTTGTGGTTGCATGCTTTTGGGCGACTTGGGCGACTAGGCCATCCTGCAGCTATCATGTTCTCAATAGCATCATGTTAAACAATATGTTCATATAATATTACGAATGATCTTCATAAGATTACAAAGATTATCCTCCTCCTCATTGTCATCTATATCCTCGAACTCTCCACCAACACCTTCACCTTCATCCTGACCACTTTTATTCTTCTCCTATAATACTTACTGAAAAAGCATACACATTTATAGTGCTAAAACACACTCATGTAAGTCTTCAAAGAAATTAGATACATGGGAGATTAATTACTCATTGCATAGTTGCACCACGCTCTTTGGATGTTATCGCCAGTCCCACTCCCTCTTGTTTAAGCCACTCCCAATTTTTGGCTTTAGTATGATGTCTTCGATAATAATCGTTCTCCCATTCTCTTGGGGTGTGACCAACCATCTTTCCCACAGTTACGAACATGTAGAACATGAAATTAAATGCATAAAAAACATGACATATATGTTGTACCGCATAAAGAAACCACATGTATAACAACTTACAAATCTAGAAATCCAAGCTGCCTTTCCTCTAGACCCATATTTTGTGGTGCGGTACTTCTCCAACTACAAACGGTGCACCCCACCTTTTGTTGTGGATACTGCTTATCACCCTTGATGTCCTTGATCACCTTCTTCCACTCTTTCACACTGAGCACTAAGCTGGCATGCCTCTTTCTTCCCTTGCACATCTCTTTATACGTGACCTTCTGTTGTTCAATATCTTTATGATGTAATCTTTAGGCTAGTGTGGTCAGCAAAACACATGGTACGAAACCCTTCATGCATGCATTGGACAACATAGACAAATTCATCCATAAAAGGGCCATGATCATCGCCCAAGGAATAATAAATAGTACCATGTCCAGGCTCCTTCATCATTATCACGTCTAGGTGAAGGCGACCGTTCACCTAATCTAAAACAACCGAGGCACCCCTCCCCAACTTCCTGCACTAGAACACTGAGACGGGTCTATGAACCACTCACACGGCCACGTGGCAATGATAGGCAGAGCCACGTGCAAGAGATAATTGTGCTGATGTGAGCAAGGTTTTATGGGCAATGAGCGGATCGAAGGAGGCAGGGTTATGCTAAGCTATTGGAGGAGGGGAGAGGAGTTGGCATAGTGGATGTGAGAGACATCTAAAGAGTAGCGGGGTGAAAGCTAAGAGAGAGAGGACTCCATGGAATTTAAGAAGTGTCTAGCACATAGGCTGGCATAAAAGAGGAAGATAAGCTAGAGCGACGTAAGCACTCTACTCCACACCGCTAGCTCAATTGATTCCAAGCATCTTGTGCCATGTAGAAACTTTGCAAGTTTGAGTCATCCTCTAGTATAGGCTTGGATGACCTTCCATAAGGTGGCCACCTCTATATAAAGTTACATACTTACACATACTAATGCATATTTATGATATCAAGGCTTGCGTACAGATCTATATACTCATTAGGGCCAAAAATGAAAAAAAAAGGGCCGCTCTTAATCGAAGTGATTTGAGTAAAATAGTAGACAAAAAGCTATATTAAATCCCTCTTTTTCACCTATATTTAGGGGGTAGTGTCTTTAATATACTAGCCACCATCACCTATCTATTCTTGGCAGCCACCATCTTACCTACTTTAGTACACTTTTTAAATGTTTTTTTAAAATAAACTTATTTGAAAATTTGAATTCATAACGTACTTCGCTCTTTCATAGGCATAGTGCGAGTTTTTCTCTCTCTTTTCTTTTTATTATTTTTTCTCCCTCCCCGCCATCTCTTGCTTTCTCTTTCAATCTATATCATTTTTTGTTTTGTAGTGCTTTCTTTTCTTTTCTTGCGACTTAGGGGTTGATCCTAATTCAAATAAAAGACACCATATTAACTTGGTGCTCGACAAAGACTACTACACATGATGAGACTGAAGCTCAAAGACTATGTATCAACTATTTTTGTACAACTCAACAAGGGTGGAAAAAAATGCATTATGAGAGCTCTTCAACACATTCTATTAGAGGTAAATGCAACAATAAGCATATAATAAAAGACCAAGTTGGTCTAAACCTTAAAAAAATATTGTCACTATTATCAACATCAATTTATTATAAACAATCATCATGCTAAATAAAGTGTATCTTTTTGCAGGATGGGGAGTAAAGATGAAGCAATAGTCACAGTGCTGCAAATCTTGTAAATTTTTAAAATTAGGCTTGCAGGGCCAAATGAGTAGCCCACACTATGTAATCAAGCAAAATTTTATAAATACAAGTAGTACAAGTTTTGCTAATATAAGTTCTCATGTTCCTTTTAAAAAGTCTTCTTCTTTTTCTCTTCTTCTCCTATTTTCCCTTCTTCTCCTGTTTTTATTCCTCGTGTAGTTATGTTCCCCTTGCTTCAAGGAAATAGTCTTCTCTTAAGTTCATCAGTCTCTGGATGTCTATGATGAGTACAAATTGCTAATTTTCCTTGAGTGGAAAGGATGGTAGGCATGGGAGAGTTATCTCCTTCTCAGATTCCTCTATGGTAACATCTTTCTCCACTGGTACAATTGATCTTGCCTTGAAATCAACAACATCAAAATCCCTGCTCAAGGTTTCTTCCTCCTCTTTTTCCAGAAACTCCTCCACGTCATTAAGTTATTCTTGACTTTCAATATCCTTTAAGCAAACAAGTGACTATGTATCAGAACTGTGAGGTTTAGATGTCCCAGTATCCTCATCAAAAGTATGTGCATGGAGGTAGAAAAGCAATGCTACATGGTGTTGAAGAAGCCTACATTTCCTACTATGGAACCTGCAATGTTCAATAGTTACTTTCACTTTCTCAAGCAAGGCATCATATTCCTTTCGTAACCTGGCCTTCTCTAATTGTGTCTTTGCCAAACTTGTTAAATGATCAAACCTTAAACCCTAAATATCAATTCTATCATCATTTCTAAGAGCAAAGAAATCTCTCATATCTCTAATTTCTTCCTCGTAGTACTCCTTAAAATGCATTAAAAGTGAGTCCCAGTCAAGAGGCACATTGAATGAAGCCATGTATGAAATAAATCTACTTTCCACACTTACTGCCTGTAAAAAGTCAAATAGGTTTTCTGCATTTGTTTGTTTCAAGATTGAAATCTCTTCATCTAAATCCATTATGTATACACCTATACAAACAAATAAACATTAAAAGGTAAGACATGTGAAGAGTTTATGCAAATATACCACATGGAAAGAGGACACGATATGTTTAATCTGTTATTGATGGATTCTTCATATCGCATTATCTTTTGAAAAGATGCAGGGGGGAAGAGAGCTTGAGCTCTTGCAAGCACACACACACACACTCACAAAACCCTAATAGAGAACACACAAGGTGAGAGGCTGAAATCTTCTTCTTCTCTACTCAACACTCAACACACCATATACAAGATAAGAGTACACAATAATATGAAAGGTACTCAACCAATACATACACAGGTTCTCTATAGTGTGAACCCAACTAAATGAGCTGGCGCTATAACTATGCCAGTCTCTAGAATGGCTGTCACATAGCCTGTCATCCCACTGGCCGTATATCACCCAAGATCTCACCAACCATGCCAGTGGTGTAAGTGTGGGGCCTATCCCCCAGGCGGGTCATCAGTGTCCACTGCCTCACTAGACGAGCTCGATATCTCAACACTCCCCCTCGAGCTCAACTCCATCTCATGTACACCAAGCGAAGCCCTGAATCTGCGGAGCTTCTCTGTACCCAATGCTTTGGTGAAGATGTCAACTACCTGATCCTCTGTGCTGATATAAACAAGGTCAAGGTCTCCTGCCAAGACCTTCTCTCTGACAAAGTGGTAGTGGACCTCTATATGCTTCCTACGAGCATGAAATACTGGGTTCCTGGCCAAGTATATACTACTAATGTTGTCACAGAAAATGACAACTTGTCTATCCACTGATAGACCCAAATCTGCAAGTAGCTTTCTCAACCAAGCTACCTCACATGCTGCCATAGCAGCTCCTCTGTACTCGGCCTCTGTACTCGATAGAGCAACCGTAGGCTGCTTCTTGCTGCTCCAAGTCATAGCAGCACTCCCCAAAGAAAACATAAATCCACTGGTAGATCTTCTATCTGAGATACTACCAACCCAATCAGCATCTGTGTACCCATGTACACATATCTCTGTCCCAGTCTCATAGAACAGTCCATAATGCAAAGTAGACCTCACATACCTCAGTATGCGTCTCACTGCATCCAAATGCAGTTTCTGTGGAACCTGCATAAACTGACTCACCAACCCAACAGCATAGCTCAAATCTGGTCTGGTGATCGTCATGTAGATCAAACTTCCTACTATGCGCCTGTACATAGTAGGATCCTCCAAGATCTCTCCTGAATCTGCACTCAACTTGCCATTCTGATCCAATGGCACAGAAATAGGCTTACAACCTGTCATACCATACTTGGACAACATGTCCAAGCCATACTGTCTCTGCAGTAATCCAATACCATGTGGTGACCTAATCACCTCAATGCCCAAGAAATATCTGAGCTCCCCCAGATCCTTCATCTCAAACTTCTGTCTTAGCAAGATCTTTACATCAAAGATCTCTACATCATGGTCCCCCGTAATGATCAAGTCATCTACATAGATGACAACAAGCACAACCCCTCTATCACCATGTTTCACATACAGCGAGAAATCTGCATTGGCTACGTGAAAGCCAATAGTGACAAGATATTCAGAAATCTTGTCAGACCATGCTCTTGGTGCTTGCTTTAAGCCATACAAGGCTTTCTTCAACCTGCAAACATGCTCAGGGTGACCCATATCCTCATAACCAGGTGGCTGCAACATATACACCTCTTCTTGCAAATCCCCATGCAAGAATGCATTCTTTACATCCATTTGATGTAAAGACCATTGCTTTGACACAGCCACTGCTATCACAACTCTCACCGTTGCCATCTTGGCAACTGGGCTGAAAGTTTCCTTATAATCAATGCCATATGTCTGCGCATATCCTTTGGCTACCAATCTAGCCTTGTACCTGTTTATGCTTCCATCACTATTATGTTTTACTTTGTATACCCACTTGCATCCAATGGCTTTCTTGCCTTCAGGCAATTGCACTAAATCCCAAGTCTCATTTCCATATAGTGCATCCATCTCCTTATCCATAGTTTTCTCCCAACACACATTTCAACAGCCTCATCAATGCATGTGGGCTCAACAACCTGCACAACCTTTGCCATATATGCATAATGATGTGCCACATAACCATCATAGGTAAATCTCTGCACAGGATTTTTCACTCTCCCAGATCTTTGCAGCTTTTCATTCATGGCCTCCATAGCCTTCTTTACACCAAGTGTTCTCATAGCTGGGATCCCAAGCTCCTCATCAAGGCTCATATCTGAGCCACATGAGAATGCCCTGCAGAAATGTCAGGCATACCAAGGGGCTCAACCACTTTCTCTTTTCCTTTACGTGATGTACTAATCACATTTGCAGGACTGGTATTATGACGCAGCCTACCACTCCATGGTCTATCAATAGACCCACTAGATGAGGACTCTCCTGGTCCACTCAAAGACTGTGATTTCTGACCTGCATTCTGTGCAACCACACTTCCACTCAAATCAGTTTAATAGCACACGAGAACTTTACACCATATGAAAGGTGAGTGATGGCCACATCATCAAGGAGGACGCTAAACTCTTTGGTGCGCTAGAGTCAGCTTCTCTTTAATAGCACGCAAGAACTATGTGTCATATGAATGGTGAGTGATGGCCACATAATCAAGGAGGATGTCAAACTCTTTGGCACGCTAGAGTAGGCTTTCACGGACAAGGGAAGACACACATGGGCACTCCGTGAAAAGCTGGTCTACATTGAACCCTGCAACTACAGCTTTATCTCATTGCCGATAGAAGGAAGGACCTTCTCATTGTACTCCACACCAAGTTGCTTGAAGATGTCAGGAAGCTTGCACGAATTTGGCCAATACAGTACATGGAGGGTAAGATTCACCACCCACGAGTGAAAGGTCTTTCTTTTACCTAAACTATGGTAGTCTAAACAAACAGCTTGGCCCCCCTTACGGCCTAGCAAGCCATGCTGCAGCACGCATAGGCAAGTCTTTCAACATAGGCCTGAAGATGGGCAGAACAAGCCATTGCACACAATAGCAGTAGTTGCAAGCCCTGACTCTCCTCCTCACTCAATAGCTAGCTGTAGCACAAGAGACTAAGGTAGCTATGGTTTAGTAGCTCTCAGTAATCCAAAATGAGGTGTACGAATTACAAGCTTAAACACAAAAACAAGGTGCCCAAATCCAAAACCAATGAGATAGATTAAGGGTTAATATGTCCATGTGGGTCACACTGTGTGCGAGTGTATCCCTTATACCTCTGAGCTCATAACGTGTGAATGCCTGCAACACATAGAGCCAACAGGGAAAGAAAACAAAGCAAAGAAAAACATGCCTATCTTTGTTTACATAGATGAAGTGCAACCCTATTCCATAAATAGGCAAGCAAAGGGCCATGTGATGAATTGAATTGAGGGGAGATTACAATTGGAAAAATGGCAATCTGTCACAAGCACCATCGTCACCTATCAGAATTTTCATCTGGTGAGGTAAAATTTTACATCTGATGAGGCCATTTATGTCTATTAAGCCAGAGGCAGAGACTGCAAATCGCAAGGTGCCCTTCCGCGAAAAGGTCCTCTATATATGGTTGTCTCTCTCTTCTCCCCGGGCTTGAAGAAAGTAGATCTCAAGGTATCTTCAACATTGATGTAGGCATCTTTTTCTTGAGAATGGTGGTGGACGAATGAATGTGAGAAGAATGAAGCAATGTCTACCTTGACGATGATGATTCCAAGAATCACTAGACCGAGAAGCATAAGCACTAAGGTTTGGTGCCAACAAACCCTAGCTGATGCACAAGTGGAGCTTGCTCTTCTCCCCCTTGCGCCATAGCAAATCCTGGAGGGCCTAGCGCACAATGTTTCTTGTGGTGATGCTCCTTGTGTGTGGTGGCCATTGCCATCATAAAGATGACATTGTGCCACATGACAACGCCTTTGTCGTCAGAGCTGGAGGAGCTCATGTAGAGCTTTACTTCCTCCGACACCATCAACAACACCAACACCATTAGCAACCCCAACAACCATGCCAACGACAACTTCCTATAGGCCATAAAGTCAAAGGAACTTGCAGTAGACGCCTCCACTACCAGATTGGCACTCTTAGCGAGAGAGCGTCCTCCTCCTTGGTCAATATCACTAGACACAACGCTTGCAATTACCGCAATGTTACCCCCCACAAGCTCAAGCGTACACTCATCACAAGGCACACAAGAAAGAGAATAAGCATGCAAGCCCCTCCTGATGTGAGTGCCATCATAATGCAAAAGTGGGCAAAGGCCAGCAATTGTACTATGGATGGGAAATGGCACAAATCATCATTCTTAAATCACCAAGCAATGACGATGACACACAAGAAGCATCACCACAAAGAAAAACACCACATGAAGAGGAAACACCACAGCGACGATTAAGATGCCATCTAAATGAAGCTACAGCAGCACTCTATTAAGTAGTTAATAATCAAGCATAGAAGAATAGCACGAATGATGCAATCTGCCTTTGTTGGTTTCACGCTACCGTGCCATTCTTCCATCAGCAATAAGCTGACTACCTCCATCACACTCTTCCATGCACATCAAGCTTTTCCATCAGCTTTGATATCAATCAGATGTAGCCTGACATCAGATGACGTCGTGCATCTTATGAAAGACTCTAAACACAAGATGTTATGTGATCTTCTATACCATGCAAACGAGTGCGGGTATCCCACAGTGTTTGAAAAAAAGTCTTTTTTCAAAAAGTGGAAAAATTTCATCTAAAAATTATGAACTTGATTTGAACTCAAATTGTAGGCTTTTAAACAAGAGTTATGAGTAGTCACTCCTTTGCTAGGAAAGAAATCACACATGATTTAAAGGTTTTTGTTCTATAACTTTTCAAAATCTGCAGGTATTTGTACCTTCAAGTTTTAAATTTGAAAGTATTTTTCAAAATATACAGGCACAAGCTACGCTAAACTCAGGTTTTTTCGAACAGTGGTATCCCATAACTAAAATAGTCAGCATCTCTCAAGGAAGCCCCACAAAAACACACAAGACAAGGGGGAACGACAAGCTTGGGTATTATGGACTTTGATAAGAAAAACTATGACCATGGAGTGATATAACCCTCATGTGAGGTGGTGGGGTCTTAATAAAAATTCATTAACTTTCAAGATATACTTTTTGTATATTAAATGAAATACATGAGTGCAATGCCTCATTACTATGTAATAAGCGGATGATTATGTAGAGAATTTAGATATCTCTAGGAGAGAATTAGTGTGAATGAGGCCCATGAGCTGGCATCCTATGCATGATCAAGGAATGTCTCCATCACCGGCACATGAAGTCGAGGAGGATTTTGTAATGGACAAGATGATTGATGACTTCTTTGAGAAAGAGGAGAGGAGGAGGCCAAAACCACATGGGATGAAGTAGCCTTATGAAACAAGTAACAAACACACCATTGTATGAGGGGTGTATATACTCAACCCTTTGTGTAACCTTGGAGCTATTAAAATTGAAAACCACGTATGGTTAGAGGAACACTAGTGTTACAAGACTCTTTGGTATGTTTTATTATTTGGTATCTATTCTATTTTTATTTCCTAATCTCTAAAAGTAAACTATGTATTAAGGTATGTTATCTTATGTGTATGTAGACTTATGTGATGAAGGTGACTTCTTTGGACAACAAGATGCTAGATACGATGGTGCATGCTAGGAGAGTGTATGTGTATGTAGACTTATAAAAAAGATGCTTCCTTTGGCCAACAAGATGCCAAATATACGAGGGTGCATGCTAGGAGAGTGCTGACAGCACTTTGTGTCAATGATTATGTACTATTTAGGGGTATTCACAAAGATGCAAACCAATGACTAGAGTGTGGTGAGTCTCACTATCAAAGTGATTTGCAAGGTTTAATGGTTCTTTGTGAAAGGTACTAAGGCATTTTCCTATCATACCCCACATTCAACACATGTTTGGAAGCAAGTCTATTGCCAAGCTCATGACATGGCATGCACACAATCACTCCACCAATGGAATGATAAGGATCCCCATGGATTCACCAGCATGGCAACACATAGAAGAGAAGTGGTTGGAATTCAAAGAGGAGCCACATCACTTATGGCATGGATTGGGAATGGATGGATTGAATCCATTTAGTCACAAATCAACATCATGGAGCACATGACCAGTGGTAGTAGTAGACTATAATCTCCCTCCATGGAAGTCCAAAAAGAATGGTCGTGTGATGCTAGCTCTTCTCGTGCCCGAAAAGCACAAGGTCAAGAACATGGATGCTATCTCTTCTCGTGCCTGGAAAGCACAAGGTCAAGAACATGGATGTGTATCTTGAGCCTTTGAACAACGAGCTTGAGATAGTATGGCATGGCATCCAAGTGCTTGATATATGTCTCAACTGCTCTCACAATGTCCTGGAGAGGTGAAGGCAATTTTAATGTGGATAATGCATGACTTTCCGAGATATGAAGAGTGGTTCGATGTTCTTTCTTTCCTCAATAACCAACTTAGATTTTTTTGTTTTGATGCATGATGTATCAAGTATCAATTGCATACTCTAAACATATTATATTTGTAAAATTCACAACTTCCGACCACCATCATGCTTATCTAATTTATGGAACATCACTTGTTATATCATGGCCAGAAATTAGGTCAACAGCCAGATCGAGGCTTCCATATCCATGTCCATACACATATCCAAAAATGATCTAAAATTGGGTCTTCCAGCCTCAATCAACTCGGCATACCTCACGGACCATACTCCCTTGTTCGTCGACCAGGGCATACCTCATAGATCATACTTCCTCGTTGTCGAGACCAGTCGTCGCGCGAGAGCCAAGCTCTCATGTGTGTCGACTACTGGGCATACCTCAATTAGCCTGAATCAACTCGACATACCTCACAGACCATACTCCCTCATTGTCGAGACTAGTCGGCAAGGGCCAAGATGCCTTGTCGGCCCCCTCAGGTGGTGCCACTTGTACTACCAAACCCTCTCCCTCATGTACAAAAACTATCACCAATTTCTTCCATATGGTCACTCATGAGAGAAGTTTGTTCTATCTATAAAGGGAATTCTTCAACAATGGTTGATTGGGAAGTGGTGTGGAGAGGTACTCAAATCTTCTTTCACCTTCTATATTGGACAAAGCTAAAAATCAATAATCTTCTAGATCCAATGCACATTATAAAAAATGTGGCATCGACGAACATTTGGGACCACTTAATTGGCAAGAGAGATTCTCTTCCAGTTTGGGAGATTGATTGTCTCCTAACCACTTAGCTGAGCATTCAAGAGAACCAAAAGTTGGTTTACCCATGTGGCACCTTGGATCTTGACAAAGAAGGAGCATAAGGGATTGAAGGATCAAATTGCATCCTTTCGTATACCTAAAAGTGTCATGCATTCTTAAAAAGGGGTGGGGCATTCACAAAAAAGAAGAAGAAGGGAGCAACACAATTATATGGACTAAAATCACATAATTGGCACAAGATGTTATAGGTATGTTCAATCTTTATATATAGTTTTCATGATTATTTAATTATGATAATGCAACATTGATTATAATGTTTTATTATATATATTTCATTCTTCCCATATTCATTAGAGTGGGTGTGGAGATCAAAAAGTGTATAAGGCCATATACAAAATGGGGGTGGTGGGGTGAGGTATACAGAAGAAAAATTCAAACATGGCTTTCTTTTGTTGTTATGCTAGTTTGGAGGGTTGGTTATGCTAGTTAAACTGAGTCATCTCCATCTTATGTGCATAAGTTCCAAGGAGATACATCCATCCACTATTGATATCGCTCGAGTGATATCACAATAGAGACACTGTGTATGATTGAGGAGAACTTCCCAAGATCTATACTCACTAGTCAAGTACATCTTGTGGTATACTTAATAGATGAATTGCCCAGGTATGGTGTTGTGCATACTCAATGTTGAATGTTCTTTCTCAAGCAGTTCATGAGAAGACCTTGAAGGATTTTGTTAGGCAAAGAGCAAGGCCAAAAGGAAGCATTATAGAGGGGTGGTTAGTGTAAGAAGCATACATATTTTAGAGTATCCTTCTCTCGAGTGGATCCTACAATGCCACGATTATGGAGCAATGAGGATGATGAGTGGATGGTGTCACATGTACCACAAGGCAAAGAAATGTAATTTGATGCTCTTACAGCATTCACTCATTCATTGTAGCTACCACTCTCTCACTACATTCTCTCACTAGTGTGGCATGGCTACATCACACGGCTATGCCATCATCCTCTTATAGTGTCTTGTCTCTGTTTTCTAAATTACATGCCTTCCATGATGGGGTCCTGCACATATTTGTGCTACATGTCTCATTTCCACCATGACGGTCTCCACAACAGTTCTTGGCAATGCTATGGAGATCGTTTGTGCTGCATGTCTCGTTTCCATGGGGGTGTATCATTTTTTGGTAATGCTAAACCCTAATCAGAGGGTTGTGCTCATTTTGTAACACTTTTAGCACTGTGTGCTCTTACTTATGTTGGTCTCATAGTGGACCACTATCTTACTACTGCTACATTGGACGTATAGCAACCCTTTACAGTCTCTACAATATATGCACATGCATCTCACATGCATAAGTGTCCACATGCTCTCAATTGAAGCCACTAAACACCTATCTGTTGTAACCACTACCCTTTTTCATACGTGTGCCTTTATTATTGTTGTGTAGTTCATCTTATTTGTTTGTTCTCTATTTATCTCTATGTTACAGCTATTTCTACCCCAAGCTCTAACCCTAATCCCATGAATTTCTTATGCTTCATTTAACACTATTCAATTGTAGCTTACATGATCTATTGTAGTATTGTGGTAGTTGGCATACATTAATGCATAACCCTAAAGAACCTACCTGTGCATAAAGCATAAGTTGTTTTTTAAATTTACTTCTTAGTGGGTTCTTGTACACTTGTGCGGTGCTTAACATAGCAAACTAAAAATGCATCATTCTTTGCTTTGGGACTTTTCACCTTTATGTGGTTTTGGAGTTTTTGGGTGTAGATTTAACTTCCCAATGAGCTAATTTTGCTTAAGGATTGCAAGATCCTATTGTGGGAATCTTATAAGTGATAGGGAGGATGCGGAACCTCAAATTGAAGGAAAATGACACTACACTGAGATGAAGAAAGACCATTGCATTCGACATCATCTTTAGCATCCATGAGTACTACGCCACATCCACACAAACTCTAGGTAAGAATCTGACCATTTCTCTACCACTAGATGAATCATTCACAATCCATTTGGTTTGGTTAAAGCAAGCATGTATAAAGTTAAGCTCTTGGCTGGCCATTGATACATTGCATCTCTAACTCTTGGGAAAAAAGCAAACTGACATCTAGGACACTGGAATTTTGTAGCAAACTATTAGATTTAGCTTGTCAACCTTGTCTGGTTTTCTAGTATCTTAAGTTGAATCTACCATATAGATCTTGGCTGAAAATTAGAGCCTTAATGAAATATTTTTGCCCCTTTCTAGAGGAATTCTTCTAATGGTTCTAGAGAATTTTTCTGATGGTTCTAGGGACCACAAGATTTAACCTTTCTTCATGCAACTTTGCACAGTGATAAATTGACTTCTTATCTACCAAGCCAGTAACTTACATCTTGGATTGGAGTCCCTGGGTATCTTATAGCCCTAAACAAATAGGAAACGGACGAGAGAGGCTAGTTCTCCATGCCCAACTCCAAAACTCTCCCCATTACTCTTTGTTCATTCTGACTCTTGGGAAGTGCTTACATTTAGTGATCCTAGCATCCTATCAAGTTTGGCTTTAAACGGACAAATCTTACAATTTGCTATTTTTGGTGATCTGAATTGCTGAGTTTTTTTACATGGCTAAAAATAGTAGGTGGATTTTCATGAGAGAAAAGTGAGTCACCGAGAGTGATTTCCATCTTACCAGCTAGCTCGTTATCAAGTTTAATGCCAAAATCTGACATAGTTTGGTCGTGAAACGGAGCTGACCAAGATTCGTCATCAATACTCAAGTTTGTTGGCTATAAATTAAGTCAATTTAAAAAAGTTTATGGGCTGATTTAGAGCCCACTTTCACCTAGCCCTAGTGCTTTGTCCTTATATCCGATCCAAATGAGACTTTGCACCTTGCTAAGAATTATATAAGGTCTACTCGAATATCAACTCAGAACCTAAAGCGCATGTGCATACAAGAAGCCTAGTCTACTAAGAAACTATCCACAAAGGCCAATTTTCCATGCCTACTTCTATCTCATGCCCTGATGAGTGACAGATTCTAGAAATAGGCATTTGCATTGTGCTACCTGCCACTTGTACTAGGCCCATGCCAAGTTTGGTCCCATTTTGAACAAGTTTGGATTCCGGCTAATCTAGGTGCCCAATATAATTGTAATTCTAAGCTAGGCTAAAAAAAGAGGTTTCACATGAGAGAAATCTCAAGTGCTAAGAGTGTTATCCATTTGTATTGGCTGGCTTCCTACTAAATATGGTACCAATCTGACCTAGTTTGCTCCCAAAACAGACTAG
This sequence comes from Cibotium barometz, assembly GCF_041138505.1. NCBI lineage: Eukaryota > Viridiplantae > Streptophyta > Polypodiopsida > Cyatheales > Cibotiaceae > Cibotium > Cibotium barometz. The sequence goes on from NC_141077.1 coordinate 21,223,220, forward strand.
ACCAAGAACCTTTCACATTTAAGTGTTGTTGGCTGAAAATTAAGCCAACTTTGAAGGGTTTTGGGGTGCTTAAGGCTCTATTTCTCCAATTAATGAGATAATTAGTGACTTTCTCTAAAATCTAGGATAACTATTAATCTAATTTATCCCTAAAAATAAATTATTAAAGTCACTTTAAAATCTAATCTCCTTTTTATTTGGACCTTACATTAATATTAAGTCTATATATGCATGTGCATCAGAGTTTTCTCTCTTTACAATTTTTTATTCAACCCTAGACTATTAATAAAAATCCTAAGGTTAGGTCTATTTTCTTAATCTAAATTTTGCTTAGATTAATCTAAGTGCTCATAATTTAATAATATGATCCCAAAATTAATAATTCTTCAACAATCCTAAAGTTCACATGCTAAATATAGTTCATTTAATTCTCTCGTTTTGGGATATGAACAAAAATCTTATCCCATCTCAAAAAATTAAAAAAATACTTGATCATAATTTATTTTATATTCCTATGGGAAAAAAATTAATTTTCTATTAAAGCCTTACTATTCACACAGCCTTATTAAAACTTTACCCTAAAGTGAAGATAAACTTTCCTAGGCTACAATGTATTAAATTAAATTATGAATTATTAATTTAATTATTTAACTTGAATCAACATGGCCAACTCAATTTAATTTCAAGAAATATAGTTTTTTTAATATGAGAGTTGACTGTACATTTTTGGCCTAGCTTTGGGGTTGGAGTAAGGTCTAATTGTGAAAGTAGATATACTACACATGCCCCTAGAAGTCTACAAGTATTTCTAAAGCTTTCCCAATGTGTTGCAATGGTCCCAAATGGGAGCTAGGAAAATGGTGATGCACAAGGAGATTCCTAACGTAATGCAATGGCTACACAATACACTCTCTACTCACATGCAAACTCATAATAATAAGGAAAGAAATAATAAATGACATGAAAGTTGATAAGCTTGAGAGAAATGGGAGTGTTTTTCATAATAGCACATAGTGTAATGAGCTTAGCCCTAGAAATTGACTTTTATACAAGGGCTTATGTTCACACTTTGCCCAGCCAAGACTTATAAATTATCCTTGGCTCACTAATTTAGCCCTTGACTAGTTTCTTATTAGAACTAGAAGTGTTGTCATACATTCTCATTCTCCTAAGCACAAGAGGAGGCCGCTTTATAATCATCAGGAGCTTGTACAAATTATAAGAAATAATTATTGTGGGTATTTATAAAGATGTTACAGCCTTGTTAAACCATCCTATTGACATAGTTGATAGATGGTGGCCAAAATCATGTGTCGACCATTTCCTCAAAGGTGATAAGGTGATCCCCATGCATGTAGATTACCTTTGCATAATAGTATTCACAAAATTGACAAAGATTGGTACTCTTGTTCAACATATATGGGTAATCGGCCCGATCATGCGATGTAGCTTTTTGCAAATCTGACAAAAAGCTTAATCGTTAAGAATTCATGAATGACCATCTTTGGTCTCATCTAATTGTAAGAACATGATCACATCTAGAAAGGGGGGTTTGTTAACTCTGTTAAGAACTTGGGTTAACATGACCACAACATCTTTATATATGTCCACAATTATTATTTCTTATCATTTGCACAAGGCACTAATGAAGCAACTTCCTTATGCTTAATGGAGAATGGGAATGTATAAAAATGTTTCTCGTTTCAATAAGCCACTAGGCAAGGGCTAAGTTAGTGAGCTAACGACTATTTTTAAGTCTTTTGACTGGGCAAGGGCCCTTATATAAAAGCCAATTTTGTAGAGCTAAGCTCTTTATTCCATGTGCTATTATACAAAACACTCCCATTTCTCTTAAGCCCTTGTATAAACATCAATTTTTTAGAGTTAAGATTTCTCATTATGCATGTGCTATTATACTAAAAAATCACATTTCTCTCAAGCTTGTGAGCTCTCATGTCATTTTCTATTTCTTTGCTTGTCATTATGAGTTTTCATGTGAGTAAAGAGTGTTTTGTGTAGCGACACCCTTAGGTTAGAAGGAAGCATTCTCTCCTTATGCATTTCCATTTTCCCAACTTCCATTCATAAGTGCTCTTCAACCATCTCACGCGACAATGAGGTGGAGACCAATGGAGGAGGTTAGCACGCTTACAAAGGAAGTTGCAACAATGAGCAACCCTTCAACAAAAGTACAACTACAAATGTGGTGATACACGCATGGTAAAGAAACCATAACAACCTCAAATCTTCATTCAATTCATCTATGAAAGATACACAAACAGGAGCTTAAATGTAATGAAGTGCTAAGGCATAAAAGTGGCCATGGGCATAGTCTAATGTTGGACGAGAGTAATAAGTGTGTGTGAATATGGGCAAGAGTATATAAGATAACCATGAGCCCTAATTGTACATAACTCAATCACTTTTGATATTACTAATAAAGTCATGCTTGGAAAGCTTTCATGGAGAACTCTCCCATGTCATAGACATCCATGTAAATGAGGTCTACGTGTCTCTAGACTCCAAGTTAACAAGTCTCCTTCTCTCTTCCTTCCTTCCAAGCCAACTTTCAAATTTGGTTCGAATCTTTCTAAAGCTGTGAGTGGGGATGGAAAGCCACCCAATGGTGTGTCAACAAAAGCAAGTTCATGAAGGAAGATCGAATCAATGATTTGAGAAACAAGGGTCTTTGCTATAAATGTGGTGAAAAGTGGCGTAAGGAGCATAATAAGACTTGCAAATTCAAAAATGTCACTATCAATATGGTCTTATCCGAGGTTATTGAAGATTAACATGAGTAAGAAAATGAGGCCTTTGGTGGCTACAAAAATGAGTTCATCGAGGGTGATAATGATCACACACTAGACGGGGAGTTTTCTTTTGACCCTAATGGCACCCTAATGGCAAATCGCAACAAGAGTATGATGATGGGATGCCTATGTGTACGTTACAATGAGTTCATCAAGGGTGATAATGATCACACACTAGACGAGGAGTTTCCTTTTTGAGCCTAATGGCACATTGCAAGAGACTTTGCAAGAGTATGATGATGGGATGCCTATGTGTGCTTTTGATCGAACAAGCACGAAGCCTACCTTGTGCACCTTATCTCAAGATTCTTTATGCAAGATACAAGGGTGCAAACACTTTGCAGTTCACGGTCAATGTCAATGTCAATGGTAGAGTGGCTCATGTTTTGGTGGATAAGAAAAGTACGCATAGTTTTGTGAATAAGAAGTCATTGTGCAATCTCAAATTACCCATACCTTTGCCAAATTTTCATGAATTTCAAGTGGCAAATGGGGCTAAAATGGTTTGTACAATGATGTGTCAAGATGTGAGTTTGGAGCTATCAAAATAATACACATGCAAATCTTTTTTGCTTGTTCTTGACACCACACGGTTCTTGGTTATTGGCTCTCAAGTCTTGGATCCTTCAGTATGAATCTAAAGCAAGGTTTTATGTTGTTTATGCATGGTGAATGGAGTGTTACATTGATGGGAGTCAATGCATCAAAGCTTACCTTAATCAGTGCTACTCAACTTAAGAGAGAACTCAAGAAGATGGGTTATGTATATGTATTACAGCTTTGCAAGGATGATAAAAATGATGGCAACAAGAAGGATATGCACAAGGGCATACAAAAGTTACTAGATGGGTACAAGGATGTATTTAATATACCCAAATGTTTACCACCTAAAAGAGATATTGATCATGGGAGAGAGCTTGGGCCTAATGCTAGGCCCTTAACAAGCCACCATATAAATTATCCAAAGTGGAGAAAGATGAGGTGGTGAAACAAGATGGATATGGGATGGGTGGAGCCAAGTCAATCTTCTTTTACATCTTCGATTCTTCTTGTGAAGAAGAAGGATGGGACCTTTCGGATGTGTGTGGATTACCAAGATTTGGATAAAGCTTCTATCAGGAATAGGTATCTCATACCTCGCATTGATGATATTTTGGTTGATGAGTTGAAAGGTGCCCATGTCTTCACCAAGATTGATTTGAGGTCCGGATACCATCAAATAAGGATGAAGAGTGGTGATGCGTATAAGATGACATTTAGGATCGAGAGGGGTCTTTATCACTACATGGTTATGTTGTTTGGGTGATGCAATGCACCCGCCACTTTCCAAGCCTTGATGAATAAAGTGCTTCAACCCTTTATCTGCAAGTTTGTGTTAGTATTGTTCGACAACATTTTGGTGTGTGATAAGGGTGAATATGAGCACTTGAAGCATATGTGTATGATTTTAGATGCCTTGCATGTGCCAACCAATTGTATGCCAAGGAAAGAAAATGTACCTTCATGGCTAGAGAGAGGTGGAGTACCTTGGTCACATTGTTGGCAAAGATGGCATAAGAGTGGATCCCAACAAGAAGGTGGAGTGTGTGCAAATGTAGCCTACTCCGACCAATATAACTCAAGAGGGTTCTTGGGATTTACATCATTCTATAGGAGATTCATTGAAAGATATGTGCACATAGCCACACCTTTGACAAACAAGATCAAGAGGGAAGCATTCTTTTGGGATACAATCATAAATAAGAGGTTTGAAGAGCTCAAGAGGATGCTTACATCAGCCCCTGTTTTGGTGTGTCTTAACTTTTCAAAGCCATTCACCATAAGGGAGAATGTATGTGGATAGATGCATTGGTGCCGTATTATATCAAGATGCATGGCGTAATTGCATTTGAGAGTTGCATATTGAATGACAAGGAAATGGAATTGTGTGTCTACAAGAAATGATTGCCATCTTGCATGCAATCAAGAACTAGCATCACTATCTCTATGGGAGTCGTTTCTATGTGAGAAGTGATCATAGGGTACTCAAACATTTTCTATCTCAACCGAATCTATCTCCAAAGCAAAGAACGCGGATGGCCATTTTGCAAAACTATGATTTTAAAATCACTTACAAAAAAGGTAAGGACAATGTAAGGTGGCTGATACTCTTTCACGGATGTGGCTTGTTCCTTGAATACAATCTCAGAGATAGACAAAGATTAGGTCATGGAAATTCAAGAGGAATATTTCTTGGACGAGGAAGTGTCACAAATGGTGCAAAAATTATAGCAAGGTAAGATTTGCCTCATTTATGAGCTCAAGAATGGTCTCTTGTATTATAAGAACAAGGTCTATCTTGTACCTAGTTCATCATACAAGGGCAAAGCGATGGAGGAAATGTATGCAATCCTTATGGCGGGTCATTTGGGTCTTTACAAAACCTTTGACAAGATAAGGAGGAAGAGTTTCTTTTGAAAGGGAATGTGGAGAGATATTCATGCATATGTCACGAAGTGTTTACCATGTCAATTGAACAAAGATCCAACACATAAGCCAAGAGGTTTGCTTCAGCCCTTACCTATTCCTAAGGGGAACTGGACACATATATTTATGGATTTTGTCACATGACTTCCTCACACAAAGAAGGGTTGGGACAGCTTGTATGTAGTGGTGGATCGGTTGACAAAAATGGAGCACTTCATTCCTACCAAGGTTAGTTATACGACATCTATAGTTGCAAGACAATTTGTGGAGTTTGTGCTCAAATTATATGGTATGACTTAACAAATTGTAAGTGATCGAGATGCCAAGTTTATGGGTTCATTTTAGAAAACACTATTTGAGCTCATGGGGACCAAATTTACTCCTAGTAGCAACACCGCCTATCACCCAGAAACATGGGCAAATGAAGAGAGTCACAAACAAATGGGTGGAGACATACTTGACACTTTTGTCATGACACTCAACATGCATGGGATCCTTGGTTACCTTTGGCGAAATTCTCTTATAATAGCACAAATCATGTAAGCATTAGCATGTTACCTTTTGAGGCCACTTATGGGATACAAGGTGAATGCACCAATGGTCATCAATAAAGAAGAGATTGCAAATCGAAATTCATAAGAGGAGGTTGTTAGAATGCAAACTCTCCTTCAACAATGCAAGGACTATTAGAAGAATGCTTAAAGAATTATGAAGCAATATGCTGATGCCCATAGGAGATTTGTGGAGTTCAATGTGGGTGATTAGGTGCTTTTACACATACCAAAGTCAAGATATGCATCTCTTAAGGGCAATACAAACTCCAAATTGGTGTATAGGTACTATGCCTGTACAAGATTAAGAGAAAAGTGGCTTATAAGCTAATGCAACCGGCTCCTACACGCATACATGATGTGCTTCATGTCTCTCAATGGGGCCAATAGTGGAAGTGCAAGATGAGTTACCTCCCATGAACAAGGAAGTTATGGTAAGAATATGTTCTAGAGAAAGTGTTGGGCACTAGAGAAAGGAAGGGTATTACGCAACAGTTCTTTGGTGGAATGCCTCATCGAACAGAGGGGTTTACCCAATAAAGAGGCTTCATGGCAACCTGCCTCAGTTTTAGGTCATGGGGAACTTTTGGATGCATTTGGTGGGGAAAATGGGGAGTAATAACAATGATTTTCCTTGCTAGAGTTTCCTGTATTACATTTGGGAGTGTTGGTACTTGAGGTACTATCATGGCGAGCAAGTTTGGGGCTCTTTTAAAGGCATGAGATGCAGTTTTCAGCAATCGGAGAACATTTACAAAACCACCATGAGTCATATGTAGATGCTCTCCTATGTTGATGTGGCATGTCATTCACTCTTATGGTATGTGGATATGGTGCCGAGAACTTACACAGAATATTCAACCCATATGGAATGTCTGAATGTTACAAGGTCTCAAGGACAAAACCTATGGGAGGGGATGGTTTGTGATGAAGTGCTAAGGCATAAAAGGGGCCATGGGCATGGTCCAATGTGGGGGCCAAGGTAATGTGTGTGAACATGGGCAAGAGTACATAAGAAAACTATGTGCCCTAAATGTACATAACTCATAATCACTTTTGATATCACTAATCAAGCCTTGCTTAGCAAGCTTTCATGGATAACTCTCCCACGTCATAGACATCCATGTAAATCAGGTCTACGTGTCTCTAGACTCCATGCTAGCAAGTCTCCTTCTCTTTTCCTTCCTTTCATTAAAAAAATTTAACAAAAGAAGATAAACATATCATAAAAGAGAGAGTAAAACATAGATTTTTCACTATGCATTTTGAGACAGAGAAAGATACACATTCCCTTTTTTAGTGCCTATAGAGAAGAAAGTTTTGGAAGTTACTGTATTTCTTGTGGAATCGAGGGACACCTGATGTGTGAGAAGAAAGTTTTGGAAGTTACTGCAATTCTTGGGGGATCGAGGGACACCTTATGAGAAAGGGTGATGCTTGTTTTGTTATTTATCAAAGGGTGGCTTTGCAAAGAGAGACAAAATGCTAGTAAAAACAGAAAGTGGCGATAGCACCTTTGTTGTAGAGAGTTCCACTTTTTGTTACACTAAAATGTATATTTACTCAAAGTTTCAGTTACAAATAATATCATGTCAATGTAATCATTTTCCATAGTCATCACTTCAAAAGAGGTTAATAATATGCAATGAAGTTTGTTAAATCCATAGTATTTAGGCTTTTGAAGAAGAATCTTAGCCTTGTAAAATGTGATAAAGGTAACAAAGCCAAGTGAACAATTAAGATCGATTTATGTTCATGGAATTCTCTTCGATTAACAAAAAATGATCAACTCCCTACTATATTGCAAAAAATGATCAACTCCCTACTATATTGCAGAACTAAAAAGGACATAAAGTAAATGATCAAGATTGATTTAGCTTGACCACCTTTCTTTAACTAGCCAAAAACTTTCCACTCCCCACTATATCATGCTAAACAATGATTAAAAAATAAAGGTTTGGATTAAGTTATATTTATAACCTAGCTTTGTTAACCAAAACCGCACTCCCCACTATATCGTGCACAAGGTAGGACCAACAATGGAGAAAGGACATACTGGTGTGAGATGGCTTCTCTCTAGCGTAGGTCTTAGGCCAATAAAGGCCAATTCACATTGTAACCATATTTTTGACCCACAAGCACCCAAAAAAAAGAAATTAAAGAATGTTCTTTAACACAATTACAATTTTCACAGTTTCGCCTTTTTACAACAATTGCAGTATTTTTGAAAGGTTAGTTTATTTTTGGTCAAAGGTCGCCTTTGTGTATTGAAACACTACCAAGCAACTTGCCCATGATGCCATTTGTTGGTGGTGGTTATAAGAATGAGCGCGGTACTTGTATGTGAAAAAGGGAAAAAAAGAGAATGAATTTTGACCATGGCAAAGTTTTGTTAGAAAAATAATAAATCCAAAAAAAGCCATGGGAAAAATAATTGTCTTCTAGTGCACCTACAAATCAATAAGTCCTAAAACACACATGGTAGTAAGTGCTCTTAACCGTAAACAACACAAAAAAAGCTTCATTCAATTCATTTATAAAAAACATGCAAATGGGAGCTTCAAAGAAGACAAGAATATCACAAAAGAAGACAAGAATATCACAAAAGAGAGACATTGAAACATATACTTTTTACACTATGCATTTTGAAAAAGAGAGAGAAAGATACACATCCCTTTTTTTGGTACCTGTAGAAGAAAGTTTTGGAAGGTGCAAGTTTTTGTAATTCTTGTGGGGTCGAGGGACACCTTTGATCAAGCATACATTAACACAAAAAGGCTGATTAGAAAGGGTGATGCTTAATTTTATCAAGTATGAAAGAGGGTCTTGCTAAGAGAGACATAGAATGGTAGCAAAAAACATAGAGAGGGGAGAGCACCTTTGTTGTAAAATGCCACCTTTCAGTTACAAGGATGACATGTGAAAAGTTTTCATTGAAAGGTACATTTACTTAAAAGTTCTAGTTGCAAATAATATGGTTAGTTTAATCATTATCCATAGTAGTCACTTCAAAAGAAGTTTATAATATGCAATTAAGTTTGTTAAATCCAAGGTATTTAGATTTTGAAGAATCTTAGCCTTGCAAAATGTAAGAAAGGGAAAAATCACTAAAAGTGAACGGTCTATATCGAGTTATGCTAACTGAATTCTCATTGACTAGCAAAAAACGGACCCATTCCCCACTATATCCTGCATATAACATTACATGAAGTAAACGATCAACATTGATTCAAGTTGACCACCTTTACAAGAACGACAAGATTGATTCAGGTTGACTACCTTTCGTTGACCATCCAAAAACTCAGCACTATATTTGAACCCTGGTATATCTATCAGAAGTAAGACCAAGAAGCACATTAAAAAAAAACCGGATTAACCTTTATTTGACCAAGAACAACAAGATTGATTCAAGTTGACTACCTTTCTTTGACCATCCAAAAACTCTCCACTCACCACTATATCTGAATAGTGTTTGGGAAACTATTTTTGCTGAGCCTTATGCTCACCATGGATCGAAGAGAAAATTGCAATTATGAACAAACGTTTTCTTCATACTTAGATGTAATTGTAACTAAATCTTGAAAGATTTGAAAAAGTATGTTTCCTTCTCTTATCAATTTGAGAAAGTTAAAAAAAAATAAAAAATGAACAAGTTCTAGACTAAGTCTAACCTATCTTTTCTTGAACCCTACTTACTATATCTATTAAATGGTAAGACCCAGGAATCAGAGATTAAATTATGTAGCTTTGATTATTCAAAACCACCCCCTTCCCACTTCTTCTAAAGGACGATTCACATTACATACACCTACGGGCGCCCACACGCCCCCAAAAAAAGAAAAAGAAAATCAATTTAACAAATTTTCAAAGTTTCACCTCTACAGCAATTGCAGCATTTCGAGCTTCAAAGGAATGGCTTGAACTGCTTGTGAAAGGTTAGTGCTTATTTTTGCTCTACTTGCCCGTCAGTTTTTTGTTTGATCAGTTTTTTTTATGTGAAAGGTTAGTATTTTGTTTCTGAGCTTGCCTTGGTTTCTATCAGTTTTCAGTTTAAAAAAAAAAAAAGATCAGAAAGAGTGCGGTGTTTGCATGCTTTGTGTATGTGAAAAAAAGAGGAAGAAAGCGAGTGAAATTTTGATCATAGCGATGGAAAAATAAAAAAACACAGAAAAAAACCTTGGGAAAAAACAATAATCTTCTAGTTTTCATAACAAGAGCAGAAAAATAACCGAAGCAATGGATTACTTATTCGGAAATGCTGCATTTTCATTCCATTTTTTCATTTCAGAACAAGTAGGGCACTGCTTCAGTTATTTTGCTGCTCTGGTATAAAAATTGCTGAGACTGCTATTTTTTCCTGTATTTTCTCATCAAGATCAAATTAATGATGTGCTTCGTTTGTTAATTTTGGTATGCAAGGTTTTTTTTTTTTTTTTTTTTTTTGGTTTGAAGAAAAGAGTATACGAGAGAAAAAATTGTTACAGTTTATTCCTTCCAAGTTTAAATTTTTGTTTATTTTCTCCTCGAGAATCATAGTTTGTATATTTTCCGAGAAAAAGAAATTGTTGTTAAAAAAGATTGCTGTTTAATCTTTTTGTACTTGATTAGCTTTATTGGACCCTTTTTTATTCAAAATTTTCTTACCAAAGGAGAGAAATTAGTTAACTATTGAAGCAACCTCAGATCAAATGCACGTTTCACTTCTCTGGTTCAGAAAATATTGAGTCAAATGGCACGTCAATTTTCGTTATTATTGCAGAGTTTAGTACTAAAATTTGGTCTGGTTTTTTGTTTTTTTTTTGGGTAGAGTTTAGTACTTTTTTTTTTGGGGGACCAAACCCAGGGTTTTTTTGTGTGGGAAATGCATCGGTGTGATCGTTGATCTCATGTAAGTGTTGATGCATTTTTTTTTTCACTTGTGCAAAAGGTGGTTTGAAATTCTGGATTTGCTTGCAAGTAATTGGCTTTTGACAATGGCATCCTTTTTATCTGCATGTTATTGAAAGGCCCTCACTCTGCTTCAAAAAAAAGCAGCAGTGCCGAGGTTTCCGATGGCAGGTTTGCTACCGCCACTGCTGCCTGATGGCTACTCAGCCTGTCATGCTGTAAGCATTTCCCCCAAATGGTTTTCTGTTCCAACAAGAAATGGCAAAGCAGAAAGCTGTAGAAAATCTTTTTTTCTCTATTCAAAGAAATATATGGTTGCAGTCAGTGCATTTTAATCAGAACTGTGCCAAAAACAACAGAAATCACATCCATTTTGGCACTAACATGTTGCCTAGAAGCAAACAATTGGCGGTTAAGGAGTTGTTTGCAGCAGCATGGGATCACTTTTCACATAATCTGAGAAAAACTTTCCTGTTTAAATTTACATTAACCTGTTGTATGTACACACTCTTGGGCACCAGTGATGTGATAGATGTGGCCTATGCAATGCACGGTAGAGTTGATGGTTTGAAGTTTGTGAGTATAGAGTTCTAAGTTTATGAAGTCGAGATTGCATTTCCCCCCTTGTTTATTTTGGGAGTTCAGGGGGATTCAGACATGTCCACAGTGCATGTATACAACTGGGATATCAAATATCCTAGGGGGCAGTCTTCTTTCGTTTGTGTTGGAAAATGAAAGGCGGAATCTTATATGTAGTTTACTTAAAAAGGACTTGTAAAGCAGGGCATAGAGATTTGTGGACATGATTTTGTAACTTGGTGAAGGACTGGTTGTAAAAGTCTCTTTGGAAATATATATATATATATATATATATATATATATATATATATATATATATATATATATATATATATATAAAACTATTGTTCCCAAAAAAAAAAACAGAGGCAGAACTTCATAAGAACTTTTAAAGGATAAACCTTTCTTTTATGAAATTGCCAGGCATTTTTTAATTTTTATTACAAATGGATGTTTATTAGGCTGTAGGAAAACCATAATGAGAAGAAGGGTCAAAGAGAGATGGAGCTGTGTTGCCATCACACAGAGTTAGGTGAGTGCCACTCACCATTTGAAAAAGCTTGTTGGAAAGCTGCTGCAGTTTGGAGCTGTCAGAACAATATAAGGAAATGATTGGCTGCAGCTCTCTCTTATTTGACCTTAAGTTGTGGGACGATTTCTCTTAGATGTGTCTGCTAGCTGGCATTACCCTCAGTGTGCACCGCCCTGTGTGAAGTGCTTTTGGGCCTGCCTGCTGTACACTTGGTTGGTTTGAAATAGTGGCTGGAAGAAACATCTGAGTTCCTTAGTCTGAACTTTACATCAAGTAGCTGTACAAAGTTTCATGACACTAATTTGGTTTCTTTTGTTTGCAGGTGATAGGTGATGCCATTAATAGATGCAGATATGGCGAGACTCTGTCTAGAGTTACCATAGCCATCAAGGATTTGGAAAATAACCCATCATCTTTGTTATCCTCATTCCAAGTGTCAGGTAAGGTTTCTTGTTCATCTCAGCATCATATGAATAGTCGTGTTTTTCCTGGGTTGTGTGCAAGTGACTACATTTGTAAACTTGCTAGTTTTCCAATGTTTGTGCAGTTGCTGACACAGGTTGTGGTATCACCAGTGAAGAGGTTTCGACGCTTTACCAATGTTTTTTGCCTGCTCATCCAATACATTTCTGTGGCACTCCTTTGTTCTGGGGTAATGGTTTCAATTTTTTTTTTTTTTGCAAGAAAGTTCTATTAAGTAGGAAAGAATCAATACAAAATCATGGCTAGAAGCTGGAAATCCTCATCACAGAGTGTAAGGCAATTGCAGCCAGCCAGGGGCACAGTAAGGGTTTCAATTTCAATCAATGTCGTCTAGAAAGGGCTGCACACTACATATGAGGTTGAGATTAGGAAACCTGTCATCTTAGGGGTATTGTGCCAGATCATTGTAATATTGTCCAGGCGCCCAATGAGTAGCCGAGTGTGGACATAGTTATTGGGTTATTGTGTGAATACACTTAGTTGGACATTATTATTAGGGTTGGTAGCCAACTCACCAACATTAGACACTACAAACAGGAGTCTAGGCTTTCGCCATATTAATTTACTATCAATCAGTGTCATTGAGAACTCAGGAGCAGTGCTACTAGTGAGTATCTCTATTTAGTATTGTATATACTTCATGTTAGTAATACATGGTAGATTACGTCATCTCTCTCTACCGTGTATTGAGCATGAAGAAGCAGCAGCTTATGCATCGGTTTAAGTCTTTGATTAGGTGCTAATCGCAATCAATCAATTCATATACATGCTTCTGCAAGAACCCATGTTACATTGATATTCTAGCATTAGGTTTTGTCGGCAGAAAGGTTGCAAACGTTTTTCTCTCATAAGGCCATGGAGATCCATCTCGAAGGACCCCATCATCATTTGCGTAGGTTTGCATTTTTTTCAGCAAGGCTGCGTTTTGCAAATTCTATACTAGATAGCTCTTGTGTGTGCAAGGAGTGCTCAACCAAAGGGCAAGAAAGAGGGCCAAATGCACCAAGTAGGGCTGCCAGATTTAGTAAAAACGCAGCCCTATTCAGGCTGCAGGACAGCACATAGCGGACGGCCATCCACAGTAGCAAAACATAGCAAAAGGGCGCCTCCAAGGGGGTGCTAGAGGTTGGCTACTTTGTGGATGGAAGGGGGTAGCTAGGGCAGTGTTTTTTACATGAGTATTTGGCTTCCCTACTCCAGCCAATTGGCTACACCCACCCACCCTCCATCACGCAAGGATAAAACCTTCACCTAGTCCTTGATCACAAAGTTGTTTTTGTTTTCTTCAAGTACATCTGTGGTAGGTATTGTTACAACCCCACGAATCTCCTAGACACAAGATGCTCGAAATTAGTACAAAACCCCGTAGAAGGGTGCAAGCTAGCTCAAATCCCAACGGTAGGTTCTATGCTTCGAACCACCCTCGAGCCAAAGGCTAAGGTCTGACTCCCACAGATCCATGCCAGTCCTTCTATGCTCTGCCACATATGTGGCTGGAGTCTTAGTCGAACTACATAAGTGGGGTTACAACAACAATAACCCATGGTTTACTTATATAGTGCTTAGTGCTGCTATAAATAACCAAACTGTTATAAATAAGTAGTACACATGGATTTATTAATAATAACCTTAGCCACCCATATTAGCTTGCTTTCTCCTAATCCCAGGGCTCCCCTAACCTTGTTGGATTAGGCCCACTAATTCGAGGATTAGTAACCAGGTACATAACATACTTCCCCTCCTCAGACGTTTCCACTCATCTGTCTAAGAAAGAAAACTGGAAAACCTATCCTAGAAACTAGCATCTGTCTCCCAAGTCGAGTGTTGGAACATAAGAGAAGTCCTCAATCTCAACAAACTTTTGAGGAATCACATCTATTTTTGTACATGACGTACCCAGGAGGAACTCTGGCGTCTGCATAAAATTTTGGAGATAGCAGATAGGTGATTCTTCTAGTACTTTGATGCATTCATATGCATGTTTGAACTCCAATTTTTATTTGTTTGACTTGTATAATTGCGTGGAAAATGCTTGGGTGATGGACGATGCTTCCACATACAAAATATAGCAGATAGGTAATTCTTCTAGTACTTTGATGCATTCATGTGCATGTTTGAATTCCAGTTTTTATTTGTCTGACTTATATTACTGCCTGGACAATGCTTGGGCTTACTGCCTGTGTTTTGTCCATAGTGTTGGGGACGCCCGGACACCGCTTTGGACAGGTATGTGCACATCTATTTGGGACTAACAAGTGACGGCATGGGTTTTGCAGGTGGTAGGTATGTTTAATTCATTTTATTGCTTTATGTACATGTTACTAAGGTTTATGAGAGCAACTGTTAATTTTGTGACGAGCATGCATGTAGACCAGCTTTTGGAGGCAGAATAAGCTAGTGCTAATCTTCAAGGGAGAGGGTTGAGGGCTGGTCACTGAGGTTTGGGCTGGATTCAGGGCTGATTGACATCTTCAGGGGCTGCTGGAAGCAAAAACGTTTTTCTGTAGGCTTCTGGAGTGTTTGAGCAGATATTAAGGGGCTGCCCAGGACTGTTTTCAGCACTACCGGGACTGTTTTCAGTCCATACAAGGTGGAGCACTTGTGAACAGGGCTGGTCAACTTATTTCCGGGGTGTCTACAGGCAATTGGGCACTTAACAGAGCTGAATCTGAAGGATACAGGCTGTTTTGGGTGAATTTGTCGCGAGAAGAAGTGTGTTTTTTGTGGCGGGAAGGTTCACCAGTATTGGGCTTGTGCACAGGCGGAGCTGTGGGCTTGTATTGTGACATGTGGGAGATTGATCGTAGTAAAACAACCTTAGGCTTAACTAAACTGCACTTAATTATACTTAAGAGATAGACAATGGTGTCAATGCAATGCAATAATGCAGTTATAGTAAATGAATGATTACAATGAAGATCTATGCCTGTCCTAAATGAATATCTATCTCGAGAAGAGAGAGAGATGCTGAATGCTGATGCTGATGCTGACTGAATGTCCCTTCTCCAATGCTGAGGTCCACCCTTGAGATGCTGGCTTTCCTTTATGTAGGAGGCAGGAGATGACTGAACTGAATGCTGAAATTGCTGTCTACGACTGTATGCTGCCTGTGATGCCCTTGCTCTTCAGGCCAGAAACTCTGAGAAGAGAAGATGATCTGAATGAATGATGCGCTTTACTTATATATGATATACTGATGCTGGTCGGGCAGAAGGCTACTGTCGGCCAGATCTCCACAACTCATAAATGCTAGAAAAAGCCCTTATAAATGCTGTCGGCTGGTGTAAACTGCTGTCCATACCGGTCGGTTGTCCACATTACTTGCTCAATGCTTGAATGCCATGCATTAATGCTGAAATGCAATGTTTGGGAAGATGCTGTAAATGCTTGGATAATACTTGATGCTTATGAATGCTATCTGCTTAATGCTTTTGAGTGCTAAGAATGCCATGTCACTTGTACACCGACCGGGTGTGCACGTGACATGTATGATCCTGTGGCAAGTCAACTGTGAGGTTCACAGGGTATTGTTCTACTTGTATTCATCTTTGTATGTGGAAGAATTAGGTCCAGACCAGTGGTTGAACCCCGGGCACCCGCAAGTTTGTATCTGTAGGCAGACTCCTTTTTGGTAATCTAGCCTTTGTGCCCGGGGGGGGTGGGTTGGCTGGCCATCCTTTGGCCCCTAGTGTGGTGTAGTGTGCAAGATTTCTCTCTTTCTTCTCTTTTACTGTTGGCATAATTATGTTGTGGTTTATGCTTAATCATGGCTTACAAGAATTGAATTCCGTGTATCACATTTCCCTTCCGCTACATTATCCAGCAGCAGCTGGAGAGCTAGTTAGCCGCTTGCCAACGAGATCCAAGCAAGAAAGGTAGCACATAAAGTGGTAAGTCCATCCATGGATGAAGCTCAACGGGAGGGAGTGTCCAAGGATGTCGGAAAGCTTTCAAGAGAGGAAGTAGTATCGGTGATAAGAGTCCCCAACAAAGAAGCTGATTTTGGAGGATGAGCCCAAGGAGCAGCAAACACTATCAAACTTGGAGGTGATCCGGATAGATGAAGGACAACCTATTCTAGAGTCCATTCTAGTTTTCCGAGAGGTGTCTACTATGCTAGCTGAGCATCACGAGGCAAAGGGGCCAGTTCCAGTGCCCGTAGTTCCCAAGGAGGCAGTAGTGGAGACATCATTGGAGACAACACTATTGAGAATGGGGAGCCACAAAGAGAAGAGAGAGAAAGTGTTTGCACGACTCAATTCTCATAGTTTGATTTATATATAAAATGAAGTACAAGCCTTAGTTTTATAGGCTTTTCTCATACCAAACTATTTCAGCTTATCCACCTATAAGAGGTGGTTCACACACAACTACTCCTGCCACTTGGACATGTCGTCTCCAACATTTAATCTCCTTTTTATCCCATTTTATTCCCTCTTTTATGCAGTTATTATATGATGTAATTGGGTATTTTATCCCACATATTTTAGGCTATTTTAGGCATTTTTATCAGTCATGACATTTATCCTCCAGCCCTACAAGCTGACCTGGTCTTTTGTGATGTATATAAGAACTAAGCATGATTGCCATATAATTTATTCATCATTTTCTCAAGTGCTGTATCACTCTTGGCTAATTACTGTCTTTCCTGTCCTATATTGCTTCCGCTTTCTCTTCAACTATTCTCACATGGTATCAAATCTTTTGTGCTTCTGCTAATCGTTAGGAAGATTTTTCAACTTGCATTTTTTTTTGCTCCTTTGCTCCCTTGGTGGCTGCGCTTTGGAGATCTACTTTAAGCACAAATCAACGTTTTTATGGCACTGATTCGGGGCTGTTTTTGGGCCTCTTGGACATCACTTCTTTGCTGCATTTTTTTCCCTCCTACAGTAGTACCTTGTTGCGTTTTCCTCTATATCAACCCTCTGCGTTTTTTCATCCCTCCCCCCCTTCAAAGGAGGCCCTTCTATCCATTGTTTCTCAGTTTTTACACCCTTCTACCTCTTTCCAACCCCTCACCTAGCATCTAGGGAGAGTAGGCAACCCCTGGGTTCCTATTTGTAGTTTTTTGCTACCGGTTGAAGAGGAGGGTTCCATGGCTTCTACACCAACTGTTATCTCTTCATCCATTCCTCAACTTCCCAAAGAAGCCATCTTAGATGGAACCAATTAGCTTGATTGGGCACTACAGATGAAGACTCTTCTTTGGTATCATCAATGTTGCCATATATATATAGGCAGTGATGTGTGTGAACACACTTAGGACCGTCGGGGCACTTTTTCCCTCTTTAGGAGGTTTTTTCCCCCGGCTTGTATATACGCCCATCACTCTAGGGCTAACTTATCTTTTGTACATTGACACAATCTAATACATTTTGTGTTGTGTGCAATCTTGCTCCTTCTTCTCCAAGCTGTGTGCGCTTTCCTGCAACCCTAATTCCAACAATTGGTATCAGAGCAGGCATCGGCTCCCAGGGCTACGCCGCCAGCACCCTCCGACTCACGTTCTCCGATGGAGGTGTTTTCGTCATTTTCTGCAAAAATTTCGACAGTGCAGTTTTCTGCAAAACAGGCATACGTATTCTATTGTGGACCGTGCTACATAGCACGAGTTGTTTTTTGTTCAATCTTTGCTTCATTACAGGCAGCTTTTGCATCAGTTTTCAGTCAGTGGCCATGGTTGATAATAGTAATGATGTATTTCGCATGTTGTCTGCTGAAGACAAATTGGATGGAGACAGCAACTACCCACTTTGGGCATACATGATGCAGCATGTTTTGGTTGCAAAAGGAGTGTGGAACATTGTGCAAGGTACGGATGTACGTCCAGGTTCTGTGGATGTAGGATCTGTTGAGGATGTTGCAGGTTCTAGCAGCTCTACTGTTGCTGCTGTTTTACCCACTGCTGAACAAGCTCGTTGGGATGGTAAAGATGCACAGGCTCATGCGTTGATTGCACTTTCTGTCAAACGTAACATCACCCCACATATTCGTTCAGCTAAAACAGCAAAACAGGCTTGGGATATTCTAGCTGGTTTGTATGCAGGTCGTAACGAGGCAAAAATCGCTTACCTGCGTAAAGAGCTAGAATTGAAGATTATGCAAGAAGATGATGACATGAATGTTTTTCTTGCTGAGATTAAAGATCTCAAAGAACAGTTGATTTCTGCAGGTGAGATTATTCCTGATCATTCTCTTGTGCAGACTGTTCTTGATGCTTTACCTGAGACATATCAGACTTTTGCTTCCACGTGGAGACTTCTTAAT
This sequence comes from Cibotium barometz, assembly GCF_041138505.1. Lineage (NCBI taxonomy): Eukaryota > Viridiplantae > Streptophyta > Polypodiopsida > Cyatheales > Cibotiaceae > Cibotium > Cibotium barometz. The sequence goes on from NC_141077.1 coordinate 21,241,795, forward strand.
GAGGACAGACCTGATGCTGTCAAGTATGATACTTTAGTCAACAAGCTCTTGCAAGAAGCACAGTCCAGGCAAAACAGGGCCAGGCAGCGTGCAGTTGATCAAGCATTTATTGCTGCTCAGCAGCAGAGAAGAAGTGGTAAGGCAGTCCCTTCCACTGTTTCTTCTCCTATTAGTAGGTCTGCAACTTCTTCTCCTTCCACAGGTAGCAACAATAAGTCTGAGAAGGCTCTTGATAAAGGCAAGAAAAAGACCAGGTGCAACTATTGTAAGGCAAATGATCATGTCATTAAGAATTGCCCTAAGCTAAAGGCTAAAGAGGCAAAGAAGAAAGAGTCAAATGCAGCCACAATAGCGGATGCTTCTACAAATGCAGATTCTGCAAATGTTGTGCAGGATACAGAATGGGCGTGTATTGCCAGTATGACCCATCTGTACATGATGCATGTTTGGCAGTTTCTGTTGACTCTCATGTATGGTATTTTGACAATGGTGCTACAAAGCACATTACCTCGCATCGTGATATGTTCACTTCTCTTGAGACTGTCCCTAATGGGAATACTGTCACATGTGCCAATAATGCTTCTTACCCAGTGAAGGGCATTGGTAAAATTATGCTTACTGCTGCAAATGGCAGCGCTTTCACACTTTCAGATGCTTTGTATGTGCCAGGGATAAAGAAGAATCTATTGTCTGTCTCTGCGCTTGCTAGACTTGGACTTGTAGTCAAATTTATGGATGACAGATGTACTGTTCATGATTTGACTTCTGGTGATACGATTATTGTATCTGGCACCTTGTTTCGTGGGCTATGTAGGCTCAATTCTTATGACAAGTGTGTGGAAGATTCAGCAAATGCAGTTTCTGATGAAAAGGCAGTTTCAGATGCAAAACTATGGCATGCTCGTTTTGGTCATCTGAACTTTGCTAGTTTGCTGCGTTTGCAGAAATTTGATATGGTTGCTTCATTGCCCCCTCTTGAGGCACCATTGAAACATGTTGTATTTTGGGCAAAATGCAGCGTTCTGCATTTCCAAAGGATGGTTCTGTGCGGGCCACTGCAGCTTGTACATAGTGATGTATGTGGGCCTATGCAAACTCTGTCATTTGGTAAACACTTGTACTTCGTGACTTTCATTGATGATTACTCAAGGCATGCATGGGTATATCCACTGAAGGCAAAGTCCGAAGTGTTTTTGTGCTTCAAACAGTTTTTTCTTATGGTTGAAAATGTATCCAATTGTACTGTGGGCACCCTCCGTACTGATCGAGGGGGGGAGTACATGTCTAAAGAGTTTGATGCATTTGTGGCTAGTCGTGGGATAAAACACCAATGTACAGTGCCGTATACTCCTCAGCAAAATGGTGTTTGCTGAGAGGAAAAACAGGTCACTTATGGAGATGGCACGATGTATGGTCAAGAGCCAAGCTTTGCCACATGCGTTTTGGCTTGAGGCTGTCATGTGTGCTGTATATGTACTCAACAGGTGTCCCACTAAGGCCTTGCAGTCTATTACTCCATACGAAGCTTGGCATGGCAGGAAGCCTTCTATTGGTCACTTGCGTGTCTTTGGTTGCTTGGCCTATGCTTTAGTGCCTGTGCAACAACGCAGAAAATTGGATGATAAGGCTGTCAAATGCATTTTTGTTGGTTACAGTGCTGAGAGCAAGGGTTACAGATTGTATCATCCGCAGTCAAAGCGTATCTTGATTAGTCGAGATGTTGTTTTTGTGGAAGATGCTGTGCAGCCTTTGTTATCATGTACCAAAGAGACAGGTGTGAGCTCACGGGATGTATTTGATACATTATTGCCTCTATTTACAGGTGGGAATTCAAATGTAAGTCCTAATGAGGCAAATATTCAGCCTATGCAGATTTCAAACGACATTATAGATCAGCCTATTTCTGATGCAGATTTACAGGATGTAATTTCTGAGGATAGGGCTGAAAATGAGCAGGCTAGAGGTATGCCTAAATGGCTGGTGCAAACCTTGCGTGATAGTAAAATTGATGTACCTATATCTAGTCGTACTCGTTCAGGTTTTCAACATGCCTCTTATGCATCAGATTGTTATGCTTTGGCTGTGTCTAGTATGTGTGAAGAGGAAGAACCTCTCTCATTTGATGAGGCACAAAATTCAGAAAATTGGTTGGCTGCAATGCAAAGTGAATATGATGCTATAATGAAGAATGCTACATGGTCTTTGTGTGATTTGCCTATTGGTAAAAAGGCCATTGGATGTAAGTGGGTTTTTAAGTTGAAACGAAAGCCAGATGGCAGTGTTGATCGCTATAAGGCTAGACTTGTTGCAAAGGGTTATGCTCAAGAAAAGGGCATTGATTTTGATGAGACCTTTGCTCCCACTTGTCGTTGCTGATTTTAAGGCTGATTTGAATGCCTCTTTTGAGATGTCAGATTTGGGGCATTTGCATCATTATTTGGGGATACAATTTAAGCAGTGTGATGGAGGTATTGCTTTGTGTCAGACAAAGTATATTGAGACATTGTTGCGGAGATTTGGCCTTGAAGACTGCAAGCCTATTGCTACTCCAATGGAGACAGGTTTGAAATTGAGTCTTCATGATGCTGGAGATCACTTTGATGTCACACTCTATCAGACAGCTGTTGGTTGCCTCATTTATGTATGCATTACGAGGCCAGACATTCAGTTTGCAGTCTCACAGGTGAGCAGGTTTATGCATAGCCCAGGGTCTCAGCATTGGAAGGCAGTTAAACGCATCTTTCGCTACTTGAGTGGCACCATACATCTTGGGTTGTTTTATCCCAAGGGGGGATCGTTGCCGCCAGATTTACATGCTTTTTCGGACTCAGATTGGGCTGGTTGCTATGACACAAGAGTGTTCACAAGTGGTTTTTGTTCATGCTCGGTAGCTCATGCATATCTTGGTTGAGCAAGAAGCAACCTACTGTGGCCACTTCTAGTTGTGAAGCTGAGTACAGGGCAGCTTTCACAGCTACGGTTGAGTGTGTGTGGCTCAGACGGCTTATGGCTGACTTGGGTGTTGGACAGGAGTCTGCCACCTCTATCTTCACTGACAGTCAGAGTGCATTGGCAGTTGCGAGAAACCCAGTTTTTCATGCTCGCACAAAGCACATTGAGGTGCATTATCACTATGTCAGGGAGAGACTCTCAGCAGGAGAGATCAGCTTGGCCTATGTGCCAACACAGGACAACCTCGCCGATCTTTTCACAAAGGCGCTTCCTCGTGAGAAGTTCGAAGCTTTCCGCAAAGCTTTGGGCTTGCTCCCCTTTGTGGACTGATCTACTTCGGGCATGGCACTCCCCTATACATGAGTGCCAGCTCTCGTTCACACCATCACTCCCAGGGGGGATTTGTTGCCATATATATATAGGCAGTGATGTGTGTGAACACACTTAGGACCGCCGAGGCACTTTTTCCCTCTTTAGGAGGTTTTTTTCCCCGGCTTGTATATACGCCCATCACTCTAGGGCTAACTTATCTTTTGTACATTGACACAATCTAATACATTTTGTGTTGTGTGCAATCTCGCTTCTTCTTCTCCAAGCTTTGTGTGCTTTCTTGCAACCCTAATTCCAACAATCAACCATGGGGTATTGTTTCTAGTACTGATGCCTCTCCTGATGCTTTTTCTCCTCGGGCTGAGATTGATGCTTGGGCTGACAAAGATGCAAGGGCTCATGCTTTTATCTTCTTCAACATAAAATCCTCTATTGCTTGTTGATTTGATTACAATGATGAGGAAACTGCAGAAGAATTGTGGGATACCATACATAAGAGTTATCACTCTGAGAACTCTACTCATAAGGTAGCCTTGGAGAATCAGCCATGGATTCTGTTACGGAATTCGTAATAGCAGTTGATCTCTTTGGGGAGTAAAGCTACCGACGACTTAGTCAATCGGCTTCTCGCCAAATTGCTCGAGACTTTCTCTGCTTTTTTGTGATACTATATCATTTCTTCCTTCTACTCCTGATATACATACCATTGTCGACATGCTTTAGGATAGGGCCATTGAAACCGGCCTTTGGTAGAAACCAAAGTGCGGTAGACTAGCAGTCACCCAAACATAGTTGTAATCCAGCAAATAAGACAGATAAAAGGGAGCTAGAGTGCTCCTACACAAGAAGAACAACGACACCTGTTGCCCAAAGCTTGGCGCCCCTTTTGGTATTTCTTTATTCAAATTCAATGGAAGAGTTTAACTGAATACATCATGGCCATCCATAGCTTATACATATGCATGTCCAAATTGCCAGTCCTTTGGACCTCTTAGCATAGAGGTTTCACACAGCCCTATGCCCCAAAACACCACATTGTTATTCACCTCTAATCAGCCAAGATAGTACATCCATGAGGCCCTGTAAACACAATCAATTTGCCCATGCACGTAGCCAAAAACTCAGCCATGAAACAGTCCATGAACCCTTCCTGAAACATTCAATTGTTGCTCCTGTTTTTGCCCTCTTGGGCTGCAAATTCCTCCTCTCACAAGGAACCGAGAGAAGAACCCCCGAACAGCCCTCTGACTCGAAGAAAGAGAAGCTATGTACTCCTCAGGCTCGCAAGCGTGTGACCAGAGCAGCCATCATCCTTGCCTCAATCTCTATCTTCACCAAGACCGATATATATATATATATATATATATATATAGAGAGAGAGAGAGAGAGAGAGAGAGAGAGAGAGAGGCTTCAGCCCACACCTTTGCCTGCAACCTGCTGTCCTGCAGTCCTGGCCGCCGGCCTACTCACAAAGGGGAGAGTTGTTCTCCTACAGCCTGTTCGCCCACGTGCAGTCCAGCCTTCGCCAAAGAGAGAGAGAGAAGATCGTTTCTGTCCTGTGTGTCCTCAGCGTGCAGCCCAGCCAGTCGGCAGCTTTCCCAAGCAGCAAACCTCTTGCGTGTAGCTGCAGTCCACAGCCGCCCACCCTTTTCAAGAGAAAAGCACATGCGTGTGTATGCTGCAGTAGACTCTTTGCAAGAGAGAGAGTGAGAGAGAAGCCTACGTGCTGTTCATCTCCATGCTTCCTTCCAACCCACAAGTGCAAAAAGCTAGCCCCTCCTATAATAGCGTGGGCTCCTCTAAAAAGGTTACGATTCACTTTAAAAAGGGATATTTTTTTTAGTTAAAAGGTTTTTAAAACCTTTGTCCCCTTGTCCCCTCACACATGGGGTTTTATTAGTTTTTAAAACCTTTGTTCCCTTGTCCCAAGTGTGAACATATAAAAAAATATGTCTTGCTCACCGACCACCATGCTCACACTTATGCTGCACAAATTCACAGGGTTGTGACATTACCCCCCTCTTGAAAAATGGCAAGCATACTCGATTGCGTTCTGGTGATACAGCAAGACATCCAAAGCGGAACTGCCCAATACAGTAAGATATCAGCCATGTGATCCAACTAAAAGTGAAAAGTACAATAAGGCAAGATCAACATGCCAATCTCTTTGAGCCATGTATATGTAGCAACATGGCTGCAAGCCAATGGTGTAGTAATAGTCCAAGTTGTATACCACTGTGAACCATACATAACCACAACATCCAATGTGACTAGTACACATATATCATAGAAGTCCCATAAGCAGATGTACTGTCAGTTGTCAGTACCTTCGGGTGAGAAAGAAGCTGCACCATGCAACCTCTAAATGACATCTGAGCCTGTCTGTATCAAGGGAGCGAAGGTGCTACCCCCCTCTTGAGCATCAGGCAATGCTCCAGACCTATGTTCTGCTGAACCTGAATGAGCCGTAGCAAGAGTCAGCTCCAAGGCATCAAGATAAAGTTGCAAAACCTGTGGTGAATCTGCTAAGTCACCCTCCTCCATCCACTTCGCATCCATCGGTGAATAGTTCTTGAACTTCACAAGATAGCGACGGAAAACTTTACCTTGTACCTTTCTTTCCTTATGTGCCAGTATCTGCTCGGGGATAAGAACCTCATCAAGTTCCTCCACTTCCGGCTGAGCCTCATCCGATACATCCTCAGGCACATCTCCATGGAAAGGTCTAAGTAGACTCACATGAAATGCATCGTGAATCCTTCAGTGATCTGGCAGCTTCAAACGATAGGCCACCTCACCAATCTTTTCCAATACCTGAAAAGATCCATAGTAGCGCATGCTCAACTTAGGGAATAAGCGCTCTTTACCCTTCATCTTCTTGAGCCTAGCTTTCTCAAATCGCAAAAGAACCCAAGTCACCCAATGCAAACTCTAATGCTTGCTTGTGACGGTCTGCTGCCTTCTTTTGCTTTTGTTGAGTTTTACTTAACTCTCCTATAAGCTTCATCCATGTTCTCCACATATTTGTCAGCCTGAAAGATCTTATCCTTTGTGTGCAAAATGGGTGGTACCTTCTTCCCTCCTTCCATAATCTCAAAAGGCACCTTGTCCTTCGAGGTATGGTTGGTGTTGTTATAAGTGAACTCCACCAAAGGAAGATACTTTTCCCATCGTTGCTTGTGCTTTGACACATAGCACTTGAGAAGATCTAACACTGTAGAATTAGCCTCTTCTGACTGCCCATATGTTTGTGGATGAAACGATGATGAAAACTTGAGAGTTGTACCCATGTTGTCAAACAACCCTCTTCAAAATAAACTCGTCATCCGTGGATCACGGTCACTAATGACGAAGGCATGCCATGATACTTGAAGATGTTCGCCATGAACAACTTCACCATTTGATCAACTTTGATCTTCTTATGCACGGGAATGAAATGAGCCTGCTTACTGAACCTGCATATGATAGTCCAAATGCCATCATTCCCCGTTTGTGTCCTCAGAAGATCAAATATAAAATCCATGGCAATGCTCTCCCATGGTCTATCTGGAATAGGTAAAGGTTGAAGTAACCGTGGTGTCTTCTGACGGTTAAACTTCACCTTCTGACATATGATGCATTGCCTGACAAAAGCATTAACATCTCTTCTCAAGGTCGGCCAATAAAAGAAAGCCTCAACTGCCTTTACCGTGGCCTCAATGCCCCTATGACCTGCATACGGTGGAGCATGACTTTCAATCATAACCTTGAGTCGTAACTGCCTGGTAACACATAGTCTACCATGCATCAACAAGAAGCCATCCCCGAGAGTATAATGATCATGCTGCTGACCCTTAGACATCTGATCATAGATCCTGCCAAAATCCTCATCCTGGGCATACTGCTCTTTCATCTCATGAAGCTCATGATGATAAAGCAAGTGAAACTGCTGAGACTTGTGGCTTGCGTGACAAAGCATTTGCCACAACATTCTTTTTCCCTTCCACATGTACAATTTGAAAGTGGAACATAGACAAAAAGTTGGCCCATCTCATATGCTTCTCAGAAAGTTTAGTTTGCGTGAGGAAATTGTTAGAAGTCATGGGTGTGCCCGCCTTGTATAGGTGTTTGATCATTTTTCCTCACTACCCGTATTTTTTCCCATTTTTTGGTGGTGTGGATGGATGCCAGATGTTGGCAGGAGCTTCTGGTGGCTGGCCGACTGTCCATTGAGCAGTCGTGTGGCTGGCCGACTGCCCAATCAGCAAGCGTGGAGTATTTACTGCTGGCCGACTTGCTTTATGCAGTCGTGGAGGTGTTTACTACTGGCCGACTGCTTCATACAGTCGTGGAGAGCCACCAGCGTTGGCCGACTGCATGCATGGGGCATATAAATAGGCCCCATGCCCCCCACCACTTATTCATTCAGTTATTTGCGGGATCTTGTGTATAGAGAAGAGTTTACACACCTATTTCTCTGTGTTTCTTGTGCTGTCTATTTTCTGCACTCTACTTGCTCTTGTCAACCCAAGTTTGGTTATCATTTCCGCTGCATACTTTGACATGGTATCAGAGCCCTAGGCTAATGATAGATCTTGGGAGTTTTCTGAGCAAGAGGGGGATCATTAGGTTGCTGATTGGTGGACTGTTTTGGACTGTTTGGGGAGAAAAGGTGCAAGAGAAAGGCGGGCTAAGGTGCTGGACAGCCACTTGCAGGTTTTAGAGATTTTTTTTTCCCACCCGCCCACCCTTTTTCAGTTTAATCCCCGCGATGGCAGATTTACTAGAGATGGTTGAGAAGCACGTGAAGATTCCGACTCTCCCCACGTTCCCAGTGGACCGTCAGTTGGACGGGTCCAATTGCAGCATCTAGAAGGTCATGATGGAGTCTGTGCTGGAGTCATATGACCTTGCTGATTTCATCATCATCGGGGTTCCACGGCCGGAAGCAGAGGAAGGGGAGTTACTGTCGATGAGGAAGAACCGAGAGGCACAGGCACACGTGTGGGATCGTGTCAACGCCAAGGTCCGGTCATTTATTTTCCTCAACTGCACACCACAAGTGATCAATCATGTAAAGCACATGACGCTGGCGAGAGGTATATGGGAGCACTTGGCTTCTCTTTATAACAGGGTATCACCCATGAAACGGATCTCCTTGGAAGTGCAGATGCGGGTTATGAACCCTGCAAAGTCCTCGACGATGCGGGAACACATTAACAAGCTGCAGGCCCTTCAGCAGGAAGTCCTACAAGCTGGGAAGGAGATATCATCTGAAGACATGGCCATCACTTTGCTGTCCCACTTGCCTGCTCAGTATTTTGCTTTCTACTCCTCGTCTTTGATTACCAGTGGCAGCTCAGCACCATTACCTGGGAGGAGCTTGTGCCAATGGTCTTGGACCAGGAGGAACGTTTCACGAACCCTCCACACAGCGGCGGTTCGGAGGCCTTAACTGGCCAACGGTCGAAAGGCCGGAATAACAAGGGCAAAGGGAAGGCTTCATCGGAGAAGTCTTCTGAGAAGAAGCCTGACTTAGAACGAGAGAAGCTGAAGGCGGAAAGATTCTGCAATGATTGTGGCGAGAAAGGCCACTATTGGAGGAAGTGTCCTAAGCGGACAGGGAAGAGTGTTGATTCCTCAGCCTCAGCTGCAAAGACTTCGGCATTTGTGCACTTAGAGATGATGGACTCCGACGCTTCATCATCTTCGAGCGAGGAGGCAGTTGGCTTCACTGCGAAGGATACCCGGGAATGGATTCTTGACAATGGTGCTTCCAGGCACATGACTCCCTCTCGTGACTTCTTTCTGGATCTGAAACGGCAGTCAGGTCGCATCTTTATTGGCGACAACTCCACTATTCCGATACATAGTGAGGGCCGGATGGAGATTATTCCCGACGGCAAGGGGGGCAAGCATGCTTCCCGTGTTCTTTATGTCCCTGCTCTGGGTTTTCATCTTCTATCAGTGCATGAAATATGCAAGACTGGCTTTCGGGTGGAATTTGAGGAGCATTCAGTTGCTCTACGGGACTGTGAGACTGGCCAGGTTGTTTGGGAAGGCGGTGTGGAGAATGGTATCTACAAGCTCTCTGCACTCTCCTCGTTGACAGGTTCTCAGGTCAGAGATTTGTGGCACTTTCGTTTTGGCCACTTAAATGTGGATGCATTGAGGCGAGCTTTCCGAGACCAAATGGTGGTTGGCTTGCTAGATGTTGGTAGTAGGCAAGGGCGTTGAAGTTCTTGCATACGTCGCTAAGTCACACAAAACGTTTCTGGCAAGGAAACGACGAACGTCGAAACGGTGAGCATAGGTAGTAGGAAACGTCGGGGGTAGGATGAGTTTTAACATGACATTAAAGAACATTATATTGAAAATTGACATAGGCAAAAAGAATAAAGAAGTCTCAAATTTCATAGATCAAGACATTGGAGTCAAGTCTTCTACATCAACTTGTTGCTCTGACCATTCATCTATGGGATCTTCTTCTATGACATCCCATTGATGACATGGACCCATCTTATATGATGAATCTTTTCGAGAGGTTAACCTGAGGTTACTATGGACATATACCAAATCCTCGGCCATCTCATGGCCAAGGCGATTGCGCTTGATGGAGTGTATGAAACCATATGTAGACCAATTCCGCTCACAAGCGGATGCACTCGAAACTTGAGACAAGAGAGTTATAGCTAATCTTTGCAATTGAGGAGTACCTACACCATACATTTGCCACCACGCAACAGGAGATAACTTTAGCATGTCCCCAGGAGCGTCAATGTCTGCAAAATCATCCTGCTTCCCAATGTATCTTGCCAATTGAGCCTTGTAGATAGTCCTTTCATTGGCATTCTGACATATCCTGTCCAAGGTATGCCTCCATCCTCTCATGATTTCCTTATCCTTATGTGCATTCTTTAAGAACAACATAGGATTGAGAAGAAAGGCAGTGGCATGAAGGGGAGAATGAAGCATATTCCACCTGTATTCTGCAATTGCACGAATTTCTTCGTACATTGCTTCACCACTTGTATACTCCAAGAGCTTCTCCTTGATTTTCTCAAGTGCCTGGTCAATGCCCTCATACACAATGCCCATGCATGGCTCGTCTCTGTCAACAATGCGAAGCATGGCCATAATTGGCCAACAAACCTTTACATATTTTTCAATCCCCTCCCAAAATGCAGCTGAAAGAATTTGATCCTCTACCTCCTGAGCAGAACTGCTTTGGCTCTTCCATTTCTCCCACTCTTGACTTGTGACAAGATGCTTCAAGGGTTCCTTCACCTTGGCAAGTCGATGGAGCATAAGGAAGTTTGAGGCAAACCTGGTATCGCCTGCTCTTATGCGCTTAAGCTTGGAATGCTTGCTAAACATTGCCCTCGTGGCATCATGATTGGCTATGAATTGCTGCACATTCTTACCGTTGTTTATAGCTGTATTCATCCACTCAATTATAGATAAGTCTTTGAGTAAAAGATTCAAGCAATGAGTTGCACAAGGAGTCCAGAAGATGTGCTGGAATTCCTCTTCGATGAGTTGACCGGCCAACTTGCAATTTGCTGCACTGTCTGTGATCACTTGAACCACGTTTTTAGGGCCAACCTCCATAATAATCTCCTTGAGAAGCTGCGCTATGAATTCTGCTGTCTTCTGGTTCCCACTTGTGTCCACGGACTTCTTGAACAATACTCCATGAGAGTTTGACACCATGAAATTAAGCAAAGGCCTCTTCGCTGTATCTGTCCACCCATTTGAAATGATGGAGCAGCCATACTCCGCCCAACTTGCCTCCACTGGATAGAGGGAAGTAGCCACTCTTTCTCGCTCCTTCTCCAAGAGCGTGGTCCGCAATTTCTCATAGTTTGGGGCTTTATAACCCTTCCCAAAAGAAGAAATAGCAGAAACCATGGCGTGAAAGTATGGAGAACGGGCAAGAGTAAAGGACAAACCATTAGCATAGAAACAGCGAGCCACTGCCTCGTCCACTTCTTCTCTAGACGCATTTTGAAACGTACTTTCCACCGAAGGCTGCGACAAGGATTGCTTCCCGCACGCATGTGTAGCATGAGTGATCTTCTGCTTCTTTTTGCTAGCACTTTCATACTCTTCTCTAGCCATACGTGCCTTGTCTTCTGGTGAAACCTTCGAACAAAGTTGGATCCCCTCCTTTGTGATCCCCAACAAATGTGCGCGCACACGAGGATAGGATCCTCCAAACTCTCGATTACAAAATGAGCAAGCCCATTTTTTGGTCCCACCTTTACCAAATGCACCTTTCTCTGTCACGTACTTCCATAAAGGCTCTGGAGAATGTGGTGTTTTTACCCGAAACCCTATTGGTGGAGGACCTTGTGAAGCAGATGGTGAGGAAAACATATTGTGGCGAGGTTCAAGAAAATAGCGGTGCTCTCCTTCGGGTGATTGGTGGAAAAGCAGCGTCCTGTTTGTTAGCACACAACCACTCTGGTAAGAGTATGATGCTCGGACACTTGCACTTGCGGGCTCTCTCTCGGATGACGTGGTCAAGGGATAGATAGCCTCTGATGATAAGTGGACACTTGCAATGCTCAAAGATCACATTACGTGGCGCACAATCAAAGCAGAAGCACTCTTTCCTAGGATTTCTACCCTTAGACTTTTTCTCCAGTGACATTGGAGGCAGACATGGGTGATGGAGAGAGAGAGAGAGAGAGAGAGAGAGAGAGAGAGAGAGAGAGTTATATTAACGTCCACGGGAGGCCGAATCCGACCTATGGGACAGATCAGGTACATCCATTTACATTCCACTCTGGGTATCGATGCCAAAGAGGCATAAAACTGAAAAAAAATAACTCAAAATGAACTCTTAAGACTCTTAAGAGTTTAAATTACAATGGGTTCTATTGCATCTAGTTCGAAATTGAGGTTCAAAATAAAAATAGCTATATTTCATCCATGGATGGATTTGCTCTTGAGGGGAGTGGGGTACGGAATTCTTTAATGATTGCTTGTCCTCCTCTGTATATTGCCCATTTGCCATTCTTTCTTGCTTCTTTAACTTTATTTAGCTCTGCCGATCTGTTCTTGAGTTGTAGCGGGGTGAGTTCATCAGCTATCCATACCTTTGTCCCTTGGAGAGAGTACAAATGGTGAAGTGGTCTGCCCAATTATATAGACAAGGCTTGGTCCAAGACTCCAAGTCCATGGCGCCAGACGACGCAACGCGCAGAGAACACGCAGCACTTTAATTCTACGCGTTAAAAAACCAACGCTTCACTTACGCGAAACCAAAAAGCCAAATTTTTTTTTAAAATTTTGGAGGCGATTTAACACGTGGCAAAAAAAATTACGTGGCCCGTTTCTTGCGCGTTTCCGCGTAATAGAAACGCTCGCAGCAGCAGCAGGAAACGTTGAAACGGCGTTTTTGCCTGCTGCGCAGTCGTTTCCTACAACCTAGATACGTGGTAAGCAGCACAGGGAATCCTTTCCGAAGCAGGCTTCCAGGCGGGCTTCGAAACCATTGGAGTTGATTCACACTGACTTGTGTGGACCTCAGCAAACACCATCTCTGGGAGGATCTCTCTACTTTATGCTGCTTGTTGATGATTGTACCAGATTCACGTGGGTCTACTTTCTTTCCCAGAAGGACCAAGCTTTTGCACGGTTCAAGGATTGGCACGTGACGGTGGAGAAAGAGTCTGGATTTCAGGTCAAGACTCTCAGGGCCGATAAAGGAGGTGAATTCTCCTCGACTGTATTTCTAAGATTTTGTGCAGATCATGGCATAAAAAGGGAACTGGCCAATACAGGATCGCCTTCGGAGAATGGAGTTGTTGAATGCAAGAACAGGACTGTGGTGGAGATGGCGAGGGCCATGCTGGAGCATCGTGATCTTCCTCGTCCACTTTGGGGAGAGGCTGTGGCAACGGCTGTCCATACCCTCAACCGATCTCCGACGACTTCAGCACCCCATATGACTCCATTTGAGGCATACTTTGGTAGGAAACCTGATGTCTTGCACTTCCGTGTCTTTGGGAGTGACGCATATGTACATATTCCGAAGAAGCAGAGGGGGAAGCTTGACTCCAAGTCCTGCAAGCTTGTATTTGTGGGGTATAATTCTCTTTCCAATTGTGCAGGATGATTGTTCTATCATCCAGATGCATTGGAAGGCCATTGTTTTTGCCATATGGGGTGTCTTTGCTCATGAGATGCTTTACTGTGCCATTGAGTGCAATCGAGGACGCTTGCCATTTTTCAAGAGGGGGGTATGTCACAACCCTGTGTTTTTCTCTGGACAAGATGCAGATGTGCACGGGGACATGGTGGACAGTGTGAATGGCATCAGGTGGGAGTGAAGATGGAAGCCCATGTGTGGATAACCCCATGTGTGAAAGGGGGCAAAGAGATTTTAGCTTTGAAGGTTTAAAAACCTTTAAAATCATTTATTAAGCCTTTCATTAAAGAAAACGTGGCCCATAAGCTATTTTGGGGCCACGTGTGAGCTTTTTTGGTAAAAGAGGGGCTGTTGGGCAGAAAAAGCAAGGAGGCGCCTATCTTTTGTGTGGGTGTGCTTTTCCAGTCAGGAGGGTTGCTCATCTGGATATTCAGGCGCCTATCTGAAGAGGAAGCGTGTGCTTTTCTGGGAAGAGGTGGACTGCATGCTGGCTGCGCATGGATAGGCCTATGCAGGTAGTGTACGGCTGCTGTCTGCAGGTACAGCCCACGTGGCAGGTCTGTGTACGGCTGCTGTCTGCAGGTACAGCCCACGTGGCAGGTCTGACGGCTGCAGGTGCAGATTCAGGCGATGCAAGTACAGGTGGCGCAGTCAGGTATAGCTACAGGAAGTCTGCGCTGCTGGTCATATCATGCTTTTTTGGAAGGGCTGCAGGCGGGCTATGCTACAGAAGCTTCAGGCGCATGCTTTTTGGAGACTAAAGGGCTGGCTGCTGTGCTGTGCTTCAGAACAGAGACACAGGCCTCCTTTCTCTCTCTCTCTCTCTCTCCCTCTGCTGAAGAGTAGACAAGGGTTGGTTTTCTCTTGACACAAAGGTGGACAAGGGCTGTTTTTCCATGAACATAGACATCATGTCGATGGCGTTTAACTGATGGAACTTTCAGCTTCTCTATGCTTTGGTTCGGGACTGTTTTGGGACAGTTTATGGGCTGTTTTTGTTTGGCTGCAAATTCAGCTATGTGCTTGGGTTTTTGACTGCAAGTACAGGTCTTGTGGTTATGTTTCTTGGCATGGGAGTGAAGCAAGCTTGCATGGCTGCGTGCTCATGGAGCAGATTGTTTTCTTCCTGCTAGAAAGGAACAGAGGGACCTACAGTTATGGGCATCTCTATGTTGCCAGATGTTTCATGAAGGAACAGGTAACTAGATGTATGGAAACAGGACAGAAGTTTCAAAGGGAAACAGGCCTAAGGGTTTCATGTGGAAACAGGTCGTAGGTTTTCTCGAAGAAACATGTTTTTGGGTTTCTCCAGGAGACAGGTCACATGCAGGCAGAAGGTACAGGAGTGGACACATGTTTGGTACAGCCTTGCTACTGACAAGACAGGGGACAGGGAATCCGTGACAGAGATGGATAGTACCCTTGGAAGGTAGAGAGGGTTTGTACAGGTGTGTCAACTGTATGGTATGCTATGCTGTGATACGAGTTCTCTTTTGAGAGACAGTTTGGGAGTCTGTGTTGTGATGCAGGAGCACTGGATGTGTCAGGGTGTGATGCTGTTCATAGTGTGAGAGGCTATGGATGGTTGTGGCAGCCTTGATCATGGGAGAAAGCTTCTGTATGCAGACTCAATGTGAGAGAGTCTTTCGATGTGAACATTGGCTGGACTCGTTTGTGGATGCCGAGTGGACAAGAAGCCAGATGCAGGTTCTTTGCAGGCTTCAGGGGTTCTACTGTGACGGCTGAATTACCAGCCTTATATTGTAATCAAAGCTCTTAAAATCAATTAAAGAAATACCGCAAGGGGCGCCACTGCGTTTTGGGGCCAATCGGTGTCCGTGTACTATTTGCAGGAGCACTCTAGCTCCCCCTGTTTGTTTTCCTTTTCTAGGTCCTCAATGGTGTTGAAGTGTTTTATGTGCGAGTGTTTGTTCCACCGCCCTTTGCTTTCTGAAGGCCGGTTTACAAGTTCTGTGGCCGCTGCCGCCCGTTGGATTTCACCACTGCTTGTTGTACAGTGTTGCTGCCACCACTGCTACACCAGCTGGAACCGCCGCCTAGCCACCGTCGTTTGAATTCCACTGCCATTTGTTGATCTATACCATTCAGAAACGGTACTGCGACACGGAACTACTCCGGTCATACTCCTTTGTGAGGCCTCTTTTGTGGGTTGTCTTGTGCTCCAGATTGGGCATCGAATCTTCATTTGGTGATCATTAAAGCTTATCTCTTGAGTTTTGGGCACGTTGGATTTGGACTTGGTACTAGCCCGGTGAGAGATTGTTGTAACTTGTGGGCCATCCCCGTGGTGCGCTTGGCATCAGGAACTCGTGCCTCGACATCGACATCGACTCCGACTTGGGTTTCTACGTCGGCACATTTGTTTGCTTTTGTATTCATTGATGTATTGATCTTGGCTTGCTAAGCCCGTGGATTGTTCTTGAATAAATTCTTGAAAGGATGCGGGGCGTGTTCCTCACTTAGTGTTTGTGTACTATGCAAAGTTCCCTAAAACCCGTCTCCCTCCCCCTCTCTCTATCTACTCTCTATATATTTCTCTCTCTTGGATACGTGGAGGTGTCACGGCACGTCCCGTTGGGCTTTCAAAAAGAAGCTCTAGGGCCAAAAAGCAACATAATTAAGGTGGATTAAACCACACTAAGAACTCCATAAGAGAGAGAGAGATTGCACACTCAACACAAGTTCTATTCTCTTGCATATCACAATGAACCATACAATGATATAGGCCCTCTAGTCTTATCCGACTTTACACATTATCATCCATGTGGCACTCCCTTTTCCACTCTTTTGGTCAACACTCACACACCATTTAATATTACATGTGGCATTCCTATCTCACCACAATATCTTGCACCTCTAGGGTGCTTTCCCAAATACAACACCGCGATTACATCTCTCAACACCCCCTCTTAATCGAGGTGTTTCACAACTCACCCATCATCCATCACCCATATCAATGTAGCATTGCACAAACGCAATCGTTACCTCTCAACGCTCCCCCTCAATGATACATTGGAGTGTCCATAAAACGAACATGTGTGCGTGTGTCTACCATCTTAGACACCAAGTCCATTTTGAGCCGACTCGCTCACAGCGGAACCACTGAGTCCGATTTGAACATGGAAGTTCGGGTGGGAACCAACCCATGCGCATGCACCTCACACGTGCATCGCTCATGCACACATGACGACAACCATTTTGAGCTTCTCGGTGAGCTCGGGTAGGTTACCCTCATACCATGGGTAAATACATATCTCGTTTTGAGCTTCAAGCTCGGGTACGGTTACCCATCTCATAATCATGTGTGAAAAAAAAAAAACAATCATTTTTGGCCGAAGCCGGGTAGGACACCAGCTACATCTCAAGAAGAAATATCATACAAACAAGGCTTCAAACTTCACATTTTTTTTTTTTTTGGTGTGTGTGAATCCGTCTTTACAAGTTTTAAACCATCTTTATGTGGCTATACCATGTGAATGAACCCTTAGCTCCATTAAGGTGTTTAAATTGAAGGAAAACATTAAAAAAAAAGAAGAATCATCCACTGGAATTACGGCATTATGCTATGAATGAAAAACGATAGGCGTGCTGAGCTAGATTTCTGTCTCATCCACCCACGCGGCATCTGTACCTACAGCTGTCAACACTTGCTCCACTTGCAACTTTGGACCCACTGTGGTCTTCTTCTCCACAGGCTTCTTCTGACCTTGCTTGGCCAAGCTATGGCGACCTTATAGGTTCACATTGGCCACTAACATGGCCATAATGAGCTCCTAATTGAGCTCCACAATGCATGCTATCTTGCATGCTCCTTCAAGGGTTCTTTCTTTGAGTTTCTCCCTATGAGAAACCATAGGTGCATTCACATGTGAAAGTTTCCACTACTTCCACCACTCTCACTCATTTTCTATGAGCGAACACATGTGCATCCTCCTCTTGATGCACATACATGTGAACTCCATTGAGTCCACCATCTCACTTGCCATTATCTTGACAAGCATGCATCTCCACAAGGGCATTCTCTCATGCTCAATAACCAAAAACTTGAGGCAAAATCACACTTTTACCTTCACAAAACTTTGTTGGCAACTTCTTGATGACGGAAATCTCCATCTCCAACTCCATTTACATCTTCCCTTGATGCAAATCTTCTCTTTGTTGCAAAACTCTATTTGCAACTCTCTTGGGCAGCTTCTTTGATGTTTAATAAAGACTCCATGGTCTTCATAATGCTGAAATCTTGATTTTCAGCTTCCATGATGATGAGCAGGCTTTCCATGTTGCAAAACTCCCATTTGCAACTCTTGGGCAGCTTCTATGCAACCTCCGATGGCAGCTCCAAATCTCTCTCAAATCCTCACAAATGCAAATCCAAATGATAATACGAGTGTGCATATTTTTTTTTCCATATAACCGAAAAATAATGCTTAATCAAAGAACTCATAACCAAGAAACTATACATAAGTATTTACCATGACCAAGAGCCCACCCAAGCTCTGATACCATGTTAAGATTCCTAAAATGGGATTGATCATGGTGATAGACATAGATTAAGCAACATAATTAAGGTGGATTAAACCACACTAAGAACTCCATAAGAGAGAGAGAGAGATTGCACACTCAACACAAGTTCTAGTCTCTTGCATATCACAATGAACCATACAATGATGTAGGCCCTCTAGCCTTATCCCACTTTACATATCATCATCCATGTGGCACTCCCTTTTCCACTCTTTTGGTCAACACTCACGCACCATTCAATATTACATGTGGCATTCCTATCTCACCACAATATCTTGCACCTCTTGCACCTCTAGGGTGCTTTCCCACATACACACAACACCGCGATTACATCTCTCAACGTTTAGGTCATCCACAGTAACATCTTCATCAGTACCTTCAGCATCAGCATCAGCAATAGTACCATCATCATCATCATGATCATCAGCACCATCATCATCATCATCATCATCATTAGCCATCATCATCACCGTGAGGGCACGCGAACCGTGTCGGCAACCAGCAGGTACTCATGCAACAAGCGGCCAGGTGCTCAACAATGGGCGGCAAGTGTGGGGAAGTCAAGAAGGCAAAACGCAGCATTTATCAGCAATTTTACATGATTATTTGTACGTGCAACAGGCTGACAGCTTCAGTAGATAGCTGGCCAATCAGTACCCAATGCATGTATATAAGCAAAAGCCATCATTTACATCATTTCATCAAGTCATTTCAGCATTACAGAAGTAGCTCCAGCATATAGCATGTAGAAAGGGGCCAGAGGTCACCCTTTGTGGTTGACCAAGGGCTTGCATCATGTACATCCACTTAGTAACCTTTTTGTACCATATTAAATACAAGAAAAGCTGACACAAACTATCTCTCTCTTCTTCTCTCTCCTTTGTCTTAATCATGTTTATTTCAGCATCTTGTTCTTAATTAAGCTTAGGGCTGTGGATTGGTACAACAAGGCTTCCATGCATGCAACAAGTAGCAGGTCAAAGTTAGAAGTCCAGGGAGGAAGGATGACAGAGTGTCATCAAGTTTAGCAAGGGGGGATGTCACGTGTACGCCGTGCAATGGCTAAGCCTCAGCATGAACAGTAGAATCCCTGATTAAGTCAGGATTTAGGGCATCATTAGCAGTAGGAGCATCAGCATCAGCATCAGCATCGTCATCGTCATCGTCATCGTCATCAGCATGGAGGGCATGGGACCTTTGTCGGCAGCCAACAGGAGCCTAGGCAGCAGTCGGCATCAACCAGGTTGAAGGCTAGTCACATGGGACAGTTGGAAAGTCACCGCAGCCATATATATAAATATTCTCAGGATTATTCATGTCTAGATCTGGACAACAAAAGCATCTGCTGGCCGACTAGCACCTCAGGATATTATATAAAGCACAAAGTCATCATTCAACAATTCATTCAGTTCATTGAGCTAAAAGGTGAATTTGGGCATGTTCCTGGATTCATCTAGGTATATAATTCATTCAGTTCATTCATCATTCATTAGTCTAGAGGTCTATAGAAGTTATGTAAGGGGCAAAGGTCAACCCCTCTGGGGCTGACCAAGGGCCCAACCATGTATAGACATAAAGTCACCTTTTTGTACCATATAAAATACAAGAAAACTTGACACCAACTATCTCTCTCTTCTTCTCCCTCCTCTATCTTAATCATGTTTAAATCACCATCTTGTTCTTAATCAAGCTTAGGGCTATGGATTAGTACTGCAAAGGCTTCCATGCATGCAACATAGCTTGGCCGAGACTTGCTTGGCTGTAGACTTGAAATCAATATGATGCAGTAGTGAGTCAGCAAGTCCGAGGTCTATGACTGTGATGGCCCTTTGGTTATGTTGTTGCCAGAGCTCAGTTCAAGGCTTGAGGTTTCAGGGTCTTTTTCTTCCTCGGCGATGATTTCCCATAGCCCCCCCTCGCATCAAGAGCAACTGCATCTTTGTCAACCAAGTGGGAACCGCTGCCAGAGAACTTTTCAACCAGTAGGGAGATAGCAGATGTCAGGAGTGCCATAATAGGGAAGTAGAGGCAGATTCAATGGGCAGCTAGAAATGAAATGCTACTAGTGATAATAGTTTAGGCTCAACCGGTTCTGCAAGGTGGAGACTCCAGAGTCAGAAGAGTTGAGGGAAGAAAAGGAACGTAGACACGGACAGAGAGCAGGAGAGTGATTGGCGCACTCAGCAACGAAGGCAGTGGGTTGGGCAAGGTGGCACTGGTGCAGCATATTCAAAGGAAGGAACAGGGTGGCGGTCGCAGGTGGGCACGATGGCTATAGAGAAGGGGAATGTGTGAGCAGGTGGTGGTAGACGGAGGGAGCAAAGACGAAGGTGGGTGAGAATGGCATGGAGGAGGTCAAGCTAAAAAAAAAAAGAGCGTAGCCGAGTGAAAATGGGAATGGCCCGGCAGGGGTACAGGTGGATGGATTAGTTGCCCCCCCCCCCCCCCCCCCCCCCCCCCCGCGGGGCTCCGCGGGCCGCCCAACTGGCTAAACCGGCTCAGCTCAGCCCGGCCAGCACCTTACCATGAGGTCTGCCGGTATGGGTGGTGGAAACAGTGGCGTGACCGAAGATGGCGGAAATGGGCCGAGGCGATGGTACGACTCACAGAAGCTTTGATACCAAATGTTGAAAACGGAGTGAAGAGAGAGAAGGTGTTTACACAACTTAATTCTCATAGTTTGATTCATATATAAAATGAAGTACAAGCCTTACGACTACACACTTAGCCTTTTAAGGGGCTGTTCACACATGGTTACACACATATAAGCTCTGAAATTACCAACACCAATAGCCATGCTATTGGAGTTACAGACCGGTGTGTGGAGTAGAGACCGAGTTCGCTAGAAGATCCGTACCTGGTTAGAGTTGGAGCATCATTTTCACCGGTGCTCCGAGTTAAGCTGGAGGGGGTATCGCGCACACACTCTCTTGAGTACATGCTTCTATTCATTGGCCACCTCAGAGGTCGAGTACATGGCCGGATGCATGTGTTTGTAAGGGCTATTGTGCCAAATCATTGTAATATCGTCCAGGCGCCCAATGTGCAGCCTAGTGTGGACATAGTTATTGGGTTATTGTGTGAACACACTTAGTTGAACATTATTATTAAGGTTGGTAGAGTTGGGTAGCCAATGCACCAAACATTAGACACTATAAATAGGAGTCTAGGCTTTAGCCATATTCATTCATTATGAGTCATTGTCATTGAGAACTTAGGAGCAATGCTACCAATGAGTATCTCTATTCAGTATTGTATATACTTCATGTTAGTAATACATGATAGATTAGGTCCTCTCTCTATTGTGTATTGAGCATGAAGAAGAAGCTATTCATTCATGGGTTTAAGTCTCTGATTAGGCGCTAATTGCAATCAATCAATTCATAAACACGCTTCTGCAAGCACCCATGTTACACTCAAAATTGAACTTTTTTTTTCCCAAGAAAAGGTCCACACCTAGAATAGAGCGCCGGTTGACCTCCAGCTGCCAGCTAGGTGCCCACTTCCAAGCTCCTATGAGCTATTTGCGAAAGGAAAATAGTAATCTTCCGTGGCCAAAAGCTATCCCCCCACAGCCATTTTCAAAAATACTGGAGGAAACACGCGGGTATGTCCTGGGTCAGCCAATGTATTGTTGTCGTTGGCATACTATCAACCTTTGGCATCTGAATCTTGTGGCTCAGATGGATAGTATATTCAAACAAGGGGATGGCAATAGCATCCTTTGGGGCAAAGGGATCATGCCATTGCCAACTCACCCTGATCCTGTTGCAGTCTCATCACAGTGGTCCGCCCTGCCATACCATAATGTTCATAATCTCTCTTTGGCCACTTTGGCCAGGGGAGGGTCAACGTGCCATCTGTGGTCATGAACCCCGATCACTCTCACTCTCTATAAAGTGTAGCTACTGAGTTCCTCTGTAGAGGGGGCCGCGCGGGGGGGGGGGGGGGGGGGGGGGGGGTGGGGGGGGGTTCTCAATTTGCCCTGCGGTCCAGAAAAGGTCATGAGGGTGCCTCCATCTATACCATGGACCGCAATCGGGATATCATACCTGGTAAAAACCCCTACCCACTCAGGGGGAGGTGGTTTGAGGATCAATGATCAATGCAAGCCACTTTGGAGGAATGGACAAGTCGCTGTTGAAGATAATCCTGTCTCTGCTTCGGATGCCCGCGAGGCTCCGCTTCTAGGCCTTGGGTGGGAGATGTCTGAAGGTGAGCCACTCTTAAGAGACTGTGCCGGGCCCTCACTCTCAAAGGCCCCCAAGGGACGTGTTGTCGAGAGCCTAGCATGTTGCCGCTAGGAAGGGAAATCAAGGGGTTCCAAACCAGAGACTGATAGAGTCTCTACTCATCCAGGACTGGGGAAACTGGCGAAGAGCAGAATGGATGTGGTCCAAGGCTTAGAGAAGGTTGACTCCAAAAAAGCAGTTCTCAAAGGTTGGACCTAGCTCGCTGGGTCTCATCTGTGTAAAGATCCATCTTGGGCTCAGAGGCTAGGGACCACCAAGAACTGGAGTATGGGTGGAGATACGGTCCACGAGAAAGTCCTTCCAGGGCTCATCACTTGGGAGGAGGCCTTTGATGATCAGCTTACCCAGAAGGGCTTTGCTCTGCATAGAAGGATCATTAATTCCCAGGCTGCCACTGAGGTGAGGCTGAATGATGACTCTCCAAGCCACCTTGGCTTGTGTGCCGGCCTGCCTAGAGGAAGTTGCGGATCAAATGTTGTACTGTCCAATACATGCCCTAAAAAAGGCCCAGCAGGAGGTGATTTACCACATGGTAGCTAGGGAATCCATTGGAAATCCTCGATTGGGTGCCAAGCAGGGTAGGGGATGAGCTAACTCAAAATCCACACGACTTGTGCCAGTTTGTCTGTGTGACAGAGGCCTGTCAAAAAATCTTGACCCCATCCGCAAACCTCCGGAGGTTCTCCACTTCTCCAGAGAGGTAGCCCCGCTGTGTCATGTGCAAACTAAGAATTGAGTAGTTCCTCTTGAGACCTGATAGGTAGCTTGAGGCCTTGTATCTGGTCTCCTGGGAGGCTAAGAAACTGCTCATTGCCTCCACCACAAAACAGAAGAGAAAGGGTGCAAGGGGACATCAGTGGCGCACTGAACGAGAAAGTGGGAATCTGTCGCCCCTAGCGCCTTGTTTAAGGACCTGGCTGTGAGGCCAAGTAGAGAGTTGAGACACCTCGGATCCAAGTGCGGCGGGGAAACCCATCTTACACACAGTCCCCTCAAGAAAGCCCCAATCCACCCTGTGGTAGGCTTTCTCGAAATCCAGCAAAAGGTTAGGCTTCTCTAATGGGCACAGAGGAAGGTAGAGAGATGACTAAATAAAGTAGTATTTCATAAATGTGGGTGGGCGTTTTAAAAAACGGGTAGCTGTGAAAGAAAAAGCTCAAACAGCTTACATGTGCTTCCAATGAAAAATTAATATTTGTTTCATTGGCATGTCCTTTTGATTCTTTTTTGAGAACTATTTTGTAGGTAGTTTATGGCAACCTCTCCAAGATTGCCTTTTAACATTGTTGCATTTTTGTCTACGATAACAGGAGGAGAGCTACTAATCATCACCACGGGTAGGCTTCAAGTCCCCTTGTTATGGTGGTTTAACTGATTATAAAACATTCTTTTAAATACTGTTGTGTAGATAGTTTCATTTGAAAAGCTTATGCGACACAGATTTTTTGGAAGAAGAGGTTCGACAATATCAAATCGATGATGCATTTTACAAACCAAGGATTATGCAGCTGCGCTCCCTGCGAAAAGAAAGTGGGCATTATTGGTACTTCTTAGCCTTCATTTTAGAGCACATGTTTTTCTTTCATTCGTAGTGTTTGCTGTGTCACAGTGCTGGCAAAATCAAGCTAAATGCTGTGTTTGGCTTTACCAGGTCCTTTCCAGAGTTTAAAAATGTTTTTCTTCATGATTATAAGATTATATATTTTTTGAAAGTTCACATGATCAAATCTGTGTTTTGACCGTGACAGTGGCACAAACATAATCCTCCGCCTCAAGGGTTATCCGGAAAAACTGCTACTTTACATCCATGACATTTGTCGCAAGGTATGCTGAACTTACAAATCATTTCTTAATGTGATATGTATCAGCAAGGCATTCATGACATATCAGCAAAGCATCCATGCCATTTTGGTCTCCTACACCTTTTTAGTAGCGACTCTATCAGTTGAACTTCAAGTTATTAGAAATTTGTATTTTTTATTTGTATCCCTTTATTCTTTGTGATTGTTTTCTAGTTTTTTCTTTGTTGTTGAATAAGTGCAATTAGTCTCTCAATTTGTAAGTTTGGATATATTCCAATTTTATGAAAATATATGCTACTGCCTCATGGCACATCTTTGATTTGGAGGATTTTTTTTTTCTCGAGGCTCTTGACTAGAGTATGTGTAATTATAATGTATATCTAGCAGGTACCCCTTACACACACACTTGTGGTCTCTAGTGGCGCAATGTAGGTGTGTAACCATGCTTTCACCTCTTATCCTTGACGCACTTAATGTATTTTGGTGTACTATCCTCATCTTATACACAGTTGTAGTCTTCTGGTCCTCTGTAGACGTTAATATCGTTTTCAAGTTTTCATTTTCATCTCTCTCTCTTTCCCTCCCCCCCCGCCCCCCCCCTCTCTCTCTGTCTCTCTCTCTCTCTCATCACAGAAATGTAAACTACCAGTCAACAGCTTAGAACTCGTATCATTGTCTTGAATATGCCTTAGCAAATTGAAAAGATGTAAGTTGTTGGTTTTCAACTCAAAATTTGGTCCCTTACTTTATAGTTTTGTTTGATGCAGCTGGAGATTTTAATGTTGAAGGTGAGATTTTTCCTCAGATTAACTTCGAGCTTTGCAAATGCCAGTTTCAATCAAAGTCATGAGAAAATGTTTGCAATGTGTCTTTGTTGATAGCATTTCTAGTCTTTGAAAAAAATCTGAAGCGCAAATTTCTTATGGGAAGGTGGGTTACAATGAAAACTACTTAATGCATACCAAAATTTTTGGGGTGTGTAGCCTACCTCAAACACTACATTATGTGTTGAAAAATCTGTTTGCTGGCTGTGCCTTGAATGCATCATTCAAGGCATTTTTCCAGTCAACCTAAGTTGGAGCTTTCTAAACTTGTGGATAGCTGTGCAGGCCTTTGAACAACCCTCATATGCAGCTTACTTTGACACAGCTAGTTTTCATTTTTTGATCTACAACCTAGTTTTGTGCTCCTTTATATTTGTTTTGCTATTGCATTCTTTTGAGGTGCACTGAGAATCATAGAGCAATTAATCATCAGTGCTCCAAAGGTTACTAAAGATATGTTAGCAAGCAACTTAAGTTGTGGGGGTTTAGAAACAACAAAAATTAAAAGTTAGTTAAGCAAATGGCAAGAGGGCATTTCGGGAGGACACAACCGTTTGAACTTGAGTGGTGCTCTCGCTCCTCATGCAATGTTGTGCTTGAGATTGCTCCATTAGCTTCATTATATATTTCCTTGGAGCTCAGCCATTGTAATTATGATTGATCCATTGGCTTCATTATATATTTCCTTGGAGCTCAGCCATTGTAATTATGATTGATCCATTGCCGGTGTTGCTTTGGGCTTGCTTGTTTGACAGATGTAGTGTTCTCTCTGTCTCTCTCAATAAACAAAGTCCTAGCAGTACTGTGACCTATTTTATTGGTAGTTGGAGACTGTCAGATTACACAGCTAGCAAGACTGGAAAGTAATGTTGAGGCTAGTTTGTAGGGACAATGCGATGGTAAGAATAAAAAGGCCAATTCAGTGAGAGTTATACTGTCTCCTCAAGAAATTTGGGGGACTTGGATCATCTAATGCAAGGGGCCCAAGCTGAAAATTTGGCAGTTAAACGGATCGAACTGGAATGGCTGCAAAGCAAGATATGGAGCAGCGTAGAACCATTCCACTTGCTTCTCAGCGTGCATTGGGGTTCAAGTAATAATTATCAAGTGAAAATATTTACTTCAAGAAGGGAAATGGTTATCATGGTGAGAACTGCAACGTATTCTGGCTGAGTGATTAAAAGAGTGGCACGGAAAGAGTCTTGCCTAAGACAGCAAGGGTTAAAGTGGGAGGATGAATCGAGGTGGTGAGAGGCATGGCTTAAGAAGATCTTTACCATTGATGTGGTCCCATCAAGTTTCCACTTTAGCTAAGAGATTGGTGACAGAAAGTCTCTTAAAATTTGTAACATGGGACTGCTGAACTGCTGCGCTTGAGACTGTGGATGACTGAAGCAAAAACGCAGATGCTCAGAGGGCTGGATGAACTACTGGCAGGCGGGTATGCTCCTAGGGCTGAGGATATGAGGCTCCTGGATTCTGATGGCTGAATAGGAAACTAAGCACAAGGCTTGCCTATTTGGGAGTTGGTCAAAGTTGGCTGACTGGTCATAAAGTTATTAAACTTTATGTTATAAAAATGGCATTAAATGCTAATAAAATACTATAAAATATTGGAAAAATACCAGATAAATCCTAGTTAATTTCCTAAGGCTTCTGTGATGTTTTAAGTGATAAACAGGCATATGAATGCATGTTATGCGAAATGTAGAGTGCTTTCTGTTGCAAACCCTAAGGCTTCTACTGACTCTACATGCATGAATGATTCTCTCCAAGTGGGTTAAGGAATGGGGTCACGGCATACAACAAATATTATCCTACTGGGTTCTAATAATGTACAAATGTTGCACTGCTGATGATGAGCCATCTTGTCACCATGCACTGAGTGCAGAGTGCATATGACAAGTCTTGCGAGGGCAAGGACCTCGAGAGTGTGACCAAAAGCAGCACCTATAGACCTCAGCAACTTGCAAAAAGCCTGCAAGAGGCGTGGAAACTTGAGTGAGATGGGGGTGAGTTGCTGGTCCTTTGCCACAAGATCAAAATCTATATGACAATGTTTGAAGAGGAAGATTTTGTTTTGACCACGGGGAAGAGGGTGGTAGGCTAGTGCCTGGGATGTGGCTTCTGGAGAATCAAAGTCTGCTTGGAAATTCTCTATCAAGTAGAGAGGAGTATCATAGAAATGCTTAGTCAGCTCAGTGGGGAGAGCTGTCAGAATCCAATGCTGAACCTGAGAGCGGTAAATCCGAACCCTTGAGGGTTTGCTGTATTTTTTGTTCAATATCACATTGGAGGACATGGGGCTCATCTTGAGAGAAGTTCACCCGACTGATGCGGATGAAGAGCGATTCACTTTGGTGGAAGTCATAATGCCAATTAGAATGGAAATGCTGACTTGAATATAGTGAGAATTTTGTGTACACTAACACAGGCAAAAAATGGGGAGAGGCAGGAGGATGGACTGGGTGCAGGAGAGGGGGGAGAGGATGGTGGGCAATAGAGAGCAAGGGGCGGGTTGGATGGAGGAAGGCTGGAAGGTGGAGGCGCACAGATGGGCAGGTAGGTAGGGAGGATGGTGGACTGAATGGTGTTTTTGGGCGCAGCAGAGGCGGGCTGAGTGGCATGAGAGAAGGGGCGCAACAGAGGTGCGGGGAGGATCATCTTGAAGTGGGTAAGAAGGGGGGAAAGTTACGTGGGTAGGAGGAGATTGGTGGGCTGAAAGTGTTGAAGAGGTGGGAGCAGCAGTGGCGGGCTGAATGGTGTGGAGGGGTGGCCACAGTAGTACGGGGAGCTGGTCGTGACCTGCGTGAACCAGGACTTCTCAATTTTCAAGAACCTTGATGGCTGTCTTTTTATAAAGGTTGCCTATGTATCTTGAAGAACATGAGGGCATCACTTCTCCATGACACCCACAATGCCATTGTTGGCGGTCATAGGGGCATGAGCTCCAATTTGAGAAGTTGTAGAGGCATTTCTACTGGCCACAGATCAAGCGGGATGTGTTCACTTACGTGCAACATTGTTTGGTTTGTCAGAAAGTAGAACTGTTGCATGGGAAAAAAGTCGGGTTGTTACAACCTTTGCCTAGTCCCGATATACCTTTTGAGGATATATCTATGGATTTTGTCACAAACTTGCCTCCAAACATGGGTAAGCGGAAAATAGAGTGCTTTAGTAAGTTTGTTATGCTTATCCCATGCAGGTCCAGTGTTATTGTCGAGGACATTGCCAGGTTGTTTATTCGACAATGGTATCCCATAGGTGGTATTCTTGGTGCTATTGTGTGAGATAGGGACACTAAATTTAGGAGTCATTTCGGGGGTGCATTGTTGACAATTTTGATACTAGGTTGAATTTTTCCAGTGCCTTAGACATATGGCTAGATGGAGATCTACAATCAATTGGGTTTCTAAGTGCTAAAATGTTGTGTTCGAGACCAACAAGGTTAGTGGGAATTGTTTTGCCTTCGATTTAGGCGGCACTGCTCCTTTTCATCATCTATTGGCATAACCTCGTATAAAGTGTCTTTTGGGAGACCCTTCTAGTCTCTTCTGCCCAAGACGACGTCTAAGTTGTGCAATGCCGATCACATCACAGTCTTACCAAGAGATCTTGGAATTTCTGAAGGACTTCTTGGCCAATGCGCAGGAGGCCCACATAGGGCAAGCCAACAAAGACTGGAGAGATGTTAAGTTTTTGGAAGGCGAGTTGGTTATCTCCAAATTATGACGTAGAGATAAAAATAGGTGGCAAGTGATGCCCAAAGCTCTCATCAAGAGTTTTAGACCATTCTCGATTGTCAAGAAAATTAATGAACCGTAGTTGGATCATGCACGATGTGTTCCATGTCAGTTGGTTGAAGCATTATGCAAGTACACGTCTGACCAAAGTTTAGGACGAACCCAAGCCGGATGTGATTGACGAAGGAGAGTTCATGAATCGAGAGCGGTTCGTCCACCATTTCAAGCATGGTCAGTGCCTCATGAAATTCCCAAACCGAGGGATGCACGAGGCGGCTTGGCTTGACAAGGATTTCTTCCAGGGCTATCGAGATTTGTTGACAGATTACTAGGAGGCAATGCAACTTCTGTCAAGCTACGGAGGAGGGGATGCCACATGCATCCCACACTTGGATGCCATGGACATGATTGCACAAGGAAAGTTCAAGACCCTATGGTCGGACACCTAGCCCCTTGTGAGCACTTGTGTAGGGACATGTAAGCCAGTGGAACACAAGTGTTTCCGTGCTAGTCAAGCTTGTCCCGCACTCTCATGTAACCCTCTTGAATGATGTATTGGTGTCCTAGGCATTTATTAGGCTAGTTGGAGCTAATCCTCAGATTAGTGGGCCTAATCAAGCAGGGTTAGGGGGCCATGGGATAAGGAGATAGCAAGCAGATACAGAGGGCTAAGGTTCATAATTAATAAACTAGGCTATTGGGCTATCTATAGTAGGTTAGCTATTTATCTATACCAGTGCCTTGGGTTATTATTTAGTAGTTAGTTGTGCGGTGCACTTCTGATGGGTGTGTGTTTGGACTAGAGTTTCTACTCCTACGTTGGACATGGCAGATCATAGATAGTCTTACCGAGGGTCCCTGTGGGCAGGCACTGGTGGTATGAGATGCCACTGTTGACTGGCATTTATTTGTGGAGTGGAACCAAGTAATGCTCATTCTGACAACTTGTTTGTATTTATTAAAGATGCATGGAAGTCTATCAGACCCATGTCCTGCTTGAATGATGTAAAGTTAGGCTTGGTGTGATTCTTAAAGTAAATATGCCTTGACGCTGTTTTTCTTTGCACATGTTTGGTTGCAATAGTTTCTAATGCATGCTTTTATGCTACATACAGAATGTTGCAGTTGAAGTTTGCAATGCAAGGCTGCCAATGGAAGTCTCTATCTGCGAAGATGTGCTTCTTCTGAGTGAAGGCTTGTCACTGCCACCAGAACTTTCAAACTTAGAGAGACTGAGCTTTGGTTTGGCTAACCATGTCTTGAATAGCTCGGATGATGAAAACGGGTTACTGTCAGATTCTAAAAGGTACAGGAAGTGGCAACCAGTGTCTTTTGTGAGTTTCTTTGGTTTTGTGCTGTTATAATATTGGTGTATGGGATCTAGTCTGTAGTATGCTTTCTTTAGCCAACGGCTCTGGTGTAAGGCCTGGAAGTGGTTGGAGATGACAAAGCAGCTTTAGATGAAGCTCTCTCTACCTAATGTGATAGGTTGCCTTCATTGATGACAAGGGATGGCCTCCAGAAGCAGCGTGAAACATGCAGGGACTCATTGAAAGACGGAGGCCAGCCTTCAAAGTGGGTTATAGAATCTTCTTTCAAAGAATCAGTGTTTGGTTTTGAGAGAGGATAATTACCAAAGCCCTACCGAGACAACTTCATCAAAGTTTCAAAGAGGGTGAACTTGTGCATATATTTGTACTTCATATGTGCAGGAAATCACTTAAGATCGGCAAGGCTCTGGCTGTATCATCGGAAACTGCAACTGAAATGCTCTGGTTCTTCGAAGCATGTTTTTCTGTCACAGAAGCTCCAAACATTGATGATACTAGCACATCCATGAGACACGTGGAAACAAAGGTGATTCATGGTTTCTAAAAATATGGAATATCTTCATACAAAAATGGATGTAGAAGCTCAAATTATGTGCTTTTTTTTTTGGAGCTGAACAGGTTTTATTCTTTCAAGACTTTATATGTGCAAGAATTACTCCAACCATTGTGCAGTCCTTGAGAACCAAGGTCAATTGGGAGAATTTTGGCTTGAAAATCAAGAGTATTTGCCTCGATGAATTTGGGACAGCCATCATTGAGTGGGAGAACTTATCAAGATTCGATAATATTGAACTAGTTTTGCATAGATACAGGAACAATATCCTTCCTGATTCTCAGTAGCCAACATTTGCATCTAGGTTGGGTTGCTTTGCAAGTAGGAACGATTTTCAAAATTGGGTTGTTATTTTTTGATAAAGGTAATTAAATTGCATGTTTAGTATATGGGAGAGAAATTGAGTTAGGAATCACCTTGATTAATTGCCTTATTAATGCTAATATGTTTCTCTCCTTAAGTCAAAAAAATGTCGGACAAGGACAGTTACATGGCAACGGGAAGTAAATGTTTTGAAAAAGTCCGTGGAAGGGTCCCTCAACGATTTGAAGCATCAATATCCACACCTTTTCCTTAGCCATCGTTCTATAGAGGTATGCTCATATCACATGTCAAAAATTGACTAAACAATGCCAATGTCAATGTAGGCTTTATCTAGCAATTACTAGAATTGGAGCTAGCTTTATCTTGTGGTTCTAGAATACGAGAAAACTTTTTATTTTAATTACAGCCTGATTTATTGCCTCCCTTGGAATTTCCTAGATGTGTTCCACGTCTTGTCTGTGCCATGCTGTTTGTGCTTCTTCCTCCATGGGCAAAATTCCTCGTCTGACCGCTTCCATTCGGCCACAAGTGCTTGTTGCCGTTTTCCCTCAGCTTCAATCTCTTCAATTCTTCATGTGCTCGGCATCAAATCTTTTCAACTCTCTGCTGAAGTTGCAATTCAATCTCTTCAATTCTCTCGATGTGGTTGGCATCTATCTCTTCAACTCTTTGCCAATGGCGGGTGTCTATCTTTTCATATTCTCGTCTGTACACCATCAAGGTTTCATACCCCTCAATTGGGGTGAGGTTCTTGTCAAGGGAGTAACCATTTCCCACCAAGGTCAGACCTAGGCTAAGACTTTTGTTTATCCTAGTCCACATGCAACTTATAATAATGTCACCATTTGGTCCACCCTTATGTTTGGACAGTGTTAGGTTAGCCCGGACTTATTTTACAAAGGATGTGAATGGGGAATTTTATGCTATGGGTTGCCAGACAAACTACAACTCTATGAATTGTGATTTCACACATACATGGTATGGTGTGCACAAGTATAGGCTCATATTTATGAGATATGGACATTTCACATGGAAGAGGATGCCTGTGGAGGTCAGTATTTGATGTGTAGTCTTATAGAGGTTTAACTGGCATGGAAATGCTTGAAAGATGGCCACAAAACATAAGTTTCATGGGATTTTATTCAGTTATATGGTTTACAAGGTTTATAAGTGTGCGTGTACACACTCACTGAATTTGGGCGGCCAACAATTAATAACTTATAAGTGAATATAAGTGAATACACACCAGAGGTGGACTATTTTAATGAATTATGGAAAAAACACAAGATTGGGTGCTTGGAAGCTACAAGTAGCTCCACGAGTTGCTAAAAAGGGCTAGGTAAGCTATTTTTGAGTTGGTCGATTTGCAAAAGAAGGCAAGGGAAGTTATTTTCAGCTGGCCGACTTGGGCAGGTGCTTTTCAAGCTCTCCTTCTCTCTGGCGCTGACATTCAAGTGGTGGCTTGCTGTTTTCTGTTCTGGACAGTCCCATAGCAAGCCCTACAATACTCTTTCTTTGTCATGGTGCAAAAGCAGAAATTCTCTGACTCATATCATACTGGCACAAGCTCTTCTCTGAAGTGTTTATGGGCTGAAAACAGAATTTCAGAAATGGACAGCTTGTTCCTTCACGACTGATAAGTGTTTTATGTTTGCTCTTTGACGCCAGAGGTGTTTTCATGTTGACCCGAGCATAGACAACACTTCTGGGAGTGATTCTGGACAGTTTCATCGCGAAAAGATGCTTGCTTTTTGAGAAATCTCGAAGACTTTGGCTTTGAGTTACAAGTGCAGAATTTTGTCAATTTGTGGGACAATATTCTCGCAAATTCAATCTCTCTTTGATTGGAAATCATATTTACTTGGAAAATTCCGGTGTTGGGCACCCACGACCTTTGTTGTACGAATTCTTCCATGGAATAGAGAATTCCTAAAAGGAAGGGGGAAAGGGGGGGGGGGGGGGGGCAGCCGTTCTGGTGCAATATGGTGACCTGCTTATATGGTTTTTATTTTTCAACATATGTGAATATGTTTAATGGTTGTGGCTAGTGCTTAAATGTGTAAGTTCAGATTGATGTTCATGTGTGTAAGACCTTAGTCCCCCCGAGCGTGGAATGGGTTTTGGTTACAAATACCACATGGTTGAAAACACATAAATGTGAACTCTAATTTGGTTTTTTTAACTTTGCACACTATAGCTAGGGCTGAAAGTGTTGTTGTAAGGGTTAATCTATTGAAAAATAGGAATACCCTAAACTTGGCTTCAAACTGTAATTTCTGGATACCCTAATCCAGCATGCACACACTCTTCCTAGAGTGAACCTATGCTCTGGTACCAAGGTCAAATGAGTGACATAGCATAAAGACTAAACTATAGATTAATGCTGAGTACATGAGAGATTAATGATAATAAAAACTTAGCAAGACACAATAGAGAAGGAGAGATAAATCTAATCTACTGTATATTGCAAAACATGTTGTATTTACAACTGAACTTAGATCTTCTCTCGAAATCTGGTTATGCACCCTATCTATTGATGCATGTTGTCTTGCTGATTTACACCTTCCTAATGATCTCAAGTTGCTTGTGTTTGGGAGTTGAGGACTGCCTTCTAGCCAATGGTGTCCAGATAGACCTATGTGTGCAAGAATGAGATGTGATGTGATGCTTGAAATGAACTCTAAACTGCCCTTTTATGCTGTTGGTTGGTTTCAGGTCAGCCAATACTTTATGATCTCAAAAAGTTGTCCAAAAGACTAATTGTACCAATGATTGGTCCATGTTCACGGCACCTATGATTTCACTTGGATGGGTGTGAACACTCTTGGACATGCTTCGTAAATACTTAAACACTTAAACACTTAAACACATCACTTTTATGGAGCAACACGAAACAAAGTACAATGTTGTCACGTACCTAGTGCCAATCCTCAAGATTAGTGGCCTAATCCGACAAGCTTAGGGGAGCCCTCCGATTAGGAGAAAGTGGACTAATACGGGTGGCTAAGGTTATTACTAATGAATCCATGTGTACTGACTATTTATAATAGGATGGTTTTTATAGCAACGGTGGGCACTATATAAGTGAAACATGGGTTATTATCATCTTTACCTCACTATTGGTTAGAGTTTGACCAAGATTCTGGTCACGCATGTGGTAGAGCATAGATTGGCATGTCGAAGGTCTCTATGGGGCAGATTGGCTGGACAAGTAGAAGAAGCCATGGGGATTGGGACCATAAAGTTTGCACATGGAAAAGCACCAGTCTTGGTTAAAAAGCCGAGAAAAGCAAAAAGTCAAACTGAGTTGACCGCAAGCCAGGAGCACCATTGGCAAGAGGAGATTGAGCCGGACCAAAAAGCAAAAAGCCGCTTTTTCAAAAGCAGCTCTAGGGCCAACAAGTAAGGCCTTAAAGCCAGAAAAGCAAAGCACAAGAACTTTGGGAAAAGTGGCCATATTTAAGTAATATTTTATTATTAAAAGTTAAAGAGGAAAGCAAAGCAAAACAAAAAGCATGACCCCTCCTCTAGTATAAAACTAGCATGAGTCTCTCTTTCTTATCATCATGAACAAGATCATTGAAGCGTGGCAACCATCATCAAAGCTTGGAGTTCATCATCCTCTTCATCAACATCATCCTAGAAGCATAAGTTTTCATCGCAGCCGCCTTTGGTGTTCTGAATCGTACAACTGCTGCCATTCGTATTGCCACCTGTCTGGACACCTGTCTGGACTGTACGAATATGCTACCAGCTGCTTCCTACTGACTGTGCACCAGCACTGCCTGGAGCTGTTGTTCAGCGCCGGTGTGCCAATGTCGCCACCGTACTACTGGATTGCGCCGCCAGCCACTGCCTGAGCCGCCAGCACGTGCTATTGCCACTGCTTGGTTGGCAGCTCCGTCTCCACCACGTGTACTGGCTGCTGTTCAGCACTGCTTGTGCATAGCAGCCTATTGTTGTGTGATCACTGATGCTGCCTACGTCAACTGAAGCAGCACCATCTGTGCCACCTGGTTCCGCATTCAGCGCCAGATGTTGCGTGGCTGTGCTGCTATTGCCTACTGTGTGCCAGCCACCACCTACCTTCTGGCTGCCTGAGCCACCAACGCTTGCTGCCGTCGCTGTCACCTGCAGCCAGTACCACCTCCCGCCTGCTGTACTAGGCGCTGCCGCCTGCAGCCACTGCTGCGACCCTTTGACTGTCGCCTGTGCTTGTGTCTGTGTTGCTGTACAGTCTGGCTACCACTTGTTTATTATGTACTGGAAGCCGTGGACTTGACTCGATCCATATATTTGCTGCATGACCTTGTTGAGGGTTACTTCTACTCTAGATTGGGCACTGAACCTACTATTGAACATCAAATACTTTGTCATCTCCACGAATCTCCGGTCTTGTGTACAAGCTTGGGGTTCTCCTTGGACTTGGTCTTGGACTTGGATTTGGAATTGGACTTGGATTTGGTCTTGGATTTCGATCTGGATCTGGTACTAGCCCGGTGAGAGATTCTTGTGGGTCATCCCCGTGGTGTGCTTAGCATCAGGATCTCGTGCCTCAACATCGATTTCGAAGAAGGCATGGGGATAGGGACCATAAAGTTTGCACATGGAAAATCGCCAGTCTTGGTCAAAAAGCAGAGAAAAGCAAAAAGTCAAATCGAATTCACCGAGCCAAGAGCACCACTGGCAAGAGGAGACTGAGCCGGACCAAAAAGCAAAAAGTAGCTCTAGTGCCAAAAAGCAAGGCCCTAAAGCCAAAAAAGCAAAGCACAAGAACTTTGAGAAAAGCTGGCCATATTTGAGTAATATTTTATTATTAAAAGTTAAAGAGGAAAGTAAAGCAAAAAGCATGACCCCTCCTCTAGTATAAAACTAGCATGAGTCTTATCATCATGAACAAGATCATTGAAGTTGTTGGAATGCACAACGAAAATGAGACAAATAGTTGTGAGAGAGAAAATGCAGAAGTATGGAGAGAGAGAAGCTGTATAAACTTTGCCATATACACTAGATCCGGTACAATAGTGGTGTGGGGGGCAAGGATGGTATTTATACCACCCTGGGCTGCTGGTTGGCTACCCTAAAATAGGCCGATAGCAGCACAACATCTCCACGACTTGAATAAACCTAGTCGGCCAGCAACAAACAGAAGTCGGCTAGCAAATAATGGAGCACACTTGGTCGGCCAATAGATCAACAGCCGACAGTGGAACAAAACACCCCCCACATCTAGAAAAAATAGGAAAAAATGGGCAATGAGGAAAAATGGAGAACGCACTTGTCAGGGCGGACACACCCACAACAGAGGCCCTCACTCCCTATATGGTTCAGACAGGAGAGGACTGCTAACACCCCCTCTCAACTCCTGGATGTGGAACCAACCCCAGTGAGCTAGAGTGTTGATAGAGCAGCTCCTGAGGTAGAGGCTTTGTGAAGAGGTTTGCCGCATTGTCCTCCGTCGAACAATAGATAAGCAATATGTCACTAGCCAAATATTCTCACGAACAAAGTGATATTGTATCTCTTTATGCTTTGTCCGGGCATGGAAGACCGGGTTCCGAGCAATAGCGGTTATCACATTCAATGACCGTGGGTTCTTTCCGTGGAAACCCAATCTCGCCAACTAACTTCCGTAGCCACACAACCTCGCAAGCAGCACCACAAGCAGCTCAGTACTCTGCCTTTGTAGAAGACAAGGCAATAGTTGGCTACCTCTTGCTGCTCCAAGAAATAGCTCCTGAGCCAAGGGTGAAACCATAGCCTGATGTAGATCTCCTTGTGTCTGGATCTGCTCCCCAGTTTGAGTCACTCCAACCTCAGAGTCTGATTGGTCCTTCGTTTCCCCTCCAGTGTGTGTCATAGAAGAGTCCATGATCCTTCGTACCCAGATACCGCAAGATCCACAATTTTGCGTCCCAATGAGTCTTTAAAGGTGTCTGCGTGAATGAGCTCAACATCTCCACTGGAAAACTCAAGTCCAATGTGGTGTTCAGCAACAAAATCAATGAACGAACGAGCTTCCGATACAAGGAGGCATCAACCTGCTTACAAGGATCATGTACTGTCAGTTTGGTATTCGGGTCCATCGGTGAAGAAATAGGCTTGTAGTTCTCCGTCCCAAAGGCCTCTGGCAACTCATGAACATACCGCTGCTAAGAAACAAAGAACCCCTTTTGGGAGTGCCAAATCTCCAATCCCAAAAAGAAATGGAGTAAGCGTAAATCCGTCATCTCAAATTCCTTTGACAAGGCAGCCTTCGTCATAGTTATGTGCTCCACATGACCGCCAATGAGAATGAGATCATCCACATAAAGGATAATCAAGGTGACCATACCGTGTTCCCGAAAGAGATACAAGTTCGGATTTGCAATTGATCTCTGGAATCCCTTCCGTAGAAAGAAGGAATCAATCTTCGATTCCAAGCCCTCGGAGCCTGCTTAAGACCATACAAGGTCTTCTGCAACGTGTAAACCATACCCTTTGATCCCGGAACCTCAAAGCTTGGAGTTTTCTCAACATACACCTCCTCCTGCAAGTCACATGTTAAGGAACACAGATTCTACATCCATATGATACACCGGCCACCGTTGAGAAGAGGCAAGGGCAAGAACTGTCCGAATCGTGCTCATCCTAGCTGGCGGTGCAAAAGTGTCCTCATAGTCGATGCCAGGCTGCTGAGCATAGCCCTTAGCCACAAGTCTGGCCTTGTGCTTGTTCATACCCATCAGACGTATACTTGGTCTTGTAGACCCACTTGAAAGTTGACATCAATGATTGACAGTTTTGACGGCCTCGGAAACAACTCCCAAGTGTTATTCTTCTCTATGGCTTCAAGTTCCACTTGCATGGCTTTCCTCCAAGTCTCCTAGGAAAGAGCTTCCTTAACGGAACTGAGCTCTTTGTCCCTAATGATACGCGACATCAAAGCATAGTTCACCTCTAAAATAGCTCCTTTGATTGACTTTTAAGTTATATCCCACAAATACAAGCTTCTGGGAATTCAAGTCAAGCTTCCTCCTTTGCTTCTTTGGAATGTGAACATAGGCATCACTCCCAAAAACACGGAAATGGGAGACGTCTGGTTTCCTGCCAAAATAAGCCTCATATGGAGTCATCTTAGGTACTAAAGTCGTCAGAGATCGGTTGAGGGTATGGAGAGCCATAGCCACAGCCTCTCCCCAAAGTGAACGAGGAAGATTACGATGCTCCAGCATCCTCCTCGCCATCTCCACCATAGTCCGGTTCTTACGCTCAACTACTCCATTCTCTAAAGGCGATTCTGTATTGGCCAACTTCCACTTGATGCCATGTTCCGCACAAAACCGCACAAAAGCATTAGAAGAAAACTCCCCTCCTTTGTTAGCCTTAAGAGTCTTCACTTGCAATCCAGACTCCTTTTCCACCATAACATGCCACTCCTTGAACCGAGCAAAGGCTTGGTCCTTTTGGGAAAGAAAATAAACCCATGTAAACCTGCTACAATCACCCACAAGCAGCATGACATACAAGGAACCTCCCAAAGATGGGGTCTGTATAGGTCCATGTGTATCAACTCCAAAGGTTTCGAAGGCCGCCTGGTAGCATGCTTTGGAAAAGACTCCATGTGCTGCTTACCACGAATGCAAGAACTACAGTGTCCCTGCCTGCTGCCAACATTTGGCAAGCCATCCACCATCTGGTCTCGAAAAGCTCGCCGCAACGCATCCACATTCAAGTTGCCAAAACAGTAATGCCACAAATCACCGAGCTGAGTACCTGTCAGAGAAGAGAGTGTTGAGAGTTTGTAGATCCCATTCTCCACTCCACTTTCCCAAACAACCTTGCTTGTTGCTTTGTCCTGGAGAGCAACAAAATGCTCATCAAACTGCACCCGTATGCCAACCTTGCAAACCTCGTGCACTGACAAAAGATGAAAACCAAGAGATGGGACATAAAGAACCTGAGAGAAATGCTTCTCTCCTTTTCCATTGGGAATAATCTCCAACTTGCCCTCATTGTGAATCGGGATAGTGGATTTGTCACCAATGAAGATGTGACCTTTCTGCCGTTGAAGATGGGAAGGGGTCATGTGCCTGGAAGCACCACTGTCGAGAATCTACTCCTGAGTATCCCTGGCAGTGAGACCAACTGCTTCCCTGCTCGAAGAAGACGAAGCATCTGTGTCCATAATCTCCAAGTGCACAAAAGCGAGTCTTTGCAGCTATAGCTGAAGAATCAACACTTTTCTCGGTACTTTGCTGAGGACACTTCCTCCAATAGTGACCCTTCTGGCCACAATTGTTACAGGTCCGCTTAGCCTTCAAAGCATCACGCTCTGAGTTGGGCTTCTTCTCAGAAGACTTCATCGGTGAAGACTTCCATTTGCCCTGTTGTTGTTGTTGCTTTCAACCGCTGGCTAGTTTTAAAGCCTCAGAACCTCCGCCCTGTGCAAGGTTCGTAAACTGCTCTTCTTCATCCAAAACCATCGGTACAAGCTCCTCCCAGGTGATGGTGCTGAGCTTCCCACTGGTGATCAAAGAAGAATAGAAAGTTGAATATTGAGGGGTGAGATGAGACAACAAAGTGATGGCCATATCCTCTGAAGATATCTCCTTCCCAGCCTGAAGAACCTCCTGCTAAAGAGCCTGAAGTTTGTTGATGTGCTCCCGCATCGTAGAAGACTTTGCAGGATTCATCACTTGCATCTGCACTTCGAAGGAAATCCGCTTCATGGGTGATACACTATTATACGAAGAAGCAAGTGCTGCCAAATTCCTCGGGCCATTGTCATGTGTTTGATGTGATTGATCACTTGGGGTGTGCAATTAAGGAAGATGAAAGAACGCACACGGGCATTGACTCAATTCCACAATTGTGCCTGAGCCTCCCGCTCTTTCCTAGTAGAAGGTAAAAGCTCACCCTCTTCCAACTTTGGCCGTGGAACTACAACCACAATGAAATCAGCCAAATCATAAGACTCTAGGACATACTTCATCATTACCTTCCGGATGTCATAATTGGTCCCGTCCGACTGTCAGTCCACCGGGAATGTCGGGAGGGTGGGGATCTTCACATGTTTCCCATCCATCTCGAGCAAATTTGCCATCTCAAAGGTTCACAAGGTCTTGTGAAGGGAGGGTGAGTGGGGAAAAAAATGAAGAAGAGGCTGCAATTACTATGCAAGGTGGCTGTCCAGCAATGATGGCCGCCTTCTACCTGCTTCTCCATGTCCCAAACAGCCCATAAATTCTCCAATCACCTGCT
Organism: Cibotium barometz; assembly: GCF_041138505.1. Lineage (NCBI taxonomy): Eukaryota > Viridiplantae > Streptophyta > Polypodiopsida > Cyatheales > Cibotiaceae > Cibotium > Cibotium barometz. The sequence goes on from NC_141077.1 coordinate 21,281,830, forward strand.
ATATACACTAGATCCGGTACAATAGTGGTGTGGGGGGCAAGGGTGGTATTTATACCACCCTGGGCTGGTGGTGGGCTGGTGGTCGACTAGCCTAAAACAGGCCGACAACAGCTGTACGCGCCCCGTACAACGTGGTATGCTTAACAATTAATATTCCCGTTTATTTTTTATGGTTATTCCACACTTAAAATAGATGGATAACAAAACTAACTTCAAATAACTCAATGCTGAAATTAATTACAACACATGTGCATATGATAGCAATACACAGGTGGCCAGGGAGAGATTATGGCGTCTATGGATATGGGAGTGCCGACCTGTCATCATGCACCTTCAGTGGGACCTGGGAGAGTGGACTTGGCATGATCTAGTGGATCGGGAGGAGACTCTGGATGCCCCCTTCTTTGCATATACTGCGCGGCCAAGCCGTAGGATCCAGATGCCTGAGATAGATGGCACATCGGTAGCAGGAGCACATTGGCAGTCTTAGGGCCTCTCACAATGCCGACCTCTCACGCACCTTCAGGGGGACCTGGGAGAGTGGACTTGGCATGATCCAGTGGATTGGGAGGAGACTCTGGATGCCCCCCTTCTTTGCATATACTGCGCGGCCAAGCCGTAGGATCCAGATGCTTGAGACAGATAGCACATCGGTAGCAGGAGCACATTGGCAGTCTCATGGCCTCTCACAACGCTTCCTTTTAGATTTCTGGATGAGACATGGATAGCTTTCGGCCTAGAAAGATCACCCTCTTTCTTTGGTTGATGTCACATAGGAGTTTGGTGGTCGGTACTTGGCTGGCAGTTGGAGGTCGGCCAGCAGCTTGCCCTTGGTGTGGCCACCCATAGGAGTCTCAGAGAAATTGCCTTTGGGATTGCCCGAAGGCTCAACAGATTTGGTAGCGGATTCTCCGCTTCTTCGCTATGGACAGGGCACTGACCCGGATCATTACATGGGGCACTGTTGCTCAGAGGCTGGAGTGGTCAGGGCTTACGAGGAGGATGGGGGAGGGCTAGGCCTTCAGGTCTCTCACCATCGTATTGTAGTAGTACCAGTCACAGCCCCACCTATAAGTGACTGGCAGCTAGGCTCATGCCAGAGATGGGAGATTTGCAGTAGCATAGCAGCTTGGTACATTTGGCATGCTAGATGTAGCGAGGCCATCGAGGCCTGGCCCTTTCCTCACAGATAGAGGCAGTGATCCCATTTGGCATTACAGACCACCTGTGTGGTGGTTCCCCCACCCCCTCCCCTTGTATGAGATAGAGTTCTCCTCAGAGAGCGGCCAGCCGGAGGAGAAGCGTCTCTTCCTGTTATGATCATTTGATTCCCGCCCTTAAATGAAGGCGAGTTTGTATTTCGCCCTTTGTGGCTGTTTTTTCTTTACCTAATAGGACCTTTTTCATGGTAAAAAAGAAGGAGGAGCATGGCACCGTTTCATAACCTTGTGTCTCATGCCAGAGTGGCCAGCCGGAGGAGAAGCGTCGCTTCCTGTTATGATCATTTGATTCCCGCCCTTAAATGAAGGCGAGTTTGTATTTCGCCCTTCGTGGCTGTTTTTTCTTTACCTAATAGGACCTTTTTCATGGGGAAAAAAAAAGGAGCAGCATGGCACTGTTTCATAACCTTGTGTCTCATGCCAGACAAAACGCATAGTCAATTATATTTTATGAGAGAACCCTCTTTGACACATAAGAGGCATGTGCATGACCAGACATTAAATCAGCCTATGAACTGCCAAAATCAGCATCCAAAAGGTACATATGACGCATGGCAGACAAGTCCCCGTGTGAACCAACGAAAACTGCAGCTACATATTGTTTCCTGGACAGTGCGTCATAGCTATGGGATGGCTGTCCCACCAATGTCAAGTTTGGATCATGTGCAACATTAGCATACCTGCCCTGCAATGCATCTGAAGCATGTGTGCCATTCGAATATCCTTTGGAATTGGGCATTTCCTCAGTCCTTGCTCGGGTGTAAAGTGCACTATTTATGGAATGTCCAAAGCCCATAATATTGTTTCCACATTGAGAACAGGGAAACAACCATTCTCTGATACCTCTTGGATACGCTTTGTAAATAGTAACATACACTTCACTTTTATGGAGCAACACAAAACAAAGTACACTGTTGAAGATGAAGTTGCTCGATGTGCACCACGACTAGGACCGGAACCCCCCCCCCCTCTCTCTCTCTCTCTCTCTCTCTCTCTCAACTACCGAACCCTCAAGAGCCTTGTCCACCCACTTCTACCTTCTTCACAGTGGTGAGGAGGGCCATCAACAGATTGCATACAGGGAGGGCACAGGATCATGTGGGCACTGTAGCCGAGCATTTCATACATGCTAGAGATATGATTGCAGACTTGCTAGCTCTCATGTTTAATAGAGCCATGTTTGAGGGGTTTCCTGGGACTTGGAGTACTTCCACGATTGTGCCGGTACTCAAGTCTGGAGATCCGAGCCTGCCGACTAACTACCGCACCATTATGATTGGTCACTCGCTGGCCAAGCTATATGCCTCTATTCTTGAGCAGGAGTTGAGTAGATGGGTAGAGAGACAAGGGGTCCGAGCTTAGGGACAGGCCGAGATTCTCTACTTTGGATCATATCTTTACCCTCAGGGCTATCATTGAGGAGGGCAGAGCACATGGGAGGAGGATCTACTGTGGCTTTGTGGATTTCCGCAAGGCCTTTGACATAGTGCCCAGAGCTAGATTGTGCGCAGGTTGCAAGACTTGGGGGTTCCATGTGAGCTCATTTGGGGTATTATGGCACTTTATGAGACAATAGTTGGGCAGGTGCGGACTTCAGAGGGTCTCTCCCAGCCAGTACACTCCACTATAGGGGTGAAACAGGGCTGCCCGCTCTCTCCGACTCTATTTGGACGATACATTGATGAGATCTCTGATTATATTGGGACACGAGGGGACAGAGGAGCCCAGTTGGTTGGCACTTGGATACCTCTGCTCTTATATGCTGATGATATTGTGCTTATAGCAGACTCACCAGAGGGTATGCAGAGGCACTTGGATACTTTACATGCTTATGCACAGGACAGTGGGCTCTTAGTTAACCTTGGTAAGACCAAGGTTATGGTGTTTAACATTACAACTCAGTGGGTCTGGATATCAGCGCCTATTTTCACATATGGGCAGGAGATAGTGGAGTATGTTGACTCATACACATATCTTGGAGTGGTGTCATTTTCCATGAGGGGGGCAGCAGAGGCCAGATTGACTAGAGGATATGCAGCACTAGGAGGTCTAGAGAGGATGTGCTCATAGGTATAGTTTCAGGAGCCACGCAGTAAGCTGTGGCTTTTTGACACGCTGGTCACATCGGCTATGCTATATGGAGTACAGATCTGGGGGCCTAGCCTAGATCGTCACAGTTGATGAGGACGCACATACGATGGATGGAGATCGATGGAGAGACCACTTGTGTCCATGATCTCCAGGATGATTCGGGCTAAGGCCTCGGTACCCCATGAGATTATCAGAGCCGAGATGGGAGCACCACCGATCGTAGTCGAGGCTCTTGCCAGATCAGTGTCCTTCATTCATAGCACCTGGGAGCTTCCCCGACACCAGTATGCACGACTTGCTTTAGAGTCCTCTCATCAGCTACCCATGGAGTGAGACACTTCATGTTGGTATGCGCAGATAGCATCCTGGTTTGAGCTCCATGGGTTCAGTTTAGATAGACTTCCACCCTTCCAGTACTCTCTGGAGGCACCTCTCTCTCTCTTTTTTTTTTCCCTAGAAAAGATCCTTTCATTAGTTATATAAAAAACGCTCGTAGGGCTACAAAAGACCCTCTCCTGCTCATAAGAAAACAGAGCAGAGATCCAAGCAAGGCAGCTAGGGAGACTCTCCCTAGGTGCAGAAAAGTACAAATATCAGTACAAAGAACTGATACAATAGGAGGGGGGAAAAGCCAAACAGGTGGCCTGTAGTGCCAGCGGGGGGAACCCGCGTGTAGGGTATAGAAGGGGCGCTGCGCCAAGTGGTGTGAAAGGCCTGGCGCCGCAAGATTGCCTCATCTGAGTCGCCCCGGATGCGGTCATACTGTCCTCGCAGGGTGTGTATCAACTCCTGCCAAATCCCCCGAACAGTCTCTGTTGGTGGCTCCAGTCTCCCCTCAAAGGCCCTGAAACACCGGGCTCTCCAGGTGAACCAGATGGTGAGGCTGCTGAGGAGCTCCCATCGTAGATCCCTCTCCTATGTCCAGCCGGCGGACGAGAAATCCGGTGAAGGAACAAGGCGAGGCTGGCCCCTAATGAATCTGATGGCCTGGCTGTCCTGCTCCGTCTCATAGCCCATAGCAGGCCCTGACGAAGTCGACCAAGCAGTGGCACCCCACGTATACATGCCCTCTTGAGAGAGGGGGGCCAGAATGCGTAGCATCCGCAGCCAAATCTGCTGCGCCTGAGGACAGTCCCATAGGCAATGTCTCTGTGTCTCCAACGGGTGGCCGCATCGGACGCAAGCCGCCGGAAGACCACTGTAGACAAGCCAGGTGCCAACTGCAGAGCCCCTATGGGCGACCACTGGAAAGTCGAGATCCTACGTGCCTGTTGACTAGCCCAGAGCCTGGTCCAAAAATCCTCCAGGAACTCCTGTGAGAGTCCCTGTAGCCGCCAATGCTCTGATGCAGCTGGAGAGACCATCCTCCTCGCCGTCGAAATATGTCTCCCCAACCGAACAGTGTACTGGAAAAAGATGATCTCTGTGGCCTCGGGGGATGCATAAGGATCATGCCACTCGTACTCGCCACTGGAGCCGGGCCAAGGGGCGCGCTGCATATGCCCATATGCGCCAATCAGAGTCCACATCTGCAGGGTCTGGATCAATATGCCACTTCCGGGAAGCGGCGGCCACTACCCGTATCCTCTGAAAGATGCACTCTGCAACCAAAGGCGACTCCGCCTCCACTCTCTGAAGTCTGCCCTCATCCTGGATCTCATAGTAGAGGCATCTACCATCCTCAGTGCAAGCTCTGACAGCAATCAGGATCTCCAACTGTGTAAAGGCTCCCATCCACCGTGGGGCCACTGGCTCGAGAGGCGTGAACCACTCCTTTGTGAGTGCCTCCTCCTCATAATCAGCCCCCCTCTGAAGTGACTCAGCCTCTCCACCTGGATCTCCTCTGGGAGACTGCAGAAGGCCTGCCAGTCTCCAAAACTACGTGCTGGGTTGCCGCCAATGGTCCCCAGGCTAGACGAGGCTGAGAACCCAGCATATGACCCTGCTCTGTGCGTACCGCTGGGCTCCAGATGAGCGGCTGTCTGGCCCGCTCCTCATCACAAGAAGGTGGTCTCTGAGAGAGTCCCGGTCTCAGCAACTCCCAAGCTCGCAGGATGCTCAAGGCAAATCTGTCCTCCCATCCTCTACTGAGGCTTGTCCTCCTCATCTCTATGAAGATCCATCGTATCTCTGGTGCCCAAGTGCCCCCTGCTGGGGGAGCCCTAGCCTGCAGCCGCTGAAAACGAAGCTCTTTCCAAGGCTCAGTGCCTGGAAGCAGCCCCCGAACAATAAGCTTCCCCAATAAGGCTCTACTCTGATCAACTGGATCTATAATGCCCAAGCCCCCTTGGGCCAGCAGAAGTGTAATAACTGCCCAAGCAACCTTGGCCCGGGCTGGCTAACCATCCCGCCCAGACCAAAGAAAGTTCCTGATCAGCCTCTGTACCTGGCTGATGCAAGAGCTCGAGAAGATCCAACAAGACGTGATGTACCACATGGTCGCTTAAAGCACCTGATTTGCGACCACCACCCTCCCAGCCAAGGATAGCCGAGCTGTACTCCAATACAAAAGCTTCTTCCGAATGCTCAGAAGAAGCGGGGCAATCTGCTGCTCAGGTGACAAATCTAGTCCAATCTGGCATCCCAAATACCGCACTGCTGTGCCAGGAGGAATCCATCTAAAACCCGGGTCTGGGATCCATGCCGGAGTAGGAGCACTACTGATCCAAAAGGCCACTGTCTTGCACCAATTGATCAATGCTCCCGAAGCTGCACTAAAAACCTGAAGCGACTGCTCTGCCCGCTGAAGATTGGCCTCCTGGCCATGCAAAAATAAACCCGTGTCATGAGCAAACTCAGCATCGAGCAAGTCCTCCCCCCGGACTGGGAGCTGGAGTCCTCTAAAACCAACCTCCTCTGCCGTCAGATACATGCTCATAGCCTCAGCAAAGAAGAGAAAAAGAAAAGGGGCGAGAGGACACCCCCGACGGATTGATCTGGTCAACTCAAAACTCGCCCCCGTCCTCCTACCATCAACACCTGGCTACGAGCTGTGGAATATAGAGCCGCCACTCCTCGAATCCAAACTGGCTCAAAGCCCAGGCGAAGCATAGTGCCCTCTAAGAAACCCCAATCGACTCAATCGTACGCCTTCTCAAAATCGAGAAGCATCACGACCAAGTCCTCACCGAGAAATCTAGCTCAGGCCGTCGCCTCCCAGAAGGTGAAAATGTTGTCAAGAATACTGCGCTCCTTGACAAATCGTGTCTGGGTATCATGAATCAACTCTCCCAGGAAGGGCTGGATCCTCAAACTCAAGGCCTTTGCTAAGACCTTGTAGACAGTATTGAGGATCGTAATAGGTCTCCAATGCCGAATATCATCTGATATCAAGCCCTCTGAAAAGCTCTGTGACATCACCCTAGTGTCCAAAACATATTGAAAGCCCCTGCGGAGGCCTGGCCCCAAACGGTCCCAATAGCGCATAAAAAAGACAGGCGTCAATCCGTCCTCCTCAGGGCAACTATGGCGCGGAAGGACCCTCAAGGCCTCAGCAAGCTCAACCTCTAAAAGAGGCTCACCCAGAACTGTGCGCATACGATCTGTGACCCTCCTTTGCACATGGGCCCACACAGTCTGTCTGCAAGCATCCCGAGCCTCAGTGGCTGGCTTCGCTGAAAGCAGGTCTCTATAGAACTCAGTGGCAATGGCTCTGATCTCCCCGGGCTCAGTGGCTACCGATCCGTCCTGCCTCCTGAGCTGGCGGACTCTTGCTGGAGCATGGCAGGGTCCAGTAATCTCAAAAAACTCCCCAATCACTCACAAGCTGCGTCCACTGGGAGGCCTGGCGACGATAGTAGAACTCATGTCTCTGCTCCTCTGCGTCTCTAACCTCTTGGTGTGCCTGGCTCAGCTGGGACCCCACCCACTCAAATGTAGGCTGCTGCTCCTGACGACGCTGAAGCGAAGCAAGGCTACGTCTCAACCGACGCTCCCGCTCGCGAGTCTCTCCCAGCCGTGTCAAGGCTGCAGCGTGCAGAAAAGAGCTGAGCTCGATGAGTCCCTGGGCACATTGGCCTGCTGCATCCTGGTCAGAGCTCTGGCTATCATGCCATATCCTCTCAATGTCCTCAGCGAGACTAGGATCTGTAAGTACCCTCTTTGGGATCCTCAACTGCAAGCTGGTCTCCCGTGTCCTCTCCTCAAGTGTCAAAATAACTGGCGCATGGTCTGAAAAAGAGGTGCCAGTGAGAATGCCAACGGAGCCCCCATGCTCCCCTAACCTGTCGCCCACATAGAAGCGAGCAATCCGTGATAGATTAGTCCCTCCCTGCTGGCGATCCGACCGAGAGAAACTAAGACTGTCCTGAGAGCGAGAGAAAGCCTCGTGTTGCCATGCATCAGTGATCCTCAGTGTCATGCAAAATCGCTCCCAAGCTGCAAGCTCCCTGCCGTGCACTGTAACATGACTGCCTCCCACCCTATCGGCCGGGTCCTTAAGCATGTTGAAGTCTCCCCCGACACACCAATGTGCGGCCTCTGGCAATGCATCCGTAACCTGGGTCCAGAACTCTGCTCTGGCACTAGCATGGCTGGGCGCATAGACATTGAGCACGCCAAAGAGTTCATCATGCATCCTCACAATGACATACTGTGCTCTACCAGGCACAATGATCCCGCGATCCACAATGGCCTGCCGCCATACATCCGCAATGACCATACATACTCCTCCCTGCCCACCCAAGGGCGAAACCCTACAGACCAAAATGTGTCCCATCTACCAGGCATCACCGAACCGTATCTCCGGATCCTGCTCTCACCCAAATGGTGCTCCTGCATCATCAGAATATCAATACTGCCCCTCTCTGAAGCTCCTGCCTCAGGCAACCACGATAACGTATATAGTGTGCGCCGCCAAGGCCCTGTACATTCCATGAGATGATCCTCATGGATGACCTGCTGAGGTGGAGGCTGTCTCAGCCGTACGGCAGGCCTTCGCAAGCGGCTTGGATGGCGAATAGTCCCCATCCGAGCGGCTACGAATCTGCCCACCCGGTGTGCTGCAAGAATCTCAGATCAGGCGCCAGTGGTTGTGCCCCATGGCGACTGCCTCCCGCTCAGACAGAGCAACCTCGTGTATGCATACATATCCAGGGTCGCGTGCTAAGTCTGCCACTATGCGAACCACCAAATGTCGAATCCCGGAGGCATCCACACTCCCGGTATCAAAGAAAAAATAAGCCAACTCTCCCATAGTCGGCCTATCACGTCTGTCACCTCCAGATCGCTCACATGGTGAGAAAACTCAACTGCCTGAGTCTTCAAAATGCTAAGAGCGAGATCCAGAGTCCACTCCTGGTCGCTAGGGCCACAGAGAGGGAATGAGAAGGCCACCGTTGAATCAAGTGCCTCCTCCCCTCGGGCCAGAGGTATCACTACATGAATTCTGATGAGTGCTGGTTCATGGGGGCCCTCTGCTCCAAAAAGCTGTGTGAAGGAGTAATCAAAAGCCTCCGAGCGCTGTCTAGTGTCGAGGCGACTCAGTCGACTGCGGATAGAGGATATCCGTGAAGCCCGAATCGGCATGGTAAGTCTCCTCTGCGGTGCTCGAGCAAGGTCGGTGCTCAGTGTCTGCCGGACTGCAGGTGAGCCGGGAACTGCCAGGGCCTCCCGGGGAGCGGAGGCGAGGAGGGGGGGGGGGAGGTGGGGGGGGAGAAGGGGGTGGAGAAGGAGCCGCTGCCAAAACCGAAGCGGGAACGGGAGGAGGTGAAGGTGGAAGCGAGGCGGGAGGGGGGGACGGGGGAGGGGGGGGGTGGGGGCGAAAGAGGGGGTGCTGGCATCTCCTGGTCCTCAGTCGGCGCTGGGGTCTCCTCCTGGAGGGGAGCAAAGCTGTTCCTCACGGGAACCCAATGATGCTGAGACTGTGGCTGCTGCTGCCATGGTTAATTAGTACGAAAGGTACGATACGGTACGGTACGATAAAATACGGTACTAATTGGTACCTTAAAATTTTTTGAGGTACGGTACGATATTAGTACGTTTTAAAAAAAATACTTCCTAAACTTAAAAATTGTAGACAAGAAGTTACAAAATAGTAGAACCATGAACATAATGTCATCATGCCATTAGAGTACAAAATTGCTACAAAAGGATAGGCCAAAAACTCATGGCATGGGCGACCGCCAACATGCGTACATACATGATACTACATACTACAATACATCATCGATGGGCTAGAAGGAGATAGATGCCCAATGCCTAGAGAGCTATAACATATCAAAAGTCTACATCATCACCAACATCTGCATGATCATCAACATGATCACTACTAGAGTGTCCATCAAGAGAGTTCTCTGAAGAGGACTCTTCGAAGGTGGACGAGACACTCTGGGGATCATTCTCGCTAAGTAGGTTGCCATCATCATCAAACAAGGGCTCTCTAGGCAGTGGGGTATCATCATGAGGGGGCAATGGAATATCATCATGAAGGCGGGGATTGGAGCTCGAGGATCCCCGCCTCACATATGTGCGAAGGCCACCCTTTGCCGATGCCGAAGGCGGAGGCCTATGAACTCCAACTGCTCGGCCCTGTCCATGCTGACTCCTGGTGCTGCGAGTATCTGCTGCCACAAGCTCACTATAGAGCTCCATGAAGATTGCCTCCTCCTCCTCATCAGGCAATATGATCGCTTGCCTAATATGGCAATGGCAAGTGCACACGCTCCTGACAAACAGCTCCCTATAGGCTGCAAAGGGCGATGAATGGCTCTCTAGAAGACTGAAATTGCTCCACGCAACAACAACAACAACAACAACAACACACACACACACACACACACACACACACACACACACACACACACACACACACACAAAATCGTACGGTATCGTACGAATCCGTACGGTACCGTACCGTACGGCAGGTACGTACAGTTTCAGTCGTACGACGTACGGAACTAACCCTGGCTGCTGCATCGGTCTCTGGGCGTGCTGCTGTGGTTGTCTCCCTCGTTGACGCCCCTGTCCAGGCTGCCACTCCGAGGTCTCTGTGGGCTGAGCAGGTGTCCCGGAGGCTGCTTGCCGAGCCGCATCTGTGGGCGGGCCATCGGGGGCCTGCTGCTGCGGTGAAGGTCGGGGTCTCCTGCGAGGGCAGCAGGCCTTGGCCATGTGGCCGACCTGCCTGCAGATAAAACACTGGTTCGGGAGCCCCGAAAACTCCACTCTCTGATCAATCCATCTCCCCCCTATCCTAGGTAGCTGAATGACCTTCAGAAGGGAGGAGATGTCAGGAACCAAAACTCTGACCGAAGGTAGCCCAGCTGCTCTAGCCACCATAGAAGCTGCTGTGGGGCCAGTCTCAAGCACCGAGCCCACCAATGCTCCTAGCCTAGAAAGGAGCGGAAGGTACTCACGGCGGATTCCAGGGAAGCAAACTGTAACATGAAATAGGCGCTCTCCCTGCTCGGCCGTTGTTGGGTCAAAGCCATGCTGCCAAGGTCTGAAGAATGCCCGAGCTCCCTTGATGTCAAGGGGACTCATGGCTAGGACCTGGGCCACGCTCTGGGCTGTCTCGAACTCAATCTGGTAGTGTCCACGGCCCAGTAACTGAACGTCCATGATCTTGCCCACATTTGCAAGAAGGCGGGCCTGGAGAAGATCCCGGATCTCCCCTCTGCTGGGGGCGAGTGCCGACTATACGGAAGATGGTGGAATGTGCCTAGAGGCGTTGCACCTCTGCGGCGAGGCTCGCTTCCTCCTCTGGCGAAAGAGAAAGCCTGATGGGGGTATCCTCAGGGGAGGGCGAGGGGGCTGTGGAAGAGTCCCTCTGAGGTGGGGCGGGAGGAGCCTCCATCAGAGTCTGAAGCTAAGTCAAAGGCGGAGCGAATGCGGAGAGTCCTGCAAGAACCGAGCTGCACACAAAGGGCGGAGGGGGAAGGCGGAAGGCAAAAAAAACCCAGGGAGACGGAAAAAAGCATAAAGAAGGGGAGGGGGGGGTAAGGCGGCGGCGGAGAAAAAACCAGGGGGGGGCGGAAGCAACGCGAAAGGGGGGGTGGGGGGAAGAGAGGGCGGAGGCTGGCGGAGGGAGGGCGGGGCGCTGAAGAAGGGAGGGGGGCGCGAAGGAGAGGAGCAAGGGGCGGCGGGCGCAAGAAAACCAGGCGCCGGGGGGGGGGGGGGGGGGGGATGTCACAAATCCCTATATTCTAGGGACATGCGGATGCGTGTCAGGCCTAGAAACATGCGGATGCATGTATGTATTATACCTGGGCATGTGTATGGATCATATGAGTGGATGCATATGAGTCCAAGGACATGGCAGGACATTTGTGGACTTTCGGGCGGTGCCCGTGTGGATTCCGGCCATGCACACATGGTGTGTTATGATGGCAGGCGGAATATTTTCAAGTACAAGAATGATGATAGGTGCTTCTCCAAGTTTACATGTGCACAATGCATAAATGATGCATGCCATAACGTTATTTTACTTTGTGTGACAATGTCTTGCTGCCTGGACAATGCTTGTTATTTTGGCTTGTGAAGTCCGAGGGACCGGGGACGCCCGGGCACCTTGTGGACACGTGTGTGCACTCCTGTTTGGGCCTAAAACTGTGGGCTTATGGGTTTTACAGGTGGTAAGTGCGTCCACACTCAATTTACAGCTTATTTCATTTACTACTAAAGTTTATTGGTTTGCAGGTCCACACTCATTAATAAGTGGCCGGACAACTTATAATGCGTTCGCATTTGGTTGGACCAAAATTATACAAACAGGACAAATGGAGCACTATGGGCTGGACACCTACCTGGACACCTTATGGGGACACTTGTCAGCCTGTATGTGTACCCACCAAGCCCCTTAGGTGGCACTGGAGAAAGGCGCCTCCTTCAAGAGGCCTTTTGGGTGGTTTTATTCATTACTTAACACATTGGAGAGCTGGTTGGAGCTTTGGGAGTTGCTACAGGGCTGGTTGCTTGCTTCCCGGACTCACACAAGCTTGGATAATGATCCCCACACTCTTCTAAAGGGCTGGTTGGTAAATTTCAGACCTGCAATTTCTGGTTATTGCGAGATTTGGGCTGGTTACAGGTGTCCAAAGTCAACTTGGACAGTACAGGACAGCTCTAGGGACCTCCACAGGGCTGTAGGACCTCTTACAGGTGGATTTCTCGCGATAGAAAGTTGCTGTTTTGGACTGGTTATTGCACAAAACAGGCCGGACAGCAATGGAATATGTGAGCATGGATGTGTCTCAAGGATTCCTGGTATAACAGGTGCTTAGGGCAAGCATTGGGGACACTTGCTCGCGGAGAACACGGGTTTCTGGATCAGTTTCTCGCGTGGAAACAGGGCCTAAAGATCCATTTACATCCTGTGCAGGGCGGAGTACCTGTGAGGATTGTGGTACTCTTGTGTAGGGCGGATGTACCTGTGAAGAGGCTTGTGCAGGGCGGATGTACCTGTGTGTAGGGCGGATGTACCTACAGATTCTCTTGTTTGAAATGTATTCATTCATGATGTATTTGGAAGAATCAGGTGCAGGCTGGTGGTGAATCCCCAGGCACCCGTAATCTTGTACTTTGCAGACTCTTTTGGTAATATAACCTAAAGGGGGGGGGTCAGCCTATCATCGGCCCCTTTATGTGGTGTACTGTCATTTTCAGCTTTGTGGTTGTAATGCTCAAGTGTTAAGTGCTCAGAATCTTGTTCACATTTATACGATTCCAATACACGCGTCCGCCTCCCGTTACAGCAAACGTGAGGGCGGCAGAAACACAGGGCAGGCCGGGGGGGGGGGGGGGGGGACAGACTCGAGGGCGGGAAGGGGGGAGGGCGTGCAGGCAGCAGCGCGAGCGGGGGGGAGCGGAAGCTTCCCTGGAGGCACCCTCTCACCTTGACTTACTCTCAGATTAGTAGAGTCAATCAGACAGGACCTCATGGACATGGCTAGAGCCCTCACAGGAGTTGGGGACGAAGATGGCTTTCTATAGAGACCATCTTCTCCGCACCACTGAGGATGGCTTTATACTTAGACCGAGCTACATGGATACCCATTTGTCTCATGGATTGAGGTGCGCCATTGGGTAGATTCGCACCTCTTCACACCAGTTAGAGATAGAGACAGGCAGATTTAGAGGCATACCTCCAGGGGATAGGATTTGTCAGATTTGTTGGATAGAGCCAGAGACGGAGGAGCACTACATCTGTCGCTGCACAACATATTATGAGATTCGAGGGCGCTACCATTACCTTTTGAGAGGGCCACTGGCTAGAGTCATGGACTATTGTGATCAGGGATGCTTGGGTTTTTATCTCCTGGAGATCCGCAGGCTCAGAGAGTCCATTATCAGGAGTAGACGCCCGACTGGCAGGGAGTCCACACAAAGACATATTACTGACTTCTTTAGAGGGACTACCCGGGAGGACACACAGCCGATAGCCCAACAGTGGGCACCCCGTGGGACTCTAGTTGAGAGAGCTATCCAGTTGGGCAGATCCAGGTGCCCGAGGGTTCGCGGATCCTCACATCGGAGACGGTGCCTACACCGGAGGATTCAGAGCATCATTGTGAGGCATCGGGCTCGTCCGACCAGGCATCTCACTATGGCAGATATCGAGGCCATCTGGCAGAGACCCATGCTAGAGCTCCTAGGATGATTACGACTCCAACCATATACTGTTGTACTCACTGTCACTTTTGTACTCCCCCATATTCATGTATTCATGTATCTAGGTACTCATGTACCCCATTTTGACTAGTTGCATTAGCTTCCCACTCTCCCTAGTTGCTGCTTCCGGATGCTCCCTATTGATGTATTGTAGGGCTAGATACTTACCTTCAGTTCTTTCTTTTCTTTTCTAGACAGTGTATGAGATGTCACATGGTTGTAACTTTGGTCTCATCGGTCACTTTGCCCTTTTGAAGACGTTAATATAACATTTCATTTCATTTCATTTCTACCATCATCCCCAAACATCATCAATGACACACTTGAAGAGGAGAAAAGAAGGAAGATTAGGGCATTGAATGTGAGAGTGGTGGGATGGAAGGAAGGAGCCTTGCCGAAAGAGGACGCCATAGCACTATGCAGAAAGCTGGAAATCGCTGATACCCCCTTCGTCAAGGCATGGAGGGTGGGCAAAGACACCACCAAGGAACGCGCACTCATCCCCAAGTTTGCGGGGTTGGAGGCGAGGCAAGCATTCCTTACCAAAAGGCGGGCAAGAAAAGGAGAAAAGACTTACCTCGAAGACGATCTCACACTAGCACAGGTGGCACACAAGAGGGAATGCATGCCACACATCTTGGATGCACGGAAGGCAGGGAAATGGGCAGTGTACAGAGATGGGAGGGTGATCATCACCGAGCGACGTGCCCAATGACGGTGCGAGACCTATGAGACCAAGCTAGAGATTGTGGTTTGGAACTGCAATGGTGGCTTGAGGACAGATGCAGGTCTGTTCGAGGAGACATTTAGAGGGAGAGACTTGGTCTTATACACAGAGACTCATTAGTGCCAGTGTTAAAAATAATGTCCTGACATTATTATGGGCAGTGGCCAATGTATTAGGACCGGCCGGGCACTTTTTACTCACTTTAAGTGAGGTTTTTTCCCCGCGCCCAATAAGGCGCCCAACTTACCGTTATGTGAAACGGGCACCAGTTAGGGTTATTATATGCCCTAAGTTTTGTAACAATCTTATCTTCATAATTTGAGCTCCATCGTTTTGCTCCAGGCCTCCACACGTTTTTCTTCTGTTTCTTCGCGTGCTCCACACCGTCTCTCACTCACAATTGGTATCAGAGCTGGTTGTTGAGCTGAGGCAAGGCCTATGCATGTGGCCCCAGCTACCCCTCCACAACATGGCAGGCAGCAGGTTGTACTACCAGCTCCTCAGGCACCTACACAGGAACAAACTAGGTGGGATTCCAGGGATGCTCAGGCACTCTCTTCGATTGCACTTTCAGTTAAGAGATCCATTATTCCGCATATCCGTTCATGCAGGACATCTCAGGCTGCATGGGATACTTTGGAGCACATGTATCAGGCTCGCAATGAGGCTAGAGTTGCCTTTTTGAAGCGGGAACTATCACACTTGTGCATGGATGAGGGTGATTCTATGCAGGATCATCTTACGAAGATTCAGGATTTGAGAGAACAGCTCTTGAATATTGATGAAATCATTTCTGATGCTGAGATGGTCACCACTACACTTAACTCTTTACCGAGCTCTTATTTGGGTTTTCATACATCTCTTCACTTGTCCATGAGGGGTAATCCTGTCCCTCTATCCTTTCAGGAATTGGTTGGACTTTTGTTGCAGGAAGAGCAGACTCGGAAAAATGTCATGCAAAGGGGTGGTGAGCAAGCATTCTTTGCCAAGAACAAGGGCAAAGGAAAATCTGGTGCATATAAGCCTAAGTCAGAATCAGGACAGCCATCTAGTAAAGAGAAGGATGATGCACAGAAACCTAAAAAGAAGGGTAAGTGCCATTACTGCAAGAAGCCAGGTCACTATATTCATGAATGTTATAAGAGGATAGCCAAGGAAAAGAAGAAAGAGTCTGGTAATTCAGTTGAAGACTCTTCAGATGTGGATAACAAGAAAGATGATGCCACAGCCAACCTTGTGGAAGAGGATTGGTGCTTCTTTACTTGCAGCTATGATCCCTCAAATGAGTTTCATTCACTCAGTGTGAGTGAAAGTGGTGATGTATGGTTCTTTGACAGTGGTGCCTCAAGGCACGTCACGTCCAGAAAGGATTTGTTTGGCAAGATGGTACGTTCTTCTTGTGGCAGAAAGGTTACGTGTGCAAATAATGCTTCTTATCCAGTTCAGGGCACAGGGGATGTTATGCTTACAGCCATTAATGGCTCAGAGTTTCTCCTTCAGGATGTATTGTATGTGCCTGGGATAAAGAAGAATCTTCTCTCAGTGTCTTCTTTTGCAAAGAGAGGGCTGGTTGTTTCCTTTGAGGATACTAAATGTATGGTCCGTGACAAGGAAAGTGACTTTGCTTTGGTTGCTACAGGGACCTTATGTCGCGGTTTGTACCGTCTTGATCCTTATGAGAGGCACAGTGCATGTGTTGTTTCTACCTCTACATCTGCTATGCAGGATGCAGAGTTGTGGCATGCCAGGTTTGGGCATGTAAATTATGGCAGTCTCATGGCACTTCAGAAGCTGAAAATGGTAGATGCCCTACCTAATTTAGAGACTCCTCCCAGACATGTGTGTGAGGGATGTATTTTGGGAAAGATGCATCGTCAGGCTTTCAAAAAGGATGGAGTTGTTAGAGCTGTCCGCAAATTGCAGCTCATTCACAGTGATGTATGTGGTCCAATGAGGACACAATCCTTGGGAGGTCATTGGTATTTTGTTACTTTTATTGATGACTTTTCCAGATATGCCTGGGTGTATGCTTTGAAGAACAAATCTGATGTCTTTATGCATTTCCGACATTATGTCAACATGGTTGAAAATGCAACAGGACAAAAAGTGCAGACTCTCAGAACTGACAGAGGGGGGGAATACTTATCTAAAGTATTTGATGCTTTTTGTTTAGAGAAGGGCATAGTACACCAGTGTACTACACCATATACACCTCAGCAGAATGGTGTGGCCGAACGAAAGAATAGGTCGCTCATGGAGATGGCCAGGTGTATGCTGAAAGCAAAGGGATTGCCATATAAGTTTTGGGTGGAAGCTCTTATGTGTGCCACTCATGTGTTGAACAGGTGCCCTACAAAGGCACTCAGATCTGTTACACCCTATGAAGCTTGGTTTGATCGGAAACCTAGTGTTGATTATTTTCGTGTGTTTGGTTGCTTGGCTTATGCACATGTACCACAGGAGCTTCGTGGGAAGCTTGATGATAAAGCCATAAAGTGCATATTTGTTGGCTACAGCAGTCAAAGTAAAGGGTACGGTCTCTATAATCCTGTCACACGGAGGATTTTTGTGAGCAGAGATGTTGTTTTTGCAGAGAATTCAGCACAACCCATTGCTGAATTTGAATTTCAGCAACCTCAGGAGTCTTTTGATGTATTTGAAGGGTTGTTACCCATTGGCATGGGAACCACAGCTGATATACCGGCTGAATTTCAGAATTTGCAGCCACCACCTCGTGTGTTTGATGCTTTAAATCAGCCCCAGGCTGAGCCTGACATACAGCAAGCAGAAGAGGATATTGTTGTACAAGAGAGGACAGCTTTGCAAGAAGCTAGAACCATTCCTCGTTGGGCTATACAGACTCTTCAAGAGAGTAGACTTGCTGCTCCATTACCAGGTAGGACACGTAGGAGTACACGTGAGGCTGAAAGCTCTCACTTTTCAGAGTCAGCTTGGGTGAGTTCTCTTATGGATGAAGAGGAACCTGAGAGTTTTGAAGATGCAAGTGAAAATCAGCATTGGATGCAGGCCATGCAAGCTGAATTGGATTCTATTGATAAGAATCATACACAGGATTTGGTGGATTTGCCTCCTGGCAAGAAGGCAATTGGTACAAAGTGGGTTTATAAGGTTAAACGCAAACCAGATGGTACCATTGACAGGTACAAAGCAAGGCTGGTTGCTAAGGGCTATGCTCAGAAAAAGGGCATAGATTATGAAGAAACTTTTGCCCCCACCTCTCGGATGACCACCATCCGTGTTGTTGTTGCTATGGCTGCACATTATGGCTGGTTTGTACATCAGTTGGACATAAAAACAGCCTTTTTGAATGGTGATCTTGAGGAAGAGGTTTATGTGATACAACCTCTTGGTTTTGCTATGTCTGGTCAAGAGCACAAGGTGTGCAAGTTGAGGAAAGCTTTGTATGGCTTAAAACAAGCACCGCATGCCTGGTATGCAAAGATTGATGCATTTTTGACTAGCCAGGGGTTCACCAACAGTCCAACTGAAAGCACCCTCTACATCAAGAGAGATGGGGGGGATATTTTGATAATCATTCTTTATGTAGATGATATGTTGCTCACAGGTACTGATGCGGATAAAATTTCAGATTTTAAGTCCGAACTCAGATCTGCATTTGAGATGTCAGATATGGGTATGTTGCACTATTACTTGGGCATACAGTTCATACAAAGTGAGAAGGGTATCTTTATGTTACAGTCGAAGTATGTACAGAGACTGTTGGAAAGATTCAAATTTCAAGATTGTAAGCCTATTTCCACTCCTATGGAACCAGGGCTGAAACTTACAGTACATGATGGCAGTGAATCTTTTGATGCTATTCTCTATTGTCAGGCTGTTGGGTGCCTGATTTACTTGTGCAACACCAGACCGGATATTCAGTATGCAGTATCCCAGGTGAGCAGATATATGCACAGCCCACGGATGCTTCATTGGCAAGCTGTAAAGCGTGTGTTTCGTTACTTGCAAGGCACCAAGTCTTATGGCTTGATGTTTCCCAGGGGGGGTGACTTGCATTTACATGCATACAGTGATTCAGATTGGGCTGGTGACTTCGACACAAGGCAGTCTACCAGTGGTAATTGTTTCTTTTTGGGACACTCATGCATTTCATGGTTGAGCAAGAAACAATCTACAGTAGCTACCTCGTCTTGTGAGGCTGAGTACAGGGTAGCTTTCACAACGACAGTGGAATGTGTTTGGCTACGCAGACTCTTGGCAGATCTTCATCCTTTATTGGAGGAGCCTACTCCGATTCTCACTGACAGTCAGAGTGCTATTGCAGTAGCACGGAATCCTGTGTTTCATGCACGAACGAAACACATAGAGATACATTATCATTATGTCAGAGAGAGACTTCATGCAGGGGAGATCAGCATGATCTATTGTCCAACACATGACAATGTCGCAGACATTTTCACCAAAGCTTTACCTCGAGAAAAGTTTGAAGCTTTCCGCAAAGCTTTAGGCTTACTTCCTTTTGGTGATTGACATCATGCCTTGTACCCACATTGGCACTGCAGGGGGGTGTTAGAAATAATGTCCTGACATTATTATGGGCAGTGGCCAATGTATTAGGACCGGCCGGGCACTTTTTACTCACTTTAAGTGAGGTTTTTTCCCCGCGCCCAATAAGGCGCCCAACTTACCGTTATGTGAAACGGGCACCAGTTAGGGTTATTAGGGCGTCGGCTTCCAAAGGTGAGAGGATACAGGTGGGAGTCTGTTCACCGCCCACACCCACGCACAGTAGGGGGTACCCGGGGGTCGGGAGGGGTGGCTTTATTATGCAGGGAGGAGCTTCAACATGTGATACAGGTGGTCGGACGGGATGAGGCCGCACGGTTTTGTGGGTGAGGATCCAAACAGAAAGGGCCCGAGACATCTACCTTGCAGTGTGTTACTTTGCACCCTCCAATTCTAAATATGCCACCCATGGAGAGTCCCCGTACCTGTCCCTTTATGGTGACATTATGAAGTTTTCTAGTCTAGGGGACATCCTCCTGACTGGAGACCTAAATGCCCGCACCGCAGGTGCAGAGGTACCCTTCTTTGAGACAGATGATCCCATGTACCAGGAGATTGACACGATGGGTACAGATTTGGAGCGGACATCACAAGATACAGTAGCTTGCACAGACTATGGAGAGTATCTCTTAGCCCTCAGCGGGGCTCATAGGCTAGCCATTTATAATGGCTTGGCTAGATGGCCAGATCCAACCTCTTCACCTCCTACCCCTTCGGACATGGAGCTAGTACAGTGGACTACCTATTGGGATCCCTCTCTTTGATCCGACTCATTTTGGAGTTTACCATCTCTCCTCGCCCCATCGGCGTTGCAGCCGACCATGCATACCTGGCCTTCTCACTCACATGCCGATACACCATGCAACCACCTGCTTTGCCCCATCACCGTCCGAGATACCACTTCACCAAAGAGACCTCTTCCATATATTCTGATCACATCTACCGCATCCTCTTTGACCTCGACCCCCACATCCCACTTGATGAGCTTACTACACCTCTCAGCCACCCTCCATACGTCTGTTTTGCAGGCTTGCAGCCGCCTTCCCACACTCCAGAGCCACCCCTACATCGCCAGGAGGGACTGTCCCACAGAATAGTTGGTACGACGAGGAATGTCATGATACCCGAGCCCGTCTACATCGGGAGATGGCACTAGGATCCACCACTCACCAGCAAGCGCGAGTGATCTTTCGACCTCTCACACGGAGAAAGAAGAGAGCCTACCTAGCAAGGCTTGAGCAGGAGCTATACCAAGCTATTTCTTGGAAGGGACTATAAGGAGGCCTGGAGGATCTTCCAGGATCATCGCCTTCCAACTCCGATTACTTTACCCAGCACCTGGCACACCTGGCACACCTCTCTCTACCATGTCCCTGAGCAGCCACCTCTCCCCCATCCACCCGAACCTCGTCCCCCACACTCTTCCTTCTTTCACCTCAGCATGGTGAGAGATGCTATTGACAGGATGTAGACTGGGAGAGCACAGGATCATGATGGACTCCTCACCGAGCATTTCTCCCATGCTAGACACGCTAGCCCCTTTTACTGGTTAACATGTTTAACAGGGTTTTATGTGAAGGCTTCTCCGTCAGCTGGTCATTGAATACTATTGTACCTATCTTGAAAGCAGGTGACCCCATGGACCCCAACAAACTACCATGATTGATCACACCTTGGCCAAGAGTTATGGTTTGATTTTGGAGCATGAGCTTAGTAGATGGTTCGAGGAGCAGAGACTCAGAGCACCGGGGCAGGCAAGCTTGAGGAGAGGGCACTCCACACTAGATCATATCTTTACACTACGGGGGATCATTGAGGAGGGGAGAGCTCATGGGCAATGGATATACTGCTGCTTTGTGGATTTCTGCAAAGCTTTTGACACTGTCCCACGGGCCAGACTGATCAAGAGACTGCAGGATATGGGAGTGCCAGCAGAGATGCTGTGGGGGATCATTACACTCTATGAGTCAGTCACAGGCAGAGTACGGGCTCCAGGAGGTGACTCACAGATCATACACAGCACTATTGGAGTGAAGCAGGGCTGCCCCTTGTCTCCTACTCTATTTGGTCTATACATTGGCGAGATCTCGGATTACATAGACAGACAGGGAGGACCAGGAGCACATTTGGCAGGAGTCTTGATACCGATCCTCTTGTATGCAGATGATATTGTTCTTATTTCTGATTCACCAGAGGGGCTGCAGAGGCCTTTGGATGCATTACGGGCCTTTTGCGAGGACCGGGACCTTATTGTGAACCTTGGAAAGACCAAGGTCATGATCTTTAACACCTCCTTAGAGTGGATAACTAGATCTGCAGTACAGTTTACATACAGTGGAGAGCCTGTGGAGTATGTTACCTCATATGTATACCCTGGGATCACTTTTGCTAGACCTCAGTTCTCAATGCGGAAGGCGGCCGACGCTAGATTGACGAGGGGATATGCAGCCCTTGGCTTGCTAGAGAGGCAATGCTCACAGATACAGTTTCAAGAGCCGAGGATGAAGCTTTGGCTATTTGATACTCTAGTTATACCTGCACTACTGTTTGGTGCCCCCATCTGGGGTCCTAGCTTATACCACAGGAGGAGACAGAGGAGAGAGCTGGCCGAGACAGATAGAGGAGGTATATGATGGGTGGAAGCCGATGGAGAGGCCCCTAGTGGTGATGATCTCACGCATGATTAGGAGTAAACCATCAGTGCCACATGAGATTGTGCGGGTAGAGATGGGTGTTGCACCGATAGTCACAGAGGCTCTATTCCAGACAGTGACATACTGGCATAGGCTATGGGAGCTTCCACTTGATAGATACCCCCGGCTAGCCCTGGAGTCTTGAGACAGTTGACACTTGATGGAGATACAGAGTGCTGGTATGCACAGGTAGGCACTTGGTTTTGCATGCACAGTATGCAGATGGCGACACTCCCCCCCTTCCCGTATAGCATAGAGGCCCCGTCATTTGCTCTCAGCTGCACAGAGCGGAACAGGGTTATCAAGAAGGACATTGTCAGACTGGATACTCAGAGGACATGGAGTTCACCTAGTCATCGACTAGGGACAAAGATGGCCTTCTACAAAGATCACCTCCTATGCTTGGCAGAGGATGGGTTCATCATCCGTCCACGCTACATGGACATACACCTATCCTATGGGGTGAGATGTGCGATCGGCCAGATCCGCACCTCGCCCCACCAGCTGAGAGTGGAGACTGCTAGATATGGGCCTAGGGCGGCCGATATCCACAATTAAACTTCAAATATTACATGTACATTTTAATTCTAACAAAATATGGCCACTCTTACCATATTGTGCATAATGCGATTTGACATCCACCCTGTATCATTGAATTATGAAAGTTTACCATCGCCTCTTTAAATGTATCGGCATTATCACAATTGAATGTCATGTTTTATAAAAGTGTGCATAGACGTATCATATACCACCTCTTGAAAAAAATATTAAAGAGTGGCGATGGCTTGTCGCCATCTTCTCTTCTCATGTCTGGAGGACACGATATGCCAGCTCTGTCACATAGAGCCCGAGACAGAGGATCATTACATATGCCGATGCCCCGTGTACTATGAGATTCGGGGGAGGTTCCACTGCCTCTTCCGAGCTGGGTTCGAACCACTTTCCAAGATCATGGACTTCCTGGATCAGAGATGCTTGGTGGGGGGAGATGTGCGATTGGCCAGATCCGCACCTCGCCCCACTAGCTGAGAGTGGAGACTGCTAGATATGGGCCTAGGGCGGCTGCACCGGAGGGCACGATATGCTAGCTCTGTCACACAGAGCCCGAGACAGAGGATCATTACATATGCCGATGCCCCGTGTACTATGAGATTCGGGGGAGGTTCCACTGCCTCTCCCGAGCTGGGTTCGGACCACTTTCCAAGATCATGGACTTCCCGGATCAGAGATGCTTGGCACCCGGATCAGAGATGCTTGGGAATTTTTCTTCTAGAGCTCCGTAGACACAAGGAGTCCTTAGTGAGATCCAGATTAGCTGTACTTGCTCAAGGATCAGCACAGAGAGCTCTCACTGACTTCTTCCATACGAGCATTCCGAGGGCTGATCCACCCATCATACCCAGACCACAGGCTATTGTAAGAGCTCGGCCGAGAGGTGTGACACTCGACAGAGCCATTGAGTTATGCAGAGCTCGACGCCCCAGACCCCATGGCCCTCGCCCACGGCCACGCCACCACAAGAAGATCCAGGCCATCATCTCCCATCTCGCAAGACCTTCTCGCGCTAGCTTAGTTTTACCACCTTGAGCACCATGTCACAGCGGCCCATGAGGGATGTATTAGGGTGATATGAGAGCTCTCTGCTCATATACCTAGATAAGATTTTAAAGTTCTAGATTTTTGTTATCTTTCTTTATTACTATTTTGTACCCAGGATTATGTACCTCATGGATATGATGTAACCTTTTGCTCTCATAGGTCATTTTGGCCTTTTGAAGACGTTAATACAACTTTCTTTCTCTCTCTCTCTCTCTCTCTCTCTCTCTCTCTCCCCCCCCCCCCCCCCCCCCCCTACTGATGTATATTTTTGGAGTATTTTATTTCATACAAGTTCCAGGGGCATTTGTGCGAGGTTTTCCATGAACAAACTATATGAAAACAATGTTACCAAATAGGAATGTTGGTGTAGATTATCGGAGAGGAGATTCCATCAAAGAAGACTGGTCACACGCAATTCCTCACCTTCTTGTGGATGAGAGAAAGCACATCACTAGTTTTTTGGGACCACCTGTGTCCCATGCGCTGTAATACTAGAGCTTGGCTCTTCTCTCCACACGTTGACAAGAAAGCTGGTTCTCCGAAGAGTTGGCACCGGAGATCACTTCCGGTCACGAGTTAATGCATAGAGCATGCATACTCTATGCTGTACATAGAGCCTTGTGGCTCTATGTATGCATGCATAGAGCTCATGCATAAAGATTTACGCATAGGCACTTATTAAAATTGGGCCAATCTGTTTTATGAAGTCATCAAACCTTACAATAAAATAAGACACAAGTTTCCTTGGGAAGAAAAAAAGACACGAGTTTAGACAAATACTTACCACAAAGAGGTATGGGATAAGCTTGAGAATGTTTGGAAACAAGATAAATAACTCTAAGGTGTGAAGTAGAAGTACACACTGTGCAAGGGCATCTCAGCACATTAGGATCACTTCTGTAATAATTCATAGCATTAAATCAAACAATTTAAGCTCAAATTTAAGTTTAAACAAGGGTCCCAGGCAACTAAAGGGCTTTCACATCAACTTTTCTTTATGAAAATATAGGAATGTACATCAAATTTTGAAAAATGTCACTTGAACCTTAGCTCCATAAAACAAAGTTAAAAGCATTCTTTATTTCGTGAACTTAGAATATTTTTCAAATAACTCGTAAAATGATTTACATTGTTCAATCAGTTGATTAAAGAATCATATTATTGCAATTTGACTTGCTAAATTAGATCTTCCAATCCTATTTCTTTGGTAGAAAACCACTTCTTTGTGGTGCTTTTTTTATAAATTTTATATTGTATGGTAAAGATTAAACAATAAAGACAATCACATTTACAAATTTGATGAGCATGATCAAAAGGCAGTTCTCTTCTCTAGTTTGAAAGAGATAGATAGGTTCAAGAAAGTGTTGTCTACACTCCGAGTGTCTTGTGAGCTGGCATATGACAACATGTTGGCAATTCTCATTGATGAGGAAGACAAACGGCTTCACAACTGCAATGCCGCTAGTCTTGACTTGGAGAAAAGTTTATTTACCAAATAGAAGGACAAAAACAAAGGGAGAACTTTCAAATGTACCTTTTGCAAAAAGTTGGGTCATACTAAGGATAGGTGCTTCAAGAGTTTGGCTAAAGAGTCAGAAAAGAACCATGCCAACCTTGTTGTTGCAGAAGAAGAAGATGAAGATTTTGAAGATGCTTGAGAGAAGCGAGAAGCCTCTACTGAAAAGCTCTCACTGCTACATTTCGATCTTTCTCTTTCTCAGATAGATATCGATTGGGTTTTTTGAAACCTCTTCATGTTTGAGTTAAGAACTCTTTGCTCACGATGTCGCTTTATGCTTTCTTAGATAGATACCGATTGGGTTTTTTGAAACCTCTTTATGTTTGAGTCAAGAATTCCTTGCTCACGACGCCTCCCGAAATCTGAATTAAATAAATTTTGTGCGTGTTCTCTTCTATATGTTTGTAACACCTTGTTTTATAAAAGGCTTCATAATTTCTTGTCTATCCCTGCTTGGAGCAAGGGAGGGCTGTTTTAAGTAAGTTGAAGTCATGGGTGGTCAAGCTCCATTTGTAGGCTTGACTATGAGTTGTTATATCACGTCAGGTATGGTCACTGTGATGTTTTGCATCACGGGGTGCTAGTGAGTCCAAATCACCAAGCCTATTGAAGGTCTATCTTGATGCATCTTCACCTTTCCTGCAAAGGGAGTTTAGTTAGGTATTTCGGAGCTGCATGTGTGTGAACACTCCTTAAAAGGTGCATGTGTGTTAGAGTGTGTGAACAGGGACTTACAACCACCTACTGTGTTTATGTGTAAGTACTAATGTCCCTGATTTAGTTAACTGAGTAAGTAGAGTGTTGAGAGAGAGAAGGCTTTTAGTCTATAAAAGAGCATTGTACTTGGAAGATTTAGACATTCATCAAGCTTTCATTTGTATGGTGCTATTATTTGTCTTTGCATCAAGTTTACATCAATCTTTCCCTCTCTCACTCTATCTTCGCTTGAACATGGAGCATTGTCGAGAGTCTTGGTCCAATGCTCAACAAGAATTGGCTATGGTAGACGATGTTCCATGTTCGCTTGAACATGGAACATTGTCCAGAGCCGTGGTCCATTTCTCAGTAGGAATCGACTATGGTGGACGATGTTCCATGTTCAAGTGAAGATAGAGTGAGGGGAAAAGATTGATGTAAACTTAATGTAAAGACAAATAATAGCAGTGTACAAATGAAAGTACAATGCTCTTTTATAGAGTACAAGCCTTATTTTTCTCAACACTCTACTTACTGAAAGTACAAATGAAAGTACAATGCTCTTTTATAGAGTACAAGCCTTATTTTTCTCAACACTCTACTTACTGAGGTAGTGACACTTTGGCTAAACCAGTGACATCACTACTTACACAAACACATTAGGGAGCTATAAGCCCTTGTTCACACACTCTACCACATATATACGTTTTAAGGGGTCTTCACACACATGAAGCTCTGAAATACCTTACAAACCCCCCTTTGGAGTGAAGGTGGAGATGTGTCAAGATAGACCTTTAATAGGCACAATGATTTGAGCTCAGTGGCAGTGCGTGATGGAAAAGATCATAGTGGCCATACTTGACATGATACAACAGCTCACAGTCAAGCTTGCAAATGGAGCTTGACCACCCATGACTTTAACTTACATCAGTCTACTCAAAAAAACCCTCTCTCGTTACTCCGGGCAAGGATAGACAAGAAACGATGGAGTCTTTTATAAAACAAGGCGTTACAAACATATAAAAGAGAAGACAAACACAGGATTTATTTAATTCAGATTTTGTAGGCATCTCGGGCAAAGAACCCTTGACAATAGAGGTTTCAAAAAACCCAATCGGTATCTATCTCAAAGAGAGAGATCAGAGAATGTAGTAGTGAAAGCTTTTTCAAGTCCTTAAGTAGAGGCTTTTGGCTTCACTCGAGTATCTTTAAAATCTTAATCTTCCTCTTTTGCAGCAACAAGGTTGGCATGGTTCTTTTCTTGCTATTTAGCCAAACGTATCTCTCCTCAGTATGACCCAACTTTTTGTAGAAGGTGCATTTGAAAGTCCTTATTTTGTTTTTGTCCTTCTGTTTGGTAAAGAAACTTTTTTCCAAGTCAAGACTAGTGACATTGTGGTTCTAAAGTTGTATGTCCTCATCAATGAGGATTGCCACCGTGTTGTCATATGTCAGTTCCACGGGATACTTGGAGTGTAGACAATACTTCCTTGAACTTGTCCTCTCTTCCAGACTAGAGAAGAGAACTTTCTTTTGATCATGCTTATTAAAATTTGCATTTAATGCTATGAGTTGTTGCGAAGTGATCCTATCATACTGACATGCTCTTGGAGAGTGTGATGTTCTTTCATTTTAAAGTGTAGTACTTCTACTCTAGAAAAACCTTGGAGTTATTTATCTTGTTTCGAAACAAACTAGCTCACAAAAACTTAACATTTAGCACAAAAACAAACATTTCTTCATTAGTTCATTATCAGTTTCTCTGCATATTTGTCAAAGTCGAGGTGGTGTTTGAGATTGTTGGCGATACTGAGACCAGGGTGCCAAAACTCTATCATTTCGATCGTTCCATGCTTTCACTTCGAGAGATGTGACTGCTCCCTCTGGTTTTTCTTCAATATCTTTGCAATGCTCCAAATCCCATCTTTCATCATAGTTTGTCAGGTTGAAAAGTTGCTTCCATTGAACTTGCCGAATGTGATGTTGCTTTTGTTGGGATCCATGGTAGTGTGAAGACTAATGGTATTTTTGGACAGTAACATCAAGATGTGCAGAGACTAATGCATCATTTACTATGTAAGGTTTGCCAAGATTAGCCTGCAAGTGTATACACACTAATACCGCACAATACGAAGCAGACTGTATATTCAGAATGGAGATTGTGGAGGAACAACAGGAAGCTGTGTATAGGCAGGGAGAGCTGCAACAGCTAGGCAGAAGAGGCAAGTAGGTGGGTATGGTTGGCAGGGAGAAGTCCAAGCAGTTGAACAGACTGAGACGCTCAGCTGGGCAGAATCAATCAAGGCGGCCAAGCCAGAGAGAGTAGGAGGTGGAGCTGGGAGGCGCCGGTGGGCCTGGTCGAGTGAACACGTGCATGTGGCAGGTTGTGCAGATGTTGCAGGTAGCGTAGAGATGGTGGGCTACACGTACTGATGACGACAAGGCTGAGATGCAACGCGAGGCTGTTGGGGCTGAGAGTGCACAGATGGTGGTCAGCAATGACATAACCACTTTGAAGATTATTGAAACCTAAAGGTAAAGAAAGGTGACGTGGCTACGGGCAAGTTGACGATGGGCGCGAGGCAGAGGAGAGCACAGAGGGTCGAGCGCAAGAGGATGTGGAGGCAGCGTGCAAGTAAAATAACCAAGGCTTTGATACCAATTGAGAGCTCAGGTCCAATGCTTGGCATGAATCAGCTATGGCGGATGATTGTTCACTCTTGAGTTTTTATGCATAAGTTTAACTTTTATACATGAAATCTATGGTTCCTAGGGTTAAAAACTATATATATAGGCCATAATTATAGCTGAAAAAATTAGTGAATAAAAAACTTATTTTAAAAACTTCCCCAAAAATAAAAAACGTTTTTAAAAGTATAAAACTTGTATAATACTTCCCGTTTTAAAAACGTCTAGCAACTATGCATGGAATCCTTCGGAGAGGTGAAGCCAAAGCGGAACCCTCAGCCGAAAAAGCACAACCTGGGGCGTGACGCCAAGAGAGGGGTCAGGGCGGGAAGAAGGTAGGCAAGAAAGGGGTGGAAGGGTGAAATTGGGAGCAAGAGGCGGGGCGGAGAGGGAGGCAGTGACGGGCAGAAAAAGGAGGGGACGAGACCGTGGTAGAAGGCTGAGGCTGGGTGGTGCACACAGCAGATAAGAGCATTACAGGGGAGGAGCAGCAGTGCGAAGGGGGGGCGTGTGGGGACCCACAGGCAGAAGAGGAGGAAGTCGTGCCGTAGAGAAGGGAGGCAGGGGTCCTCAACCAAAGGGGACAGAAAAAAAGCAGTTGGGGTGACAGGTTCCGGTCTGTTGGAGCAGGAAATGCAGAAGGGGAAGGGGAGGAGGGGGGAAGGGGAGGAGTACTAGCCCAAGTAGCCATAAAAGTATGGATGATATCACCCCATATAGTACTAATGCACTGAGATTCAAAAATTTGGACACCCTCAATAGCCTCCGTGCATCTAGCTCTCCAGATATGCCATGTTGTAATACTGGCAACAATCTCCCAAGTGGTGTCAATCCTCTGTTCGGGATCAGAGTGTCCTGCAATAAACCATGCTGGGCAATATGTCACCATTTGGTCCCTTCACTAGTCTTGACTAGTGTTTCACACACTTAGCGGAGCCAAGGTGTGAACGGGGATTTTTTCCATAGAAGAAAGCTGAAGCATCTATCGGCAAAGTTTGGCCTGAAAGATGGCCACACAGCAAAAGCGGCATGGGATTTTATTCATCGAAGTGACTTATAATGTTTATAAGTCGGTGTGTTCACATATTATTAAAGACGGGCTAGACATATGATATTAACTCGCAACTCGCTAACTATGACGACGCTATTAGCTCCTGCTATGGGATACTTGCATGGTTGCGAGTACTACCTCACAAGATGGCCCACCTGATGGCATGCGAAAGGGTACTCTTTGTAATCTACCCTCTAGTGAAAGGTGGGACTGTCCAGGCATGGTAGTACTGTACTGAGGAGGCACCTCTGTGTAAGGGACAACCAACCTGAGTGATTGAATGCAAGCTGCCCACACCACAGCTTCCTGGGTGCCTCAACTACCTGTGCAAGGTCACCTAATCACTGGAAGAAGCTTGTGATAATCTTTTGGCAATATCAAAAGCAGACTGAAATTGGGAAGCCTACTTTGAAGAGCTGCATGCGAACTTCGAAGCCATGCCACCATACGGCAAGATATGCAATGGAATTATGAAGGGCAATGGGGGTATGACTGTGTGAGCTGGCTCTGAGGAATCGATTTCCACCAAGCAGGTTTTGACGTGATGAAAGTGGGCAATCTGAATGTGTTCGATCCCATTATTGGCATTGTAAGGAGGCGGGAATGGCCATGCATGAGTGATGGAGGCCATTGATAATGGGGGCACTGTAGCCTAGTTCTTTGGGCAAGGATGGTTTTTCTGAACTGTATTGGGAACGTGCAGTACATCTACAGATCTATATTGGTCTGTAGGGTTTTCATGCTCACTATGACTGATAATCCACTTTAAATCTTGCCCACAATTTGACTTGATGATTCAATCGAGATCTCATGCATGACACATGACCTGATGTTTATATGTTTTGAGTGTTCTACATGGGTCCAGTTGTGTAAGATGAACTTTTATGTTAATTCAGGAGGGTTTGGAAACAAGCGAGAGTACCCTTTGCCTTCTTGCTTGTGCAGGCCCCAAACCGTGTGTTATGCCCCAAAAGGACCAGCCGCTCCAACAGCTTGGGGCTGCGAAAGCAGTTTCAAGGTGCCTTAATGTCCTTCCTCAGGTTCCTCCTTTATTGCTATGGGGATCTTCATTTTCATGCAGCACGTTACATAATCCATTTGAGGGCTTCTTTTCTCACAGACAAGACGTGGAAATGTGACAACGGCTTGTCAGAACTTCTTGACAGTTAAACTGAATAGAACCGGGAGTAGGAATTAGACAGTACACAGCTTATGGGTTTCTCTAGATTGTAGTTTCACACATTGCCACTGCATTTCTATCAATTTAGGGAGGATTCACAAGTATCTGTCCGAACACCATCCCCCTCCTCCATGGCACAAGCTTATCAGTAGAAAGATGTTATCCACCTCCACCTATTTTCACATGATCCACAGACAGGTGCGGTGTATTGTTGTCCTGTCATAAAGAACAAACAAGACAAACACGTCCGCCATGGACAGGGCAAGCACAGTGAGCCAATGCAGGAACATTCTAACTTGTGCCTTACAAAAAGAACATTTGACCATTTGCCCCACCATGGCTGGCTGTTTGTGTTGTGAAGTTTTAGTTGATAATGTGTCCATCCACTCTTTGTAAAAGAGAGGACAAACGCATCCACATGGTGGGACAGTCGTGAAGCGCCTTTTTGTTACCGAACATGCAACTTTTCACTGATGCATCTTCTTTAGCCAGACTGGTTATTGTTTGGTACTGGTATGCAGCTTTTTGGTAAAAAACCATAAATCTATTGGTTAGAGTCCAAAATTCACAATTCTTCTTCCTGAGATTGCGAAATGTGTGTGTGTGTGTGTGTGTGAGAGAGAGAGAGAGAGAGAGAGAGAGAGAGAGAGAGAGAGTTGCCTTTTCCTTTTCAGCTGCAGAAGTACGTTCCAGATTTATCAAGTTGTATTTCAAGGCTGATCTCATTATCTTCAGATGTGTCATTCAAGGCTAGCTGTGCTGATATTCTTGGTGTGGAGTCTACAGATTTTTTTGTTGTAGAGTCACAAATAAGAACCAAAATACTCCAAATTATTGAGAATTTAGACAATCTGTCTGCACGAGATGCATTTCAGAAGAAACAGAAAAAGAATAGCAGCAAAGCTTTTCTCAGATGTGAGGAACAGGATGACTCTGAGTTTTTTGAAGAGGATGAGGATGAAGGGGGTGAATATGATTTGTCTGACGGAACCAGCATATGGGAATTCCTATGAAGGCAATTTTGTGATGTGATAACGGCAGATAGACACCTTACTGTACCCCATGACTATTAAAAAAGACTTAATTACCAGAGTTATAGCCCACTCTTTCAATAGTATCACAATCTCACAACCATGACAGCATGTATGCGTTGAAGGGATAGTTCTAAGAAAGGCAGTAAACAATATCTGGTGAAGAATATTTGGTTAATTAAAGCATTTTGCTAGACCTCAGGCTGTAACCCTGCCCCCTGTTGTGATCCTCCCCTCGTCCATTGCCACCTCTTTCCCTCTTTCTTACCTTTGTGGAGCTTGCTGGCCTCTCCATTTTGGGCCAAAGCATGCTCTTATTTTTCCTCTCTAGAACTTTATCTTTCTTGTGAGGGCTTAACAAGTTACTCATTGGTGTCATTTGACGTAGGCCTAGTATTGTGGTGTTCCTAACCTAGTTCTTTTTCATTTTTGGTTGTGAAACATGCCATAATTCTAGCTTTGACACTTTGAGATGTCGTTTTTGGAAGATGATTCTTCTACTGTACTCTATTGAAAGTGGCACTCTTCTGCTTCCACAAGGTTCTAATTTTTCACCTACTTTCAGCTTCTGCTCAATGACCTTTCTGTATCCTTATAGTATAGTCTCTCACTTTTATGAAATGTAACTTCAAGAACTTTTTAGGAGCCCAGGATTACGGGTTGGCTCTTTGACACCCTTGTCACACCAGCCTTGATGTATGGAGCACCTTTCTGGGGACCTGATCTATCAGACCATTTGCAGTGTGAGGAGACGCCATGCGATCGTTCATTCAAAGTTCGCTGCAGCCCCGATGGCGGTAGACGCGCTTTTTTAGGTAGTCACCTACCTCCACTGCATCAGCATGATGAGCCCCCACAAATACTCGAGGCTTGCCCTGGAGTTCTCACGACATCTTGCACTTGTTGAGGGTGACATTGGAGCATGGTACGCTCGAGTTTCCACCTGGTTCTTAGGACATGGGCTCTAGATGGACCACCTCCCACAGCTTCAGTATAGCCTGGACTCCCCTTCTCTCGAGCTCCTTCTCTCCAGCTCTCCCATGAGGATGTCAACCGGACTATCCGGTTTGACCTCCTTAGCCTCCACACACAGCACATGGATCACACCTTTGGAGCTCCCACCAAAGATGCACTTCTACAAAAATCATGTCCTCAGGCTCACAGAGAATAGCTTCATCCAACAGCAGCCAGGCTACCTGGGTATTCACATGTCACATGCCATGCGGATCATGATTGGCCAGCTACGGGTACCTTCCCACTGCCTACGGGTGCAGACAGGGCGGGTAAAGTGCATACTCAAAGATGGAGAGCTCATACAGAGACCTTGGGAGGAGAGGATCTGCAGATTATGCCACACAGGGGTTGAGACAGAGGAGCACTATACTTGTCACTGCCTAATGTGCTGTGAGATCCGCGGGAGGTACTACTCTCTTCCGCGAGGATTTTTGCATGCTACATTTAGCATTGCCAACTAGATTACCAACCACAAAGTATTAAGAAGCCAAAAATCATAAAACTTATGGAAATAGGAGAAGGAAGTCTATGTTGATAGACTAAGGTTCGTCCTTACACCATTAAAGTGAGGGGATGAGACTACACTTGCCACCACCATCTAGTCAAACAATTTAAGTTAGTACTCAACATTGTTTTAATGGGAAAGTAGGTGTGACCACCCCATCCCACATGTTATATGCATAAATAATTTAGATATTAAAAGAGAAAGTCTCATGATATTTTATGTTATGTTTATTTCTTTGAAAAAGTAAATGAAAGAAACGCTTAGGATGGATATTAATTATTCATTTTTCAAGCTTCTTATGTATTAGAATAAAAATTGTGACTTTGTTCGAAAAGGAGCCAAGTTATGGCAAAATTTTCCTAGATGTAATTATCTTTGAAATAAGATGGTTGACGACCTAGTTCAATGGCCGTGAGTTACCTCAGCCACCACCCGTCCTTCCTTGTTATGTGCCTAGCACCAACCCTACAGGTTAGGGACTAATCCACCAGGGTTAGGGGATCCTTGGGATTAGGGAAAGCAGGCTTGGATGCGTGGCCAAGGTTCAATATTAATAAATCCAAGGTTATTGGCTATTATGACTTTTATTTAGAGCAGCAATAAGCACTATGTACGTTGACTTTTGGGTTATTATTGATTCATTGTGGTTTGGACCTCGACCAAGAGGCGTACTCTTGCCATGGACATGGCGGATCAGAGGCGGTCTTGCCGAAGGGCGCCTAGGACATGCTTTGGTGGTATGGGACGCCAAGGATGACTGGCTTGGCCCGTGTGGAACCTTAGGCTTTGCCTCGGGGGAGGTTTGCAGACGCGAACCTACAATTGGGTGGTGAGCTACCCTTTTATTTGGTTTCTCTAGCCTTGTTTGTGCCTGTGTATTAGGTTCAATCTTGGAGGGATCTCACAGTTGGTATCAGAGAACATAGGAGGTGGTAGACTCTTGGCTCAACTGGTGGAATGTGCACTTTGAGTTTCATCCTTTCCTGGACGCCCGGAAGATTCACACGGTGAGGGTTCTGTCGATGCGCGGACATGTGAGAATTATTTCATTGTTATTCTAATGGTTTACCTGTAGGGCGTACAATGACATAGGGTGGAGGTGTAGTGCACCATGACTTAGACTTGACAAGGAAATCAAAATGATAACTTGGATTCGGATGCTAGGATTGGGTGGGTGACTCTTGTACCTAGTTTTGTGTTGACTTGTATGATTCCTTGAGAGGGCTATATCGGGTCGATGGGCATTTCATTCGGTATGGTAGTAGGTCTAGGTAGGGAGCTCCATTGATTTAGACCAGGACTCGGGGATCATTCCACTTGTTACGGTGGAAGGTAGTCACTACCATATTCGAAATCGGTTGTTATTCCGGGATGATAGAGTCTATGTGCCAGATTGTGCTGAGATTACCGAAGAGATCTCTTATGATTGTCGTGATGGTCCATTTCATTCGGTATGGCAGTAGACTGTAGGTCCAAGTAGGGAGCTCCATTGATTTAGACCAGGACTCGGGGATCATTCCACTTGTTATGGTGTAAGATAGTTAGTACCATATTCGAAATCAATTGTCATTCCGAGATAATAGTGTGTGCTGGATTGTGCTGAGATTAGCAAAGAGATCTCTTATGATTGTCTCGATGCTCCTACAATGGGTCATCTGAAGATTCGACGGACTTATGTTTTCTGATCATCCTCAGTTCGGGATCAGGTTTTGGAGGTTATGCTTTTGTACATACAGCTGCAAGCGACCATTGCATTAGGAGAGGTACATCGCTATGGTTGAGTTTGCCTATGGTACTACTGAGCATATGGTTTTGGTAGTAGGTAGAATATGTTTTGTAGGGGTTGGGTTAAAACCCTAGATTCCCTTAGACTTTGATAGCTTGAAGGATACACAATTGTGGTGCTTGATAGTTAGGAGTCTCTGAGAGGGAGGTATGATATCCCCTAGGTACGAGGATTTACTAGATCTTGGAAAGGATGGGTATTATGTTACAGCTAGCAGATATTTGTCTTAGCGATTTCAGGTTTTCAATTCTATGAGGAGGAGTTGGAGGATTGAGGGATGGTTTATATTCTTCAAGGACCTAGAAAGGTTTTGTTTTTGTCTTGTTTCCACGGTCATATGTTGGAGGATCATTAGCTTCAGCTGAGCTGGTTCCTTGATACATGGCTATATGGATTTGATACACAGGTATAAATCTGATTTCGGAGACAATTGATGCAGGTAGTTGGTTTCTTCTTTACTTATTTCCAAGAGGGAAATGTCCTGAGTGGCGAGGAATGTTATGTATCTAGCACTATTCCTAGAGGTTAGGACCAATAGGGTTAGGAGAGCCCTGGGATTAGGGAAAGTAAGCTTGGATGGGTGGCTAAGGTTCAATATTAGTAAATCCAAGGTTATTGGCTATTTATGACTAGAAGGTTATTTATAGCAGGAATAAGCACTATGCCAGTCAGTATATAAGTGACTCTTGGGTTATTATTGATTCATTGTGGTCTGGACCTAGACCAAGAGATTCACGCGTGCCATGGACATGGCGGATCACATACGGTCTTGCCGAAGGTCCCTTAGACAAGCTTTGGTGGCATGCACACTAGGGCTGATTGGCTTGGCTCGTGAAAGTGGAACCCTAGCCCTTGGCTCGGGGGAGGTTTGTAGATGCGAACCTACGGTTGGGTAGTGAGCTTACTTGCACCCCTTTTATTTGGTTTCCCTAACGTTGTTTGGCTATTTTGCGTCCGCTGCCGCCTGTTTTGCTGAACTACGATGCCTGTTGTGCGCCAATTGATGGAGTTGCTGCTGTTGATCTGGCTGTTGTCGCCTGCACCTAGTTGCCGCCACCTGTGCCTGCTGTTCAGCCCCGTTGCTGCATGCTGTCGTCGTACGACTGGTTGCCGTCATTGTCTGCAACTAGGCTGACAGCGCCACAATCTGCTGACAGCGCCGCCGCCTGCTGAATTGGTTGTAGCCTGCTGTACTTTTGCTGAACTGTGCGCCGTACCACTAACGGCTCCACTTATCCTATCCGTACACCCCTATGCGTCCTGTTTTCTATTCAGGATTGGGCACTAAACCTACAGTTGAACATCATATACTTCATCATCTACGCTTGTGTATCTAGTTGACAAGGTTGGAGCACTTTGGATTTGGTACTAGCCCGGTGATAGATCTTGTGGGCTATCCCCATCATGTGAATAGAGTGCTAAGAAGGACGAATAGTTACATTCCCTACTTGTTATATTTTAGTTGTCCTCAAGTGTTCTAAGCATATCCATATGTTCCAAGTACTAGCTCCATTTGGTGAGTCTTGTGCATTTGGACATCCCCATATTTGTGATGTCATCTGCTCATCTGGCAACATCTCAATGCTGTATGTTTGACCAATGGCTTATCTTTGATGGTTTTCTTCATGATCTGTCACGTGTTAGAGAAAAAAAATCCATACTTACCACTTACAAAAACTAGACACAATATAGTTAACGAATAGGTCTGCATCATTCGCGTCTACTAAGTATTCTGAGTACTGGCCAGGTAGTGTGGAGCCGAGTGGACTATCACATGCCATAAATCCAAGCATTGTCCATGCATCAAAAACTGCACACAAAGTCAAAGAAATTCAAACATACGTTAGTATGCAATGCACACGTAAAGATCCTCATGTTCATGGATTGTCTTGTCATGGTCGAGTATCTGGTCTCATCGAAAACCGCTTCTGAGCTTTCTTGCTCCCCAAGGACACGACTCAATTAATCATCAGGGCCATCTGGTCACTAAGACTACCCGAGTGTTCATAAAGTCATCTGGTCGCACTGATCGCCCGACTATGAAATTCAACACAGTCGTCTGGGCCATCCGATCACTATGATCGCGTGGCTGTGAAATCCAAGGCATTTGGTACAAAGGCCGCCCAATGGGTCATCTAGCATCACTGCCACCGAAATACAAATCTCGCTCCATGGGTCATTTGATACGCAACCGACCCAAACTAGAGCATGTCCAAGTAACCATTACATGAGGAAAATACTGTTCTAGTATATGTATACATTGAAGAGGGCGAGAGGTACACTCCCTCCCAAGACGCAAGACGCTTATGTCTGTACTTAAAATACATCTGGACCAATAGCGTCCTCATAAGCTCGAATTATTTCAGGATAGTCCTTGAAGTACTCCTTTGGCATCCATTTGGCGAATACTTCTTGAATTTCAAGAGGAACTTTTTGATAACTGTCTTTTCTCTTTTTCTTACAGAATGAAATACAATTTATTCTGGTTGGAAAATCCCTTCTTGCTCTTCCACCTCAGGTGGATTCTCCAATACGGGTCCCTTTGGGGTTGGTATCGTATATGGTTTCAATAAATTGACATGGAAGGCATTATGTAACCTCCAATAATCTGGAAGGTCCAACCGACAACATACATAGTTGATCTTCTCTGGAATCTAAAAAGGTCCATAATACCTAGGAGCAAGCTTTGGGTCATTGTGCTCCTTGGCTTTAGACTTCCTAAGTCTTGCTTTCTCGAATCTTAACAAGATCCAATTCCCTTCTTCAAATGAGAGCCAGATATGGTGAGGAGTATTGCCTCAGATTTTTATCAGATTTTGTGGTCTGCAGAGGCTCTATACTTATCTGCAGCTCTCTTTTGCTTGGCTTTGAGATGTCTCAATAGCCTTTCGAACCGGTCCAAAAGATGTATCCAAGTCTCGAATAAACTCATCCGTATGGAAGATCTTTTCCTTGGTTCTAAGCACGGGCGACAACAATGGCTTGCCATAGATCATCTCAAAAGGAGCATTGCTTGTAGATGAATGAATGGTGTTGTTGTAAGCATACTCAACCAAAGGCAAGTACTTCTCCCATCAATCCTTTGCTTCAAGAGCATAAAACTTTAGCATATCCAAGATAGTGAGGTTTGTAATCTCACTTTGTTTATCAGTTTGAGGATGATAAGCCGAAGAGAAGTT
This sequence comes from Cibotium barometz, assembly GCF_041138505.1. Lineage (NCBI taxonomy): Eukaryota > Viridiplantae > Streptophyta > Polypodiopsida > Cyatheales > Cibotiaceae > Cibotium > Cibotium barometz. Next base: position 21,319,962 of record NC_141077.1, read on the forward strand.
CAGCTTTGTCCCCATATTGTCGAAAAGAGCTCTCCAAAAGAAACTGGTAGTTCGAGGATCTTTATCCCCCACAATGGACTTAGGCAATCTATGGTGCTTGAAAATCTATCATATAAACAATCTCGCCATATGGGTTGTGCGAATGGTCTTGCTTATTGAATCTATCAACAATAGTCCATATACCATCATTCCCGTTTCTTGACTTTGGTAATCCAAAGATAGTCCATAGCAATACTTTCCCATGGAACATTCGGAATGGACAATGATTGCAATAATTCTTCTGGCTTTTGTTGATCAAGCTTGACCTTCTAACAAACCAAACATTCTTGAACAAATAGCTCAATGTCTTTTCTCATGCTAGGCCAATAAAAGTAGCTCTCCAAAGCTTGAGTTGTAGTCGTGCCTCTATGCCCCATGTAGGGTGGAGCATGGCATTTTTCCATCACTTTCGGCCTCAAATCCTATCATAGAGAAATGGGTTTGCATCATAAGGAAACCCTCCTTGATGACATAGGCGGTCACCAAATCTCCATTCTGCAATCTGTTCGAAATATCCTTGAAATCCTCTTTGGTAGCATAAAGATCTTTCATCAAAGTAAAATCCATATGATAACTCACAGAAACCGCATGGCTCATGGGTCTTCGACACCCTGTAGACAAAATTGGACACCGTTCATGACGAAAGGTAACTTATGACCTTTCTAATCTATCTGTACATCGTGGTTATGAAACCACTCTTTACCTATAACATCAAATATCTACTTCATAATCATGAAATCTAGTGGCTTCGAGTAGCTTTGTATAGTTATAGACAACTAAGACACTCACCGATCCTAAACTAGGAATGGCATGTCGACACAATATTGGTGATCACTTGGCTCCATCTCCACTCCCAACTTCTTCACAAGCTTGGCATTCATGAAGTTGTGAGTACGCCTAGGGTCGAAAAGTATGTGGAGGTTTGTCCCACAACTGACCCATACATTCTTATTAGATCCATAGGACTAAAAACTTTCATATTAGAGCTACAAACCTTGCAAGAACTCTAATCTGGAACAATCGTATATATGGAAGTAATCTTACCTTTAGCCTCTGTCGCATGGGTGCCCTTTGACTTTGACTTGCTCTTCGCCAGTTAGCAGTTCATCGTCATGTGCCCTTGTTGATCACAAGTGAAGCATCAATCCTCCTTAATGAATTGTGAAGAGTCTGCTCCACTTTCTTCGATTTCTTCAAATTGAGTCACCTATAGTCTATGACTCACTCTAGGTTTATAAGGCTGTGAGGTCTTCCCATGCATAAACTTTTGTTTACGCTGGGATCCTGCATGGTCTATTATTGAGGGTTGTTGGGATTTCTTTGACTGTTTCTTTGCCCATAGTCTCATAAAAAACTTTGTATATCGGGTGGCATCATTTAATGTTTTATTGTGATTATTTTTGATCTCGAGCTAATATCCATTAGGCAATCCATCCACAGAGAATCCCAAAATAATGATAGGATCTTATGTGAGTTGCTCGAGCCTACAGCTCTCTAAACTTATCCAAATATGTCTTGAAAGGCATATTCTTCATTTCCAAGTTTTTAGACTTGGACACAATGTCGAACTCATCCTTGAGTAACAAGAACTTTTCTTGGAAACCCCACTCAAAATCTACCCACGTTGTGGGCTTCAGTCATAACTCTTTCCGCAAGGTAAGGACTTTTCTTATTAAAAATCCATGTACCATTTGTATCTTTTTATCCTCAAGGAAAGGATGGAACTCAAAGTGCGTACCCGAGTTGAGAAGCCAAGAGTCAACTATCTCCTGAGTCTTCTATTTGCGCTCCCCCATATAGGGCTATGGAGTAAAAAAAGATGCAACTAAAGATGTCCCACAACTCCCCTTGCTCTCACCAAAACCCGCCAAAGTTTCTTACATGATGACAATGGTATTAGTCAGGTTTGTAATCTGTTGCTCACGAAAGGTTATCCTTGTGGCGAAGTCAGCCTTAGTGAGTAAGTCATGGACCATCACATCGTAATCTTGATGGTCATCATCGGGTTGAACATTCTGATTCATCCCAATCGTTATGTACTTCATTATCCATGACAAACCCAAGATAATTTGCTATTGTTCAAGGAAAATGTGCGTGTCGAGATGGAGTGGTTCTAAAATCGTACTCATCCATGAACACAAGTACCAATCTTGCTCTTGGAAGCTGGCTGTATACTTTTAGCCCTCTTAACCAAGGAGACAATCAATTGAATGTGGAGAATCTATGAGGAAACCCACTCTTTTATACTAAAGAACCAAGAGGTTCACTTGCTTTTGAGGTTTTTCTATAAAAACTAAAATGCTTTTCAATTCTAATTTTAAAAAAACCCACGTTCTTTATTGACTTATAGCATTCTATTTGGTCTTCCTAGTACTTTATTCACATGATGGAACCCTTGCCTGAACACTAGGCAGGTGGAAGAAGGCATGGGGTCAGGGACCATAAGGTTTGCATATGGAAAAGCACTAGTTTTGGTAAAAAAAGCAAAGAAAATCAAAAAGTGAATCTGAGTTGACCACGAGCAAGGAGCATCACTTACAAGAGGGGATTGAGTAGGACCAAAAAGCAAAAGCGGCTTTTTCAAAAAGTAGCTCCAAGGCCAAAAATCAAGGCTCTAAAGCTGAAAAAGCAAGGCACAAAGCACTTGAGAAAAGATGGCACAAAGTATTTTATTATAAGAAGTGAAAAGAGAAAGCAAAAGCTTGGCAAGCTTTTTGGCAAAAAGAAGGACCCCCGTAGGTATAAAACTAGCATGAAGCTCGTCATCATCTTCATCGTGAAGGTGTGGAGCTCATCATCAATGCCATCCGTACGTCGTCGCCACTAGTTATTTTGTGCCAACTGCCACTGCCAGGTGAATTGTGCCACCTGCTGTGCGCCGGATGACGGAGCTGCCGTTGTTGATCTGGTTGCTGGTTTGCTGGTTGCCTGCGCTTGCTGTTCAGTGTCACCGCCACCTGCTGTTCAGCGCCGTCGCCACCTGTGCTGTTCAGCGCCGCCCATCTCCTGCTGCCTACAGCCGTACGATTGCTACCTATTGATGTACGACTGGTTGCCGCTGTCCTCTGCAAACTGAACTCGTCTGCAAACTAAACTAACAACGCCGCCATCTGCTGACAAGATCGCCGCCGGCTGTGGTTTGCTATACTTTTGCTGAATTATGCGTCGTACCGCTGACGGTTCCCTTATTGCCACGTGTACTTATCCTATCCGTACACCCTTGCGCGTTCTCTTTGTGGGATGTTTTCTAATCCGCATTGGACACTTAACCGAGAGCTTAACATCATATATAATTCATCATCTATGCTTGTATACCTAGTTGACAAGCTTGGAGCACTTTGGATTTGGTACTAGCCCCACAACCTCGTTAGTTTTAATGCAGTCACACAGCTTGCACAAGCATGCATCCTGCTGGGTAGCAAGTCTACATAAGCCATCTCTAGCCGTCATCTGGCCACATGTGGCACCATCTAGTGTTTAAACCAGGAACTAGTCCTGAGGTGCTCATCAAAATAACTACTACTCATCTAAATATCTTGTGAGCCATCCCTGTGCTCAGCACCAAGATCTCATGCTTGGACATTGACTTCGACTTGGGTTTCTACATTGGCATATTTGTTTGCTTTTGTATTCATTGATGTATTGATCCTGACTTGCTAGTCCGTGCATTGTTCTTGAATAAATTCCGAAAAGGGGGGGGGGGGGGGGGAGGGGGGGGGCTTTTTCTCCGCTTAAGTGTCCTGTGTAAAGTTCCCTAAACCTTTCTCTCCCTCTCTCTATCTTCTCTCTCTATTTCTTTATCTCTTGGATACCTGAAGGAATCTGTCGTAGCACGCCCGACTGGGCTTACCATTACCATGGTGATAGAAATAATGGGTCTATTTTCTTGGAAAGGAGAACTTGCCTCCGTCATTGATGCATCAAGGTTGAACAAAGAATGTGGATTTTCCTAGCGCAACGTGCCTCGTGTCACCTTTCCCGCCCATGTTTGAAAAGCATGCCCAAAGATCAATAAAGTAACCTATGTAGCGAATTTCGGAAGCATGCCACACATGCTTAAGCAACACAATTACCTCATGAATGTTTTTTCTTGTCTTCTCTCTAGGCAACTCTTTCCTATCTCAACCTTATGACCTTGTAAGTTGTAACTTAGGTTCATTGAAGTCTAAAATGTATGTTCTCCCTCTAAACTAAAACACATAGCAATGGCCTCAGCCCTCACCTCTATGTTCATTAAGCTCTCCAAACATAGTGATGCGCTCTCTTATCACTAAATTTATAATACTCCAGAGATTTAAAAAAAAACATTATAGCAAAACTCGTTTTCTCTCAAGGAATCTTTCTTGGGGTGACAGAGCTATGTCGAGAGTAGAGGGCAACCAAGGGCCTAATGAAGGGAACAATTATGAGACCGATCCAAGACTTCAGGATGTCAATCAGGGTCGTCGATCCATTACTCATGAGACCACAGCCATGATATCAGAGAGTACAATGATTTTTAACAATTCAGACGTTTGCTTAGGGATGAAAAGTTTCTTGCTTGGAGAGCCAAAAGCAAACATGACAAAAAGAAAGGCGCAAATGTTTGAAGACTTAATCAAAGATAGAGCCACTGAAGCCGAAGGAGTTGAAGCTGCCAGAGCCTATCTTCGTGCTAAAGGAGGCACCATTGCGGAAGGATCTTGAGCCACCAGGTCTGTTTTCCATGGAGGAGATGTGATGCCTGAGGAGATGATGTGGCTTATGAAATTCGAAGACTTCAAGGAGCTAAAAAGATTGCACCCACATATGAGAAAGACTTGATGGCTATCATTCATGCATTGAAGATTTGGAAGCATTATCTTATGGGTGTTGAGTTTGTTATCAAGACAGATCAACAAAGTCTTAGGTACTTCATGTCTCAACCTAAGATCTCAGAAAAGCATATAAGACGGGGTGGATATTTGGTCTAATTTTATTTTCAAATTATGTATACTCATGGAAAAGACAAGGTAGCGCGGATGTAGTGTTCCAATGTGTTCTATGTTATGTACCTAGCACTAATCTTTACGATTAGTGGTATAATCGTGTAGGTTTAGGGAAGCCCAAGAAGGAGGCTGCTACATGTGGCTAAGGCTCATGGTTAATAATAGCAAGTATCGTGGCTATTTATGATTGGATAATTATTTAGAGTGTCGTCTTGGATAAAGAGACACCTATCAGGATCCTTCAACGAGGTAATTTCGTCAGGCATTTGCTTTGATTGCAATCCCCATGTTACAGCTGAGTGCTAGTGACCAGATTTGTGACTACTTGTAGAAACTTATTACTTTCTTGTATGATCATTGATCTTGCCTATTTTGAGTACCTCCACTAACCTTAGATCTTGTATTTGATCGAGCACATTTCTTGGATGTAGTGCACAAGATCTAAGGGACAGTTTGTTCAATCATATTTTAACAGAGTTTTCGATTGTAAGCTAGGGACTTAGTGTAGCTTCATGTGGCTAGTTATTTTCAGATGAATTTGACTCTTGAGGGAAGCTTCACTTGACTTTTGTCGAGAATATTACATTGATGAGGTTTCTCTGTGACCATGGATAACTTATTGTTGTTAGCATGGTGAGGATGGGCTGTTGTGTCATATTTTCCATGACGGAGTTGGATTAGTATAGGTTTTAGTACCAGAGATGTACCCGGAGGGAGACATGATATCCAAATGTGTGATATACACACTAGTGATGATATGACCTATACTTGATTTTTTGATACCTTTGGCTTGCAAATGTACACTATCCTAGGATCATAGTAAACATTGCATAGCATTTGTTTTAGAGTTCTTGTATGCTATAACCGTAGGCAGGTTTTCCTTAAGGAGAAATTTGGATACACCTTTGTTTCATCTTAGATTTCGAGATGAGTGAGGCTATCACTTATTGCATGTAAGATGGGATTCTCTGATAGAACTTGATTATATGAGGATTTTGTCTTCTGGATGGGGCTTGGGTTTGTTTTAGTGCACATATACAAAGGTAGAGGTGGGTATTGTGGTTGGTTCCTTGGGAGAGTAGGTAGTGTTCACCAAGAGAATGCTAGTTTATTTGAGATTGCCCAAGAGTTCAGAGACATTACGTATGAGGAAGGTTGGGAAGTTATCCCCTAGGTATTGTGGACCTTAGAGGATCTTGAAAATAATTGGTGAGGTTGCTATAGACTAGAGTTCCCTTTGAACATAAAAGTTCATCCACTTTCTCATATCAGTCGATTAAAAGAGATACTGGGAGTTGAGGATAACCTTGTTACCGCTCAAGAACTTGTTGAGGTTGAGGACTTGCCCTACGTTCCACATGAACCCGAGAGAATTATAGCTTTCAGGAAAGATAACTTAGGAACAAGGTGATCCTTGACTATAAGACTAAGTGGAAAGAGAAAGTGGAGGAGGACTCAACTCGAGAGTGGAGAGAGCTAGTTTGAGAAAGCATTTCTCTAATTTTATTTAGGGATACAATGCACACACACAAGATAGAGAAGCTTGAGAGCACACAAACTCACTAGATTAGAATGAACAATTGTGTCTAAGATACAAAAGATAAGCACACACCCCAAAATGAGTAGATAAGAGGGTGTACATATGCACGGGAAAAAAAACCTCCTAGTGAGGAAAAAAGTGTCCCGATGGTTCTAAGTGTGTTTACACACATCATAACCATATAATGCTATAAATCCCCCCTGGAGTGATGATGTGAACATGTACAGGGTATAACCGATCAATCCTAAAAAGGCAGTAAGCCCAAAGCTTTACGAAAAGCTTTGAACTTTTCACGAGGAAGAGCTTTCGTAAATAAATTTGCCATGTTGTCATGTGTCTCTGTTGCAGAGTCTTTCCCTAACATAGTGGTAATGCACCTCAATGTGCTTAGTGCGAGCATAAAACATTGGGTTCCTCGCAAGTGTTAATGCGCTCTGACTGTCAGTGAAAATGATAGTGCTAGACAACTATCCAACACCCAAATCAGTCATAAGTTGTCTGAGCCACACACACTCAATGGTAGCTGTAAAAGCTACCTTGTACTCAGCTTCACAGCTGGAAGTGGCCACTGTAGGCTGCTTCTTGCTGAGCCATGATATACATGAATCGCCAAGGCGAAAGCAAAACCCACTAGTGCACTCGTGTGTCATAACATCTAGCGCAATCTGAATCACTAAAAGTATATAGCGGCGGTGACTCACCCCCTTTTGGATAAAAGAATCTAAAATATTGAGTGCCGTGTAAATAGCGAAAAACCTACTCAACAGCCTGCCAATGCTTTGTACCTGGGCTATGCATAAAGCTGCTCAACTGTGAGACCGCATAGTGTATATCTGGCCTCATGTTGCATACATAAAGAAGGGATCCAATAGCATGTTGATATACAAACTAGCATCAAAAGAGTCTCCTGCATTTTGAAGACTAAGTCAAGTACTTGTCTCCATAGGTATAGCCACAGGTTTACAATCTTTAAGATTAAACCTCTTCAATAGCTTCTGTATACATTTAGACTGCAACATAACAATGCCATCATTGCGTTGCATAAACTGAATCCCAAATAGTAATGCAACGGTCCCAAATCTAACATCTCAAATAATGACTACAAATCTAACATCTCAAATGATGACTACAAATCAGCCTTAAAGGCTGAAATCTGATCTATATCGGGTCCCATGAGCAGCATGTCATCAACGCATAGATGACCAAAAATATGTCCTTACTCCTCTTCACATAGAGGGTACTCTTTGTTGGACTATTGCAAAAATCATTTGCAACCAAGTATGTATGAATCTTCTCATACCAAGCTCTAGGAGCTTGTTTAAGGCCATAAAGAGCCTTTTTCAAAACCAAGAGGTTGCGATACATACACCTCCTCATGTAAATCATCATTCAAGAATGTAGTCTCAATGTACTATCAGAATATATCTCATCCATATTAGCAAGAGGCTCCTTAAAATCTTTGATCTTGGTCAAGAAGCTATCCATTGGGTCTCCCTCATTCATGTACTCAGACTCAACTGTTTGCCCAGATATGCAACACGTGCTTCATTACGTACCTGGTATAATGCAGCAAGTGCATCCCATGCCTGTTTTGAAGTCTTACATGACCAAATATGAGGAATAATACCTTGCTTCACAAAAAGTGCAAGCAATGCATGTGCTTGTGCATCTCTTCCATTCCATCTCGTTTGAGTAGCAGTGGGAGGTACTGGTGGTGCATGTGGAGGATCCACATCTATATCAGATTCTACTTCAGATGTACCTGCAGCACCTGGTTGCACTGGTAGTTGTGAAACAGGACGAGTTTCACTACCATTGACCACATTCCAAAGGCCTTTAGAGCAACCAGTACACGCATCATTATATAGAAGCACAATGGGTAGTTAATCCCACCAAGTGTGTTCTCAACAGCAGACAACATGTTGAATACATCACCACTGCTAGCCATGACCTTCTACCAAATGCAAAGTCTTTCAACACACTGCAAGTACTCAGTATTCACTGAATGCAACCTTGGATGGGTGCCAACTGACTGAATCACTGCAAAGTGTATGAAAAATAACACAGAGTAGAGAATAGAGTGTTATTTGCGAAAGTATGATGGTCCATGTTGTTGAAGACATTGTAGATGCTGCTGCACACCAAATCTTTGCCGCTACTACACAGTCCAAACACCAAAAATCAAGTAGAACCAATCCGAAATGACGCCTCTCCAAAATGTCTGCAGAAACCTCTCGGTGGTGTACATACATACGGGGGACAAAACCTCCTAGTGAGAGAAAAAGTGGCCCAGTGGTCCTAAGTGTGTTCACACACATCACTACCATATAATGCTACAAATATGATACTTAGCTAGGGTTCTTGGATTGATAAAACAAGCTTAATAGCCTTTTATAGTAGCAAGTTAACGATTTATGGTGTAGTTATCACTATATAGTGAGACTCAAGAGCTTGGGTTATTGCATAGTTGTACGGATGTACTATTAAAGGTCTAGCTTGGACTAGGAAAGTAGATATGCTCCTGCCATGCACATGGTAAGTATGTAAGTTGGCATGTCGAAGGCCTATGGCTAGGCTTCGGTGGTATGGGACGCCAGAGAGACACAAGCCTATGGGATTCTGATTGATGCCTTAGCGGGGGAGATCGGTGGATGTTGATCATGGTTGGGGGATGAGCTAACCTACTACCTCGTGATTTGGTTAAGGAATAATCTTGGTTTTCAACTATGTTTAGGGTAGATTTAGGGAAGGTGTAGTCTTTACTGGAGCATGATGTGTCCCACATTCTTCATATTCTCATGTACTCCATGATGAGATTCTCTTGTACTATTTCTTATACCCCATGTACGTCCCCATGATGATCATTGTATCAGCCTCTACTTTTAGAGAGCTATATTGTTTTGTTTTTCTTTTCCATGATGAGACATACTATGCATGGTATTGTATCATATTGGTCTCATAGGCCCATCGGTCCTGTAGGACACGTTTTGTTGGATATCAATGCTCCACCCTCATATTGTATTATCTAAGTACCTGCTAGCTCATGTTTGTATGGTCCCCATTATGAGGAATAACCATGGTTGAGCAACCTAGGTGCCTAGCATCCTCATATTCATCACACGGGAAGGTGGCCTATATGAGGCCAGATTGTTTGAAGATGGCTTGGATCAGATTTGACACACTGCCAAATAAGTTACATGTTACACTTAACCATTATCTCATAACGGTCCACACATGGAATAGCTAGAATTTACTTTTGGACACCTTATCTTGACATTGCGGGGCTTGAAGATGAGCCTGGATGGCCGTGGGAGGTGGGCAATCTACTACATAGTACATCTTCACGGGTCGAGTCTACACTACATCGAATATGACCTCTTGAACCTACGCGGTTATAGTCGATCATATGATACGTGGACGGGTGGTCATGTTGGTGACTGCCTGCTCGTTTGTACATGCTTATATAAATACACGCCTAGCCTCTTCTTCACACAGGTTATTAATCATCATTGTGAGTTTACTCCTTAGCTTCTACTAGCATACATCCTCCATCTTAGTAGTTCCAGATCAACCATCAAAGCTCCCTTCACAGGACATGGGTGTGGGGATTTTCTATCTATTATATCACCTCAGTAATACATTATTCTTCTCTATCTTTATATTTGTGCAATTTGAGTTTTTTAAATTTTGTGCTATGAAAATTTCTATTTCTTGTGAGTGTTCTCTTTGCAATAATTACAATTGTTTAGTGGACCTAGAGAGTCCTCTACCAAAGGATCTAGTGTTAGCAAGTAGGTTGAGGATAGATGCAAGGAATGTTGATGCATCATCGTAGGTGTTGGTAGATCAACCTTTTATGCATGATCGATCAACAGGTCACTCTTATATGGATGGTGACTCTAGTGTCTTTGAGTAGGGCCTTAATGAGGAGGAGCTTAGTATTTTGTCAGTGGTTACTCTTGGTGCATAGAGAACTAGGGTTGTTTTTAGAGGACACCCAATAGTGATCTAGGTGTACATAGGTATACTCAGGTTAGATATCGTGTTGAGGTTGAGATATGGATATACAACCCATCATTATGCTTACATATGAGAAATAATCGAAAGAGATAGAGTCCATTTATTTTGAGTATAGGCACTTGGAAATGAGAAATAAAAGATGCCGTCATTAGATATAAATGTGACATAAGAATTAGTACCTTTTCTTCTAAGGATAAGAAGACATGTGCATGTATGTGGGTGTATGAGGTCAAGCATAACTTTGATAGATATGTGAATAGGCATAATTGCACACTAGTTACCAAGGTCATCATTAGATATACATGTGATATGAGAATTAGTACCTTTTCTTTTAAAAGGATATAAGAAGACAACTGGATGTATGTGGGTGTATGAGGTCAAGCATAACTTTGATGGATTTGTAAATAGGCATAAGGCCACACTAGTTACCAAGGGTTATATGTAGACACATGGCATTGACACCAATGAGAAGACATTCAACTCGATACGAGAATGGTTAACTGTGAGAGCTATCATTATTATGGCTCCAACAAAGGGTTAGTCTTTACATTAGATGGATGCAAAGAATGTGTTCTTGTGCATGGTGATATTTTAAGAAGAAATTAACATGACGTAGCCACCAAGTTATAAGAGTCATGCATATTGAGATTTTGTATGAAGGTTACAACAAAGACTTATATGGCTTGTAACATGTATCTAGAGCATGGTCAAAAAAGTTGAGGAGTATCTTCTTACCATTGGATTTCAGATATCCAATGTAAATTTTTCACTTTATGTGAAAAAGACAGATAGAGAGATCACGCTATTAGTCATTTATGTGGATGAATTGATTATCATTGGTGACAATGATGCTAACATACATGATGAATTGATTATCCTTGGTGATAATGATGCTGAGATACATGATGTCTGGATGCTTTAGAAGCAGAAGTTTGAGATGAAATATTTGGATGAGATGTGGTTTTTCCTTAGTATAGAAGTGGTGAGATCACTTGATGGCATTTTTGCTTGGTATAGAGATGGTGAGATCACCTGATGGCATATTGTTATTATAGAGGTAGTATGGTATGACACGCTGTGTAAGCCTATTTCAATGCCATTGGAGAAAAACACTAAGCTTATGATTGGAGCTCATCGACCATTACACTGACATAAATCCATGCTATTACAGCTAGCTGGTAACCTAATCAGCAGCAGAACAAAGCACATTAAGGTGCATTATAATTTTATGAGGGAGAAGTTTCTAGCAGATGATGTGAATTTGGTATATGTCATTAGAGGATCAAGTGGTTGAGATATTCATGAAGGCATTAGGTATAGAGAAGCTCCACAAGTTTAGGAGATTTTACTTAGAGTAGAGTTTGTGGAGTTGAGCTCAAGAAGGAGTGTTAACCTATCAAGCTCAACTAGTGCTTTGGACATTGATGACATGCTTTAGAAGTACAACATGTGGAGTTGAGAGCTCAAGAAGGAGTGTTGAGATATCAAGCTTAACTAGTGCTTTGGACATTGATGGCATGCCTAGGAGTACAGCATGTGGAGTTGAGCTCAAGAAGGAGTGTTGAGCTATCAAGCTCAACTAGTGCTTCAAACAATGATGACATGCCTAGGTGATGACTTTAACAATTATGCCACTGGATTGATTGGTGATGTTATGGTCAATATGCTCCAATGTTTTACATGCTATGTGATAGAGCCACTTTGGTGTACTAGAGTTATGGCATAGTTATAGTGCCAACTCATATAGTTGGGCTCACACTATCGACTTATAGAATAATTTTCCTTACAATATGTACTTTTATCTCTTTATGTTATGGTTGTAGAGAAGAGAAGAGAATAGAAGAAAATTTAGCTATTCATCTCTCTTGTATACTTTTCTACTCTTGTGTATGCATATTTACTTTGCAAGGAGCTCAACCTTATCCTCTTCCCCATATTCTTCTCACTTACCTAGTATCCAGAGGTATACTTGGAGGTTTGATGTTGACGAAGTGTGTTTGTTTATGCCAAGAGATGTGAGAAGTGGAAGAAAATTGTGATGCTCGTTAGTGAAATATGCAAGTGATGTGGCAATGGGTGAAAGGTATGCCAAGGTGTGTGCACTTTTCCAATATGAAGACTTCTCTAACTCAATTACTTTCTTCAACTCTCTTTGTTTCTGATTTCTTCAACATTTATTGGATATCCCTTTTCCTACGGATTTAAGTTTACATTGTGTGAAGCATGGCAGTGGACTCGCGCATGGCTATAATGTAATGCTCTGTGGCTTGAGGGATTTGGCATTATAAAACACTTAGGATAGAGATGGTGTGGATCACTAGGTGGTGTGGTCCAAGATAAGCCCACGTGAAGGTTATTATTGATTTGACGAAGGTCTAGATGATGGGTCCTATCATGGGCCAGGCTGCCATGGTTTCCCCATTCAAAAATGTACGTGGATGATTCTTGTCAATGATGAGGTTCAATGCAAGTTCATGAAAGAATGGTGCCTATGTGTCTAATACATGTAGAGCCCATATGTATATTTATAAGTGATGTACATGGGCATTGGGAAAAAGGTGGGCCCATGTAGAAGCTTCTTTTGGTGGAAACTCCAACACACTACTTTCATTTGAAACTTTTCATTTTGCTTTCTTTTGACACTTTTCATTCTGATTTCTTCAACTCTTTTTTTAGAGACAACTTGTGTGCGGTATCTTAGGACAACGGTTGTGGATGAGACCATAAAGAATGTTGAATGTAGTAGATAGGGTGGAACATGGGGTGAGACTTACCAACTTGCATTGGTATATGATGTCAGTCTCATAGAAAGACGTCATGAATGGCTTGTATGTGGAGATGCCATCAATTGGATCAGCACATGATGATCTCAAAGGGCTTCCAAAACCCGATATCTAGCATTATATCTTCAAAAGTAACCACTCTATGGTCATGGAAATATTTGACCATAAAGGTCTATCTGCTATCAGAAGTTGGGATCTTCATTGACATCAAAGATTAGTGGTCTTTTCTTATCCATTGGGGTTATTACGCACCTCCTCTTAAGGATGAGGAAAATGAGCTAGAAGAATCAACATGGTGGTGGCAATGATAGCATGATCAAGTATGTTAGCATAGGAGAGGTCATTTAAGTTATTTATTCAAAGACATATCCACACGGTGGTGAGGGCCATTAATATAGAAAAAGTGGCCCTTTTTCTTCCATGTGCATGAACTTGCACCAAGACCACCTTTTGATTAGCATGAACTTGGGGCCAATGTAGGTTTCTCTCGGTGCAGCTATGTATTCCTACCACATTTGGTGATCACCAAGGAGATAGTGCATGCACCGCTCAAGTTGGACTCTTATGTGACCTATGAGTAAGTAGTCCTTGGGATCAACAAAGTGCCAGCCTCCTCTCGTGTGCTGCAAGCGGTTGATCTTCCACTTGGGAAATAGGTGATCTATGTGTTGGTTCATTAGATTGATTAGGACCATGTTAAAGGGTGTATCTGGGTGGCTATGGAGTTGCCTTAGAATGTGACATCCTAGTTTTAGTGGGTATGTGAGCTACAATTCATGCATAGGAAAGGACACTCAAGGGTCCTTTCAATTTTCTTCACTGGGGCTTCTTCTTGAGTAGTTTTGGTGGTGGCTACTCATTGGCAATTTGGCCCCTCATGGAATGATTCAAGGATGAGGAGCTTGTGGATGCAGTTAATGAGGAGGTTTAGTTGATTGAGAAGGTCGAGGCTTTGGGATTGAGCGGTGGGGATGAGGTCGGTGTTGCAGATAGCTTTATTGGATGGGAGGGTTATATGTGGGGGTTAGAGTTGGTTTGGATGGAGAGGTGGGTGGGTTTGGCTCTAGTGGGCTTTCTTTATTACCCAAACAAACAACGGGGCTTGATTGGCTTGTGGGGATTCTTCTCAAGAAGATTGGTGTTGGCCCTAAGTTCCTTCTAAGAACTTGTTGAGGTCATCCTCCTCATCTTTTGGCTTATGGCTTTGGAAAAAGGTAAAGGCAGCATGTGCCTCGTCCACATAGATGTCTTATGGGTAAGCCACACGGATGGTTTGAATGGTGGCTCTGTCGACAAATGACAAGGGCTTATTTAAGGTAAGAGTAGACTATATAATATAGTCAGAGGATGCCCAATGGGTTGTACTGATTATTGGGAATGTTACAAAGGTGGCAAAAAGTAGACCAAGTAAAGTGACTCTACATGGCTCTGCTAGGGAAGTTGAGGCCAGGTGGTGCTGTAGAATTCACAAACAGGTGACACCAAGTGGCTAGGTTAAACCCAAGTGAATGGGATTGAATGGAGTATAAGAGATGAGATGGCGTGGTTGAAGAAGTGGCAAGGGTTTGGGTTAAGATAGTATGGAAGGTGGGGGGTTAAAATGGGGTCCTATAAAAACATATTAAATTAAAGAAAATAATGGGGCAGGGTCTGGTTGATGAGGGTAAGGGTATCCACACCTACGAGGTCTCCTTGGGCTTCATGTGCCTAAGTTGCCACAACCTTGTCAGTCTTGTTTGGGCCTCCTTGTATTTATCTTTCTTAAGCTCATCTGTAGGAGTTAGTCTCATTGGGCTTCATGTGCCTGGGATTAATTTAGTATATTGAAGGTGGAGGGCATTCATGTCCTTCTTATGAGTGTGGGCTACCTCCACTTGAATGGCTTCAACTTCCATAAGATAATTTTGAAGGTGATGGATTTAACATTCGGCTTCCTTGAGTGTGGGCCACCTCCACTTGAATGGCTTCAACTTCCATAAGATAATTTTAAAGGTGATGGATTTAACATTCGGCTTCCTTGAGCCCAGTTTCAAGCCTGACACCCCTCTCATGGTGGGTGGCCTAAAGTAGGAGTTCTCGGGAATGGCTAAGGTTTTGATCATCTTCTCGAATGTATACATGCCGACACTTGAGATCTTGTTGTTGCCACAGAGGATGTGATGCTTGGAGGTTTCGGTGACATGGCCAATAAGCTCAACCCACCAGTGTCGGTGACTTAAGTGCTAAGGGGACCTGCAAAAACATGGTTTTCGTGGAAAGAGATGGTGCATGAGAGGCCAATCTATAACAACCTTTAGGGTGTCACGGAGGTGGGTATGGGATGCTTCCAAGGGAGAAAGGCCAAACAAAGCATATGTGGTGGAGGTTGAAACAAAGTAGGAGTTGGTTATAGATTTGGGGAGGGTAGTGAGAGCTATCTCATGGGTTGTTTGGTGACTCTCTTGATGCTTAGGTTCCACATGCCTCTCCTAGATGTGGTTCAGGTGCAAAGAAACTACGAGGCTCAAACATATCCCTGTAGAGCCAAGAGGAGCTTCTCCTTGAGTGGTGGTGAAATGGGGAATTTGGATGGTGGTGGCACGAGGTTGAGGTCAAACGATAGGCCTTGGGAAAGAAATAGAAGGATCATGGGATGTGATACCATAAGATGTAAACGGGCTAGGGACGAGGCATAGGTGGTGGAAGCTTTTTGTCAATGGCATGACAAAGAATCTTTATGAGCATATGTATACAATGTACCTTGCTTCTATCAGGTTATTTTGTAAGAGCTTTAGAGCTTAGTGAGATGATGAAGGCTTTGACCCATTTTGTCAGTTGTTGCCAGGAAGCAGGTTGGCTATAATGGTGAGGGACACCCTCCTATTCTAGTGGTCCTAAGCATTTTGGTGAGTTAGGAAGGTGAGAACACGGGCCGATGACACCCATTTCAAGCTGACTATGTGGTCAAGTTTAGACACATTGGAATTGAGGTCGTTTAGCAATCAGGTGGTGAGCCTCATCCATGTCTCCCTTCCCACTTATGAATTCAAATACATGGGCTGGTAGATGTAGGGCTCTTTGCATAAGATCCTTGGTGAGTAAGATCTAACAAAGTGACCCATCTGGCATGACATTTTGTCAATGGTGGGTAGGCGACTCTAAAGAGATTATTGAGGGGTTTTTAATTTTGCATGAAGTAGGTATCCTTAGATGGTGTAGAGCATTTCAAGTTTGAGGGAGTAGGAATCATCTCAAACGGTAAGGTGATTATTACCTAGTGTCACAACAAGAAATAAAAATAAGGTAAGTTGCATGTCATAGGTCCAGAGACAATAAAAACAAAGGAACATCGCCAATGTTGTAGGAAATCTCTCTCTCCATGTGCTTTCCCTTACTCTCGACACCAAAACATCATGATTAGCTCTACTAGGACCAAGCTCTTAAAGATAGACATCGACAAGAAATGCATCTCATCTCTTGAATAAATAGATTGCGACAGGGAGAGGGGGAGCTTGAGTTCCTTACAAGCAAACACACACACAAGAGAGACCAAGACACAAGAGAATGATGAATGGCTGAATTTTCTTGTATCTTCTTCTCTTCTCTATAACCATATAACTAAAAAGATAAGAGTACATACTACAAGGGAAAGTACTCTCCTATGATAACATACAATGGTCAGTCCATGGTGTGAACGCAACTATATGAGCTGCTATAACTATGTCATAACTCTAGTACGCCAAAGTGGATGTCACATAGTCTATCATCCACCACTGGTAGCATATCAACCATAATCTCACCAACCATGCTAGTGGCATAAGTGCGGAAGCTATCACCTAGGCAGGTCATGAATGTCCGCATCACTAGTTGAGCTCAATATCTCAACATTGCCCCTCGAGCTCAATTCCACACACTGCACTCCAAGTAAGCTCCTAATACTTCTTTGTGTCCAATGCCTCCGTGTGAAGATGTCACAGTCACTTGATCCTGTGTGCTGACATATGCCAGATCTACATCACTTGCTAGAACCTTCTCTCTCACAAAGTGATAATGCACCTCAATGTGCTTTAGGTGATCTCACCATCTCTATGCCCAAGCAATACCGTGGCTCACCTAGATCCTTTATCTCAAATTTTTGGTTCAAAAGCCTCCTCACATCATGTATGTCAGCATCACTATCACCACCAGTGATAATCAAGTCATCCACATAAATGATTAATAGCATAATCCTTCTGTCTTTTTCACATAAAGTGAAAAATCTACATTGGATATCTGAAATCCAATGGTAACAAGATCTCCCCAATCTTGTTTGACCGTGCTCTACGTGCTCTTGCCTCAAAAGCCATACAGGGCTTTGGGTACATGTACACAAAATCTTAGTGTACATCACTCTCTTAACTTGGTGGCAACATCATGTATACTTCTTCTTACAAATCATCATACAAGAAGGCATTGTTTACATCCATCTAATGTAAAGACCAATTCTTTTCTGCATCCATAGCAATGATAGCTGTCACGGTTGCCATTCTCGCAACCGGGCTGAATGTCTTCTTATAGTCAATGCCATAAGTTTGTGCATAGTGCCTAGCAATCAATCTCGCCTTATATCTGCTCACTAAACCATCTGCATTGTGCTTGACCTTATACACTTACTTACATCCAATTACCTTCTTTTCCTTAGGAAAAAGTACTAACTCCCATGTTGCATTTTCATCTAATTCTACCATCTCCTCATTTATGGCATCTTTCCATTTTTTATTTCCAAGTGTGTGCTCAAAATAAATGGGCTCCAACTCTTGTATTTTTTTAGCCATGTAAGCATAACGATGGGCTGTATATCCATCATATCTCAATCTTTCAACAGAGTACCTAACCCTTCTAGACCTGTATACACCTGGATCACTACCATGTGTCCTCAGAACAACGAGAAAACAACTCTAGTTCTCCTTTCACCAGGAGTAACCATAGATGGAATGCTAAACTTCTCATCAAGGCTTTTCTTAGAGTCACTAGAGTCACCATTCACATATAAGTGACCTACTGATAAATCAGGCATAAAAGGTTGATCTACCTTTTCCTTCCCTTTGAATCAGACATGTGTGCTTACATGTATTCTCAATTTGCCTAACCATAGACTAACACTGGTGGATCCACTACTAGAGGACTCTCTAAGTCTACTAAGTACTTGTGATTACTGCTCTACATGTGGTGCAACATCAGTACTTCTTAAATCTACATCTTCTATTGCCTTCAGTGTTGTTAGTGCATATCAGCTATTTATCTCATCAAAGATAACATCTCTGCTTACTCGCATCTCACGACGAGTGGTCAGGTTATAACATCTATAACCTTTCTTCTTTAAAGCATCACTAATGAAGATACATTTCTCTACCTTTACTTTGTTCTCACTTCGTTGGGAGAATATGCATATATGCAATACAACCAAACACTTTCAAGTGAAACACATCCTGTTTAAGGTCTCTAAACTTTTGTTCAGGCATCATACCATGAATATATGTAGTGGGGATTTTGTTCATACACAAGAGTTGTTATTGCTTCTTCTAAAAAAATAATGTGGCATATTCTTTTCACACATCAAGGCATGTGCCACTTCTATAATGTGCTGATTTTTTCTTTCTGCAATACCATTCTTACAGAGTGTACTTGCAAGTAAATTGTATGTTAATTCCCTACTTTCTTAAGAAATCAGTGAACTTATTAAAGAAATACTCTCCCCTACCATTTGATCTCATGAATTTTATTTGTATGCCGTTTTCCTTCTCGACCAAGACTTTAAATCTTTGAAAGTGAGCAAACACCTCACTTTTGTCCTTCATGAAATAAACCCACACTTTCCTAGTGTGATCATAAATGTATGTAATATAATACTTGCAACTTGTAATTGTTGTAGTCTTGGTTGGTCCCCATACATCTGAATGTTTAACATCTAATGGCCTTGCATTGACATTATTTCATGTAGGAAATCATGTTTGGTTTTTGCTTACCACAAGCTGTCATGCTTCGAATACTTTATGCATACTATCAACCTTAAAACTTTGGCAAACTTACAATAATATTTTGGGCCTCCATAGACTTAAGTCTTATTGTATATTCACATAACCAATGCGCTTGTGCCACAATGACATCTGTTCCATGTGTAAACATGGCTACCTTTACCTCAGGCATATTTACATCTAAAGTAAAATTCTTGCTATTTCTATTACCCTTTGCAACCAAGCGACACTAATTTTTAAAGTATTCCACAAAACATCCTTGACGCTTAAACCTCACTTATAGACCCTAATCAACCATCTATCTAACATACATCGATAATGACACTTTACCCCAACATGCGTGATGGGATGCATAATATCATCACCTGTTTCTACATAACTTGGTTTTTTCTTTTTTTGCATGTCTCCAAACCATTCACCCATGACTGGTCATGTGGTTAGAGGCACCAAAATCCACATACTATATATCTTTAGATCTTGACACATCTCTTACTATGGAATTGAGCATGTGCCGCATCACAAATAGCTACACACTTCTGTCATTACCACCATGTTTACTAGTCGATGATACATAGTTGCCTTGTTGCAACTTTATACTTTTAATGTTATTCTATTTTTTAAATCAGTCCTTTGCCATGTGCCATGCTTTGCCATAATAATAGCACTCTATGCTATTTGCACTCCGATTTCTTTGCCAACCACCTCGGCTCCTATGGCTTTCCCTACCTCTAGACTGTACTAGCATGGAAATACTCTAAGATGAAAATACAAAAGAATAGGGCTCTATTTATAGGTGAGGGAGGCCACCAACCAAGCCCAACTGGGATCTAGAAGCTTCCAGCCTCAGTTTGATCCAATTTGGATAAATTTTGGACTAGTTATGCCCACTTTTTGATCTAGTTTGAAAGAGGAGAGATGAGAGATAAAATATCTAGCCACTCCACTTTTGGCATAAAATTTATTATGCATAAATTCATTCTCTAATGATATAAATAACTTCCCCACATTTACTCAAAATTTCACTTGATATAAAAGTTATTGATTCATAAATTCCATTTTCTAATGATAAAGATTTTAGCATAACTTTCCCATATTTTCTATGAAATGAGAATACTTAAAATTTTGCTTTTAGTATAAAAATTAATTATGCATAAAATTTAATTTTTTAATAATAAAAATTTTGCGGCCCAAAGGTGGCTGGGACTGGGCAATGCAGTTGATTGTAAAGCACGAGAGGAAGAAGGAAGCAGCCAACAGTAGGTGGTTGCTTAGATGCCCAACCAGCTCTCCATCCGAGACTAGCATCTATAGAAATAGGTGGTGCAGCCAGAAAACAGCGGGCAGCAAGCAGTGAACAACATCAACAAGCTAAGCTTGTTTGAAGTAGAGAACCAGCTATGGTACTTGCAATGGCAAGAGCTAGTAGGCTAGCCATGGCAAACATAGAGCTACTAGAGAGAAGCTCAAGGAAAAGCAAAGCAAGACGAGCGGGTGCCGATGGTGAGCACGAAGGTGGCCTAGAAGGCCGTAAAGAAAGCCTGAATTGGCAAGCATATCAATAGAGAGAGGCGGCAATTGCCAACAGCATCAACGTCGCCTAGAGAAGAGTCTGCTGCAACACCTGGTAGAGAGAGAAAGCACGAGGAAGCACAACGATCACCAAAGCATGAGGAAGCGAGTGAGAGCTACTGTAAAACTCACCTAAGAGGGAGGCGACAACAGCATGCAGTCGCACAGACGGGGTCACCCAGCACCAGATGATCCACAGAGAGAGAGAGAGAGAGAGAGAGAGAGAGAGCGCAACCTCAATGTAGTAATGAACAACGAATTCGCTAGAATGCTTGCCAATGCAGCGTTGTCTCCATATGATGTGCGAGAAGATATGATAATGCTATTTTCTGTGGTGTAAAAATGCCTCAATAAGAGGTAGTGCACATGCTTTTGATGAAAATGCTTGGTCGTGTGACCAAGTTCAGTCACATACAATGTAATGTTGAACCACATTCAAAATCTCTTCCTCTACGTACTGTTTACATGGGCTCATATTTTTTTATGAAGGCATACGTGTTTATATTCATATAATATTCTCATACGTACCGTTTACATGGCGCTCATATTTTTGATGAAGGCATACGTGTTTTTATGCATATAATTTTTTTATTCTCTCCATTGTCTTGAAATTACGGGTAAGTATCGGCTTTTACAAAAGCTGTGGTGCTTTGGACTATATCAGATGGATGCCTTGCCCTTGCATTATGTATAAAAAGGATTATATTTTCTCACCCATATTATGAGGGTCCCCTACACGAGCCTGCGGGTGCTCAAAATGGTTTGAATTCTGGTGTGTGTTGAGTTGTGCATACATGGGCAATGAACTTTGTGGGTTGGTTCCTTCTTTTGGACACATGGGTGTCCAAAAAGCACTTGGGTGGCTCCGCTCGAGCAAAATGGTACTCATAACGGACTTAGGTGTCTAGGTTGGCAAGACACATGTACACACACCTGTTAGACACTCCAAAATTGCATTGAGGGGAGTGTTGACATTGACAATGCTAAGTTGTTGAGGGTTGAGAGGTGAGTTGGTCAAATTAGTTGGAGAGATGGCTAGTTCACACATTTAATTTTACATTAAGAAGGGGTGTTGAAATGTGCAATGCAAAATAAATCTTGGGTTATTTGGTTGAGTGTGTAAATGCACCTTAGAGGTGCAAGATATTATCTTATTGTAGAAAGATAAGAATGTCACATGAGATATTGTGTGAATAGTGAGAGCCACATAAAAGAATTTGGAAAAAGGATTGCCACATGGCATGATGATGTGTAAAGGAGATTGGGCTAGAGGCTCTCTATATTAGAAGCCTTTTATTGTATGGTATATAATATATTGCAAATACAAGGTGTTGAGTGTGCCTATCTTGTCCACCTCTCATTAGTGTGCAAATTAGCATCACGAAGTTTCTTGATTACTTCTTGCACCTCTAAGGTATGTTCATACAATTAACTAAATAGCCCAAGATTTATTTTACATTGCACATTTTAGTACCCCTCCTCAATGTAAAATTAGATGTGTGAACTAACCATCTCTCTAGCTAATTTGACCAAATCACCTCTTAACCTTAATAATTTAGCATTGCCAATCTCAACAGACTGTATCCAAGAAAGAAAAACTTCTTACTTTTGGCATCAAGACTCTTCCTAGATGCATTTGGTATATGCATATAACATTCACGACCAAATGTTCTAAAATGAGATACTGAAGGTTTCTTACTAGAGTAGGCCTCTTACGATGTGATACCTTTGATTCCCCTTTGTGTAGCTCTGATTGAGGATGTAAACTGCTCATTGCTTTAGACCATAAAGTGTTGGTAACCCTCTCTCTTTTAGCATGCATTGAGCTATCTCCCTCTCCCTTTTAGCATGCATATTGAGATATCTCTACAATGGTCCAATTACGATGTTCTATAACACTATTTTGTTGAGATGTGTGAGAAGTGGTGAGTTGGTTGCTTGATGCCATTCTCCTTGCAATGGTTATCAAATTTTGTAAAAAGAAATCCTTCTCCTTGATATGTACAAAACTTTTTTACCTTCTTTATTACCTCATAAGCTTATGCCACCGTTTATACTTGCCAAAAGTTTCAGCCTTATCTCGAAGGAAATAAATCCACATCTTTTTACTGTAATCATCGACTAATATTATAAATTAATAAGATCTCCCCAATATAGTAGTAGATATCTTACCATAGAGATTAGCATGTACCAGCTCTAGAGGATCCTTTTCCCTATTGCCACTCTCTTGTGGAAATGCCTTATGCTGTAACTTACCCATCATGCAAGCCTTATATGGTTCTTACAATTCTGAAAATGTAAGGAAATTAGCTCTACCATTTTCTTTTTCTACATCTCCTTTAGCTATGTAAATCTGATTTAACCAAATAGTATGCGTGTCAAAGCTTGCTCGTGCTCTTACCTACAATCGCATGTAAGGGCACTCAACTCGTATAGATTGTTGTGCATTACTCCTTTGCAGCAGCTGACTAACATAGAATCTAGATTTTTTGATTCAATTTTCTTGAAGCGTACTTCAGGCCCACGATCTATCATTGCAGCAGGTGGTACATAGAGCACATTGCTGATAGCTTTTTCTCTTCACATATAGCTACCATAAAAGAGATGGTTATGGACCTTTCGGCTAGACATTTAACATTATTCCCAATAACAACGCGCAGATGGGTTCTTATAGAGGCTTCTAGGAACTATACCAACACTTTTCACTAGTCATGTGATGGGATGCTCCACTATTCAAAATCTAATTGGAGTCTAAGCAGATGAGCATACCTCTTCAATGGTTACCCAAAGTTTAAGCTCAGTCTCGACATTGTTAACTGACTCCTTTCTCTTTCATGATGAAGACTTCAGGGTGTCGTTCTTCTTGTTAACTTGCTTCTTTCTATAGTCTTTGATAGTGTGACCCACACTTGTCATAGTAATAGCAACTCCCTTGAAACTTCTTCTTCTTATAATAAAAAAAGATGCCTTGTCTTTGTCTTCAGAATTGGCCAAAGTGCAACATCACCGCCATTGTGCGGGTCTTCAGCTACATCTTCTTCTCAAGCAACATGGTACTAAATTCTTTAAATGATAGAGGTGGTACTCTAATCAAGTGTTTAGTGTCACAACCAAGAATTCAAATGCACCTGGGTGGTTGCAAGATGAGGTTATCTAGTTTCATGTAGTAGGTGCCCTTGGCTTTAGCCTAAAAACATGCATTTTTTCAAGAAGAATAGCCAATCTCTCCTAGTAAATCCCCTTTTCTTTGGGAACCAAAATTGTATACAGGCCCCGTCGAAGGTTTACAGTGAATGTGAGTAAATTACCTATAACTTTTACATTATTACTCATATGATGTTCCCACTTTGCATATCACAAATACAAATAACATAGAGCTTAACTTGATTTATCGAGTAATTTTTGATGTGTTCTACTATTTTCTATATTATTTAAAAGGTATTAAAATTATTAAAAAATATACTATTTTATCCTCCCACCACATCTACCATTTAAAATGCTCAAATTGTATGGATCTAGTGATGATTAGATTGGGAAAGATTAGTATAATGTGGGTATAAGGTAAAATTATAAATCTAACGGTTGGATTTTTGTAGATTTACTTTGGAAAATTTGTTATGACTGTTAGAGGCCCATTAAATCAATTGTAATTTAATTCTAGAAAATTAAATATTGAATTTTTCAATCTAAAAACTCTAGGGATCAATACGCTTATTGCCATGAATTTATTAAAAAAAATTAGCTTAATTTGAGTATGGGAAGGTCCATTTTCAATCCTCCCAAGTGAAAATTCCCATATTGTGTCCACTCTCTCCTTTTCAAGTCTAAAACCAATCCTAGTTAGGTTTGGAAATCTAGGCTTGGTAAACTTCAAAGCTTAGATATCATTCCATGTGTGAGGCTTGGGTAGGCACAAATCTTATATATGCATGCCACTTAATGTCCACATGAAACTGGGCGCTAATTACCAATCCAAACACGCTCTGATTGTGAGGGGTGGGTCTCCCCCACATGCTTGCAAAGTTTGGTCCCCATCAGAGCATGTTTGGAGCACCAAGAGACTTGAAAACTCCACACTTGCTGTTAATTACCAATCCTAACATGCTCGGACTGTGACCAAACTTTGCAAGCATGCGGGGGTAGGCCCTTCCCACATGCTTGCAAAGTTGGGTCCCCATCGGAGCATGTTTGGGTACGATGGTATGGGGAAGGCCCGGATTTTCCATGGCCTCTTAAGCACCAAAAAACTTGAAAAATCCACATAGGGTGCTAATTACCAATCCAAACATGCTCCAATTGTGACCAAACTTTGCAAATATGTGGGGGTGGGCCCCTCCCACATGCTTGCAAAGTTTGGTCCCCATCGGAGCATGTTTGGGTACGATGGTATGGGGAAGGCCTGGATTTTCCATGGCCTCAAGCACCAAGAGACTTGAAAAATCCACACTGGGCGCTAATTACCAATTCAAACATGCTCCGATTGAGACCAAACTTTGCAAACATGTGGGGGTGGGCCCCTCCCACATGCTTGTTAAGTTCAGTTCCCATCGGCGGAGCATGTTTGGGTACGATAGTACGGGGAAGGCCTGGATTTTCCATGGCCTCTTAAGCACCAAGAGACTTGAAAAATCCGCACTGGTGGGTGCTAATTACCAATCCAAACATACTCCGATTGTGACTAAACTTTACAAGCATGTGAGGGTGGGTCCCCGCCACATGCTTGCAAAGTTTGGTCCCCGCCACATGCTTGCAAAGTTGGGTCCCCGCCACATGCTTGCAAAGTTTGGTCCCCATCGGAGCATGTTTGGGTACGATGGTATGGGAAGGCCCGGATTTTCCATGGCCTCTTAAGCACCAAGAGACTTGAAAAATCCGCACTGGGCGCTAATTACCAATCCAAACATGCTCCGATTGTGACCAAACTTTGCAAGCATGTGGGGGTGCAAAGTTGGTCCCCATCGGAGCATGTTTGGGTACGGTGGTATGGGGAAGGCCCCGATTTTCCATGGTCTCAAGCACCAAGAGACTTGAAAAATCTACATTGGACGCTAATTACCAATCCAAACATGCTCCGATTGTGACCAAACTCTGCAAATATGTGGGGGTGGGCCCCTCCCACATGCTTGCAAAGTTTGGTTCCCATCGGAGCATGTTTGGGTACGATGGTATGGGGAAGGCCCGGATTTTCCATGGCCTCTTAAGCACCAAGAGACTTGAAAAATCTGCAGTGGGCGCTAATTACCAATCCAAACATGCTCCGATGGGGACCAAACTTTGCAAGCATGTGGGGTTGGGTCTCCCCCCACATGTTTGCAAAGTTCGGTTCCCATCGGAGCATGTTTGGGTTTGATGGTATGGGGAAGGCCCGGATTTTCCATGGCCTCTTAAGCACCAAGAGACTTGAAAAATTTACGCTGGGTGCGAATTACCAATCCAAACATGCTCCGATTGTGACCAAACTTTGCAAGCATGTGGGAGTGGGTCCCCCCCACATGCTTGCAAAGTTTTGTCCCCATCGGAGCATGTTTAAGTATGATGGTTGTTGAAAATACAAGTGAATAGGGTGTGTGTGGGAACAAGCTCTTGGATAGAGGCTGTAAAAGAGGAGATGTAATTGTGAAAGAACCTGTGAAAAGGTTAGAAGAATCTACTGGGAGAGAATAATGGGTAGCATGAGGGAATTTAGGAGTGTGGAGATATTCTGGGAGATATTCAGGGAAAAGAGAAGAGGTGGAGATATTCTGGGAGTGAATCATGGAGAAATCAATGGGATTAGATGCTTGATGTAAACTCTATAAATTGAGGCATAGCCCTAATGAGAATTTGCTGGTTTTTGAGTATCCATGTCTACATTAATCTATTTACTAATTATTCACTAATTACGTCTTAATCATTTGCTAATCACTTTGTTAATGATGTTGATTCTAGTGTATGATCCACCATAGCTCATCATTATGCTCAAATTTCAACATGGTATCAGAGCCATGCCTAGAATCAATTAGGTTTATGAGCCCATTAGTTAATTAATTAAGATTAGTAGATAATTAGCAAAAAAATCAAATTTTAGTGAGTTTTCACTTCTCCCCTTCACCCCCAGCCAGTGGAGGATCTCTAGCACCTTGCACACATAGAATTAGGGCACAAGCTTCTAGCACATGGTAGCCAACTCCTTTGGCTACAAGCTCATCAAAAAAACGCTGCAAACCGCCACGAATATGCGCTGATTTTTGCTAATTACTGGGCATCATTTTTCTGAAGGAGAATTGAGATGTCTACTTGCTCAGTTCAAATGTCTTTAATTCCTCTTAGCCCAAGGGGTAATCAAGCATGCTCTACAAGTTGGTGAAGACAGAATTCAATTTCATCAAGTCTACATTGAGATCAAAGCTCTTCATCAAATCTGCAGGTGACTTTGGTAAAACAGAGATTAAGCTTTCATTATTTGGTCAAATCTTGTGTTTTTTGGCTTAATCCTCTACTAGACTCATTGCTATTGATGCCTTTGAAAGCATTTGAGCTCATTTGAAGTGGAAGGCACTAGATCTGGACTCCCCGTATAGTCTGTTTTTTGCACACAAAACAAAGCATTAATTTACTAATCAATGATTAATCAGTACTAATCACTGTACTTTGGTGCAATTGAGGGTTCAAATTAACCATTAGGTATCTGATATAGATCCCTAAAGCTTCAGATTGCAAATCGGAGTTGGTTTGATACTCCAACCATCCCGTACAAATTGGTTACCCTTAATTTAGTGTAATTTTTGGTGATTTTATGCTGATAAAATTGTTGTAATCACCTATTAAACACTAGATTGAGTTGTAAAAGGGTAGACACTACCCTTGAATCTTGAATTTGGATCAAGAGGTAAGACCCCCTTCACATCACCATGAGTTCAGCACAGGAAATAGCCAAATTTAATGGGGAACAGTTTTATACATGGTAGACAAAAACCATGTATTTGCTGATGAGGAAAAATCTATGGGGATTAGTTGAAGGGAGAGATGAATGCCCAGAGAGAGGGAAAAATTAGTGGAAGAGCAGGAATGAAAAAGCATTGGGACTTATTGCACTCAGTTTAAATGATGAAATCATTCATCACATCACAGGGATACAGTGGGCAAAAGATGCATGGGATGAACTCAATAAGTTATTTGGTACACAAGCAAAAAATTCAAAGATAAATCTGTTAATGAAATTCTACAAATTGGACATGAAGGAAAGTGAACCTTTAATCACACACTTGAACAAATATAAAAGCATTAAGCAACAGCTAGCAGCTATTGGCAAAAAGGTAGAAGATGATGAAGCATTAGCTGTACTTCTGAAGAGTGTGGACAAAGGAGATTATGAAAACATTATAGCAACACTAAAGAATGTACCTGAACTGAAGATACACGAGATAGAAGCAGCTCTACTAGAGCAAGAGAGCAGAGGCAAAGAGAAGAAAGGGCTCGACTCAACAGCAGGAGAGGAAAAAGCATTCTTCACCCGAGGAGGATTCTCTCTAGGATGAGGACGAGGAAGAGGCAGAGTAGGAGGGAGGACCTTCACTTGCCACAAATGTGGAAAGCCAGGACACATGGCGAGAGACTGCTATAGCAAACCCAGTGAAGAAGGAACGACATCGGCAAACTTCATGGAGGCTCCAAGGGAAGTGGAGTCGGATCATCTTTTCTGAGAGAGAGAGAGAGAGAGACCCCACAACCCAATGTAACCTGCCCCAATAAAGTAAAACCACCTCTGAGCCACCGATGATGTAGGCCACGTGGTAGATGTATGTGTGAGCACTTTAGTCAAGGTCGCGGGCACTTATAGTAGCCTTGGACACATTGAGAGAGAGAGTGTCAAGGACTATGGAGTTTAGGGACTTGAGGCACTGGTCGCGGGCTATGAAGTAAGAGGGAAACTTGGTATAGGGTCCAGGTGTGCTAGGATTATTCACTTGAGGGGAGGTGTGCTAGGATTATTCACTTGAGGGGAGGTGTTGAAAATACAAGTGAATAGGGTGTGTGTGGGAACAAGCTCTTGGATAGAGGCTGTAAAAGAGGAGGTGTAATTGTGAAAGAACCTGTGAAAAGGTTAGAAGAATCTACTGGGAGAGAATAATGGGTAGCATGAGGGAATTTAGGAGTGTGGAGATATTTTGGGAGATATTCAGGAAAAAGAGAAGAGGTGGAGAGAATCAGGCAAGAGGTGGAGATATTCTGGGAGTGAATCATGGAGAAATCAATGAGATTAGATGCTTGATGTAAACTCTATAAATTGAGGCATAGCCCTAATGAGAATTTGCTGGTTTTTGAGTATCCATGCCTACATTAATCTATTTGCTAATTATTCACTCATTACGTCTTAATCATTTGCTAATCACTTTGTTAATGATGTTGATTCTAGTGTATGATCTACCATAGCTCATCATTATGCTCAAATTTCAACAATGATATGGGGAAGGCCCGGATTTTCCATGGCCTCTTAAGCACCAAGAGACTTGAAAAATCCGCACTGGCCGCGCTAATTACTAATCCAAACATGCTCTGATGGGGACCAAACTTTGATGGGGACCAAACTTTGCAAGCATGTGGGGGTGGGTCCCCCCACATGCTTGCAAAGTTTGGTCCCCATCAGAACATGTTTGGGTACGATGGTATGGGGAAGGCCCGGATTTTCCATGGCCTCTTAAGCACCAAGAGACTTGAAAAATCTACACTGGGCGCTAATTACCAAGGACACGCTGCTCATGAGAAGCAGCACTGCTGCTAGCACCATCACCCGAGGTGCCACTAGGACCAGCACCACCCACATGCTCGTATGTTGTGATCTTTCTCTCGTGAAGGACTCTCTGGTATGCATCAAACTCATGTGCACTCCACTCAATCTCTGGAGGCACCTCAGGCTCCTGATCTTTGTCATCGGCAATGTCGAGTCCCAAGTCAGTAGCTGAGGTAAAATCAAGAGGCCTGCTAGTCCTAGCATCTACTCGAACGAGGCGTGGGTGAAGATCACAATGCCCAAAACTTTGTATGTCGCTAGGTTGACGCATGCACGGCAAGAGGGACATGCTGAGAAGCGTACTAGCTCCTAGTGGGTGATGCAAGACAAATGGAAAAAATGTCCACATCTCAGGGCATATCCACCAGTACTGTCAATGTCCTCAATACAGAGAGCGCAACAGGCATCACGTAGAAATGGTGGTGCATCCTGAGGGAGAGGTCGTCGAAAAACCACTGTTAACAGGTTGTGGATATAAAGGCAAGTAAAGGCACTATCACATCTGAGGATCTGCGAAACTCTCGAACATGCAGCATCAATTGCTCTGCCCTATGCTGTGCAATCCACTCCATAATCATGTGATGCTGCGTCTCAGCTCTAGAACTCTCTACCTCAGTCCAAGCCTATGCAAAAAAGTAAAGCATAAAAATAATTAATTAGTCTCTCTCATTAGGTATTACTTAAAGAAATTTATAACTTAGGACCTTAATTACAACTCTTTTTACGTGCAAGAGAAACCTACTTGCTGGATGTCAGACTCTTTCACATGCCGTTCCTCTGCAGTAGCTGCCTCTGCCATCTGTAATGCAACTCTAAGGCGGTCAATCTCCGCTCTCGCCTCTACCAACTCCTCAGTGAGTCTCTCAGTGGTAGGTGTGGGACCCTACATGACACAATCAACCATGCCGCTCATGTAAAAATATAGAAAAGTACATATAAACATGTAAATAAATGATTAAAAAAACTTAAGAAGTAATAAATATGTAAATACCTCGACATCTGTCATCGGTATTGATCGTGAGAACAAGCGCACCACGTGCTGGATGCTCTCCGTGGTATTTCGTACGTCGATGCCAACCTGGGTGCCAAGAGCCTCGACTGTCGACATAGGCACAAATGAAGGATCTGTAGGAGCTACACGAAGGGCTGGTGGAGGCCGCCTACCCTGGTCCTGGAGACGGCCTCCGCCAGCACCACCACCTGGCCAATGGCTAGTGTAATCCACCTCCTCCCCTAAGACAAACTCCGCATATAATTGCCTTGCGAAGTATATGGGAATCTGGCGGTTGTTCAGCATCCTCCCATATGCGGCAACATATCGACTATAGATATGTGCCGCCATACGAGGATGCGAACACCGTGAAATAGTAAGGGGCTTGCCCGCCATACGAGGATGCGAACACCGTGAAATAGTAAGGGGCTTGCCCGCCCCACACCTCATCCCATGACTATCGAGGAAAAGATCTAAGTAGGCTCCATCCCTAATCGGACCAAGATCACAGACCTGACGATATGTCAGGCCATGTGACACAGGAGCAGTGTGATGGTGGGCTATCCACTCATCTACATAAATAATATCGTGAAGGCTACGAAGGGACGAAAGCATCGCCTCCAAGTCTGCCAAGATATGTAATGTAGACGGTGTGTCTCTAGCACTCCTACTACGGATAGCCGCTAACTTGCGGTCTATCTCCGCGATGAGGTCCACAATAGACGAGCAGCCCTCCTCGTGTGACTCCATGCTAAAACCTAAGCCTAACACAAAGGTCCAATGTGAAAGTTTCAATGTGAAGGGTCCAATGCTTAGTGCTAAGTAGCACTAATGAAGCTATAAAACAATGCTAATGGGCCCACTAATGCTAATCCAAATCAAGAGAGTAAGGAGAGTGAAAACGACTTCTGACAATGAGGCAAAAAAAAAGTTTTCTGGTTTCATAACCTCGAACTAGGTTCAGTGGCATCATGCACTTTAGGGTTTGCAAGATGTACGCTCTGGATTGTAGGGTTAGTGAAACAAACGGCCAAGATACACACTTAATTTTAGGGTTGGTGAAGGATCGACGGCTGAGATTTGATATTAGTATCTCGTTCGAGGTACATGGACGGCTTAGATTTTAAGTCATTACCACGATCGAGGTATGTCGACGGTCGAGATTCATTAAATACCTCGATCGAGATATTTAAACAACTGGGATCGCATTTTCCAATGTGCGTGAATGGACGGTGGAGATTGCATCTCTGTACCACCTCGAATGAGATATGTGGACGGTGGAGATTGCATCTCTTTACCTCGAACGAGGTATTTCAATGGTCGAGATTTGATCTCAATATCTCATTCGAGATATGTGGATGGTGGAGATTGTATCTCTATACCTCGAACAATGAATGGTCGAGATTTTATTTCAATATCTCGTTCGAGATACGTGGACAGTGGAGATGGGCTAGTTAAATATGCCTAGGGGGATACAGCGTGGCATTGATGTGGATCCGAGTGGCATGAATATCTCGATCGAGATAGTGTGGTGCGGTGACCTGTATTGGTGACATGGATGATGACTGGAAACCCGGACCTGCTAGCGTGGCATTAGTTGGTATCTTGTTCGAGATATGTCGCTTTAGGCTTGGGAGGCACGTGTCGTGTTTTAATTGATGGCGATATCACGATCGAGGTACTCCGCCGAGATGCGTGGATGTCCCAATTTTAGAGAGAGTGAACAAAAGTGTGTACCCTCATCTTGCAACTGCCCACCTTTGGGCTAGTTCCTCACTGGTATTTGTAATCTCCACAGTAGCCATTTAATCTTGTAGATTTTTTATCCACATAATTAATGCTTTAATAGATTTTCCTTCAAGAAACTTCTTAGCAACAAGCTGATTCTCTAGGTTCTGAATCTTGGTCTAATTCTGGGTCTCATACTGATTCCTTAGTATAGTCGAGACCTCCGATGCCTTAGTTGTGTATTGAATCAGAGTAAGAATAGAATCACTTATGTTGGTGATAAATGCTTTGGCAGCTTCTCCTTCATTAAACTTCTGAGTAGCAAGCTGATTCTCTAAGTTTTGAATCCTGGTTTGATTCCGGGTCTCATACTAATTTCTCAAAATGGTCCATGCCTCTGATGCCTTAGTTGTATGTTGAACTAGAGTAAGAATAGAATCACTTACGCTGGTAATGATGGCATAATTTGCATCAACATTATGCCTTTTCCTAGAAGACATGTAGCATCTAGTGGAAGTGTGCTTGCATAATTATTAGGGTCATGGATTTCCACTAGTTGTGTATCCATTTCCATAACACTTTCTAGAAGCTTATTAGGGTTAAGAATAGCATTGATTTTGAATTTACACAAAGTGTAGTTTGTTCCATCAAGATTTCCTTCTATGAAGGCTAGTGGACAAATGTGCAAGACTAGTGGACGAATGTACAAGACTCGTGTAGCAACACAATAATAGTCGAGATAGAATCCATCACTCCTAAAATTCTATGCAAAGAAAGACTATACTTTCTGCACTATTTTCACTAAAAGCACCCAAGCTCTGCTACCATGTAAGAATATAGCACAATGGAAAGATAGATAGAAAAACAGAGTGTAATAGACAATGCAATAGGTAGAGAATGGAGAGAATTGTTAAATTATGAGATCATAGGTATAATGTGATGGTACTATTCACTTGTAAGCTAACAAGTAGAGCTTAGATGGTGATTTAGACAGATTCTGGATGGAAGATGTACTAAGTGTAGAGGGTGTGGATACTCATAAGCATTAAATACTTTAGCTTGTATGTCCATATATAGTGCTATAGGTGATGTGGTAGGTGCATATACAACACGAGCGATTACACAACATAGACATGATCACACCACCCTCAATGCGACCAACCGACCCACCTCCCACCCATACCATTGGCCACGAGCTCTCGTCCCATAGACCCTTGCTAGGAGCACTACCTCATTGCTACTCTCTTGGGATCCCCTAGTCAGGGCTAACATCTTGGGCCCGAGCTAATGCTCAAATAACTGACCATCTTCTAACCATCAATGGTCACAATAATAATGCCATCAATGTCTAAGCTAGGGTTTCCACCAAAGACACATGCACTAATGGCTTCTCCTTACAATGGGGGCCTTTACAATTGTGCACCAAACATCGATGTGAGATACATGCTGAGAGGTGGGAGCATTAAGTGTATACTAACATGTTGCTTATGAGATCTCTATGTTCATTACTATAATCCAATCCTCTCACGTACATGCTTCTTTATATGTTTGGGGATCCATAATTTTGTGAAGTTGCAAAATTTGATGCATAAGTTAATTTTTGATGCTTATGAGAACTCTATTTTCATTACTAAAATCCAATCCTCTTGTGTACATGCTTTGAGCAAATGCTTCTTTATATGTTTGGGGCTTCATATTTGCCACAAAAACCACATGTGAAGTTGCAAAATTTGATGCATAAGTTAATTTTTGAGGAGGGAACTTTGCTTTCTTACTTCATTGGTACATTTGCATTTACTTTATCTTCATGAGTAGGACAGGCATGTTCCATGCCTTCACTTTGATGTACATGTTCCATGTCTTCACTTTGGAATGCAATAGAAGAAATGGGACTTTGAGAGCTGATTGTAGACTTTATCGGCGGTGACTCTTCTTGGCTGAAATTTACTGAACCATCATTGAGACCTTCACCTAAACCTTCATGGTATGAAGTTAGGATTGACTTGTTGTTGACATGTGTAAAAACCCCCTAGAATTTTGGCATTAGCTTGGGTGTGAACCTTGGGTGTGAACACCCCATAGCATTACTAGCATTAGCTTAGGCTAATGAGTTGTGGGATTTGGTCATTAAAATATATCATATAAAGAAGTGGTTACAAGAGGACGAGTGTGGAGTTAGGATCTTATGGAGGTTATGGGAGCCTAATAATCACTTGGGTATCCCAAGAGTCACATGGTTGGATGGCTATATAAAGCCCCTCTTGTATACAAATTGGATACATAAGATGATGGATACTTGGGGGGTTTACTATAAGTTAACCCTTTGTATCACGTGCGTTCAAGGTCTATTTTAAAAATCCCTTATCTGTGAATTTTTTATGAATAAAATATACCCTTTTTCTATTCAACCTGTGAATACCCCCTTTTTAAATGGTACCCTTGTGTATGTAAAAAATGTGTAAAAAGGGAAGTTTTGAAAATCCCTTCTGTTGAACCCACGTGCTATGCTTACATATCTATGAGTGACCCCAGAGGATGGATCTGGAATACACTATGATGTTTTGTTTATATCTTTATCTTGTTCTTGATCCATGTATCTTACACCATGCTCATGCGTACATGTGTACTCCATGGCTATGTGCGTAGGAGCATGTGTTTTTTCCCCATGTTAGTAAGGTGATGCTAACACTTGGTGATCATGACGGGACGAGAAGCTTCGATCTTCTCCTTGCCCAACCCACTCTCTTCCTCCTTGGGTCCTCCCTCCATCTCTTGAAGCTTTAGCTATGGTTGCCTCCGCCTCTGCGTTGTGTGAGCCTCATAGAGGTGATGATTCACAGTGAACTTGGCCTCCACTTTGGAAGTCTATATGCATGACTGTAGCCAGTCTAAATCGCTACATTTGTTCACCTGTAATCCTTTAAGGAAAGATAAAATGTCTGTGTTGCTTTTGCTCAAAAGCCTTTCATGATCTAGGCATACATTTATTAATTAAGGTTTGGTTTTCTTCTTTGTTACTAGGAAGGAAACATTATTGCAAACTCAAGCGCTTCCACTCTCACTGCTCAATGTGTAAATCTCCCACTGCTTTGGTAGATTTTCTACCTGTGTTATCCATTCAAGTTGGAAGCATCATTTATCCTGTTATGCTTGATGAGTTTTTTGCTGTGTGTTCTTCGTTCGAGTTAGAATCTTGTGTTGTGTTGCGTTTGTTGCATGTACGACTAACAGAGCTTCCATTACTGAGCCTTGAGCAATACCAAGGCGATGAAGCTTGTGACCGTGACACTGCTATACTGTGCTACACTGAACAGCTTCTTCTTCTCTTTCTTTAATGAGTGGTTGTTGACCTTATGCAGTGTGTTATTGGCCATTATCAAGATTCAAACCACATGCATGGTATTGCTACACATAATGGATAGCCACATTGACCACCTCCAAGATATACTAACTAGGCTCGAGATGGATTTGGATGAAAATGAGCAAGAGATCGACGCAACTTATTGCACATGGAGAGCAAGTTTTTCCTAGATTTGAAGAGAAGTTTGCAAGCAAAAACCAGTTTTCTTTAGAGGATACGGTAAGCTATGTAAATGCTGGTTGGCCATCCCCTAAAGTAGAAAGAGAACGTTGGGTTTTTGACCAACTAAATGACTCCTCTTCAGGCTGGTCTTGATACATGGCAGCTTTGGAGCCAAGGGAGGTGGTTTAGGGAAACCTCCATATATCCTTTGTACAGAGGCTAGTCTGGTAGTCATCAAATGAGTCGTGGGATTTGGTCATTAAAAGATGTCATATTAAGAAGTGGTTACAAGAGGGCTAGTGGGGAGTTAGGATCTTGTGGAGGTTATGGGAGCCCAATAGTCACATGGGCATCCCAAGAGTCACATGGGTATCCCAAGAGTCATATGGTTAGATGGCTATATAAAGCCCCCCTTGTATGTAAATTGGATACACAAGATGATGGATATGGAATACACTATGATGTTTTGCTTGTATCTTTATCTTGTTCTTAATCCATGTCTCTTACACCATGCTCATGTGTACATGTGTACTCCATGGATATGTGTGTAGAGGAGCATGTGTTTTTTCCCCATGTCAGCAAGGTGATGCTAGCACTTGTACCACCTATCATGCTCATCACAAACACATCTCTAGAAATGTAAAGCTGTTTTGAATGCGGATCATACAATTTGTAACCTTCGGCATGTGATTCATAACCAATGAATACACATCTTTGAGACTTTGAATCTAGTTTCCTTCTTTTTTCATATAGGGCATGCATGTATGTGCAACCAAAGACTAGATATGTAACCAAAGACTTTCAATTGAGATATGTTTTGTTTTCTACCTATATATGCCTCTTCTAGAGTAAGTTTCACAAGGGCTTCTGTGGGATTCTATTCATGAGATAAATTGATGTATGCCACCTTTTCCATTCCAAGTTGATAAACCAAATAGCAAGAAATGGATTGATCATTACTTGGAGGTTGTAGCCTATGAAGAGAAATGGTAAACCAATTTTCATACTTAAGTCTTAATAGTTCATAAAAAATGGGGGCACCATTAAGGAATCATGAGACATTCAAAAAATGTAGACTTTCTTGTTTAAGGTAATGACTTGAAAACCTCAAAGGCATCATTGAGTAAAGGGTTTTTATGTTAATTTTCTCTACCATATACATTTCTCCTTATTTTGTGCTAAAGAATTTAAAACATCGATCTTGTCCTTTGCATTTTGGGAACCTCTCTCTTAATTCAAGTAACCTCAAGAATCAAAACTTTTCAATAAATGGATTTTTGATAAATATGCAAGAGTGAGATGCCATTATTAATGGCTCATAAAGTGCTTAACTGAGTGTTTGACATGATGTTGTTTCCTATCCAAAAGGGGGGCTTATACAAAATCCTTTAAAAAAAGGTTAGGTCAAGCTTTTGTTTTTTAATTGTATTTTTTGAACTTTTTCAAGGATAATTGATTCTTAGTATCTTATTATAAGTTTATGAATATTCAGAAGGTCACTTTGGTGATTTTGTTTTTTCAGGTCAAATAGAAAATCGACTTTTTAATTGCTATGTAAAACCTCATTAAGTTGAGAGTCTAATTTTGATTCTCAATTAATAAGTTTTAGGGTCTTCACTGAAAAAATTAAACCTTGGAAGTGTTGTATGGAATAAGTGAATCTTTCTTGCAAGTCCCTGTAAGGATTTTGAAATTTGGAAGTAGGTGTTATTTTAATTTGATCTCAACTTTTTGGCCTTTTGTTGTGTGAAAGGAAGCCCTTTGTGTTGTTGAAAACTACAACCCTAATGTGAGCCTAGGTAAATTGTTTATTTAAAAGGATGTTTTTTAAATTGGGTGATATGAGGA
Source organism: Cibotium barometz (assembly GCF_041138505.1). Lineage (NCBI taxonomy): Eukaryota > Viridiplantae > Streptophyta > Polypodiopsida > Cyatheales > Cibotiaceae > Cibotium > Cibotium barometz. The sequence goes on from NC_141077.1 coordinate 21,357,733, forward strand.
CACTTAAAAAAGGAATCTTTTATAAATCAATATATATACATCTCTCTCTCTCTCTCTCTCTCACACACACACACACACACACACACACACACACTTTCTCTCTCTCTCTCTCTCTCTCTCTCTCTCTCACTCACTCTCTCTCTCTCTCTCTCTCACATACACACACACACACTTTCTCCCTCTCCCTCTCTCTCTCTCTCTCTCTCACTCACTCACTCACTCACACACACTCTCTCTCTCTCTCTCTCTCTCTCTCACACACACACACACACACACTCCATGATATAAAAAGCACATTTTTATTTTTTCCCTTGGGTGTCGTGTGCGGACACTTGAGAAGTATTCTTTTATAAATCAATATATATACATTTCTCTCTCTCTCTCTCTCTCTCTCTCTCTCTCTCACACACACACACACACACACACCATGATATAGAAAGCACATTTTTATTTTTTATGTATATGTATGCCAGCCAGCAACATGTACTATTGGAATCTATCGTGGCAGGGTGGCTGATGCTCACGTCGCAATCCCATGCATAAACAAGAAGAAGGGCATCATACTTCTCACGAGATTTTGGGAATCTTTGGCACAACGCAGTACAAAAGCTCTCTTTTATGTAAGGACCCCACATTCGAAAGCCTGAATCTAGACTTTGTGCTGTGGCTGCAGAGAGGGTGCCCACCGCCCCTTTTCAGAACTGGACCCTTTAGTGTGTACTTAATCCTCGTGTCCATAGATGAAGTCCACCACCTTGCCTAATCATAGTCCTCTTTGCCCTCTCCTCCACAGTCCACACGGGACTTTCATGTTGACCCCAATCCTCTCTCTCTCTCTCTCTCTCTCTCTCTCTCTCACACTCTCACACACACACACACACACACACACGACTCACCTCTCCCCTTTACCCATGATTTCACCTTGGTTGAAATAAGTAGACACTTAAAACCAAGCTTTAAAAACACGATGATGCTCAAGGTAAAGATCACCAAGGCTCAAGGACTTTAAACTAAGGCTTAACCTAGACTTAGCTCTAGAGGTATGCAACACCAGTGACCACCATAGTATCCACGTTTTTATTTCAATCCCATCATATAAACAATTTGAATTACAGGGCGATAAATTAAAAGACCAAGGTTACGAAGTCCTTAAAATTTGAATTACAAGGCGATAAATTAAAAGACCAAGGTTACGAAGTCCTTAAAATTAGATCCCCTAGGCTAAAGGAGCTTACGAAATTTTATGAATCGCCTAGAGATCTAGCATGCTTTAAAGTTCCAAAATGGTTGTTGATGCCACATCAAATGTGCAGATCCATTCAAAATGGCTTATGCAAGACCTTTTGATGAGCTTTAATTCCATGGACATATATATATATATATGATACACATCCATTATCTCTTTAAAGACTCATTAGGGGTGAAATGGAATAATAAAGGGCCTCATAGCGAATGGATAAGGAGCTTAAAAAAATGATTAATACCCTTAAGAAGGGAGGTGTTCCCATATAAATGGGCATATTTTCCATATCTTTTAGTTGACCTTGTCTCTCTACTCCATACTTTCCCTTTACTCTCCCTGCTCCCACTTTTAGCTTCACCACCTAGACTCCCCTCTCTCCCCCTCCCTCCCATTTATAACACCACCACATCATCAACCCGGCCAAAGGAGACCTTTAATAAATGTTACGTTTTATTTCACTCCAAAAAGTTATAACTACCCTAACAAAACCCTCTTATGCCTAGCTATTGACTAAAATCAAGTATTTAAATATCTAAAGTCACAATTTAAGCTTGGGGGATTCACTTATAAAGTATGTAACCTATCACACCAAAGTTCAACATAAGCGAATTTTTAACTTATTTTTTTGAGAAAAATTTATTTATATAAGAGTGCCATTAATAGGACTTGGAAAAACATTTACAGCTTCATATTGAAAAAGGGTTAGTTTTAAATATGCAAAATCTACAGATAAGAAGTTTTAGATATAGGCCTTAAATACACGTGGATATACTAGGTTTACATGTAGTGAACTCCTCGAGAATTCAAGCTTCATAATCACTCTACTTCCTTACTTAGAAATACCTGGACCACCCAATCATCATCACACCCATTAAATTACCTTTTAAAAATGATATTTTTTTCTTTAAAAATATCATAAAAGCTCTATAAATCTCTCCCCATACGTACTGTGATCACGGTATGATTTTTATCTTCAAATTCATTGAATTAGGTTCTATAAATACTTCTTCCTACCTTTTCAATAGATCTAGATCATAGTCACATCTCACTCAAAATGGACCTTATAAAACATTGTTTTTTAAAATTTCCTCCCCAAAATTGTAACTAATCCATAAGAAGATCCCTCATACTATGGATGCCTCTTAGGATTCCTCGCCGATAATCGATGCTAGGGTTGCTTCCAAATCACAACTGAGGTTGCTCAACTTAGCCTGAGTGAAGAGGAAAGAAGCCATGGATATAATCACCTAAGGTAAATCAATAAGTGAGTAGTGGTCCACTTTGAATCAGAGTTTAGGGTTCCACCTTTCTACTTGCCAACAATTGTCACACTTAGATAGGGTGCTCTTGTATGAGATCCCCGGTTACGTTGCTTTCATCTATAGTGCCAATCCTAAAATTACTTGCCTAGGTAACTAGGATAGTTACTGAGCCAGATGAGTAAGTGTAGAATAGTTACCTATTTAGATGAGTAAGTTAGGATTGGAACCATAGATAATAGTCACAAGTTACCAAGTTAGACGAGTAATCTTAGGATTGGCACCATAGACAATAGTCACAAGCTACCTAGTTAGATGAGTAATCTTAGGATTGGCACAATAAAAAATAGCTACGTAGTTAGATGAGTAAGTCTTGAATGGTTATCTAGTTGGATGAGTAACTTTAGAATAGTTACCTAGTTAGATGAGTAAGCTTAGGATTGACATCATAGACAATAGTCATAAGTTGTGTAGTGATCCTCCTCAACTTGAGCACATTGAGTAGGAAAGTGGACCACTAAGCTTAGGATTGGCATCATAGATGATAGTCATAAGTTATCTAGTGATGTTTCTTAAGCAGTTTAAAATTAGGCCATTACTAAGTCCAAAAGCCAAGTAGACAATTGCTTGTATAATAGAGTAATTTTGATAAGGTGCACCAATAAGAAAGATTTATCTTTGAGAAGGAGAAATAATATGGATTAAGCATCAAAAGAGGAAAACACGTCCAAGAAATAGAGCTTAGAGGAGAGAGGAATGTAGAAAGAATGAAGAAAACAAGGAAAGAGAGTAAGCTATAAGTGCAAAAGAGATAGAAAAATAATTCTACAAAGGCAAGAAGAGGAGGGATCTCTGGATCCACCTAGACAGTTGAAATAAAGGGATGTCTAAAGGATATTAGGAGTAAGCACTAGCAAATTAATTCCCTTAAACTCAAGAAAAGGTGCAGAAGTGGTATTATCAATATCCATCGACCTATTAACAAATAGATCTTACACTTTTAGGCCATTACTAAGATTTGACCAATGACAAGGATAGATTTGCAAGAGTTCATCAAAGAGTTATGACAATAAATGAATAGTGTCCCTACTAAGAAAAGCTTGAGATTCTCATTTCTACATGGCCTAATGGGCTAGCAAATCGCAGAAGCAAAGAGCTACCACATGTGATAGTATTGGAAGAATTGGTAGAAAAAGGCCTTAAAAGTTAAAACCTCTCACGAAAAAAAGAAAGCTATCTAATGACATCTCAAAGTGGTTTAGGAGGTTTCTAAGTCATCAAGTATAGCAAAAACAAAACTAAGAAGGTAGTAAGGAAGAGAAAGAAGAACTACCAAAAATTTAGGTAGTAAACTAGAAGCTATTAGAAGAAAAGATAACGGTAATGAAACTACCATGTAGGATGAATTGACAAAAAAAAAGATGGTCAAGATAGGCGGTCATGAGTTATTGGGAAAGTATAAATATATGCAACGGTACCTCAACAACACCAAGATGGCATGCTATTTTATATAATACTTAGCAATGTTAGTGAAGGTGTTAGTGAAGATGAGCATGAATAACTGGGATAATAGAAATATATGCAGTGGTACCTCAATAACTCCAGTATAGTTTTAAGATGTATTTAATGAAGTCATAGATGCTGTTGTAAGATGTTTGGATGTAGATGAATTTTAGATAGCATGTGATATTGCTAGTGTTAGCTACCAAGGCTACTACCAAGTAATAATTCACTTTATAAAGGATGCTCTTACATTAGCTATGTAAAACCTCCTTACTAAATTGAGAGTCTAATTTTGATTCTCAATTAATAAATTTTAGGGTCTTCAAAAAACTTAAACCTTGGAAGTGTTATCTGGAATAAGTGAATCTTTCTGCATTATAATGTTTACTTTTTAAAGGAAATTTTACTTTTAAGTCAATATTAGATAAAGTGGGAAAAATCCCATTCCCATGAAAAAAGTGGAGGTATGGTAAACTCATTTATGTGACATATCGTTGGAAAGAGCTTAAAAAGTAGAATCTAGATCTACTTTGTCCGACAAATTTGGAGTTTGCATGTTCAAGTTATGGCCAAAACAAGTTTTTTAAATACATTCCTATTTTGAGGGATTTTTCCCATTTTATCTAATATTGACTTTTTTAAAGCATGATTGCAAGTCCCTGTAAGGATTTTGAGATTTGGAAGTAGGTGTTACTTTAATTTGACCTTTTGCTGCGAAAGGAAGCCCTTTGTGGTGTTCAAAACTACAACCCTAACGTGAGCCTAGGTAAATTGTTTATTTAAAAGGATGTTTTGGTTCTTGAGAACCCTTAAAAAGTGTTCTTTTATAAATCAATATATATACATCTCTCTCTCTCTCACACACACACACACTCTCTCTCCCATACACACACTCTCTCTCTCTCTCTCTCACACACACACACACACACACACTCTCTCCCATACACACACACTCTCTCTCTCTCTCTCTCTCTCTCTCTCACTCACACACACACACACACAATAATGCACCGTGGTATAAAGAGCACATTTTTATTTGTTATGTGTGTGTATGCCAGCCAGAGACAATGTACTATCGGAATCTATCCTGGCTGATGCTCACGTGGCAATCCCATGCATAAACAAGAAGAAGGCGAGCCCTTCTCACGAGATTCTGGAATCTTTGGCACAACACAGTACAAAAGCTCGCTTTTATATACAAGGACCGCAAAGTTGAGATTCATGAGAGCAAAAGAGGTACTCGCTGCTTTCTCCTCCACATTCGAAAGCCTGAATCTACACCATTTGCGAGACCATGTGCTGCTGTGGTTCTGTAGAGGGTGTGGGCCACCGCCCCTTTTTAATTGTCCCCTTGGGTGTGAACTCAGAACTGTACCCTTTAGTGTGTACCCAATCCTTGTGCCTTCTCTTTCCATAGGTGGTTCCACCATGAAGTCCACCACCTTGCCTAATCATTGCCCTCTCCACAAGTCCACACGAGACTTTCATGTTGACTCCAATGAATGGCACATCTCTCTCTCTCTCTCTCTCTTTCTTGTGCATATAACTCACCTCTCCCCTTTACCATGATTTCACCCTGGTTGACATAAGTGGCAGCTGACCTTTAAGTTGTACCCTCCAACATTCACTGATTTCAAATAGACCCTTGTATTTTAAGCTTGGTAAATCATTATCTTCATGAATGTAGAATTGGATGCTTTTGCCTATGGGGGTCCCAAAGGATAAGAAGGTTTTCCAGCTAGCTCTTTGTTTCGCTCTTTTTTAAGTCCATATTAGAAATAAACTTTTTTAAGTGGATATAAGAAAGAAACTTAAACCAAGCTTAAAAAACACGATCATAACTCAATAACTCAAGGCCAAGATCACCCCTTTTTACCCCAAATCTCAAGGACTTTGAACTAAGGCTTAACCTAGACGTAACCCTAGAAGTATGCAACACTAGTGACCCACCATAGTATCTATGTTTTTATTTCAATCCCATCATATAAACAATTTAAATTAAAGGGCAACAAACTAAACGACCAAGGTTTTGAAGTCCTTAAAATTTGATGGACCCTAGGCTAAAGGAGCTTAGGGGATTTTATGAATCGCCTACAATTCTAGCAGGCTTTGAAGTTCCAAAATGCTTATCGATGCCACATTAAATGTGCAAATCCATTCAAAATGGCTTATGCAAGTCCTTTTCAAATTGGGGCTCAAGAGAGACTATGTAGAGTGTGATATAGACACTTTCATCATCTCATTAAAAAAATTAAAATTTAGCTTAATGAGCCATAATTTCATGGACATATTAGAGACTCATTAGGGGTGAAATTGAATAATATAGGCCTCATAGGGAATGGATAAGTGAGCTAAAAAAATGATTAATAACCTTAAGAAGGGGACTCATGCTTCCATATAAATGGGCATATTTCCCATAGCTTTTAGTTGACCTTTTCTCCCTCCCTCTACTCTCCCTACTCCCACTTTTAGCTTCTGAACCACCTAGACTTCCCCCTCTCCCCCTCCCTCCCGTTTATAACCCTTACATTATTTTCACTCTCTTCACCACCACATCATCATCCTGGCCAAAGGAGACCTTTTTAAAAAATGTTACTTTTTATTTCACTCCGAAAACTTGTAACTACCCAAACAAAACCCCTCCCATGCCTAGCTATGACAAAAATCAAGTATTTAAATATCTAAAGTCACACTTCAAGCTTGTTGGATTCAATTATAAAGTATGTAAGAGAAGGACATTTTTTATTTAATTTTTTGAAAGAAGCTTATTTATATAAGGGCGACGTTGATAGGATTTTCGAAAAGATTACAGATTTATATTGAAAAATGGTTATTTTTAAATATGCAAAATCTACAAATAAGGAGTTTTAGATATAGGCCTTAAACGCATGTCATTAACGCTTCATAATCACTCTATTTCCTTAGAAATACCTGGACCACCACACCATCATCATGCCCATTAAATGACCTTTTATAAATGACATTTTTTCTCTAAAAAATCTTATAAAATCTCTCTCATACCTACTGTGATCATGATATGATTTTTATCTTTAAATTCATGGAATTAGGTTCTATAAATTGCTTCTTCTTGCCTTTTCACAATAAATCTGGAACATCACATCTCACTCAAAATGTACCTGAAAAATGGATATTTTAAATTTCCTCCCCAAAATTGTAACTAATCCATAGGAAGATCCCTCATACATTGGATGCCTGTGGGGATTCCTCACCGACTATCAATGCTAGGGTTGCTTCCAAACCACAACTCAAGTTGCTCAACTCAGCTACATATGGCTATTAGCTGCCTAATAAGCCCTCAAAACAAGACATAACATCTACCCCTTTAATGGCATGAGAACCTTGTGTAGTTTCTAAACATTATGCATGCAATTCTCAAGGGTATAGGGCTGTCTCCACAGTGAATTTACAAGACTTTCCAGAAAGTTAATTCATTTTTTTAACCCTTGTTGGACTTCCAAAATTCATCCAAGATTAACCCTTCCAATGTAGAGGTGGGTTGCAAGAAGCTTCTTCCTTATGTAGCCCTTGCCATTTGATCAAGTACTCCACTAATGTATGGCTGCAAAGAACTCTTTCTCTTGTATCCAAAAGTTCTTCTGGCACAAACTCAATCATACCCTTCTCATTCACTAGAGGTAATTCATATCTTGCACAAATATCTCCAGCCCAAGGTAAGCTTTGAGATGTGACACATGGAACACATCATGAATCTATGTTTGATGGAAGTGCCAATTGATAAGCAACTTCACCAACACACCTCACCACCTTGTATGGCCCATACTAGCGATAAGCTAATGAGGTGTTTGTGTTACCCTTGAGAGGACCATATCTTGTCTTGGGCCTCAAGAATACCCAATCACCCTCCATGAACTCCAATGGTCTCCCGATGAGCATTAGCATAATGTCTCATCCTTTCTTGAGCTTGTTTCATATTAGCTTTGCATTGTTGCAAGAGTGCATCCAACTTTTCCATTTCCTCTTGCATTAGGATTCACCCCCCTCTTGCTATTGAACCATCAGTGTCATATTCACTTTGTACCCATCGAGTACCTCAAAAGGTAACATACTAGTGCTCTCATGATGCGCCCCTACTATTATGAGCAAACTTGGCAAGCGACAACCTCTCATACCTTTATGCATAACCTCACCCCTTTTCTCATTTCTTTCTTTCTTGCAAAGCTGTAAAACATATATGCATCCAGAGTTGTGTTGCATTGATCATCTTGATACTCGACACACGAGTTCACGTCAATGTAACCTCATAGTTTCCATGCATGAAACTCATATGCCCTTGCTGTAAATCCATGTGAAATAACCAAAGTGTTGCCAACCAATCACATTCCAAAACAATGTCAATGGGACCCATATCCAATACAAGTAAATCAGCCTTGCAAGTATAATCATTTGTGAGAATAAATCTCACATCTTTGCATATCATTGTGCAATCCATTTTTTCTCCATTAGCCACTTGAGCTTCATACCACAAAGGTAAAGCTAAAGGTTGCAATTTGAGACTGCACATGGATTTGGTGTTGATAAAGCTATTTATGCTTCCACTATCAATCAAAACATGTGCCACCCTTCCAATAATGCATGCCTTTAACCTTAATGTATTTTCCCCTTTGCAACCAACATAGGCATCACTTGAGAATTTGCATAAGGTAGCCATATTTCCCTTGTCATGATAAGCACACATAGACAACTTCGCTCTTCTTTTGATCCACCTTGGTCAAAAGGAAATTCACCATACTTTTCTACATCTTCAACTTAATTTGTTGGCATCTTCAAAACACTCCTCATATTCAGCCACATCCTCCTTTGATGTCTTCAATATGGCATGGTTCGGTGTGCAAATCATACTGAAGGTCATCTTCTTGGTCTTACAAACTTTCCAATGATCCTTATTCCATTTGTCACCGCACTTGAAGAAAAAGCCATTGTCCTTCAACTCATTAATACAATCTTCACTAATAACCTTGCTTTTGTTAGATGCTTTCGCATATCAACTTTCTTCCCATCAATATTTGGAGGTCGTGAAAAAGAGTTACCAAATCTGAAATTTCCTCTTCCACCTCTTCCATAGATGGTTGGGAATCTAGGAGGACCCGTCTGATAAGCAACTCCACTTGAAGATTTTCCCAAAGTTGAAGTGCCAATATCAGCCCTAAACCCATGCCTTGCTCCACTAGCATGCATATACTTTGCCTCATAGATGTCCGCAAGAAGCATGGCCTCCTTGATGGTTTCGGGTCTTTGAGCATCCACATCAACCTTGATGTTGTTTTGTAGCCCTTTGATAAACTTCCTTAATTTGTAGTCCTCACTGAAGCCTTCCACATGAAGTGAGAACTTCATGAACTTGTGCACATAATCCTTGACATTTCCCGTTTGAGTGAAATCATCCCATTTATCCACCATCCTTGATCTATTAAGGGTTGAAACAAAGGTTCTCCTCATCTCATTCTTGAAATATCCCCAAGTAGTGATTAAACAACCATGAGCAGTCAAGTGCCGCCACCATGCATGGGTATTTCTCCACCATCCTTGATCTATTAAGGGTTGAAACAAAGGTTCTCCTCATCTCATTCTCGAAATATCCCCAAGTAGTGAAACAACCATGAGCAGTCAAGTGCCACCACCATGCATGGGCATAACCTTCTAGATGCAAAGTAGCAAACAACACCTTGGCCATATCACTACGAGGGCCAAGTTCAAAGTAAAGCTCCATCTTATCAATCCATTGTTGAAACAAAGGTTCTCCTCATCTCATTCTCGAAATATCCCCAAGTAGTGATTAAACAACCATGAGCAGTCAAGTGCTGGCACCATGCATGGGCATAACCTTCTAGATGCAAAGTAGAAAACAACACCTTGGCCCTATCACTACGAGGGCCAAGTTCAAAGTAAAGCTCCATCTTATCAATCCATTCTTCAAACTCCTCATTGGTTGAGCCTTCACCCTTGAACTTAGTAAATGTTAACTTGTCCTTCACTCCCTCAAACTCATCTTCATCACCACCTCGTTGATGAACATGTGGTAGTTTATGCTTAAATGGTCTAACATGAATGCCCCCAAACTCATTGAAGTGATGAGATCTACCATGACTAGGTTCCATCCCATTAAAATGATGACCCATATCATCAAAGTGATGACCACATTTGTGAAGGATTCCAATTTCCATTCACCCTTGATTCATCCAAAACTATGCCTTTGCTTGTGTCCAAATTTCTCCCTTGCATTGATGAGACCCCATTCATAGGACCATGCATAGACATTTCCGACATACTTTTTCCACCTTGATGCATCGAAGATGGAGACAAGTTCTTGTTTCCAAGAATAGATCCATGATTCCCATTAACATGGTGCATACTAGCTTGAGGAGTATGCAATACAGATCCATAAGCTTGTGGCCATTGGTGGAAAAGTGTTTGGTGCCTATGGATGCAACATAGGTCTAGCATAAGCTTCTTTTCCTTTATCTGCATCTTTCCTCAAGCTTGTGATCCCATTATGTAACTCCTTGCTCATAGAGTTAAACTTGTCCACCATGAACTGAAATCTTTGGTCCATCCTTTCAAGCATAGTTTGCATGAGATACATTATGTTGTTCATGTTCATGTCCATGACTTCTTTAGGTATTTGTGGAACATTAGCCTCTTGATGCATCCCTTAATTGATATTGCCACTAATTTCTTCTTGCATAGCTCCTTGAGCATCTTGTCTCGCATCCGATGTGCCCGCTCATACTCAAGAGCTTTCTTGTAGTTCCCCTTGTTACTCCAAATTGAATGGTCTTTGGCTTTATAGAGAGGCGATTGAATGCTCTATCTAGTTATGTAGTTTCCTTTGACTTGGTCAACCTTGTATTATTCTCTATTTTGACTTTTTGTGAAAAGTCAACTTCAACACAAAAGTAACCAAATCTTGATCAAACAAAATCTGATTTTAAAAATCTTTAGCTTAATGGAATGCTTAAAGTAAGCACTATGCATCCATATGGATCAACACTTTGACCAAGTGTGACCAGCAACATTCATCTATTTTGACCCCTTTGACCAATCAACTATTGTCATTTAACACCGTCAACGATGCCAAAATCAAGATCTCTTTGGTTTTTTTAGGAAGCTAATGGCATGTACAATGCACCCACATGCTCAAATCTCAAACTTAATTCATTGTTTTTGACTAGGCACCACTTTTGCCTTGCGGCGGTGAGACTTGTCAATTGGAGAAGCAAACGATGTCGGAACGGAGCACTTGAGGGCTCCAAATGTAGCCCTTGGAGAGTAGAATGAAGCTATGTAAACTACTTAAAAGTAGCCCAAACCTTTTGGACTAAATTAGGGTTTAATACCACAACAGAAAACTATCAAAATTGTCTCCACTTGCTATCCATTCCTTCCCTTTGCATTGGCAACGCCTCAAAACCATTCAAAAGCATGCATCACATCAATTTGCATATTTGGGAATCCAAATCTAACCCCAAGCATCATACATATGTACTTTTTACAAAAAAAAAATTTGACGGCATCTCCTTTGTATTTGCAACGAAATCTTAATGAAAACTCAATTGAATTTCAATTGCAATGCTATATCCATTGTTTGCCAAAACTTTGCCCATCAAAATGCATCAATTGACAACACTTGGAGGTCGATGTAGTGCATTGAAGCTTACAGATCTCCTGGCCAAGCTCTTCCAACCCCCTTCCTCAAGTTTCAAATCCAAGAGCAAGGGGTTGGGCCATGTCTTTACTACCATTGTACCTAATTCCTTTCCATACCGCTTTCCCATGGCACTCACGGCACGGAAAGTTCAAGACACACTCTCTTTGGCTTCTTCTCCTTATTGCCAAGGTACCCTCACCACATATCTAGCTTTCTACTTATGTAAGAATTAAATGAAAGCTTAGAAATGGATGAGAGTATAGATCACTTACAAATGGCATTTATAGATGCATGCCAAATCATTACAACTCATAAGCATGAGCTTTTCAATGTATACGGTACCAAATCTTTCACCAAAGTCTCAAGGAACGAAACACATGAAAGCCAACCATATAAGTCATAGCATATCTCCCATGAACCATTATACAATGATCAACTCCAAATTTACCACAATGCAATCAAATTTGACCATGTGAAGCCATTATTGCCAAGAGAGTCATCAATTTGATGTAGACTCACGGGTAAACCACCAATGGCAACATAAGCATGTATGTGGTTTCCATGGCTATGGAAAACTTACCAAAAACCCTCAATTGCAAAACAATGTTGAAAATGGATCAAAAGCCCCAAAATATTGCTTAGGGTTTTCATAATGCTTCAATTGAAGACATATGATTTCATATGGTCTTAATTGAGGAATAGTATAGCTCTCCATACAAGTGAATAGCATAGCAATGCTGAAAATGGATCAAAATCCCTAAAATATTGCTTAGGGTTTTCCTAATGCTTCAATTGAAGACATATGAATGCATATGGTCTTAATTGAGGAATAGTATAGCTCTCCATACAAGTGAGTAATTATCCAATTACATGAAATCAAGATTCCTATTATGAAAGTCCCAAATTGATGAAGAACCTTCCATCTTAGCATGACAATTCTCATTTAAAGGTTTATGTAGAGGCTTGATCAAAGCTTACTCAATGACTAGAAGCTTAGTTAGCACTTAGCTAGGCCACATTGTGCGCTCTCTTCTCCATGAAACCCTAAGAAGAAACGCACAATCATTTTTTGCCTTATTGTAGCCCAAACAAACTCTCAAACATGAAGAAAAAACATTATAGAACAAGATTGAGAGGTTATGAAGCTTTAACCTGCTTAATCGCTCGTGGGCGATAGGCTATGCAAATGTGCCGTGGATCTTTAACCTACTTAATCGCTCGTGGGCGATACGCTACGCAAATGTGCCGTGGATCTGTAGGAACATGCAGCCCAATCGTGTTGCAACATTGAAGCTTCAAAGCTTAGCAAATGCACTCCCAAAAGCCATTCTAAGGCTCAATGATGAAGAATGTTGCACCAAATCCACCCTATTTTTCCACAAAGATACAATGGATCCATAAAAGTTAAATAATACTAAATATACTAAGAATGCAAACAACAATAGATATAACCTAGGATATTAATTTATAATATACAAATAATATTCATGCTCTAAAAACAACTAATATACATGCTCTCTAAATGACTAATATACATGCTCTAAAACTTTATATATAGAGGATAAAACTTAATATAGGTTAGCCTAGATTTTGCTTTAAGAGGTACTTTAAGATGATTATAGCTAGGAAATTAGGATGAAATACAACGAAAGATAGCAACGGGCCACTAGACAAAGTAAGAAATTAAGAATCTATTTTCTTTTCCTCATATGACCTGAAAGCTTAGACATGTACCTAGCTTTAAAGCAACTTTGAATCTCTCACCACTTGATAAATTGACTACTTGATTCAATTGAATAATTATTGGATACTTGATTTAAAGTAAGTGTGAATACACACGAAAGATCTCATTCCTTAACAAATTAATTACATGATTGATACTTGATTTAAAGTAAGTGTGAATCCATATGAAAGATCTCATTGCTTAACAAATTGATTACTAGACTATATTAATGAATAATGATTGGATACTAAAATTCTTTCCTAGATTATGTACCATAGTTTCTTGTGCATTTACAAAAGGAAGGCATTACATAGCTCAACATAGCCTTGAGCAATTATTAGATACTTGAATTCTTTCCTAGATTACCATAGTTGCATTTTGTTATTATGAATTGGTGTTGGTTATAAAAGTGAAGAGCCTTGGGTCAAAATTGAGGCTATCAAAATTTGCACATGGTAGTATCATGATTCTCTAAATGCATGTAATGTTAGTTAATGATGAGAAAAAGCAAGAATAAGCATAGAATATTAATGAACACAATAAAATATCAGTTAACGATGAGAAAAAGAAAGAATAAGCATATAATATTAGTGAGCGATGAGATGATTAAGCAAGAGTTGGTAGAGATGTGCATTACTCAGCAATTCTCTCTTTCAGCTTTAACTTTTCTAATATGGATGTAAAAAAAGAAGACATTACATAGCTCTACATAACCTTGGAAAATGACAAGAAAGAACATCCTATATTAAGATGAATGTGAACAATATCATTAACCTCTACCCAATGATAAGTAAGAATTTAAACCTAGAACTATTGAAAATAATGAAAAATTTCAACCTAGATCAATATATCCCATGGTTCCACTTTTTGCAAAGATCTTGGAGAGCTTGCTAATATTTGAACCACAAATATTTTCTTTCTAAAGAAGGTCAGTTTTGAGATATTAGGTAGGCGAGGATTTATGTTTTGGCACATTTATCATTGAGCCACAAATATTTTCTTTCCAAACAAGGTTAGTTTTGAGATATTTAATAACTTTTCAATGCACATGGTAGAAGAAATAAATAGTTTGATGTATGGGCACTTGTTGCTTCTTTGTGGTCCAACATAGCTGAGAAATTGCCAATATTTTTCCAATGATACTATTTTAAAATCTAAGAAGATATTTAAAAGTTTTTAATTGAATTTCAAACAAAAAATTATGTAACAAAGTGAATTGTCTCATATAAATAATGTGCCCAAGGCCAATGGACCATGCCCATGGACAACACTTATGATAGTGTGAAAGGGGTGGTCATGTATATATACCAAATAGGCCATATCCGGGGCTAACTTTGATAATCCATGACAATACAAGTCATTACTCTCTTTTCTCTCTAAACCTAGACTAATCTCCTTAATCTAGGGTAATCCAAGGCTAATCTATATGTCCCTTTCTTTCATTGTATCAAAGCTTAGTTTTTGATCCATTTTCATCTTGATTTAAAGAAAATTTGAGAAATTCTTGGATTTCTTAATTTTCTTGATCTTTCTTGAGTTTCTTGAAATTTTCCAAGATTTTCTTGAAAATTTGGTGCAAACATGGAGGAATCACTAATGTTGAGAATTAGGTCAATGGTGATCTTGAATGTTGGCCATGGCATTTGGACATGACTTATCTCAAATTTGAGCCATTTTGGATCAATTTTGACAGGCGGTCAAATTTTTGGCCGAAGTGAATGTGCAATGGACAACTCTTGTGTAGTGCACAATTTTTTGGCCAAAGTGAATGTGCAATGGACAACTCTTGTGTAGTGTGGACCTGCTCTTCATGTGCCCCCTTACCATTCACATTTTTGAAAATGTGAATGGTAAGAAGGGGGGAGATGAAGAGCAGGTCCACACTACACTGGGCCCATTAATTATATGAGACCATTCACTTTGTTACATAATTTTTTGTTTGAAATCTTTTAACTTCTTTTAATTTTTTGCTTGAAATTCAATTAGAAACTTTTAAATATCTTCTTAGACTTAAAAATAGTATCATTGGAAAAATATTGGCAATTTCTCAGTTATGTTGGACCACAAAGAACCAACAAGTGCCCACACATCAAACTATTTATTTCTTCTACCATGTGCATTGTATCTCAAAACTAACCTTGTTTGGAAAGCTATTAAATATCTCAAAACTAACCTTGTTTGGAAAGAAAATATTTGTGGCTCAATGGTAAATGTGCCAAAACATAAATCCTCGCCTACCTAATATCTCAAAACTAACCTTCTTTAGAAAGAAAATATTTGTGGTTCAAATATCAATGTGCCAAAAAATAAATCCTTGCCTACCTAATATCATGGAAAACATATAAGAATGACCATAAGTTGAATAAGAATAGTGTAAAAATCTTAAACATCAAAATTATAACTATGGAACTTATTCTTATCTATCATCTTCATTTTCTTTCATTTTGAGTCTCTTGTTGTTCTTCATTGCTTAGTTAATTGAACAAAGTTCTCTACATCTTTAGTATTGTAGCAAGCTCTCCAAGATCTTTGCAAAAAGTGGAGCCATGGGATATATTGATCTAGGTTGAAACTTTTCATTATTTTCAGTAGTTCTAGGTTTAAATTCTTACTTTTATCATTAGGTAGAGGTTAATGATATTGTTCACATGCATCTTAGTATAGGGTTTTCTTTCTTGTCATTTTCCAAGGTTATGTAGAGCTATGTAATGTCTTCTTTTTTTACATCCATATTAGAAAAGTTAAAGCTGAAAGAGAGAATTGCTGAGTAATGCACATCTCTACCAACTCTTGCTTAATCTCATCTATTCTTTCCTTTTCTCATCATTAACTGATATTTTATTGTGTTCATTACATGCATTAACTAATATTCTATGCTTATTCTTGCTTTCTCTTATCATTAACTAACATTACATGCATTTAGAGAATCATGATACTACCATGTGCAAATTTTGATAGCCTCAATTTTGAACCAAGGCCCTTCACTTTTTTAACCAACAGTAATTCATAATAACAAAATGCAACTATGGTAATCTAGGAAAGAATTCAAGTATCTAATAATTGTTCAAGGCTATGGTGAGCTATCAATGCCTTCCTTTTGTAAATGCACAAGAAACTATGGTACATAATCTAGGAAAGAATTTTAGTATCCAATCATTATTCATTAATATAATCAAGTAATCAATTTGTTAAGCAATGAGATCTTTCATATGGATTCACACTTACTTCAAATCAAGTATCTAATCATTATTCATTGATACTGAATCATGTAATTAATTTGTTAAGGAATGAGATCTTTCGTGTGTATTCACACTTACTTTAAATCAAGTATCCAATAATTATTCAATTGAACCAAGTAGTCAATTTATCAAGTGGTGAGAGATTCAAAGTTACTTTAAAGCTAGGTACATGTCTAAGCGTTTAGTTCATAGGAGGAAAAGAAAATAGATTCTTAATTTCTTACTTTGTCTAGTGGCCCATTGCTATCTTTTGTTGTATTTCATCCTAATTTCCTAGCTATAATCATCTTAAACTACCTCTTAAACCAAAATCTAGGCTAACCTATATTAAGTTTTATCCTCTATATATCAATAAAGTTTTAGAGCATGTATATTTGTCATTTAGAGAGCATGTATATTAGTTGTTTAGAGCATGAATATTATTTGTATATTATAAATTAATATCCTAGGCTATATCTATTGTTGTTTACATTATAGCATATTAATGTTTGAAGACTAAGTGCACCCACAACTATGCATGATAAGAAATGTCCACAAAGATACAATGGATCCATAAAGGTTAAAAAATAATAAGTATACAAAGAACTAATAAAAAATACTAAGAAATGTGAGGCAAAAGGATGGATATATTTAGTCTCAGAGTTTAAAATGAATCTAAGTTTTTATGAATTTTTAAAATTTGAAGAAAAGGTAATAATTGTTGGTAAAAAATTAACTTAAATAATTAGATACCAATTTCAAAATGTTCACATGATTGGCAAAGGAAAGAGGAAAAAAAACCTTAGAAGCCTAGTTGATCTTTTTACTCAAGAAAAATAATTTCTTTTTAATAAAAATCAAGACAAGTTAATTCACAATCAATTTTTTACAACGTACCAAACCACTTGTGAAGCCTTGTCGTAGAGAAAAGACACCAAATTTAATGAAGGAGGTATATGTTATTGTTTTTTAAATGCAACAGCGAGGTAAAAAAAATCAATGTTCACAACATTTAAATATGGGACACCATTATTCACTATATCAAAACGCATGGATCTCTTGACTTACACATAAAATAGTCAAGCCAAAAATAAAAATTCTTAAGACAAAAAGAAAAATTTTAAAAATTTGCATTGACTTTAGGGCTAAGAACACCAAAATAGTGTTGGTTTTTTAGATTGTCTAACCATAAAGTCCTCAAAGTTTAAAGTCCATGCAAATTTTAAAGTCTTATAGTGTTGGTTTTTTAGATTTTTTAACCCTTAAGTCCATGCAAAGTTTAAAGTCTTATATTTAAAGCACTTGATACAACTTCATACAAAGTTTAAAGTCTTATATTTAAACCACTTGATACAAATTCAAGAAAAACATAAAGTTTGCCACTTCATTTGAAACGATGATTTAAATAAAGTACATTCACACTAATTATTTTAAAATAGTGTTGGTTTTTTGGATTTTTTAAACCCTAAACTCAATGCAAAGTTTAAAGTGTTATTTTTGAAGCGCTTGAAAAAACTAAATTGATGGAAACGAGTTGGCCACTTCAATTTATACTTTGATTCAAGTACACTCACACCAAAATTATGAATTACTTTAAATTTTCATGTGCATTTGGGAAAAACTTGAAATGGCTAACTAAATGCAACACATCAAGTTTGCTACTTCACTTTAATACATTCACACCATGGTGCTATTTGTTTTGATGAGATGGTGCTATTTGTTTTCATTGTCATCAAAGCACTTGAAATAGCCAAAAATGTTGAGATGGTGCTATTTGTTTTCATTGTCATCAAAGCACTTGAAATAGCCAAAAATTATTGAGTTGGTCACTTTAATTTCTTTTTTATTCAAATAAAGTACATTCACGAAAAAAGTATATAGTGCCCTTTGTTTTCATCATCATCGAAGTACTTGAAATGGCAAACTTTATGCAAAGCATCTAATTGGTCACTTTTATTTAAACTTTGTTTTTGTTAAAGTACATTCACACTAACATTACAAAAATTATAGAGTGGTTTTTGTTTTCATTCTCATTGAAGCACTTGAATTGGCCAACTTTATGCAAAACATCAAGTTGGCTACTTTTATTTACTTTGATTTGCTTAAAGTACACTCACACTAACATTACAAGTGGATCTACCCTTTTTATGCACAATTGAGAATTGTAAAATTAACTAACATGTTGGAAAACATCAAGTTGCATTTACTTTATATTTTAATACAATCAAAATTTATTCATGCCAAAATTATTACCTTTTGATTATTGTTCAATACAATAAAACTCTATTCATGCCAAAATTGAAAATAAGTTTACCTTTATATTATTGTTTATTGATTGCTTTAGGAATCCTTGAACTAGTCTTATTATTAATTACCTTTCTCCCTTACTTAATATGAAACATCAAGTAAAGAGACTAATGTACGATCAATCAAAGATGTAATTAGCTACACTAAAATAAATCAAGGTTTGAAGGTATCTTTGATTTGATCTAAATATGCAATTAGATTTCAAAATGTTTCAATCTAGAATTTTGGATTAACATTTAGCTTAAGTTTTGGCAAGTCGTATTTCATTAAAAGTGTAGTTACCATGTCATAACAAGGTTCATTAAAGGGTCATAACAAGGTGCTTTAAAGGGTCACAATAAGGTACATTAAAGAATTTATTGACTCAATCAGGGGCTTTAATTTATGACATCAACTTGGACATGCAAAGAAGTATATATTGTTTTATTCTAAGTTTTTATTTTTCACTAAACACAAGCTCTCATTCTTTTTAATGTTTTAAATACACCTAAATAAATCTAGAACTTTGGATTGATGTTTTGCGTTTAGTGTAAGTGATTGTGGGTGGTCTTTCATTACAAGTGTAGTTGCCATGTCATAACAAGATACATTAAACGATCATATAACAAGGTACAATAAAGGGACATGACAAGATACATTAAAGGGTCATAGCAAGGTACATCAAAGTGTTACAACAAGGTACATTAAAGGAGTAAGGCCAATTTTGTGGGTTTTATAGAAATTTGTGAAAAAATATTTTTCTTTTGTGGCTTTTTTAGAATTTTATCAAGTTTTTTTTTCTTTAAGTATATTATTTCCAAGTAATTCCTAATAGGGAAATAGCACAAGATATTAGATGGGAAAAAAATATCAAGTGCCAAAAGGTTTTAAAAACATAATCTTCCACGGTCATCATTTAAGAATTGTTTTACCAAAAAAGTTTTCCTTTTTTTAATTTTACTTTAAAAATATACTAAATACTTTTTAAAGCACTACAAATGTAACATAAAAGTTTTCTATACGTGTTCAAGCAGGTTCATGGAGTTTTAAGTGATTTTCCTTTTCAATTTGAAAAATACATAAAGCAACCACTTTTGTGGCTTACCTTTTGAGTGCAGTTTTAAGTAGCTTCCTTGTATCCACTTGAATTTAGAATGAGAGGTCAAAGAAAGAGTCATTTGCATAGCCTTCTTATGCTTGGGGACTATGTATGCCTTCAATTCTACATAAATGAAAATGATGGTTTACCAAAATCACTCCTATATTCAAACCAAATGTCTATTTGAAAGTAGTGATCATCTTTGCTCCCTTTGATTTGTTGTGGGAGGGTACAACGTAAAGGTCATTTGCTACTTATTGACCATTGTGAGATATGGTATATGCAGACTAGATGTCATTTGGGTCAACATGAGTGTCTTGTGTGGACTGTGGAGAGCAAAGAGGGTGAATCGTGAATCGCGATGATTAGGCAAGGTGGTGGACTTCATGGTGTTATTATCTATGGAAGGAAGGCATAAGGAAGTACACTCAAAGTGTGGACTGTGGAGAGCAAAGAGGGTGAATCGTGAATTGCGATGATTAGGCAAGGTGGTGGACTTCATGGTGTTATCTATGGAAGGAAGGCATCCTTAAGGAAGTACACACAAAGAAGGAAGTACACACAAAGTGGGACCAGTCACCAAGGAGGCATTATGATAAAGGGGCAACCCCAATGGACAACACATTTTCTAGTCTGAAGGGCCAAAAAGCTTACAACTTAAAAACGTACAAGTTTCAGATAAACTTATATATAATTATTATTGAGATCGAAGGGAAAAAAAAACTTACAAGTTTCAAAGGCTCATAGAAACAAAAACTAGATCCAGGCTTTGGAATGGTAGTACTACTCACGAGTGACTTCCCATTTTCAGCTCATGAATCTGATGTCCGACCATGGGTATATTATGAGAGCATTTTTTTTGGTCTGTACTGGTTTCACACAGACCGTGGCGGGCCGCCTGCCCAAAGATTCCACACGGTTGTGAGATACTCGTAATGAGGGCTCGCGTGCATGATGGCCTCAGAATGTCATATGCATGGGATCATTGCCACGTGACTGACGAGCTTTGGCCACCCGCACGATCAAATCCCATTAGATGTTGCGCTGCCCTCTACTTTGAACCCTTTTCCTTTGACACTTGCATACATACAATTAAATAATTATCATTGCTACCAACATCACACTACACTTCAGAAATAAAAATGTTCTTTGCATCGTGGATTCGTGGTGTACACTCTGCGCGCGCGCGAGCCTATGTTTGTGTGCGCGCGTGCATGTGTTTGTGTGTACGTGTGAGAGAGAGATCATTACTTAAAAAAAAGTGTGTGTGTGTGTGTGTGTGTGTGTGTGTGAGAGAGAGAGAGAGAGAGAGAGAGAGAAATTTGTCACAAAGGATCTAAAAATTAATCATGCATTTCAAGTGCTCTCATTAAACCAAGGAAAACTCATCCTTCTCAGCAAAAGCAATTTACCTGCCTTAGATTTGCGGTTTTCAACACCACCAAGCCCCAACTCAAGGCTAAGAAGTTAAAATCTGAGAGCATATTAGTGCCCCTGAGAAGGGGCACTAATTGATGAATCCTACTAAGTTTCAAATCAGTCTTTAAAGGTCTAATTCATTTGAATTTATAGAAAAAAGAATTGCACAAATATTCTTCCCCGTTTCTCTCTGTGCACCCCTAGCCCCCCCCTCTCTCTCTCTCTCTCTCTCTCTCTCTCTCTCTCTCTCTCTCTCTTAGATTACACAAACAACAAAAAAAAAAACACACCGTTCATTGTCATCTCTGTCTTTTAAATAACGTGAAAAAAACCATGTTTATCATCATCGTTCTCTTTCAGATAACACAAACTGCAAATCAAAACCAACATTGTGTCTTTTTTTCAAGAAATCTTACATTATGTCTTTTTTTGGTAATAGAAGATATATTACCAAAATTACTTTACAAATGCTCTTAGATTACACAAACAACAAAAAAAAACACACCGTTCATTGTCATCTCTGTCTTTTAAATAACGTGAAAAAAACCATGTTTATCATCATCGTTCTCTTTCAGATAACACAAACTGCAAATCAAAACCAACATTGTGTCTTTTTTTCAAGAAATCTTACATTATGTCTTTTTTTGGTAATAGAAGATATATTACCAAAATTACTTTACAAATGGCCACATGGCCACCATGTGATGTACTAGCTTTGTCTCACTAGTTACTTCGAACCACATATGTAGCTCGAAGTTCCTTATATAAGCATGTCATTCTCCATCAAATGAGTTGACCAACAAGGAAGAGACTTGCCACAATAGTAGCCCTTTTATACAACCTATGTGAGTTGTCATACCCACTTTTGGCATCAAATATGAAGGTATTCCTAGTTAACCAGATATGCCACAAACCTATCCACCTAAAAAAATGAAAGAAAATTGAATGTTCTGGGTTATCCGGCCCATTCGGACTCTTTTCCTCTCTCTCTCTCTCTCTCTCTCTCTCTCTCTCTCTCTCTCTCTCTCTCTCTCCTCTCTCGCGTGCGCGTGCGCACGTCACAAAGGATCCAAACACTCAGAGCGAATTGATTTTCTCAAAAATTTTACAAATCATTTTTTAAACATCTCTTGGACTCTGCAGTGTAGCTAATTCATAGCTTTCTGTGATCGCCCCTCTCTCCCCTCGTATTCGTTCGACCTTCTTATATTGTTTCAGAAGAACATTCACGATTTTTTCAACAATCGCTGGAACTTTCGAGAGCCACTTAAAATTGACCTAAGGTTCAAGCCATCACACCATATTAAGGTTTGATGCTTTCTCTCTCCCAGCTCATTTAATTAATTAATGCGAAAGAAAATTTGGCACCCATATTATGTAGGTCAAATTATAATAACACACACTTACAAATCCTTCTTGAAGTTGGAATAGAAGGACTTAAAAATCAAGTATATGTTCCTTGAAAAGTCAATATTCTTGGAATTATAATGTAGTGCATATAAAAGAGTAAGCTTTCATTTGATTTCACAACAAAACCACCAAAGTGCCTTGCTCATTAGTTGCTTCAGATTATAGTTGTCAGAACTTGGCACTTACAAGGAGGTTCAAACCCTACTCTCAAACCCATTGAGTTGTTAACATCCCACTTTGTGAGTCCTATGGCAATGGTTACCTTTAAGCACCTTTAAACCTCAATTGATCCATTGCCATTGTGGTGCACCTTCAATTAACTCCTCCTCATGCTAATTCACATTTTGCATAAATAAAGCTCTTTGACATCATCCATTTAGCTTTTCATGCAATAAATCAAGCAT
Source organism: Cibotium barometz (assembly GCF_041138505.1). Lineage (NCBI taxonomy): Eukaryota > Viridiplantae > Streptophyta > Polypodiopsida > Cyatheales > Cibotiaceae > Cibotium > Cibotium barometz. The sequence continues at coordinate 21,380,984 of NC_141077.1, forward strand.
CATAATAGACAAATTGGCCCAATGTCGTTTAAGGATTTGCTAAAGCATTTGTGGTATGATAGTGTTGTCCATAGGTGCCAAGATCACACATGAAACCTCATTTACTGTGGCATTAAGATAAAACCCATTTATAAACTACTCATCATAAAGACAACATGTAGGGGCAAGAGAAAAGGGAAGGCAATTTTCAAATCCTTAAGGCTAGACTATATATAAAGATGTCTCATGTACATTATACATCATTTACTATTAAATAAATTTAATAGTTGTAATTTATCTTAATTAATCACTTAGGTATGCTAGTGTGTTCTTACATTAGATAGGAAATTCTTCGATGGTGAGTACATTGTCTTGTGAAAGAGGTGAAGGTGACAATTAATCCTAAATCATTACTATGGATGATGACCATAATCCTTCATCTCTAGGAATAAAATAGATTAGATTAATGGAAACACAAATGTGTTATCTATCATGTAACTGAATCTTGAGTAGAAATTCCAAATATCTCCTAGTTACACAAGTTGGCAATCAACAATGCTTGATGTGAAAAGGTATTAAATGCATGTGAAAAACTCATAATATTTTATAAAATGTACTATTGGACCTCAACTTTATGGCTTTGTTAATGTTAGTTTCCATGCCCTCATTATTGTGCACATGTGTGTGTGTGTGTGTGTTCACATACAGAGAGAGAGAGAGAGAGAGAGAGAGAGAGAGAGAGAGAGAGAGAGCATTGAAGACTATTGCCATTGCTACATTTAGTAAGAAGGTGCTTTGTTGTGTGAGCATATTAACTAGCCTTTGATAGACGAATATATGATACATTACTAGGTTATTTGTGGTACAAATAGAAATTGTGGTACTCACACTAAAACATGTCCATAGACACATTAGTTAGGGGGGTATTTAGAGTAAAATCCAATTTGATGACTATTTAGGGGATAGTTAAGGCACAATCCAATTTAGAGAGAGAGAGAGAGAGAGAGAGAGAGAGAGAGAGAGAGAGAGATTAGGTGAAATATGGACTCTCATTTTTACCCCTTAAGGATTTTCACACCTCCTCTCTCTAGAAAAATGGGAACATGGTGAAATTTTTGCAAATCAACTCAAAAGTGAGCAGAGTTTGGACATTTGGAATCTACTCTTTAGACCTTTCCAATGATATATAACATGATAAACAATTTTGAATATTCAAGAAGTCCCCAAATTGGTGGACTGGCATGTAACTATATAGCATGATAAGAAATTTTGAATATTCAAGAAGTCCCCAAATTGGTAATGTGGCATGTAACATGCCACATCATCGTTACATGCCACGTCATCACCAATTTGGGGACTTCTTGAATATTAAAAATTTTGAATATTCAAAAAGTCCCCAAATTGGTGATGTGGCATATAACATGCCACATCATTGTTACATGCCATGTCATCACGAATTTGGGGACTTCTTGAATATTAAAAATTACTTATCATGCTATATATCATTGGAAAGGTCTCAAAGAGTAGATTTCAAATGTCCAAACTCCGCTCACTTTTGAGTTGATTTACAAAAATTTCACCATGAGCCCATTTTTCTACAGAGAGGAGGTGTGGAAATCCTTAAGGAGAAAAAATGAGAGTCCATATTTCACCTAATGACATGGAAGACTATTATCATTGCTACATTTAGTAAGAAGGTGCTTTGTTGTGTGACCATATCAACTAGACTCTGAGATAGATGAATATGTGATATATTACTGGTTATTGGTGGTAAAAATAGAAATTGATGGTACTCACACTAACACGTGCTTGTAACTTAAGGAGATTATGTCCATAGACAAGTCATTTAGGGGGGTATTTAGGGAACAATCTGATTTGATGACATGAATAATCCACACGAGTGTTATTTAATTTAGATAAATTTAGAAAAAAAGGCTATTTAAAAAAGTTTAAGGAAATGTTCTTGGGAAATTCAACTAAGATTCCCCCTCCTGCTACATATAGTGAAAATTTTATCAAGGAGGACTTGGGAGATGGATGGTTGCCAAAAATATGGGTTTTCAAAGGGACTATATATATATATATATATATATATATATATATATATATATATATATATATCCTATATAAAAATGGAAAATGAGCTTTGAAGATGAGGAGAGAGGTATGGAGAAAGGGGCTTGAAAAGAGGGCTCGAGGGCTGCTTGGGGGGTTCACTATAAGTAAACACTCGTGCGTTCAAGGCCTATTTTAAAAATCCCTTATCTATGAATTTTTCATGAATAAAACATACCATTTTTCTATTTAACATGTGAATACCCCTTTAAATGGTACCCTTGTGTATGTAAAAAATGTGTTAAAAATGGATTTTAAAAATCCCTTCTGTTGAACCCACGTGCTATGCTTACATATTTATGAGTGACCCACCCCCCACACCCCACACCCCCCCCTCGAGGAGGGCCGTAACCTTTGGCTACATATTTTGAGAGGGGTCCTTAAAAAAAACATAAATCCAAACCCAAGGGATTCACTTGGTATTTTTAAATAACTTTGCATATGTCCATAACCCCACTAGATACACTGGTATGTAATTAAAGAACCCTGGGCACATATGTCCATAAACCCCCCTAGATACATTGGTATATTTAAATAACCCCATATATGTTCATAACCCCCTATATAAATTTATATATATGAATAACTTTATTTATATCTATAAAACCATGAAAAATACCAATGTATCATTTTTATGCACTTTTATATTTTATGAGCCTCCTTTTTACCCTATTTACCACATGTGTGTAGGTTTTCACCTTCCTATCTACCATTATTTATATGTTTCTTACCCAATCTTCAAAATATCCATATTGTGCACTGCCCACATGAGAGAAAACCTATTTTTATACCTAGATTATGTAGACATGGGTATATCACATTCCTTTTGTGTTGTAAGTCCCCTTCTTTATGTGGTATATATATGCTTCTTTTAATAGTGAGTGAATGCATGTAATAGGTTAGGCTATGAAGAGTAGCCCTCACTATGAAGAGACCACAACTTGTTGCTTAGGCTTGCCACCATTTCTTTAATGCTCAAACTAGAGAGCATCTAGTTGTTGACAAGTTTTGAAAGAAATCAAGGCTCTTGATGCTGATCCTTGTCAATAATAAAAAAATGAAAGCTAATCAATGCTTTGATACTACATGTACATAGTTAAAGTAGAACTTATTGAGGTGGTTGCAGGATGAGGGTGACTAGTTTTGTCCACTCAGGTGCACCCTATAAATAGTAAAAAAAGAGGCATTTGTTTACCTTTAGTGGCTAATGTCTCCTAGCTAACAAAGGAATTTCCTTTCAAGTTCTTTTGTTTGAACATGATGTCAAAGTTGGGAATATAGTTGCATAATTTGATTAAGCTTTAGATAGTCGAAAATCCTCATTACCTTAGGTACAAAGTCAATGTATACACCTTGTCCCAAATTTGGACTGATTTCATAAAATGCTAATATCTTTTACATATAAACTCATATGAGATTCTCACTTTGGACCTTAGATCTTCACATAATATAGAGCTAAAGTCGATTTTTTAAGAAAATTTTAAGCTATTTGTCTATTTTCTTTAGATATTTCAAGTTCTTTAAAGTGTTATAATATATGCCACTTTTTGTACCCACAATAACTACCACTTAAAATGCTCAATCTTGTAGATGGTAGATAGTGAGACATTAGTAGAATGTGGTGGTTAGTCAAAATTGCAAATCCAATGGTTGGATTTTTAATGATCTCTTTTCTAAAATTCTTCCAGGCTATCAGAAGGCCTATAAATATTAATAATCTAATTAATAAAATTATATTTTTGATGTAAATCATCTAAAACCTATAGAGACTAGTGTACTTGTAATGTTGCATCTATGGAAAAAAAATTGGATCATTATAAGTATGGAAAGATCATTTTTAAATCATTTCATCATATTTTTGATTAATTAAACTAGTTTATATTAATTTAAGTTATATTGGGTTAATTTTAGTACATGTGTATTTTCTATTAGATGCTTGATCTCATTTGAAGTACCTTGTCCCCCAAATTTTCTCTCCAAACATATTGTCCTTGTCTAGCATAAACTGGACACCCTAATCTTGCAACAACCCATTGTTAAAATTTTTTAAAGGTATTATTGAATATTCGGCCTAATTGTGTACTTGGTAAATGTACTATGATAGTTTAATAGTGTATTATAAGATCAAATGACTGGATTATCCATGGGCAATATACATCTAGACCAATAGTGAAATTATATTCTAGTCGTGGGAAGCTCACATCTTAGATAGTATTTTTTAACAACATGGCAAATTTTAACTCTTGGTTGCAATCTTGCAAGATTAGAACTATATACTAACTACCTTTACCGAATTTTCAGCACCATGCTTACGGAAACTCCACTTTTGAGAAGGTTACACATTATAGGGGTAAACATCATGGGGTATCTATGGCTTTGGGGGGGGATTTGTAAAATGTCATACATTTTGAGGGTTGTTCTATGTTGGAGTGGAGGTCTCCTTTCTTATGTCCCTCAATTTATAAATCTCTCACATCCTCTCTCCCCTATGACAACGCTTGTACACAAAGAACCCTTTGAATAAATGATCACTCATTTCCTCTTTCATGGCTTTCATGTGTTTCTTAGCATTTCTTTTGGGAGAGTTTTGAGTTGTGTAGTGGAGGTGATGTTCATTTGGGGTCATGTCCTGCTCTATTGCTCATTTGTTCTCATTGTGAATGACCATGTCTTTGTGTAGGTGTCCTAGCCTGCCCTCTATTGGCTAGGTGGTGACCCTTCTCCTTGGTTGCTAGGGAAGCGCTTCCCCTAGTAGCCCTTAGTGAGTTAAGAAAGTGGCTGGGGTGTAGAGGCCATCCTGTCCATTTTTTCCCCCTCAACACGTATTACGCATGAGGGTCAATGATTTGAATATATAGTCATGCACTGATTAAGACATTCATACTAACAAATGTCTTCACCTTCCATGACTCTAATCCATTTACTTTTGAATCCATTTAGTTCTTTCATTGAGGTGTCATATTCTTACACTTCATAGTAGCAAATAGAAGCTTGCACATGATTTAGATGTTGGATTCATAGTAGTACATTATAGAAGCGTTTATGACTTTTATAAGCTTTGCCTACAACCAGTTTAGGGTTTAGGGTTAAACCCTACACCCTAGATCCCATACCTTAAACCCTAAACCCTAGTTCTTAAACCCTACACCCTAACCCTAAACCCTAGACCCTGGGCTCAAAACCCAAAATCTTATACCCAAAACCCAAAATCTTAAAACCTAAACCCTAAACCCTAAATATTATACCCCAAATCCTAAACTCTAGACCCCAAACACTAATCCTAAACCATAAACCCTTAAGCTCTAACCCTTGAATCTTAAACCCCCAAAATCCTAAACCGTAGACCCAGTAAAATAAACTAAGTCCAAATCGTTGATATATATGATGGTATTAGGCTGATCTCTTATAGTGTAACTATATATGCTATTTTACCTTATATATTTTGTGACATTTTGTTTCATTATGGATATTTGGTGATAGAATCTTTGAGAGGTGTTAAGATTAACTCATATTTGATGATGGAATCTTTGAGAGGTGTTGAGATTGCCTCATAGAGTATCAAGCATCTCTAGTGATAGAATGACTTCTAAAAAGAGCACGGATAAAATATTTTGTGCTCCTAAGCTTGTCCAAAAAAACAACAAGATGTTATATGGGATATCTTACCTTAAAAAGTCCTATCTTGATCAAACATCAAGTCTTACAATCCAATTATTGCCTTGTGGGTAGTTGGTTTAAAGATATGAAAGTATTTCTGATTTGTAATGTTCACAATAAAGAGGAAAAATCCTTGATACTTTCAATTATTAAGGATCATTATCACGAGATAAAGCCATTGGGTTTTTGAGGTGTATCTTACTCATGGAAGATAGAAGATGTGTATGCATGGTATCTAAAAGTCATTACAGTCCAACTAGAAGATGTGTATGCATGGTATCTAAAAGTCATTACAGTCCAGCTAGAAGAATACGAAGAAAACAATATCTCACTGTCAATATCCTTCTCAACTATGGATGAGATATGCTCTCTAAAGTTTTAATTAATTAAGTCTTTGTTTCTCTTGTTTTACCAAATTTAAAGTCATTCTAATAATAATAAAATTACATGTTAGGATAATATGAAACTATGCAGATCATATGAATGAGGAGAATGCCAATGGTATTAATACATTGTAGGTAATATAACTTATAAATACTTTTTTCATGTTTTATTTGGAAAAAAGGTTTAATAATATTTATGAAGAAAACATATAATATAATATTAATATTTTTTACTTGTTCATTTATATTTATGATCTAATTAGAGTAATGATGCAACCTCAATTTCCACTCCAAGGATCAAGGTTACAAATGTTGATCAGGTATGTTTCAAGTTGTATGATTATTGTTTTATTCTTAGAGAAGTTTATATAGCATATGTGTATTTGATACTTTAACCTTAGTTTCGTTGATCATTTTTGAACTACAGAATGATAATGTAAGTGTTTATATTTCAAACGTGACACTTATTGATAATAACAATGTAGAGAAGGTTAGTAATATATTCGATACATCAATCTTCATTTTTATGTTTATCTCTACTTCTTTAAAAGTATTATTTTTGTTATAATTATAGATTACAAAAGTATCTTCATTAATTATAGGTACTCAATAACATTGTTGCGGAAAATAGGTTACTGACAAGGGTTACCTAAAAATATTCCCTCCCAAAATGCATGAAAGCTTAAAAATGGCTTAAAAACATAGTTTTTTGAAAGCACATCTAGAATTCCATGTATACATCTAAAAACTACATGAACTTGACATTTTTTTTCAAGATTGAGAACACCTACTGTGACCTCCGTAGATTTATAAACTGGTATTGTTTGTGACATGAAAATAAACTTGACTTACAACTGGCATAGGAGTTCACAAAACTTCAAGAAATATCAATCTTTTTCAAATAAAAATTTATTTTATAAATTTCATGAATGAAAGACACTTTTTTAAATGGACTTTCTTGGAACAAATTCCACCACTGCATAAATATGCACATTATTTGACAAGTACCCAAAAAATATTATAATGCATAACATTATATAAGCTCCATAACTTATGAAAAGTCCTACAAGAATTCTTGAGTCTATTTCTAGACCTAAATATCAAAGCCTTGAGTATATACTTACCTTGATGGTTTGTATGACATAATTATTTGATCTATTATTTATAAGTAGGTAGTGGGTGTGATATACAAGCGATGCTAAGAGTTTAAAGAAGTCATCTTATAGGTGTGCAAAGGTAGACTTCTACTCATACATATGTAGAAGATGGCAACTTTGGAAGTTCTGAGTAAACCTAAGCATGCTAAAAGAGGAGAAATTCGAAATATTTTTTTGACAAGACAATTTCAAAGGGAGACATCATATAGCCTATGGATGTAAATTTGTCCCAATTAGGCATTTGTTATGAAGGAGATGCTTGTTATACAATATGGGTATATAGTGGCGGGAAGAAATAGTAGTCTATATCATGTAGATATAGACTACTATGGGTATATAGTGGCGGGAAGATATACCATCATGTAGATATGTGGTAGTGGAAAAATTTCATAATATGTATATGTTGATGTTTGATCCAGATAGCTTTGTCCATTATCATGAACTTAGGTGATGGTATGCCTAAGGGTAGTAAAGGAATGAGCTCTCGTTGCAATTATTTAGAAGACATGTGAAGGATGCTGAGAGATGGTATGTCTAAGGGTAGTGTAGGAATGAGCTCTGGTTACAATTATTTGGAGGACATGTGAAGGATGCTGAGAGATGCAATCTTCACCCACAACATTGTCTTTGTGTGTAGAGAGGAAATAAAGAAGCTTGGGGCTTCTTGAATGGTGGTAGAGAGGATCTTGGTGCGAAAGAGAGAAGCTTGGAGCTTTCATGATGATGGTAGCTTCAATGTCTCCTCCTAAGCTGGAGAGCATACTACTGCACATAGGCATGGCAGAGTCCAGTCTCACATGCATCCCCCTCTCCGACATAGACGGTCCCACCATGCACATTTAAGACCAGATTAGGGTATTTTGGAAAATCCCATTACTTTGGGAATTTGCTTCAGTCTAGTTTTTTTATGTATCTTGAGTATACCAATGCCAAAGTTGTTGGAAAATTATGTGGGTTTATAACCTACTCTTCAAGAGCTTTCCAATGATATCCCACATGAGAGGGTTTTGACAAAGTCTTAAAAGGGTTCACCATGCTACCCCTTTTTTGATCTTGCAAAATGGAAATTGTGATTTTGCCAAACTCCCTAATATGGTATTATTTGCTTGTAGTACTTTTGCTTTAAAATTTGAATTATAGAACAAAATTTAGGACTAGTGAATTAATCGACTCATGGTCTTCCAAATCTTTGAATGTAAAACATCAAGTTTTGCATTAACTTGATGCAAAACATCAAGTCTTGTGGAAGAGTTATGTTTTGTAGCAACTTGATGTGCAAAACATAAACTTCAATGCTGGTTACATCAAATGTTTTGCATCAACTTGACGCAAAACATCTTCAATGATGGTTACATCAACTTTTCCACAAGACTTGATGTTTCATCTTTTGTGGAAAAGTTGATGTTTTGTATGAAGTTGATGCAAAACATCAAGTTTTGTAAAAAAGTTGATATTTTGCGTAGAAAGTTGATGTTTTGCATCAACTTGATACAAAACATCAACTTTTAGCTGAAAAGTTGTTACTATGCATTAAGTTGGCCTCCAATGTTGTAGCTAAAATATCTTTACCATGTGTAGTAATCAATAGGATTAGAACCCACGCCCCCGCTTGATATTTAATAAAAAAGTATTTCGAAAAGTATAAACCTTTTTTTCTTAAAGTGAGCTTCTTCACATGGCTTTCTAAACTCATTTAACAACTAAAATTATCATTTTAACCCTTTTTTGTCACATCAAGGACACATTTTTTTCTTAAAAAATGAGTATGTAACGTTTTTTAAAATTAGATATTCACGATTTTATAAAACTCATCTACAAACTCTCCTATAAAAAGTATATATTAATTATCAATTTGTAAATTGTGATACTCGAGAGCTTTAAAATGAATTTTAATACTACTCTCATCAAGAGTCAAAATAGGGTTTTATAATTAAGATAATAATTGTATCAAGATAAAACTTTTGTAATATATTTATATAAACTCATAGGTTTTTATAGTTGCACTTTATAGCACATCCTCAATTGTGCTAACATGCATACCCAAGGACTCTAAGCTTCAAGTGTACACATAGAAGAAAAAAATGTATATGTGGATAGGGAAGAAAAGGATGCCTCGTCTACCTTCTCAGGGGGGGGGGGGGGGGAAGGCACATGAACTAGTGATGGTGATGGTATAGATAGCAATGATCATGAGGAACCAAAACTATGCCATGAGTTATTTGCCTAGAAAATAGTTCCTTTTTACAGTTGTATCAATTGTTTTTTGAATTAAAGATGGCGCTGATCAATAGTGTCCCTATTTTGGTATGTTTTTGTAAACTTATTGTTAGATTTTCAGTTATAATCACCAAAAGTAAGCAAAACCAAGTCTTTTTTTTCTTGTCAATTTTTGTAAGAAACACGCAAAGTGCCAAAAATATTATCATTTTTTGGCGGCGTTGTACATATGTGTAAACCACTTTCCAATAACCTTTTTTTATGGAATCTTTAAAAGATGCCAAATGTTTCTCATTTTTAGGAAATATTATGAGATTAATATTTGGATAATGATGCTTAGAACACGAAGGAGGATGTTGGTCATTCAAATATTATAACCTATACAAAGTTGCTTAATATCACATGCCATACGTAGGAGGTTCAATGATTACCTTCTTGTTTTTTTTAAGTTTGAAGAGTAGATTTAGATATACTAACTAACATGAAATTTTCAATAAAGATTTTGAAAGATAAAGGTGCCTCACCAATGCATAGAATCAAATATAAGGAAAAGCTCACAAGTACGGAAGGTCATATTTCTACCATGTCTACTTTCTTCATGATGATTAAAAGCATAGATATATATATTTGTTTAAAAAATTTGGTATGGGTGAAGATAAGTACCAAGTTATAGAAACGCTTGGAGGATAAACAAACCTTGACTTCTTCTACGTTGAAATTAAAAAAGCTTGAGGTAGGTATATAACATTAATAACATTTCTTCTTAAATAATTAAATTTTTTACTTATATTTAATTTTTAAACTCATTTTTTACTTGTCTATATTTTTTGAGTTATTTTACTTATATAAACACTTATGATTCTCACTTCTTGAAGCTACTCAACCTTGAAAGGTAATGTTGTTAGTGTATATTGTTTTAATTTCATTACTTTAAGTATGATATACATGTACTTGCTTCTATACTTCTCATTTTGAAGCTTTTATGCTTTAGAAAGCAAGTGAATATAGCAGAGACGACCAAGAAATGATTTTGATGAAGTTTCTAGGCCCTGTAAGGAGGGCATGTACACATGTCGATGAAGTTGAAATATGCCATGATTTTGATGAAGTTTTCAGGTGTAAATAGTCGATGAAGTTAACATATGCCATGATGAGAAAAGCTCATTCTTGCTCATTCTCTACTAGCAAAAATAGTGACCAAAGTTCTACAAGGGTAAGAGGAGACCTTGTAGCTTGGTTATTACAAGGAGGACGAGTGACCATTGCCAAGAATAGAAATGGCTCTTTATCTTTGGATTATGCCAACTTTAGTAATGTTTAAACCATAGAAAACTTCATTTTTTAAACTATTGATGTACAATTAATATCTTAAACTAGAATGTATTGGCCTTATCTATTTTTTTTCTCAAACTGATGTGATGTTTTTATCTCAAGCTAATGTAATGCCTTTATGTATAATTGTTTAAAACTTTTAGCTATTTAAAAATATTATTTTTTAGTAAGTTATTTAGTTATAAAGTATAGAAGAAGCTTTTTATTTTAAAAAATTATGACCTAAGTGTTGAAGATTAAATTTATGAAGTTTCACTTTATAGGTGTTCTTAAAAATGCTCTCTCTCTCTCTCTCTCTCTCTCTCTCTCTCACTCACTCACACACACACACACACACACAAATGATATGTGTGTGTGTCTTTAGGTGTCCACATAATAGTGCAATATTCTCTAGTACATATAATAAAAAATTGCTTTAAATCTCTCTCTCTCTCTCTCTCTCTCTAGTTTCTCTCTCAAGGTTGACATGTGTGTCTTTAGATATCTACATAATAGTACAATATTCTCTTGTATGTATAGAAATCATTAGAATAACAACACGTAGTAAAATAAAAAACTTGATTTTTATTGTATTTCTCTTTATAAAATCTCTTCTTTCTCTTAGAGAATTATTTTTCTATATAACCATTATCCTATGGTGATTTTTTACATATTGATTTGCTATATAGTAGTATTTTACTATATAGATTACTATTGAATATTGATTACTATATAGCAATATTTTACTATATAGATTCTTATACAAGAAAGCTTTCATAGATTAATTACTAAATAGTGAATGCTTTTGTGACTTTCGCTATATAGCAACTTTTTACTACATAGTTTACTATATAGTCATTTGTTGCTAGTTTATTTGCTATGTAGCAAGTGTTTTCACTTTTCCTAGATCCGGACTTTTATTAAACATGTTCATTTTTCTAGTAGCATTTTTTGGGCTATATAGGAATCTATTAAAAGTTCCTTGTGTATATGGGATTGTTTGAGCTTTGAGTCTTCAAATTGGACTATCCAAGGCCCTTACTGCCCCCCCTAACTACTTGATAAGGTATTAGTGGAGACACTGGATAGTCCCTCCCCTAACTACTTGATAAGGTATTATTGGAGACACTGGATAGTCCCTTACTGCCCCCCTAACTACTTGATAAGGTATTAGTGGAACTATCCATTACTGCCCCCCTAACTACTTGATAAGGTATTAGTGGAGACACTACTTAAGTCGAGCACGTTCTAGAGTGAGAACCACCAATTTCCATAAGCAAGTCACCTGTCCAAATACTAGTTGACGTCCATTCACAATTAAAGTACCTTTAATTAATAAATGTAGCAATGCCATAATCACCATCAGTTTCTCACATAAATTAAAAAATCTCGGTTCAAATTTTAAGGGATGAAATTTACATGTTGTAATGTTGTAGTTATAAATCCCAAAATTAATATGGTTTTTGGAGATTTTTAGGTCTAAATCTGGGTAGGTTTTAGCATTGCCTTTAATTTTAAGGGTTGAAAATAACATTTTTTTTTTCGAGCACTGATTATCATCAATGGATTTTATATCTAATGCGAGCATGCACAATCGGCATTAGCATCCCTAAGCCATGCCATTAATTAAGATAACCTGCAACCTGAGATTAAGTTAATAGGAAATGAACGCCTCTTATATAGCACGTGACCAGTTAGAGCGCTGCGGCGCTGAAACTGTTGCAATTTCTTCAGCCTGGTTGAAAAAACTGTCCCTGCTGCTTGTCAAATCCGTCTGAATAAGTGGCTTATTGCATTGAGAGGAAAGGAGAATGGCGACATGAAATGATTCTTGTGCTCATCAAATCAGCCTGCTTACTGTATGTCGTCTTATACACCCGCCTGCCGCCTGTCGAATCTGTATCACATATTGGGCTAATCTGTCACTTATGATGTCTAATTCATAGCACTAACCTGTCGCTTATGATCCTAATTCATGGCTACGTACTACTAATCCGTCACTTATGATGTCTAATTCATGTTACGTACTACTAATCTGTCACTTACGCTGTCTAATCATGCTACGTACTACTAATCTGTTTAAAACCTCCTCATTAAATTGACGCTCGAATTTTGTTTTTCCAACTATTGCATTTTCGGGGCTTTAAAAAAAAAAAACAAACAAACGTTTGTATGTGGATATTCCTTCTATGTTATAATAATTCCACTTAATATATCTACTTTTTAAGCTTTGTATTTCAAGTTCAGAAAGTTTTTTTTTTCAATAAAGGCATTTTTAATATTGAAGAAAAACGAGACAAGTTACAAAAGCTGGCATCACAAAGCCAATTTCAGGCCGAGATTTCTCACTATCCTAGGCAATCAGCAAAGAGCAATGATCCTCTAGGTCTCTATCTTAGAATCTGTAAGCAAGTGTTATTTAAATTTGGCCTATATTATATATGTTCTTTAAATTTCTGGGCTTTCAATGACAACATTAAAAGGATGCGTTTAGTTAAAAGGTTTAATGAGAACCAAAAAAAAAGTAAAAAAAAAAGTATGAATAATTTTAGTTTCTATGTACCCCTAGTTTAGGCAAGGAAAATTGCATATTTAAAAGGATGATTTTTAATTTACTTTCAATGAGGACTCTCTCTCTCTCTCTCTTCAACCCTAATTTAAGCAAGGAAAATTGCATATTTAAAAGGGTGATTTTTTATTTACTTTGAGAAAGACTAAAAAAATATCGACGATTTTAGTAGCTCACACACGCAACCCTAATTTAAGCAAGGAGAATTGCATACTTAAAAAAGGGTTATTTTTTATTTACGTTGAGAAAAACTTAAAAAGTATCAATAATTTTAGTTTCGATTGTAAATCAATCGTTCTGTGCTTTTGTAAAAAATCCGTCTCTCTCTCTCTCTCTCTCTCTCTTCAACCCTAATTTAACCAAGGAAAATTGTATCGCCTCTTTTGTAAAAAATCCGTCTCTCTCTCTCTCTCTCTCTCTCTCTCTCCAACCCTAATTTAACCAAGGAAAATTGCATATTTAAAAGGATGATTTTTTATTTACTTTTTGACAAAAAAAAAAGTGGCGATGGTTTTGTGTAAATCAATCTCTCTCTCTCTCTCTCTCTCTCTCCCTCTCGCTCGCGCGCGCACAGACACCCACAAAGGAATCGGGAATCTATTATGCCAGAGCTCGTCAGTCACGTCACAATGATCCCATGCAATTGACACAAAGGCCATCATGCACGCAAGCCCTCATCACGAGTGTTTGTGGAATCTTTGGGCAGGCTACTATTTTATAGCAAGGCCCCGCCCCAAAAGAAAAAGAAGAAAAAACACCCCCTTAATCATTGTAGGAAGTTGAGATTCATGAGAGCCACATAGGTACTCGCTCAGCCTCATCCACATTCCATGAGCCTTTGTAACTTGTAAGCTGGAACTCCCTTTAGACTGTACTTCCTTCTGTTGTCAAATACTCCCTTTCTATTGTCCCCTTGGTGAACCCAGAATTGGGCCCTTTGGTGTGTACTTCCTTGTGCCTTCCCTTCATAGGCTCCACCATGAAGTCCACCACCTTCCCTCATCATCGCCCTCTTTGCCCTCCCCCCCCCCAAGTCCATATAACACGAGACTTTCATGTTGCTTCAAATGGCATCTCCTTTTCATAACCCATCTCTCTCCTTTACCATGATTTCACATTGGTCACAATAAGTAGCAAATGACCTCCAACTTGAACCCTCCCAACACAATAAAGCTGGCAATGGCAATCCCTTCTTTCAAATAGACCTTTGCTTTGAAAATGGCAGTGATTAATCTCGGTAACCATCATTTTCATGAATATGTGCATAGGGGTCCCCCATCTTCCAAGGACTTTCCAGGTGGCTCTTCACTAGGGGCCTCTTACCCTATACTCAAGCGAATACAAGAAATTCACTTAACCAAGCTTAAAGCACATCATGACACTCTAGGCAAAGATCATCAATCCTTACCCCCCAAGGCTCAAGGACTATGAACTAATGCTTACCAAGACTTAGCTCCAATGGTATGAAACACCAATCCATCATATAAACGATTAGAAATAAAAGTGGACAAACTTAAAGGCCTTGAAATTCGATTCCTTAGGCTAAAGGAACTTAGGGTAATGTATGAACCATTTGAGCTCTAGCAGGTTTCAAACATTGAAGGTGCAAATTCATTCACAATGGATTATGCAAGACATTTCCAAGTTAGGACTCAAGAAAGACTATGGGAAGTGCATGTGAGAGACACTTTTAGTACATCAATTTTATGATTAAAGTCTTGAGGTTTAGCTTAATGAGCTACCTGAAGTCCTAACTCTTTAAAAAAATCCCCACATCACATGTGTGTGGAGGGTTTAGGGTTGTATACATGGTTTTTGGGGATATACATATCATTTCTTATATGAACAATTACATAGACAACTAATAAATAAGACACCTACAATAAATGTAAATTTGTAAATGTATTTAAAATAGGTCTCTTGTTGATGAACTCGAGATGGGATGTTTGTAAAGTTACTTTATTGCAAAGATACTATTAGCAGTAATAAAAGCATGTGGAGAAAATATTTGGAGCTTAGGTGTGTCGCACATTTAGCACTTAGTAGTGTATGTTTGGGACTATTTTTTCAAGAAAACACTTTTAGAAATAGGGTAGAGTCAAGCTACTTGCATAGCAAAAGCACTTTTGTTTGGGCCATTTTTTTCAAGAAAACACTTTTCGAAATACGGTAGGGTCAAGCTACTTGCATAGGAAAAACACTTAAATAGAAATAGTAAGCATGTATAGCAAATGTTTTAAGCTTAGCAATGAACATGTGGAGCAAATAGCTACTTCCATTAGAAATATGCTTTAGCAAGAGTAAGAGTGTGGAGTAAACATTTCAAGTATACATTCATCAAACAAATAACTTTAGCACTTAGTAGTTTTTGTTTGGGCCCACTTTATATAAATTGTGCCTTTTAGGGTAATGACAATTTTGTTTGAATTGCAAAATGGTAAGCATATGTAGAAAACATTTCAAGATGTGTACATTGCATAAATATCTTAAGCACTTAGTATTGTTTGTTCAAGCCCATTTTTATCTTCTAATGTAGAATTGATGCAATTAAGTTCTTGGAGACTTTCATTGCAAGGAATATCTTTGAATAGCATAATATTTTTGAATCTCTTTGTTTTTTGAAGAGAGATAAATATGTACTAGGCTTATTCTTTACTAGTAAACTCTTTTAGATTTTATTAAACAAAGTTTAATATTATGCTATGTGAAAAAATCCTTCTATTCTTTCATCTTATTTAATAAATACAAGTTAAAAAGGATGGAAAAAAACAACACACAAGTAACTTTAGATATCAAAAGTAATAGTACTTTAGATATTCAAAGTAAAGTTAAAGGCTTTGTTAGAGATGAATTTATTGCATGGATAACCGTTACTTTTCATTCTTAACCGTGAATAAATTTCATAGTTTTCTTGAAAATTTGAGATTTGAACTTTCTACTATATTTGAAGATCATGCTAGGCCACAAATATTTTCACTGTATACTAAGCATGTCTAAGTTGATTATTGGTCATTCTATGAGTCTTGATAGAAGATGATCTTTGGGGTGCATAAATAAATCCAAAAGAAAAAGACAATGTAGACTAACCATAGAGTTAATTTGTTTCTTAAACAAATAAAAAATAATAATGCTTGCTTAAAATTAAGCTAGGTTGCCACCTATAGTAGCAGGGCATCACTTAGAGAGATGTATGCACAAAAGATGGCTTTTCAATAAGGACTATACACATTAAAATAGATTATGTATTTGACCTCTAGTGAAGTTTCCAAGAATGCATCCAGAAATCAGGTTAGGTTATGAGTGTCAAAACATGAAAGCTATACCTATTTCATATTACTTCTAGCATTGAATGAAATGGATGCTTTCTTAAAAGTGGCACCACCTAAGAGTTAGGCACATCTCAAAGTGGCACCACCCGAGAGTTAGGCACATCTCAAAAATGGTTCTTATTCATAACTTATTCAAGTTGCATGGTTTATACCCCTCAGATTTATCTTTTTTAATCCCATGTATAATAGACACCCCCACTTGCACTATGAAGCTTCTAGGCTAGTTTGGTAAGAAATATGTCTAGGGAATAATTTTTGTGTTTCCATCTTTTGTGTGTGTGTGTGTGTGTGTGTGTGTGTGTGTGTGTGAGAGAGAGAGAGAGAGAGAGAGAGAGAGAGAGAGAGAGAGAGAGAGAGAGAGAGAGTATGCTTAAAGGTTAAAAGATTATAAAAGTAGTAAATATAAAGGGTAGAACAAATGGTCTTTTGTAGGTCATGATTTATAAATGACATGGAGGAGGCTACATGGGATATGGACCACATAGAAACATACATATGGAGAGTTAAGATAAGGAAGGAGGATCTTTCATAATCATCTTTATCTCATTCTACATATTTTTGATTACTAACCAAGGGACAGCTTCTCATCATATTCATCAATTGGCTATTGAGGAACTACTCGGGATTTACTGAGGTGCTACATGTGGTTAAGTTGATAGCCTCCATGCAAATGCTTCTCAACAAACCATCGGATCCTTCTGCAATAATTTGCTTAAAAATTGACGTTTGATCCTTGGCATTTGGTTAAGCGTAGAGCCTTAGAGTTAATTGTGGTAATTAATTGATAGCCTAGGAACATGGTTAAAAAATAAGATGCCTCCATGAATACATAAGTGTAGGTGGGTTCGCGATTATTCTTCCTATATAAATCTAAAATTATAGAAAATGGGGTGAATGTTTTTAGAAAATGCTCAAAATTAGGGGAATATTTTCTAAAACCCTTCAAAACAGCCAAAATTTGGGCGAATGTTTTAAGATATTGAGCGTTATTTTTTGCAGAAAAGCCCCAAAGATAGCCGATTAGCAAAGATTAGCCCCTATTTTTTTCCTTGCCTAGGAATGAGCACTCGCCTTCCACATAAATACAGATTGCAAGAGAGAGGAGCCATGTCGATTTTGAAATCCACCATCCTTAAGGGATTTAATCAGTCGCCTAACCAATCCTTGTTATTGTGGATCAATAGATGTGATAAAACACAACATGCAATAGCTGTTTGTGTATGAAAATAGAATAAAAAATTTGTAATTATGTAAGATAAATGGATAGGCATAATAACTAATTAGTACATAATGATAAAAAGGATAGGTATAAGAAATAATCATCACGTCTTAGCATTTAAATAAATTATTGTTAAGTTTTAAGGGTCGTCGTATAACATTTAGTGCTATCATTCAAACAAATCATTAATAAAGCAAATAAATATGTATCAAATGTATCTAAAAGAAGAAGAAGAAGAAGAGAGTGCCCATGTCTAGAAGCATAAAAGTGTAAAATAAAAAAGGGAACAAGAGTATGGTAGGAAGAGAAGGAAGATGAAAAAGAAGAAGAGCATTAAATTAGTATGATGTAATGCATATATCAAGACATGTACTTCCAACCTAATGCACATGAGAGAGAGAGAGAGAGAGAGAGAGAGAGAGAGAGAGAGCCCATCCATAATTTTGTTGAAATAGCAATGTGTGAGGGTAGAACATGAGTAGAGCAAGAGGGAGAGTATGCACATTAGAAATGAAGAAGGACTAAGCGTCTTAACTCAACGGTTTATTTGTATGGTTACTTGTAAAAGGTGAAGTCACCTGAAAAGCACAAGGTGGCATATGGAGTGTGAGCATTTATTGACACATGGATGGCACAAGCATGCATGTATTTTGTGGATGAGGGCTCCTTGAGAGCTATAAAATCATGTTATTGGGTTCTCTCGTTAGAAAGTAATGTAATGATCTATTTGGTGATGAGTTTCTTCTTTTCGTACAAGTCTTGTTTTGTGATGAGGGCTCCTTTAGAGCTATAAAGTCATGTAATTGGTTCTCTCATTAGAGAGCAATGCAATGGTATTATCTATTTTGTGATTAGTTCCTTCTTTTTGTACAAGTCTTGTTTTTCCTCCGAATGCATGAGAATGCAAATTGGATGTTCACATCCAATGCATTTGGATGTGCACATCCAATGCATTTGGCAAAGATAACATGGCATGTGGAAGAAATGCCCTGATCATGTTATTCATAGAATTATTTGGGCTCCACATAAGATTGTTTGAGTCTTCAAATTGGATTGTACCAAGGCCCAAAATATCCTCCTTATGTGTCCATGTAAACACTCCTTAAGTCAGGAGCATGTTTTAGCAATGCATCATATCTTTGCGTGGCATAGGCTAGTTGATGTCCACACTCACAACAAAGCACCATCTATTTGTATATGTATCAAACAACCTAGCAATGTATCGTATCTTTGCCTGTCTTAGGCTAACAACAAGGCACCTTCTTGATAAATGTAGCAATGGTAGTAGTCTCTCTCTCTCTCTCTCTCTTCTTCACATATGCTTTTCCATTTGTGGTTTAATACTACAAATTACTAAACCCTAGTGGCCGCCAATAAACGGTAAAAATATAAAAAAAGGGGCACTATTTTTACTAAACCCATCATGTTAGTAGTTTGTAGTGGCCGTCAAAAAAAAAAAAAAAAGAATATACAAAAACGGGCACTATTTTTACTAAACCCATCATTTCTAAGTGACCTGGGAGCTACTAGTTCAAAGCTCCTATTTTCATGCAAAGCAGACCACGCTTGCCTAAAAGACTAATGGAGACTGGCATACATGATATCTTAATGGAGACTGGCATACATGATAGATATCATGTTTGTGTTTTCCATTAATCTAATCTATTTTCTTCCTAGATATGAAGGCTTGTGGTCAGCACCTGTCGTTCTTTAGGATCAACCTTCACTTTCATAGCATCTGTAATCACCTTCACACTCAGCACTGGCATACCTAAGCCCTGTCATTAGCCCTTAATTAAGATAACCTGCAACCAACCACGAAATCAATTTAATAGTAAATGATGTACAATGTACATGGGCCATCTTGATACAGAGCTCAGCCATAGGGCTTCGGAGAATGCTTTCCATCTGTCCTTGCCTGCATGTTGTTTTTATTATGAGTAATGGTTTCCATCTTGATGCCTGCACTCAATGAAGTAATGCTGGCTAAATCTCTTTGCGAAAGCGTGCACCCCATGCCCGCCGAAACCCCTGCCAATCCACTAGGACCTCCAACACCTAAGAAGTCCAATGTTGTTCTGTCACCTTCATGTTTATCTCCTCTTTGTGACCCTTCAAGACTAGCCTGCAACTTAGACCCTCCATGCAATAGATTGAATTGCCCTTCTGCCCCCACCATGTGATGTTGCTTGTTGCCACCCTGCATGTAACCCCTTGCATTGCTCAACAAGGAAGGCATATCATTTGAAGTGCTTTCAAACAATGCAGCTCCCCCTCCATACAAGGAATCCATGAACTCTTGGACACTCCCTTTCACGCTGTACGGTGCTGGAATAAGGGAACCTCCTCCTCCATGTGCTCCATATCCGTTGCCATTATCCGAACTACTACACTTCACATTCAAAAATACAGGACAGGAGCTTGATAGGGTGCTGGTGACTCCAGCCCATGCATCTTGCCGAGGTCCTCCTGGTGCTATGGAGCTTGAATCTCCTCGAAGTCCAAAATTTCGGAACAAAGATGGATTGCTTGCTGTTGCACCCATCATTGCAGCTTTCTGAAGCAATGTTGTAGCCGGCAATTGACCACTTCCTGTATGTTGCTGATGTTGAAAGGATGGTTTTAATGGCACATAACCATTCCCAAAATAATTTGCACTTGAAATGCTGCTAGTAGAAGGTAATGCATACTGGGACATGGTAGAACTTCCGACCAAGCGGTTGGCATCCATGGATAACCCTGCCATACAATTGCCAGCATGATGCCCCAACGCATATCCCTGTGGTTGTAAGTCACCATTGGTTGAAGTCAGCATATTTGTAAACATACCTACACTACCTGAGGATAGAGGCCATTGCATTATTTCATCACTCTCTGAACCCAAACCTCGAACTTTGTTCATCTCTCTAGAGGCCGGCCTGGCATCAGTTTGGGGGTGGCATCCCAGCATCTGTAACGCAACTGGAGGACCAGGTCCCAGACCTGTTCCTAAACAGAGAGAGAAGCCCGGAGCTTCGCTAGGTTTGTAAGATTTTACTCCTATGCCACCTTGTACCCATTTTGATGCTAAAGCTGATATTCCACCCTCATCCAATGCAAAGTTAGGCCTGAAAGCTTCACTCACAAGAGGCTTGGAGACCTCTGCGTCCGGTGGACCACTGGTGTGTTGTGATAGAGGAGATGAAGGGGTCTCCACAGGACTTGAAAGCTCCCCAGCTAGACCAGTTAGAGCATTGCCATCAGGGCCACCGGATTGCTGGCTTTCAACCTGCCTGTGTGCTGAAACTCTTGCACTTTCTTCCGCCAAAGCATCACAGAATGCTCGGTGGGTGATAAAACTGTCTCTCCTGCTTGTCAAATTAGTCTGCATTAGTCATCAATTTTATCCTTCTCATTTCCATCATAAGAGAGAGATTGGCCCAACAACAGGCGTATAATATGAATTCAATAAAGGACATATGAATAACCACATCAAACAGTCTGTTTTCGTAAGCTCAAGAAAAATTTCATGTTGTCATTCTCCTTTCCTCTCCACGGTCATCGTGTTTGATTGAATGCATGAAAAGCTAAATGGGATGATGTAAAAGAGCTCCATTTACACAAAAGGTTAAGCACGAGGAGTTAATTGAAGGCACATGACAATGGCAATGCACAACTGTGTTTAATTGCAAACGTGATCTCTTCATTGACATCTAGGTATAGGACTTTCTTCCTAGATCCTAGCTTAATCTGATGTGGTGTTCTTATCAACGTGGGCCCTCCCAAACTGCCAATGATGTTGGAGAGGGTTGGGATGCAAACATCACAACGGGGTTGAGAGCGGGGTTGGAACCTAGCGACACCACCAAGTTCTGACAACTATAATGTCAAGCAACTAATCAAAAAAGATGCATGGGGAGCTGTGTATTTGCTTTAGGGCTTCGAAGCTAATTGGGTTCCTTTAAAGAGCTAATCAACACAAAAAAAAAATGAAGAAAAGCAAGCAAAAGGGGGGGGATTCAAGACTCTATCTAGCATGCACCATTAAAGACTTTCTCAGTGTGCAAGCCCCAACAACTATACTAACCTCGAGAACAAGGTTCCACAGTTGCAACGATACTCACGGGTTCCGCATGTTTTCTGATGGGCTTTCCAGTCGGACTGGACGGCATATCTCTTGGAGCATTTCTCACACTTCCATTTTTTCTCTCCATGCTTTCTATAGAAGTGCTTCTTGATGCCTGTAAGGTCCCCAAGGGCCCTTGATGGGTCATGATGAACACATGTGGCCTCTGGACACACATACACTCTCTTCCTTGTCTCTTGATCACCCTCCCTCTGCTTCAGCTTCCATGGAAGATTGTGGCCCCTTCTGTGTAGCTGCAGATTCTGGTCCCTTTGAAACCCCTTGCCACAAACCTCGCACACAAACCTGTTTGTTGCCATTAGGGTTTTGGATGACAAAGCTATCACCTCTGCATGTGGGTCTGCATTCGAAGGGTCACAAACCATGAGAAAACAAGCTCAATTTTCTACAAAGACTGCAAGCAAGCCAAAAACAGGCCAGTTTGCTACAAAAGCTTGCAAACAAGCCAATAAAGCGTGGTTTTCTGCAGTGATTGCAAATCAATCAAGCCACAGCAGTCCATAACAACAATAAAGCGCTCTAAACAGCCCATTTGCTGCAAAGAATAAGAAATGGAATCAAGGTCAAGGCATCCCACTCTCAGTTACAGGCTGAAAACAATGGGATCAAGCTAGAAGGCACAATTTCTGGAACAGATTAAAGGATGGGATTAAATTCAAAAGAGCCCACTAGATGCAATGGATTCAAAAACGGAATTAAGCCCACAAAGAATGGATGGAGGTCAAAGCACCCCATTACATGCAATGGAATCATGAGATGGGATCAAGGTTGCTCTTGGATCAGATAAGGAGCCCATGTCTTCAATTAATACAATCATCAAGATTTCTCTCAAACCCAACTTCAGCTATCACGTCGGGCGAGAGAGAGCAGCGCGCGCCGCGCGTGTGTGTGTGTGTGTGTGTGTGTGTGTGTGTGTGTGTGTGAGAGAGAGAGAGAGAGAGTATTAATTACCTGGAGTACCAGGCAGACTTCTCTTCTTTTTCACCATTGCTTGCTGCTGCTCAAAACTGTTACCCATCGGAGCAAAGCCACTAGCTTGCCCAGAAACGGAAGAAATGGCGCCTAGATTCTAATAGAGAGTTAAGAAGATACAATTTACAAGATCATTCTAAATCTGCAACAGCCCATCAAGATCCCCTTGAGTCCTGAGCACTCTTCTAATTATGATAATTGCTGGCATTAATTACCCCTCACAATTAATGGCCCAGGACCCTTCTAATTGTGATCATTAATGCAAAAGCAATGGCTGCACCATTACCATCCCTGTCTTCAATTGATTGGTAATTAATTGCTATGCAGTGATGATAAGGAGGGGCAAAAGGAGGAGTTAAAAAGGAAGAAGCGTGGAGGGTGTCATGATCATCACGAAGAGAAGTGATTGCTGCTGGGTTTATTTAGAGCCTTTCCCTTGAGAAAAGAAGTTGGGTTTAAAGTCAAAACTCATACTTAAGTTGGCCTATATTGTTGTTAGAACAACCTATGCCCAAAACCAATACCAATAATCTTCATTATACCTTGACCATAAATTAAAATGCTCCTCAATCTACCATACTCCTCCAATGATGACTTAATTATGTCTACCTTAATCCTACTAATAATCTAATTATAGCTTAACCATAAATTAAAATGCTCCTTACTATTATGTAGAGCTTATTCATGACCATCATAATCCTCCAATGATGACTTGATTATGATTTCCATAATCCTACTTTTTCTAGTGATGTCTCAAACATGGTTATCCACTCCAATGATAGCTTGATCATGATAATTATGTATTGTAATTTTTGACTTTTTCTTAGGTCCCTTTATGGAGGGTATTTAATCAAGGTCCAGTTTGGCCAAGGTCTAGACCTTGGCTATGGTGAACAAACCCCCTTGTTTGAGCTTTAAGGAATCTTGCCACACCACAAGTGGACAAATAAGAAGACCTCCCCCAAACTTCCAAGATTTACCCCTACCTCATAGAGAAGCTCGAAAAAAATGGGGGAAATATTTACCCTCCACATAAAGGGGTAAAGGAACCAAACCTTCACGTGAAAGGCAAAAAGTATGATTTAAATATTAGAATTTTCATGACTTTAATCATTCTTTAATGCACTTGTACATGAAAATTATTGGTTTTTAAAATAAATCTATGGATATTTCTTCTTCAAATCTTATTCTCAACTTTAAAAAGAATTGCATTTATCCTTGTCGGAAAAACTATAAATATTCTATATTTTTACAAATATATATTCCCTACCTTTCTTCAAGTAGATTAACCTTTCGACATAGCTTCCTGTAAATGAATAGACCCCACTTGAAAAGATGAACTCTGCAGACACCCCCCTCCCCCACCCCCCCACCCACAAAGAAAAAAGGAGTCCTAGCTCCCACTATTTTATTATTACTTTACATCTCGTAAGTTTTAAAATCCGATGGCCTAGGTGCACCTCCCTTGTGTTTCCTTATCATCACCCCAAATATGAAAGGCTCACATTGATGTGCTTTATATCCAAATATAGTTATTGCTACTAGCTCTGCCTCTTCCTCCATGGAAGCCTACCCTCATCGTCTTTGATGATTTTTGATCTACCCTTATCAGTCTTGATTTTTCATGATTGTCATGCCCGTTTTAGGGGCATCAAAAACTTGCATACATACAAATGTACGTACGTACATACGTATGTACACACACACACACACACACACACACACACACACACACACATATGTAGATATAAAAAATTACATATAAATGTTGAAAAGCTTGTAAACCATGCCCCTTTTGTCACATCATTCGATAAGTGAGGGGCTTGACACAAAAACAAGGTGCAAGTTGGACATCATTCAACACTACAAGGAAACTAAAAGAAGCCACATGGTTTTTTATTTGTTCCTCCGTGGCTATTTGGCCCATTTTTTAAGATTGTATATGGAGTTATGTGGAAAGAGGTTAAGGTGATGATGGTTTAGTGATGATGTGGTGACGTTTTAGGATATAATAGAGTTATATAATGTATATCTTAGTATGCAAGAAATAAATGGGGCACTAGGGGGGGTGTGTGTGCTAGGGTATACAAGTTATACGATATAGTATGGTTATGTGTAAGTTCAAAGCATTCTTACCTTAATTATGAGTTGAAAGAAATTCTAAGGTTTACCTCATGAGTCATGTAACCATAGGCCTTAGGCCTATCTTAATAGATGAGTTGGATGCTCACCTAACCTTTAACCTTCCATATATAATGAACTCACTAGATGTGGGTTATGTTACCTAACCCTTGACCTCCCTATGTAATGAACTCACCAAATTTGTGTCAAGTCACCTAACCCTTGACCTCCCTATGTAATGAACTCACCATATGTGGGTCATGTCACCTCGCTACTAAATCCTACTTGTTGATGAGCACTTCTGTGCTGTGGTGGGAGGAGGCGAAAGGTTTAGGAGGCCTATCTTAATAGATGAGATGGATGCTCACCTAACCCTTGACCTCCCTATGTAATGAACTCACCCCATGGGACTCATATTGCCTTACTAGCACTTTTGTGTTATATGGTGGAAGTCGATGGGATTTTGGGAGGGCATTGTGAGGAGGAGGAGCCTTGAACAAAGAGACTACTACCAACTTCATTGTGTGAAGAGGACGAGGAGGAGCCTCAAACAAAGAGACTAGGACCAACTTCATTGTTGCAGTACCACACCATTTGTCAAGTAGTGCTACAGAAATTTTCATAATACAAGGCCTCCCTTCATCTGATGAAGAGTTTGAGAGTGTCTTGGTTCATGATGCCTTAGACATGATGGTGTTAAGGTACATCACATGACTATTCTAGTTTTCATCACCTCTATATCAAGGCCATACATCATCTTCACTGTGCTCATATCTTTATAAAGGTGATATTTTATTTGTAGAACTATTTTATTTGTATCATCTTCATTGTGTTCATACCTTATAAAGGTGATATTTTATTTATAGGACTATTGTCTTCACTTCTGTGTAAAAATTATGTAGATTTAATTTAAAAGATCCTTCTTGGCAACAAAAACCCTCTCTTTGATTTTGTAGTCTTATGCCATGGCCTACAAAAAGCCATGCAGTCATAATAAAGTGCAAATGAAGCCCAACTGAAATGGTAAAATTCGTGAATTTGGAATGGCATGGTGGTATTTGTGAAATTGTAGTGGTGGGTGGACATGATTAGGATTATGTATCAAATTACCATCAAGAGACACATTCCCTAATTCAACAAAGGACGATAAGGTGGAAGAGGCAGCTTGTAGCATTGTCACTACCCTTCAGGGGTTCATTCAAAAATCTGTGAATGCATCATGTAAGTTCAAAAGAAGGTATTTTTTAATTCACTTTTTTGGGAATAAATTTATAAAATTTTAGTTTTTAAAATGAATTTTAAAAAAAGGTTAATTTTGTATAATAAAAGGGATCTTTTTAAATACTCAAAGTTTACTGATAAACGGATTACATGTAATATACGAATTTCCTAAAAAGTGATCCCCTCCTTCCCCTGAGTCACTACCAAGGTGAAGACCTAGTGAGTCAAAACTTTAACTTCTTCCTCTAGATAGTTGCCTCTCGGGGTGGGGGGAGGGAGGGGGGGTCACCTAAAAATATGTAAGTGTACTACATGAGTTCAAATGAAGGGAGTTTTAATTTAAAAATTTAAGATAAACTTACAGAAATACATTTACATAAGGGTTTTTTTAAATTGTTTTTGAAAAAAAAACCCGTAAGTCCATAAAGAAAAGGGGTCATTTTATTCATTAAAAAATCACAGGTAAGGGGTATTTTTAATACCCCTTGAGGCTTGAACGCATGTGATACAGAGGGTTTCTTAGTAGTGCCCCCCCCAAGACTTGCCTTGAACTCTTAGAATAAGTTGCACTATTCATGTTAACAAATTGTATTATTCACGTTTAACAATTTGTATTATTCATGGATAAGGGCCGAATTATGCATTTATCGTCATTATTGATCCACAATATTTCTTGACACGTCACTTTAACGGGTTATACATTTTAGCAATTACATTTTGTTTGAAAGTCTTTCATATATGAAATGCTATAATATAATTAGTATTGCATTTTTCTAGAGTGTCTTTTATTACGAGGTTACACTTCCCTTGGTTTTTGCACAAACTTTGAGGAGAGGCGCATAAAAGGAAATTCACCAAAGCCCCAAAAGGGTAGGAGGTTAAATAAAATGGAATTCTCCAAGGCTCCGAAAAAAGGTAAGGAGGTTAATTAAAATGGAATTCCAATTAGTAAGGAATTTTTGTTTAGTTACCATATGTTTGCACTTGTTAATTATACACGAAATTTCTTAGAATAGGAGTAAATTGGATGTGTTGAAGCTTACTTCACACTTGTCAAATTACAAGGAGTATGAGTAAATTGGCATATGTTGCTTCACACTTGACAAATTAGTAGGAACATAAATAATTTGGCATGTATTAAAGCTTGGTTTTTACTTGTTAAAGGGTACAAGTAAATGAGCATGTGTTAAAGTTTTCTTTACAGTCATCAAATTTACCAATGAAAAATAAATTGAAATGTAAGTAGTTTTTATTTTTTAGTTTTAAAAAAATGCCTCACATTGTACAATCATACATTCAATGTTAAGAAATCATTGGTAGTATTCTTATTTCATGAAATACAAAACCATGATTAATTTATCTTTGTTGATTATGTCAACTTTTTCAAATGGTCTTTAATAATAAATAGATTAATTTTTTTAATTATGTTTTGAATTTAGAAAATGGTGCGAGGACCATAATGGGTGTATGTGAAAGAGTTAGAGTAGGGTACAACATCTACAATACAATGTAAAGACTATGGGAAAAAGTTTACAAGTAGTGCCACAAGGATTAAAGAATGTACACACACATATACACATACATACATACATACATACATACATACATACATACATACATACATATATATATATATATATATATATATATATATATATATATATATATATATATATATATAGAGAGAGAGAGAGAGAGAGAGAGAGAGAGAGAGAGAGAGAGAGAGAGAGCTATACTGAGTAGCGTGATATGTTATTATGTCATTAATTATTGTTTGGTGAGGAGAAGGTCTTATTGTATGTTACTATGTCACTAATTTGTCTTGTGAGGAGAATTTTTTGAGATATCGAGCTCAACTAGTGCTGCAGACATTGATGACACGCCTAGGTGATAGCTTTCATTATTATGCCACTACCATGGTTGGTGAGATTATGGTTGATATGCTGACAGGTTATGTGACTATAGCCACTTTTGGATTACTAGAGTATGGCATAGTTATGGTGCCAACTCATATAGTTGAGTTCACACATTGTATGTTATAGTAGGAGAGCACTTTCCCTAAAAGTATGTGTACTATTATCTCTTTGGTTTATGGTTGTAGAGAAGAGAAGAAGATATAAGAAAAATCAACCATCCATCTCTCAATAGTCCTCGTCGGATGTGGAAACCCTTACATCTGAGCCAGTTGTGGAAGGAGAAATGAGAGTAGAAATAATCTTGAGGAAAAGCCCAAGAAGAAGAAGAAGAAGTCTGAGAAAGAAGGAAGAAGAGTCTCAAGTGTTAGAGTCTAGTAAAAACTATTAG
This sequence comes from Cibotium barometz, assembly GCF_041138505.1. Classification (NCBI taxonomy): domain Eukaryota; kingdom Viridiplantae; phylum Streptophyta; class Polypodiopsida; order Cyatheales; family Cibotiaceae; genus Cibotium; species Cibotium barometz. The sequence continues at coordinate 21,409,664 of NC_141077.1, forward strand.
ATATTAATGTTGCAAGACCTTTTCTCCAAGTACAAGCTTTCAAAATTTTTTACAATTGCTTTAAATAAGTTAACTACAAGTTAGTACATAAACCTTAGAAGAAGAATTGAACGAGAAACTTAAACAAAAAAATAAATAAAGAACCCCAAGGGCTAATTCACATGCAACAAAATTAATAGGTCTACGCCCAAGTATAACAAAAGTGGGAAGCCAATAATAATGCAAAATATATTGTAGTAAATACAACAGCCAAAATACCAAAAATGAGAACCTTCTCGGTATAAAAATGGGCGGCCAAGAATAATATAAAATATCTTTTAATAATAAATATCACAGCCAAAATTAAAAAAATCATTGGCTATCCTTCCAAAGCCAAAATACTAAAAATGAGAACCTTCTTGGTAATTACTCACACCAAATCACCACCATCATGTCTCAGCCGCCATACCGACTTACGAGCACATAGCCCGTCAATCTCACCAACCTATAGGTTGTCCATTCAAACACATTACACATTAGCAACACTTACCATAATTACACAACATCACATAAGCATTAAATCCAACACTTAGTTCTAGCCATCCCTAAATTCATAAAATTAAAGTTTTATTTAAAAGTTTTTAGAAGCATTGATTCAAAGCTTTAGATTGCGTGTTTCATTTTGTCCAAATCCAGCCAAATTATTTAAGCTTAAAGCATAGCATAAGTCATGTAATTAAGGATCCTTGCTTATTCTCTTGGTTTATGCAAATGTGGGTTCACATGAAATCCTTATTGGGTTATAAGACCTTGTTTGGAAATTTTCTTTAGACTTGCCTAGTTTAGAAAAATTTTCTTATTTCTTTTCTTGAGCAATGTCTTATGACCTTAACTCATCAATGTTTGGAATTTTCAAATCTAAGTGACAAAATAAAGAGTTTAAGTTAAATTTATATTTCTTATTTAGTCAAAATTTCATATTCAATCTTCTAAAAGGTTTCTAGTTTATGTGATTAAAACTTTTATGAGAATAGTGCCATGATTTTTGTCAAAAAAAAAATTATTTACAAGCTAAGCTTTTATTTCATATACTTTCTCTTGGATCCTATATCAACAATGGCCTGTCAAGTCTTCGATCTAGCCACTCTTTTTGGCTCTTAGAAACACTTCGAGACCACACATTTATCTTTTGGTGGAAAATCTCATTGACTACGAGCCTCCTCCTCCTTGGTCTTTCCTTGATGGATGGGGACCTCTCATTTTATGGACATGTGGAGGGTGGTTGCAAGATCAGGGTGCCCAGTTTTGTCCACTTAGGCACCCTGTAAACAGTAAAAAAACAGGCATTTGTTTACCTTTAGTGGCTAATCTCTCCTAGTAAATGAAGGAATTTCGTTTCAAGTTCTTTTGTTGGAACATCATATTCAAAGTTGGAAATATAGTTGCATAATTTGATTAAGCATTAGATAGTCAAAAGTCCTCATTTTCTTAGATACAAAGTCTATGTATACACCCTGTCCCAAATTTGAACTAATTCCATAAAATGCTAATATCTTTTGCATATAAACTCATATGAGATTCCCACTTTGTACCTTAGATCTTCACATAATATGGAGCTTAACTTGATTTTTCGAGAAAATTTTAAGATATTTGTCTATTTTCTTTAAATATTTCAAGGTCTTTAAAGTGTTATAATATACGCCACTTTTTGTACCCACAATAGCTACCACTTAAAATCCTCAATCTTGTAGATCAAAAGAGTGGGTAGATACTGAGACATTAGTATAATGTGGTGGTTAGTAAAAATTACAAATCCAATGGTTGGATTTTTAATGATCTCTTTTTTAAAATTCTTCCAGACTATCAGAAGGCCTGCAAATATTAATAATCTAATTAGTAAAATTACATTTTTGATGTGAATCGTCTAAAACCTATAGGGACTAGTGTACTTGTAATGGTGCATCTATGGAAAAATAAATTGGATCACTCTAAGAATGGAAAGATCATTTGTTTATCATTTCATCATATTTTTGATTAATTTTGATTAATTAGACTAATTTATATTAATTTAAGTTATACTGGGTTAATTTAAGGGCAAGCGTATTTTCTATTATTTGCTTGATCTCATTTTAAGTACCTTGCCCCCCAAAATTTGCTCTCCAAGCATTGTCCCAGTCCAGCATAAACTGGATAAAACTGGACACCCTGATCTTGCAACAACCCTGGAATTATTTGGGATATGACAACTAAACTGGTGGATTTTGACTTCTCATCCTTGACCCATAACTCTTACCAAGATGCTTTATCTAAATTATAAATTTTATTCTTCTTTAATATGATGTCGGAAATACACATCCACATCGCTAAAACAAAAGAAGAATTTTCAATAATAGCCATTACCTATCTTATGAATAGTTTCCCCCATCGTCTCTTCAGACTGTATAAATGAGGCTCTTGGCACCCTCGGCCCTAAGCAAAAGTTATTAGTAACATTCTTTTTGATCAAATCTTTACTTCAATTATTTTTGTAACCTTCTTTCGGATACTTATAGTTCTATGAATCAATGTAAGGTGCGACTTTCTTACTCTTGACTCAATCTTACTCCAAACTATTAAATCTAGATTCTAGAGTTATTAATTTTAAAAGACTTATTTATTTAAACCTTTGAAAAAAATTAGTGTTCGAATTTAAACTTTGTGGAGTCAAAAATTTACGTGGCCTAAAACCTTACCCATAATTTTTATGTGAGGCTGTTAAACAGCGTATGTATATGTATACCTTTATTTCTTTTGCCAAACCATTAGTCTAGACCATTTAAAATCTAGAGATAGTGGAACAATTAGTAGAATCTTCCATCATGTGACCCTAAGAGAAAACTTATTAGAAACTTCCCTTAGACTTGTATGATAATTGAGGAAATATGACCAAAATGTTGCCTTTCTCTAGTTTGAGAGACACGTGCTATAAATATCGTATGAAAGTATTTATACAAGCTTCAATGAAATTTATGCCATAGATTTTATCCATTGCTTGGAAGAAAAACATGTACAAATTTATTTCATCTGGCCTAGTTAGAATTAGAGATTTTATCCTGTCTCCTTTGTGTACATGTGAGTTTGCATGGAACTCCACTAACATAAGTGCATGATCACAATTCTTTCTTTGAAAGATTGTACAAACCTTAAGTCCTATTTAGTTATTAAGAGACCTTCTTTATGACCTTAAGAGATCACATATGACCTATACCCAATAATGTCTTTTAACTCGTTTATGACTTGAACCTTTTATTTTGATTCCTAAGTGAAAATTATCATGAAATAGTTACATCTATGTTTTCATTTTTATCAATCAAGTTTTTTAGAATGAATCCTAGTCATTCATTATCTTCATGTTTATATTGTGCTTAAATTTTGAATGTATTGAAAGTCGATTCTCAACTTAAGATAAGTTCTCCTCTTTTTATATCAATAATCAATTTATATTTTATTTGTATGATGTCAAGTTTCTCAAGAATTGTATTGAAGTTATCATACATTCAACATTTAGATTAGATCAAATTGGTAAAAAAACTGAATAAATATCTAGATCCCATCTATATTCATTAGTATATTATTCAATTCTCAAGTAAGAATATATTTTAGCATGCATACTTTAAATATTTTTCAAACTTTAGGTACTAAAATAAATTTAAGATAAAGAAAATATGTGTCAGTACTTAAGTTTCAAAGGGAACTGGCCACTCCATCTCAAACTTATATTATAAAGGAGTGATATTTGGAGTTAATCTGGTGGTATGGGACATCAGATTCATTTCATATACTTACACCAGACACATTTATGTCTTCTATCTTTTACCATCTTATGTGTGTATGTGGAATGAAACTTTGTGGTATGGGACAGTTAGACTTGTTTCACATATGTTCATTTGATTAGTTCATTACATATATGCATTATTTGTTGATCAAGTTTTTCCCAGTGGTTTTTTCTCTCCTATCCCGGACCTCATCCAATCCTACTTTCAAACACAAGCCAGTTAATATGACGTAACTGAGGATAGTTGCTATCTCGGGCAAGAGGGATCTAACGGTTTGTCCTTCCATCCAACACCATATTCGAGAATTTGGGAATCTCCCAATAGTTTGGGAATTCCAAATCAAAATGAATCCCGTGAATTTGGGAATTTCATTAATTTGGAACCTTGAATATTGGTGAAGTATATTTATTGTATATGTAGAAGATATTGATAAAATCTTAAATAGGTGGTGTTAATAAACACCTTATCTTTGGCAACCTCTCCAGCATTGGAAGTCTTTAGCCCAATGATTCTTGTAGATTGGCTTTAGCCTTCAAGACAACCTTTGGAGGGATTTTAATTTTTTTGGGAACTTTGGTAGCTTTTGTTATCCAAGAGAAAATAATTGTATCCACTCTCTCCCAACGTTGAGGGTCTTTCTTGTTGTACATCAAGTATTTATCCCAGCAATTCTGATATACCTCCTCATTTGTAGCATTTTGTCGACCACAAACTGGTGCCCAATATTGTATACAGATCTTTTGATAGTTGCTTGATTTTTTATTTGTATCAACCTCACTTTGTGCAACACCAAGCCATACTGGATATATTGGATGTGAAGGTCGAACAAGTACAAAGTCGTCTTTCTTGACATCTATCATTGGTTGAAATGCATCTTTTGGTCGCTTTTGCTGAGAGGACCACAGTAGAGGTCATTCAACTCCTCCAAGCCAAGAAAGTCATCCACATCATCTATGTCTTGGAATAATGTATCACCTTGTGTCCTTGGCCAAAAGTCCATGAATACTCTTGCTTCTTGGACATTTGGAGCTTGAAGTGCATCAAGCATGGTTTTCCAATAATCAATCACTGGTGTTATGAACTTTGTGTACTCCGCTTCAGGACCTTGTACACTTGACCATCTTTCCCAATACTTGAGATAGTCTTTGATTCCACTTACCACCTCTTGATGATCTTTAATATACTCAGACATGGGTAGCAAGGTTGGAAGACCCTTTGCAAGGGTAGGCTTTCTTGTTGTTGAGTCTCTTTTCCATAGTTCAATACCGCCTTCTCTTGGCAACCATTCTATTGACTTAGGATGGATCTTGTATTGCATTAGAGGTGTATCCCCTTGCATGTAGAAACGAAAGTGAAGTGGTTTTGAGTGACCAACAAGTGCATCCTTGGAGTCACATAAGTATCCTTCAATGTAACTCTTGAAGTCTGGTACATGTGTCAACAAAAAAGGAGAAGGTCTTGTTGACTGGCACAATTGAAAATGCCGCATAAGGTGAGGAAAAGTGAATGTCATGCTTGTTCTAAGCTTCTCTGAGAACTTGCTGAACATTGCATCAATGTCTTCATGTGTGTGACCCACCATGAGAAACCCAACTTGGATCATCTTGAAGGTCCCTCATGCCACAAGCAATGATAAATATGCAAAGAGATAACGGTTTTTGTTTTCTGATCCACAATTATCTAGCTGTAGCAACAAGTTCTCTGGTAGTCGTCTAAAACCTTGTTGTCCATCCTGTAGTATTATGTCCTCCATTTGTGTAGTAGTATGAGAACCTTGTTGATGGTAGTCTAGTGCTTTCCTTGAGTTTAAAGCATTTAGCAACAAAGAGCTTGATCTTGGCATTCCATCTAGTTGTAGATCACCAACTTCATGCCTGTCAAGTCGCTCCAAGTTCTTGAAACACAGAGACAGTGAGGCAACTGTGAAGTTAGGATCATGGGGCCAAAGATCAATCGCAAAGTGCCCATATCTTCCTTTCCCATGCCCATGTGTGATCATGCCTGTCAAGGAAACTGGTAGTTGAGTGGATCTATCTGTCTCTTTTGATTGAACTCTCAACCTCGGGATAGCTGTCTTTTGTTGGTCCATCTTGTCATGTATGATGCACAAGTTCTTTTCAGGATTTAGCACTGATGCTAGACGCCATCCATAGTATATGTTTCGACAACTTTGTTGTTGTAGCATGTGACTTCGACGCTTCCTCAATAGTATGTTGCGTTCTTCAAGGCATTTGGTTGCTGCAAGTTGTTCTTTGATCTCTGAGCAGACACTACATTTGGAGAACTCGCTTGTCTTTTCTAAGGTGACATGCTTGAACTCTGTATTCCAAATTCGATTGAATGTGGACAAAGACATTTTCTTACATCCAATAGCATCTAATGTGGCATTCACTTCTCCCCATATGTCTTTTTGCTTATAAACATCTGGGATGACCAATTGTGTCTCTCTGGAACCATCCTGCATGGTTCTACTTTTATGTGGCATTTGCTCTGCATTCTTGCTCTGCATTCTTCTCAATAAAGTCTCTCAAGATTTCCGTGCCCATTTGTGTGTGATCCCAAGCTGCTCTAATTGCTCCTTTATTTCCATGCATTGCCCTCCTTACATCATTCTCAAAATGCAACCTATACCTATAGAAAGATGTTTTGGGGATGCCATGCATCCCATACCATGCCCTACCGCATACAACTTTCCCATTGAATATAAAACTGTATTTTCGTGTACCCATATTGTCAATGCGGCATGATGACTCCAAAACATCATAAACATAGTTGGTACGTTCTTCCAAACGTAACCCCCAGAAGTGCCTCCGCAATTGGTGTACTGCATCTCTATCAGCATATTGACAACACTTTGCAGGACAACAATCAATTGTAGCAACAAGTAAAACTGATTCCATTGAGGTTCTCAAGTTCGAAGCTTTGAGAGCAAGAATTCTAGGCCTTCGATTGATCATACAATATGATCTCTTCTGTAAGAAAATGGATTTTGAACCTGAAATAAAGTCCTCAGTTTCCTCACACACATCTTTTATGCTCTCATTTGGAGATGTGAAATCTTGTGTTTCCTGTTCATGTAGCAGTGGTGTACCATCATCAAAGGTGACCTGTTTAATAGGCCACCTAACCAAATTGACGCACTGAAGCATGTCACATGTGTCTGTCCCTGTAGTTGGATCAAGGATCTGATCTACCACCACACCCACATCTTCTTCTCCTAATAGATCAAAGTTAATCACATCATATGGAAATGTTAAGAGAATAATCCCTATTCCAACGTACTTCTCATTGCCTTCTGTCCAGAGCATCACTTTACGCTCTTTCCAACTTTCACAGATACTTGGAGTGTCCTCATCTCCAACAGCATTAAAATCATTAGAAGGTGGCACCGCATGATCATCATTAACAATCATGACGGCACCTGTAACAACCACCACATCTTTCTTTTCCCACTTTACAAAACTACCCACTGCCTGAATGACCTTTGTTGCATTGTTGTTTGGAAATGGTAAGCAAGCTACATCATTTAGGCAGTTGTCGATAGAAACTGACAAAAATCCATCTCCAAGGACTTGCCCATGGCATGTGTCAGTTGGACGTATTGCACATACTGTTCCAAGTGCAACAACATCTCGATCCATGGACCATCATCAAATTGACACGATCCCCACAATGAAAGTCTTGGTCCATGTTGCCTGAGTAAGTGAAAAAATTTGAGATTTAATCATAAGCGATTGAGTGATCTTATATTCATCATAAGACATTTAATCATAAGAGATTGAGTGATCTTATATTCATCAAGTAATCACATAGCATTGATAATGAAAACATGCATTAATAGATGACAAGCTGAAGTATACATTGCAAAATTAGTGCAGTATTTCATTTTCCAACATCATAAGAGAGAGAATAAATTTGACCACATGGCCGAAACTTGTTTTCTCAATGAACATGGTAGTATATCCTTGATCTAGATTACTTGAGTTACTAGATAAAAAAGGTCTATGTAGTCATCATTGCTTAGTTGAAATGGATGCTTTGACCATATGGCCAAAACTTCAATAGCCTATAATATATGCACATCATATCTTACTTTAGTATATATGCACATCATATCTTACTTTAGTATAAAAAGTATTCATGGTGTGTGTGATGGTCTACATAATGTTTTAGCCACATGGACAAATTCTCGCACGGCTTATCATTCTTAAGACATGGGTAGATCATCTGTTACTTTTCCATGGGAAGACAATTTATTGTGTGCTAGTGTAGAGAATGTTTTAGCCACATGATCAAATCCTATCAAAGCTTATTGTTCTTATAATATGTACAAATCATATGTTACTTTTCCATGGAAGACAGTATATTGTGTGCTAGTGTAAAGAATGTTATAGCCACATGGTTGAATCCTCTCAAGGATTATCATTCTTAAAACATATGTAGATCATATGTTACTTTTTTGCGGAGGACACTTTATTATGTACTAGTGTAGAGAATGTTTTAGCTACATGGTCCGATCCTCTCAAGGCTTATCATTCTTATAATATCTATAGATCATATGTTACTTTTTCATGGAAGACAATTTATTGTGAACTAGTGTAGAGAATGTTTTAGCCACATGGTTGAATCCTCTCAAGGATTATCATTCTTAAAATATACTTAGATTATATGTGACTTTTCCATGGGAAGACAATTTATGGTGTGCAAGTTTAGAGAATGTTTTAGCCACATGGTCGAATCCTCTCAAGGCTTATCATTCTTAAAATATTTACAGGCCATATGTAACTTTTCGAAGGAAGACAATTTATTGTGTGCTAGTGTAGAGAATGTTTTAGCCGCATGGTCAAATCCTCTCAAGGTTTAATGTATTGCAGGCATAGTATGAATAAGATTTGGTTGGTGCAAAGTTTATGTCCACGTGGTAAGTAGAATAGTTATTAATATATTGGGAAGCACAAATGTTAGTGCATGCACAAGCAATAATTTTGGATGCAAAATTGAATAATCATATACCAATAGTTGGTATTATGGCCTAAATGTAGTGCACATTATCAGTAATATACATCAAGAAGTAACTAATATGAGTTGTGTCAAATTAAAAAGTAGATTTGAAAAGAGTAGATTTATCCATATAATGAAAAGTAAAGGTCGTGAAAATAGAATAGCAAGATATGAATCTTATTTTATATGGCATTAATATTAGAATAGCCTCAACACCTCTTGAAATATCTATGTAGACATAGGAACTCTTTTAGCAAAGCAATGAATGATGCAAAATGAGTAATCCTATGTAACTAACTTATTACTTTCTATGTTGTCTTATAAAAAAATATATCAATAAATTAATATTATATTGAATAACATAATATTTTAATATTTATTATTTAATATAATATTTAATAATATAACTTATTATCATAATATAAAATAATATTATATTATAATAGTATATTTTAGAATATAATAATATTATAATATTGTTCACTTCTATAGTGGTGGATTTCTTGGAAACTCTAAAGGACATTTGAGGCACTAGTTGCTATGGGCAATGATCCCTAATGGGGGTCTAGGAGGCAGCACCCTTGGTGGGGGAAATGTCCCCAGCCGGGGGTCGGGGGGGCAGCGCCCCCTGTGGGGGTTTGGGGGCAACGCCCCCAGTGGGGTGTCCGAGGGGCAATGCCCCCGGTGGGGGGGACGGGGGGCAACGCCCCCAGTGGCGGGGTCCGGGGGCCCCACGGTAAGACCTATGTGTGATATGAAAAAAAATCGATTGCTTAATTCTTATTACGAACTTTGATAAAAGTGATTTTTAAAAGATAATTCCATTTATTGTCAAACATCCATTTTTTATAAACGTTCTCATTAAATGTGATATATTCTTGAGAATATATGCTTCATTAAAGAAGATATCCTTTAATGATGTGAACCTAAAAGTGATTTTTTTAAATAATTCCATTTACTGTCAAACGTCTATTTTTTATAAACGTTCTTCATTAAATGTGATATATTCTTGAGAATATATGCTTCATTAAAGAAGATATCCTTTACTGATGTGAACCTTTTCTAAGAATTTGAATTTGGACCTCTCTTTCTATCTTCTCTCTCTACGATTTCCCTCTTCTCCTAAAAACGTACTCTTCTTCTTGCTCGCACTTTCGACCCTGGTTTTTGTTCTTGCTCTCTCTGTGATGTTTTCTCTGCATTACGCCTCACCTAAGCTCTCTAATCAAAAGATTTAGTTGTGCGTAAGCAAGATTTTAACCCTTCATGTATGTTTCATCTGCATATCTACTTCTTTTCATCTTCTTGTTTCTGTCTTTACACACGCTAATCAGACGCTAATCAGAAGCGACTTTTCCAGCAAGCTTCGCAACAACAGTCATTCACAATATTGATGCATCTCAGAACTTTGCTAGCAAGCATCGTAACCATAGCCATTTAAAGGTAGGCTCTTTGCCTCATGCACGTTCTTTGTTTTCTTGATTTTCTGGTTCATAATACTTAATTACATAATTAATCTTTCTTAATCATAATTAGCCTAGTAAGATAAATGAGATCATATAGTACATTCATGACATTAAAATAAAAATATGGTTAACTTCACACCCAGTTTTCTTAAAATCGAGAATGTTTCTTCACTAAGAGCCTACTTGAAAAAACAAACAATGCAGAAATAAGAAAACAAGTATGAAACTAACCTTGATCAGTTCTTCAACACTCTTGTTATGGCAAAGATGCGACCTTGTCCCTTGAGAATGCTTCTGTCTTGCTGATTCTTCTTGTATGCTGCGTTGAGCTTGCTTGTATAAGCGTACTTCTATATACTACTTGCACATGTGTAATCACTCGCTATGCAGAAAATAGTGATCTATCCATGTAGCACAATAGAGACTAATTGGACATTGTAGAATAATTTCACATGAAATGACTTTTTCAAGACACACATATACTTGTGCTTACAAAAGAGGTAACAAAAATATACTTCTGGTTATATGATGCTTCAAACAAAAGTGACTGTGTGGCCAAAAGCCATGGTCAATATGAAAGCTTCTTTCTGAAATAGCCATAGGATATTGCCTTGTGGTCAAATCTTTGTACCTCAACTATTAGACGTAACATGTTGTGTCTCTATTGCATATCAGACTAAAATCGGATGAAAGTAAGAAAATCATGCATACTTTCAATGTCACATAATAATATGGCTAAAATCCATGGGCACCTATGTTTGATTGTTACATGGAATTATGGTTAAAATCCATGGACACCTAGGTTATTAAGATGGTTCTTTTTGTGTTCTAATTTTTTTTAATCATCTTATATCCAAGATCACTTGTACATTGAAAGGATTTAAGGAAGTTGGCCAAGTAGAGTTGTCTTCTAAGAGTAAAACCAAACATAGCAAAGTTTTTACCATATGGTCAAATTCTATAGAAGACATCTCCTTCAAAAACCCATGCTACACATAGAATATAAATTATCAAATGGCCACTTTCATGACAATATGTCCACGATGAATCTATGACGATGTCTACATGAAATTTGGTATTACAAAAAAAACCAAACATTGTGGCATGAGAGTATGGATAAAATCCATGCTCACTTCTGTATATCCATTAGTGATCTCTAACATTAGTGCTCTCCATTGTCACAAGAGTTGTTCATATGGTCAAATTCTACCTTATAATTATTACATTCAACATTTTGGACACATAGGCTTTTGCCTTGTGGTCAAATCTGTGTATCTCAATTGTTACATGTAGCACATTGTCTCTCTATTTCATGTCAAACAAAATTTGAAATTATAGGAAAAAAGTAAGAAAATCATGTATTCTTTCAATGTTGCATAATAGTATGGCTAAAATCCATGAGCACCTATGTTTGATTGTTGCATGGAATCATGGTTGAAATCCATGGACACCTAGGTTACTAAGATAGTTCTTTTTCTGTTCTAAAATTCTTTTTCAATCATCTTAATTACAAGATCACTTGTATATTGAAAGGCCTCAAGGAAGTTGGCCAAGTAGAGGTGCCTTCTAAGAGTAAAACTAAACAAAGCAAAGTTTTTTCCACATGGTCAAATTCTATAGAAGACATCTCTTCAAAAGCCCATGAATATGAATTATCAATTGGCCACTTCCACTATAATAGGTCCATGATGAACCTATGACCATGTCTACATGAAAATTGGCATTACAAATAAACCTTTCATTGTGGCATGAGAGTATGGATAAAATCCATGCTCACCTATGTTTGATTGTTGCATGAAATTATAGCTAAAATCTATGAGCACCTAGCTTACAAAGATGGTTCTTTATGTGTTCTGAAATTGTATATGGATCAAGATCACTTGTATATGGAAAAGCCTCAAGGCTAGGTAGAGATTCCTTCTCAGAGTAAAACTAGAAAGAGAAAAGTTTTTGCCATATGGTCAAATCCTATGCATGCATATTATAATCATAACACTATTGAATAAAGTTTTGGCCATGTGGTCAAAACCTAATATTTCTATGTAATATCTTGCCATATGGTTAAATTCTAACTTAAACCCTTTCTATGATGATATTTGGACATACATTGGTCAAATCCTATGCATGCATATGGTAATCATAACACTATTGAGTAAAGCTTTGGCCATGTGGTCAAAACTTGAGATTTGTTTCTAATATATCTTATTTTTTGTACTTATGTAGGTTTATTCAATGCAATATCTTGCCATATGGTTAAATTCTAACTTAAACCCTTTCTATGATGATATTTAAACATACATTGGTCAAATCCTATGCATGCATATGGTAATCATAACACTATTGAGTAAAACTTTGGCCATGTGGTCAAAACTTGAGATTTATTTCTAATATATCTTATTTTTTGTACTTATGTAGGTTTATTCAATGCAATATCTTGGCATATGGTTAAATTCTAACTTAAACCCTTTCTATGGTGATATTTGGACATACATTGGTCAAATCCTATGCATGCATATGGTAATCATAACACTATTGAGTAAAGCTTTGGCCATGTGGTCAAAACTTGAGATTTGTTTCTAATATATCTTATTTTTTGTACTTATGTAGGTTTATTCAATGCAATATCTTGCCATATGGTTAAATTCTAACTTAAACCCTTTCTATGATGATATTTGGACATACATTGGTCAAATCCTATGCATGCATATGGTAATCATAACACTATTGAGTAAAGCTTTGGCCATGTGGTCAAAACTTGAGATTTATTTCTAATATATCTTATTTTTTGTACTTATGTAGGTTTATTCAATGCAATATCTTGCCATATGGTTAAATTCTAACTTAAACCCTTTCTATGATGATATTTGGACATACATTGGTCAAATCCTATGCATGCATATGGTAATCATAACACTATTGAGTAAAGCTTTGGCCATGTGGTCAAAACTTGAGATTTGTTTCTAATATATCTTATTTTTTGTACTTATGTAGGTTTATTCAATGCAATATCTTGGCATATGGTTAAATTCTAACTTAAACCCTTTCTATGGTGATATTTGGACATACATTGGTCAAATCCTATGCATGCATATGGTAATCATAACACTATTGAGTAAAGCTTTGGCCATGTGGTCAAAACTTGAGATTTGTTTCTAATATATCTTATTTTTTGTACTTATGTAGGTTTATTCAATGCAATATCTTGGCATATGGTTAAATTCTAACTTAAACCCTTTCTATGGTGATATTTGGACATACATTGGTCAAATCCTATGCATGCATATGGTAATCATAACACTATTGAGTAAAGCTTTGGCCATGTGGTCAAAACTTGAGATTTGTTTCTAATATATCTTATTTTTTGTACTTATGTAGGTTTATTCAATGCAATATCTTGCCATATGGTTAAATTCTAACTTAAACCCTTTCTATGATGATATTTGGACATACATTGGTCAAATCCTATGCATGCATGTGGTAATCATAACACTATTGAGTAAAGCTTTGGCCATGTGGTCAAAACTTGAGATTTGTTTCTAACATATCTTATTTTTTGTACTTATGTAGGTTTGTTCAATGGCAAAGAAATCTACTTCGGCAAGGAAGGAGAATCAAATCATTGATGGAGTTAGTGGGGATTTTGTGTGGCCTTGGTTTATGGATGTTTATGACAAAGAAGGAAAAAGGGCAAACAATGTCCTTTTATATGCTTCAAAGCTTGAGGATTCAACATATGATCAAGTTGGGATCATTGAGGGGTTGATGGATGGATGTGCTGGGAAGGAAGGGATCCCGTGTATTGTAGTAAAGATCAAGGGAAAGAACATTGAATACAACCTGGATCCCTTATCTTTTCAATCTACACATATAAAAGAGGATGAAGTATACTCTTTGAGAGCAATGGGTTGGAGCCTCCAAGAGGAGATATCAGGCACACAGGACATAATAGCTACATTTGAGTCTATCAAGCATAGTGAACTTCTTTTTCCTACAAAACATGGTGTTCGATCAAAGAAGAGGACAAAGATTCAAGATGCACAAGCACAATCAATAGCTTCAAACTCACAGGCTCTTGGTGTGAGTGTACCTCCTAACACTCCTCTAGACAACACAAACCAATCTTCAAAGGCACAAGTAATCCAAGCAACACCTTTGGTGTCACTTGAAGTCAAGGGTGTTGAAAGAACCTTTGACTTTCCAGACATGGTTAAGAAGAAGGGTAAAAAGGATGGTTCAGGATTTCACATGTTTGAAAAATACTTTCCATTTGGCTCAACCACACAGTTTCCTATTGATGTTGGTAGATGCTATGAGGCACCACCTTTATATGCCTATAGAACACTTTGTTGGGATTATGTGCAAAAGTTGACATCATCTTTTGTAAAGAATCCCATGAATCCAGCAACAGTAGCATACCTCATGCCCTTTTTAGAGGAGAGTGATGTGAAGCGACCCATGCATCGTGACGAGGTGGAAGTGGATAAGCTACATTCTTACTCCTATTGGATCATATCAGGTCTTCACTCAATCCATGCGGCAAAGATCTATATCCTAAGTAGCACTCATCAATGCCTAGCAACCAAACATCTATATGCCACAAGGAATGCAAGAATCTTGGTGGACTGTCCTGCTGAAATGTGCATTGAGCTTTCTAGGATGACAAATATGGAATCCCACAATGTTATGAAGAATGGTCCTTATCTTGAGCAACTTCAACAAGTAAGGGATCAATGGATAGCATTTGGGTCTCCACCAAAACCTCAACAAGGGCTTCCAAAGGGTAGTCCTCAAAGAGTACCATGGGAGGTAATGATGTACAACCTTAGCTTGTCTTATTCAAAGATGCATTTGGTGTTTTCTTTCTCATTTCATATTTTTATTTTTGATAGAGATTTCTAGAATACATTGGAGAAAAGTGTGCATCACGTGATTGTCATATGATAGTGAGCACACAAGAGATATTTGATGGTTGGATTACCATCATGAAGAGATACTCAAAGGGGGAGCTTTCATCTCAAGAGGATACCACCACAAAGAAGGGAAGGCAGCCTTCTCCCACAACTTTTCGTTGCCTTATGGGTCTAAAGGATGGGGACATCCTCACATTACAAAAGGAAGTTAATGATGGACACATCGTCTTTCTTAGAAACAAATGGGACAAAGAGGATGTTGTTGACATGGAGACAAGGGCAAAGCAAATCAAGCAAGATAGGGTGCTCCATGAGGAGCTAGTTTCTCTCTTCAATGCCTCAACTCATGCTAGCAATAGTATGATGAAGAGTTGGGAAGATCTTGTTGCTGAATACGACATCACCAACGATGTATACACAAAGATTTTAGGTGTTTGCAGTGATTGGGTGTCAAAAAAGCTCACACGTGGGGCTGATGTAGGACCATTGCCAAATGGTGCAAAAGACATTGTGAACTTTCTTATTGTGAAGAAGCAAGATCCTCTTCATTCTTCTACTAGCTTACCTTGGCAAGTATATATTGTGGGGTGCAACCTTGAGGCATTCGATCTTATATACAATGTGTATAAAGATCCTATTACCATTGGTGTGGTTGTCCTAGAAGCGGCACATGGAGTTGGGGACATGACATGGGATTCTATCATGTTTGGAAAGGTGGTCTTCACATTATTAAAAATGACATGTGAGCCTAAACAATTCATTTTGTTGTCATTTCTCAACCGCAAACAAATGGCAGCTATGGAGGAGGCCCTTGAGAATCTTTCATGCAAGTACCATATGCAAGTTGGAAGTGTTGACTTCTTACCGATGGCCAAGAGTCTTGCTTTTGGGGCCATGGATTCATTTGTTGTGTTGACACTTGTGACCATGGAGAAAAGCTTCATCAATCTAGATCGATATGTTGGAAATTCCAACAAGCCATGCATTTTGGATAATGAATCCATTGAAGCCATTGACAAAGAAGGAAAGGATGGAGAGCTTGAAGAAGAACAAACTATTGCAAAGGCCATATTTAGAAAGAAAAAGAAGGTCATCAAGGCTACAATCAAGGAATTCAATGATGCACATGAGGTTGTATGTGATATATTCTCATGTGGTGTTGCATCAACGCTCGCATTGGAACATCACATGAAGACTATTGCAGTGGTGTGCAATAGTCAAGAGCAAAGAGAGATTAAAAGCAGCATGTTGGAGAGCCCATGAGAGCGCCAACCCACCTACAAGTGCTCAAGAGGTTCCTCCCATTGGTGCTCTAGCTCTTGACCTACCGCCGGAGGGTGTGGATGAATCAAGCCAAGACATAGCAAATATTATTATGAAAGAGAGGTTGAAGGCTACTTCAGGTGTTTGAACCTCTCTATCTCTAACTTTTGTCAATGAGAACACTATGGTGTAAGGTTGAACTTGTGTTTTGGAGGATGATTTCATGACATAACATTTCCTACATATTTTCTCATTTTGTGGTGCTATCTAAAGCAAGCCTTACAAGCCTATTTCTCTCAGTTTTGTGTTTATTGTTTAAGAGTCCTTATTTCTAGAAATATTTTCATCATATTGTACCTAAAATTGGTTGCAAAAGTTTGTGCTTCTGTATTAAAATACAAGTATGAAGTACATGATAATGTTGGAAGAATATTTTCTTGTATGGTATAGCTAGAATGCTTCAATCAATTGCTATTACATTACTTTGATCCAAATGTTGGTATTGGTTTTCTCCAAAGTTTTGTGTCCTTCAATATTTTGCCATGTGGTCAAATATATTAGAAGAAAATGTTTTGTGTCATACAACTACATTGAGTTTTTCAATTTCAATTGCAGTGCTTTGATTGAAACATTGGTATGACTTGTATTATCAAAGGTGCCAATGTGGTGTCTATTGATATTAGGGCACATGATCTAATATTTTTTCTCTTGAAATATGTTTTTCTAAGTATGCTCAACATGCATGTCCTACATGCACATCAATGTGGAGTATTGTAGCATGTATGGAAAAATATTCTAAAATGTTCATTGCAAACTATATACATTGTTGTATCTTAATTCAATAGTCATATAATATTACTTTTTGAGATTTTTTTTGCCAAATGGTCAAAAATATATTTTGATGAAGTATCTACCATCCATGCATACTATTTGCATATTAAATTTAATGTCTTATACAATGTATATATGGAATAGTACAATAAACTTAGCCCTATTGAACTAAATATAATGTTTTTATCGTAGCTTACTAGCTCTAAAATGAAAAAAAAAACTTGTAAGAGACTAGATGTCTATTTTGTTCTTAACCTTTGTGTTGTATGATAGAATGATTCAAATTTGACTAAGAATAGTCTATTTGCATATTTGGCAGATTTGAGCAGAGCAAGCAAAGTGAGTGATGTGGCCTTGGCGAAAAGTGCTACCAAACTATGTGTGATACTTGATCTCAATGGTCTTCTTTTACAACGTTGTTTTTCCACATCAAAGAGGTTCCAAAGTTTTTGAGTGGGCAAGCAATGGGTTGTTCTTCGACCAGGATGCATTGAGTTTCTTGAAGCTACATTTGCAAGATTCCAAGTGGGAGTTTGGTCTACAGCTTCACACAAAAATGTCATCGCAATAATCAATTGCTTGGAGAGCTATGCAAAAAGGAGATATCCTTTTTTCATGATTTGGGGACAGGAGAAATGCCATACGCATCCACTCAAGATCATCTATCGGCCAGACAAGATGGGGGTGGAAGCAATGTTCAAGCCCCTTCAGTGTGTGTGGAACGAATATGGCAATGTTTGTGAACATAGCAAGACTATTTTGATAGATGATAGTCCCTACAAGGGGTGTCCTAACCCTCTTGAGAACTGCATCTATCCACAGACATTTGATGTTAACCAAGGAGACTCAATCTTGATTGAGGAACTTCTACCCTACTTGACTCGCTTAAGTGGATCCCATGATGCACGTGAAGTCATAAAATTTGATCGATATGGACTTGAGCCAGTTCAATATGGACATGAGTTGTACACAAAATTCAAGGTTGTGATTGACACATGGCTTAAAGGAGATGATAATGCTATGTCATCTTCATCATCAGTACAACCCAAGAACATCAATCGTGGAGATGGAATATATATGAAACAATCTTCAATCACTTCTTGCTTGAAGAGATCATCAATTGTACAAGGATCATCATCAAGAGTCTCAATTCATCCAACCCATCCATTGGGTGTCTCACAAGTATCGAGGTTAAAGCGGATTCCTTTAGTTTCTACTCTAAAGGATATGGAAGCAATGCAACTTGCTCATCAGCTAGGATATAAGGATGACTACATAAATGGTCGTGTAGCTAGACACTTCATAAAAAACCTTCAAAAATTGTACTTTCCACGAAAATGATGTGACACAAAAATAATACACTCTTTTCTACAACTTGTACCTTGGTGTTTATAAATGCGTTCAACATCAGAGAGACTAGCTCAAGATTTCCAAATTGTGATTTCATTGAAGAATTCATTGTATTATATACAAGCTCCTCAATGAAGAATGATATTCTAAATGTAATTTGATGGAGAAAATGTGTTTTTATGAAAAGTTATACTAATTGTTCTTTGATATTAAATGAATGCGTGCATGAATGCAAAATATACTAGAAAAGTTTAAATCTCAAATTAGTCTCGGTATTGTTGTTTTGAATTTTATTTTCAAGTATATTGTTGAAGTTATATTGGAAGAAGCAATTTCCTGTATGGTAGCTAGAATGCTTGAATCAATTCCAATTGCATTACTTTGATCAAAATATTTGTCTAAAGTGTTGGATCTTTTGATGTTTTACCACATGGTCAAATATATAGGAAGAATTTTTTTTGTATCATATAGCTACAATGCTTTTGCCAATTGCAATTGCACTGCTTTGATTGAAATATTGGTATGACTTATATTATCAAAGGTATCAAGTTGGTGTCTATTGATATTTGGCCACATGGTCGAATATTTTTCCTCTTAAAATATGTTTTTCTAAGTATGATCTACACATATGTCTTGTATGCATATTAATGTGGGAAGTGTTGTAGCATGTGTGTATGGAAATATATTCTAAAATGTTCATTGCAACTATATGCATTGTTGCTTCTTAATTCAATAGTCCTATAATATTGTCTTTTGTGATCTTTGGCCACATGGTCAAAAATATACTTTTATGAAGTATCTTGTGGTCATGTAGCTAGACACTTCATTAAAAAACTTTAGAATTTTACCTTCCGCAAAAATGATGTGTCAAGGCAACAATACATTCATGTCTCTAACTTATACCTTGGTGTTTATAATTGGAGACTAGCTCAAGGTTTTTGGGTTGTGATTTCATAGAAGACTTGATTGTTTTGTAAACAAGATCATCGTGGAAGAGTGATATTCTAACTATATTTTGATGGAGAGAACGGGCTTTGATGAAAAAATATACCAACTGTGCTTTGATATTAAATGACTGCAGTATGAATGCAAAGTATACTAGATATATTAAATCTCAAATTAGTCTCATTATTGTTGTTTTGATTTTTGTTTTCAAGGGTAACGTAGATATCCTTTTTCCAACTTAGAAACATTCAGCACAAATATAGACAAAAAGAATATAGTGTGCTTTGATCTCAAATAATTCTAAGTAATATTTTTTGGGATTTTCTTTTCGAGACTATTAACCACACATACATATTCTTTCCAACTTACTAGAAAGAGCTAACCAGAATTATAACCATACTATTATATTATATGGCGACTATGCATATGTAGTCAAAGGTCAAGGGTTGGAGAGAGAGAGAGAGAGAGAGAGAGAGAGAGAGAGAGAGAGAGAGAGAGAGAGAATGCATTGATGTCCAAGCATCATGTATTAATATAAAGTGAAGTAAAGAAAAAATTCCTTAGGAAAACACACATACTCTATAGTTTTCTAGTTATTTTTTCAACATTTAATTTGCTTTATTCTCATAGATAAGGTAAACTTTTAGGTTTGGCTATAAAAACACAAATATTTCTATACAAAATGCACAAAAAATAGGTCTATTTCTCAAAGTGGGACTTATGAAATTCCCAAATTTCCCAATATGGTGTTAGATTCCTTCTGTGGTTAATTGGAAATGCCTAATTAGCACTATGTTCGTAGCATGGCACTTGGGTGATTCCGAATATTCCATGTGTAGGAAATATGAAATCAGGGATGGCAGGAGCTAAGTGTTGGATTTAATGCTTATGTGTTGTCGTGTAATTTTAGTAGGTGTTGCTAATGTGTAATGTGTTTGAATGGACAACCTATAGGTTGGTGAGATTGATGAGCCTTGTGCTCATAAGACGGTATGGCTTAGACATGATGGCGGTGATTTGGTGTGAGCAATTACCGGGAAGGTTCTCATTTTTGGTATTTTGGTCGTAGTATTTACTACGAGATATTTTGTATTATTGTTGGCCGCCCACTTTTTTTATACTTAGTCATGGACTTATTAATTTTGTTGCATGTAAATTAGCCCTTGGGGTTACTTATGTATTTTTTCTTTAGTGGTTTAGATAGGAAGAATTTATCTAAGCTTTTGGTAAAAGCATCTCCTATTTTTGTAAAGGGCAAGCCCATGCATAAGCATGAAACTATTTTTGGTAGGTGGGCTATTTTTATGAATAAAGACATAAATATCCAAGAAGTGGGAGGATGCCGACACTTCTTGGGGAGAGGAAGATTGCACCCAATACTGTGTTCAAGGTGATGACTACTCTATCTCTTGTTTTTATGTTATTTTATGCTCATCTTGTCAATTTAAATTGAATTCTATGGTTAGTGTATGTGAGTTTTATAGTATTCTTTAAAAAGTATTTAAGGAATCATGTCAATTAATTCTCCACTCTCATATATGTTCCCCATTCTCCGTGGCCTGGGTGCACCCATTGACATCCCCGCATTCACACGAGAAGGTGGCCTATGAGGCCAGATGGTTTAGAGATGGCTTGGATTAGAGTTAACACACTACTAAAAAATAGGCTATATGCTACACTAGACTGTTATCTCATAACGGTCCATAGACATGGAGTAGGTAGACTTTACCCTTGGACATCTTGTCTTGAAATCACGAAGCCTGAATAGGGCCCGAGATAAGCCCAAATGGAGTAGGTAGACTTTACCCTTGGACATCTTGTCTTAAAATCACGAAGCCTGAATAGGGCCCGAGATAAGCCCAGATGGCCATGGGAGGTGCGATAACTGCTATACTGTGCTACAAAGTTACTAGTACATCCAATATGGGCTAAGTTTACACTGTGGACAGTGGCACTGACCACAGACCTAATGGTTGCCCCTCGTATATAACCCTATAAAGATACATGGTCAACCCCTTCTCCATATAGTTTACCAGTCATCATTGTGAGTTTATTCCCTAGATTCTACTGGCATAAAAACTCTGGCATAGCAATTCCAGATTAACCATCGTCAAAGCTCGCTTCATAGGAGCACACATGTGTGGAGATTTGCCATCTATTGTAACCCTTTAGTAATACAATATTCTTCTCTATCTCTATTATTATCGAATTTGAGTTTTAAGGTTTTGTGCTTCACTTCTTGTGTAAGTGTTCTCTTGTATAGATTGCATGTTGTATCCTCTTACATGGTATTGAAGCACCAGCTCGGTACACTTCTTTTCTAATTATTGTCCACCAGTCCCTTAGAAAAATGGCATCTTCTATAAGACCCTACCCACCACCATTTGGTGCTGACAGAAATCTAAACAATCCCTATTATCATATCCTCTCTAGAATTTCAAGCTTAAGGCTATTCCTTCCTCCTATGAGCTTTAGGATAGGAAATCTTAATAGTCCCAATTATCATACCCTCTCTCGAATTTCAAGCTTAAGGCTATTCTTTCCTTCTATGAGCTTTGGGATATTATTATTGGTGTTGTTGTTCACCCACCACCAATAAGGGATGTTGAAGGTAACCCTATACCCCACCTACTACTACTAACCTTGTCCAAGCTTGTAGAGACGAAGGGATTCATATGCTCTCTTCTGTGACATCATCACAAGCATGGAGGATAGTGGGTCAATTCATCATGTCTCCACAATTGCTAAAGCATGGACCTTGTTGTTGCAAAGCCTTTAGAAGACCATAAATCCCTCAAGGATTCATAATTTTAAAAATTAGCTTCAACAAGAAAAACTAAATGAAGGTTAAATGGTGGAGGTGTTTCTCACCAAAATCAAAGATCTTCATGACCAGATGGCTACAATCAGCATGAGTGTGCTCTCCCGGAATCTCCTCGTCATTGTCTATGGGTATTGCTACCTAAGTATGATAGTTTCAAATGTTACATCTTTGAATGTTGATGTCAGGCCTACTCCTCTCACATTCAAGGAGTTCGTCGTTGCTTTAGGATTAGGAGATGAGGATGCATGGTGACAATGGTGGTGGCAACCATGCTTTCTTTCTAACACAAAGAAGAAGGGTAAGGAATCTAACTCTTCAAATCAAAAGAAAAAGGTTAAACAATTTTACTGTAATACGGAAGGGCACATAGCTAAAGAATGCTTGAAAAAGCAAGATGCTTTCTTTCTAACACAAAGAAGAAGGGTAAGGATTCTAACTCTTCAAATCAAAAGAAAAAGGTTAAACAATTTTACTGTAATAAGGAAGGGCACATAGCTAAAGAATGCTTGAAAAAGCAAGATGCTAATAATGACACTCTAAAGACCAAGGTTTGGGACTTCACTTCTAGAAAAAGAAGCAAGCTAATCCTTGAGGTAAGAATGAATTTTATGGTTTTTTGTTAATATTCTCAAATGACTTCTCTTCTCAACCCCTCTCAAGCTTGAGAAGTTTTCTAATTGGTTGTTTTAATTCAAATTAAGCTTTTCCTAGAATAGTCATTCCTATGGCTAATTCTTTAGCAAAACAATGCTTCTCATTGATAAATTCTTAATTCAAAACCAAACTCTAAGCTTGTTAAGCTAGAGAATAAGAAAATGCTATTTTTATGCTTTTATGCTAACAAAATAATGGTAAATTCTTTTAGATTATTTATAAGTAGTTAAAAACTACTTTAATTGATTCTAAATGAGAAAGAGATTAATCCTATCAATTTGGGAAAAGAGGAATAATGGAAATAGCTTAATCTAGTAGAATAATCATAATTAAGTTTATGATTATGTTAAAATTATGATTTAAATTCATAGTTTAGATTTAAGCTTAAGAATAGATCTTCTATCATATTTGCATTACAATGTTTTATTCTTTTAAGAAAAAAATTAAAAATTATCAATAATAGCAGTGAAGCTATGGTAAAATTTTTAAAAAATAATACATATCTTATTTTTATGTATAATTCTAAAAGAGGACTTCCTACCATATTCTAGAATTGGACATCCTATGCAAAAAGAATGATTTTCATCATATTCATGTGAAATAAATTTTTAGTATTTATGCATAAATATTTAATTAAAAGAAAAGAGAAATTTTTTAATAAATTTATTTTTATGCAAAAAGAGGAATTTCCATGATAATTGAGATCCAAGTAACTAAATAGTAAAAGAGGAATTTTTGGCATATTTAAAATAATGGATATTTTTATTTAATTTAAAAAAGAGAAATTTTAGATAAATTTAGTTTATGTATAAGAATTTTTAAATGATAAAAGAGAAATTTCCATGACATTTGGAATTCAATCATTTAAATACAAAAAGAGAAATTTTAATCATATTCAAAAAAATTGATATTTGAATTTAATTAAAATAAGAAATTTTATGGTATTTTAAGTAGAGAAAGGGTTAAATTAAATTTTGGTAAAAAAGAAGGAATTTTCACCATAATTCCACCTAGAAAATTAGGGTTGATAATTAAATTGGTAGAAAAAATATTTTTAGATATTTTATGTGGATAAATCACCAAATTGATATTTAACCAAAATAAGATTAATGGAAGAAGAGTATTTTTATAAAAATCTAATATTCTCATATAGAACCATTTCTTAATCTATTATGGTTAGGAAGGAATGAAATTCATAAAGTTGGAATTTTCCTTACGGTTGGAAGTTTAGTAGATTTTTATCTGAAGAAAATCCTTAGGAATCAAAGCTAGAAGTAAACCGAATAATTTTGGTTAGACCACAACTGTGAGAAGGGCGGCCAGTAAACTACTTGCCCATCTCTCGAATTTGAATCAAGCAAAAACCTCGTGACAATTCTTGACATAAAGAATAGACTACCGTTGAATTAACATAGTTTTCCCTTAGCTGAAATCACTAAGAATCTAGTTGGAAATTCAGTCAAATGATGGGTAGATTACCCTGATGAGAGATCAATGATTCCCATTAAGAAAATCTGGATTAAAGGAAAAGGGTTTTGTTGGAACCAATCTCAAACCAAGAATTCTACTTGCATAGAACCTCTGTTTTCTTTTAAAGGATTGTTTTACGCCCTAACGCTAGAGGAAGCATTTGGTATGTGTTTAACTAAGGAGAGACTCGTTTTGCAACAGCTAGCGGGGAGTCATCGAGGGACGTTGCTCGTGGCAAAGCCTACCGAGGTCTTGACCAGCCTCGGTATGGTTAAAATGGTGCGCTTCCATACAATGGGTGAGGACTGACGAAGCGGTCCCTGAGTAAAGTGCTAGGACACCTAAGTAGGATCTTAGAGGGTTCTGACCAGGTGATGCACGGGCTCGCGGCGGCAGTTGCTAGGACACCCATGCGTACGTCGAGGAAGATATGGATGAACGAAAAGAATGACTTTTGTGAATGTAATTTTGATATTGGATCTCGTTGGTTGACCAGCTGGTCTTCAACGGAGAGTCCGGATGATATATTTTGCAAAACAATGGACTCAATATTTTGGAGGATTATGATCAGTAATACTATGATTTCATGAAAATATTGTTTTAAAGATAACCAAATCTGTTATAATGGCAATTTTATATTGGGTGTGTAAGTGGTATGCCTACCTTAAATTTTGCTTGAAGTGCCGGCTAGGGGGCATGAGAACTCTTTTCATCGGTACCTGGGCAAAACATAACCAAATTTTTATAAAGGAATCCCACCAATACAGTGGTTAGGCGGTTGGCTAAATCCATGGGCCGGTTGGATCGAGGGATTTCTGCGATACAAATAATTACGATTAAGTTATGTTAGTTAGATTAAGTCCTAGAAGACCCTTGTTCTGTGGGAGGGAATCAGCGGTTGTGCCTCGCCTACTAAAGGAGGAAAAAAGCGGTGATTCTATGGACCAAGCGCAAGTCTCTTCTTTGATCTGACCATGTGACTGTTGTTCGGTCAGATCAGTTTGGTTAGTTAAGACCTTGACTCATTAGATCAATTCTCTCGTTAGATGATTGTCCTGGTGGAATCGCCTGTGCCTTTCTGGGCGAGGGAAGTTTTTCTGGGTTCGGTTTCGGAGGAATTGCTAGACTAGTCTCTTGTCCAGATATCCGTGTGGGGGTAAGGCCCCGACGAGTGTGGATCCCTACCCCGCGCAAGAGGCTGACGCTACTTCCGCCGCGCCAGCGCCCTCAGAGGGGACATCATGGAGGGGGCGGGAGTCTCATAGTTGGTATCAGAGCTTTGTTGAAAGCTAATAAAGAAAAATGAATTCTTATTAGAAATTTATAATAAAGACAAGGAAAAATGAATTCTTATCAGAAATTTATAATAAAGACTTAGAAAGAGCACTTACGTATTGTATTTTCATTCCTTAAGCTTCATTAATGAAGATTTTTAATCAAAGAATTTGGTTTTTTAGATGGAAGTTCCACACTTATCTGGTATTCCTGATCTCACCCAGTCACAAGATATGACTACTTTTGCCTTTGAGCATCTCATCTCTTCTGCTACAACTCGAACGAGCTGAGCTAGACTCGCAAGCCAATTTGAGGATTTATATTTCCTAGATCCAATGGAGAGACGGCAGCACAAGTGGTTTGCAAGGCAGTATGTCCACACCTCTTGCGACCAGCGCGTGATGTCGAGGGAAAATATCTCGTTGGCTATGATTCTGATGAGGCTAAAAGTGATTCATGGTGTCATTTTATATCACCTTATGCCTCGAGATTTCAGACGTTCCTGCCATATCTACAGACTTCTTAGCCGCTTTATTCCAAAGGAGAAGATAGTAGTTCCCTTGTTGGCAGTAAGGGAACATTTGTATCGGGGCATGTCTATAGCCCAGTATCGCCGTCTTATGCATTTCTCGAGGAGGTTTTGACTTTCTGGAGTCAAGATGCTCTATGTACATACTGCAACCTTGTTAAAACCCTAAGATCTCTCTAGATAATTGTTATGCATAAACATGCATAAATCAGGCATAAACTCAGCCACCCGACCACCCACGATCCCAAGGGATGCACACATGAATTATAAATGAAATACATCATACCTCTACCTTGATGTCCCATACCATCAAGAGGTATAACTCCAATCCAATAGCATGTAGCTATAGTGTGAAGTGGTAGGTGAGTAGATATGACCCTCTACACAAGAGAGCATAACATAACCAAGCCTCAAGCCCCCCTTGCCCCATGACCCTCTACACAAGAGAGCATAACATAACCAAGCCTCAAGCCCCCCTTGCCCCACCCACGAGCCCAAGGGATGTACACATGAATTATAAATGAAATACATCATACCTCTACCTTGATGTCCCATACCATCAAGAAGTATAACTTCAATCCAATAGCATGTAGCTATAGTGTGAAGTGGTAGGTGAGTAGATATGACCCTCTACACAAGAGAGCATAACATAACCAAGCCTCAAGCCTCAAGCCCCCCTTGCCTCATGCCCCTATTATATAGGAGGGCCCTCAAGTGACTCTTGACTCTCCATTTCCCATGTGTGACCCTTGGATGCTTGACCCTAACCTTAACCCTTAAGGTTAGTCCTAACCCATGCTCCACTAGAGCTTGTTCCCATGCTCCCATGCTCACAAGCCTAATGTGGGTTAGCCTCCTTTAGTATATGCACACATAATGTGCATATAACATACTTCCCCTCTCTCAAAACATTGCACTCTTGCAATGAAAAAAAGGAGAACTGCACTGAACAATATCAACCGACTCCAAAGTCGAAACCTCTATTTTCCTATCTTTCCACCTAATTTTAACCTCAGGGATTAGTCAACTAGAAAGTTTCCTTTTCCTGAATTCAAGTACCTTATCAGGCTCATGTGGAACATAGAATAAATCTTCGACTTCAACGAGTTCTTGTGGAGTGACTATGGTATCCTCACCTCCCAGTTTCCCTTTTAATCTATCGATATGAAAGACTGGATGAACTCTAACAATTGGAGGTAGTTTTAGTTCATACGCAACCGTGCCAATCCGATGTATAACTCGAAATAGACCACAATATCTAGGAGATAAATTCGAGCAATTTTCCATTGATAAAGTTTGAGAATCTTTTAGGAACATTAAAATAAACCAACGCTCCTAGTTCAAAAGACTGAGATGAGCGTCCCCTATCAGTATAAAATCGTAGTCTATCCTGAGCACTCTTGATAGAATCCCGAGCTTTGGTCAGCATTTCCAGCATATCTCGCAAGAAATCCCTCGATGCATCAAGCTCGATGTCCTTAAGACCGACATCAATAAGTGACCTAGGTTGATACCCATACATAAGTATGCACGGACTAAAACCAATAGCCGTATATTTAAAACTGTTATAGGCAAATTCCATCATTGGAAGATATTTTTCCCAATATGATGATTTTCTAGAGACATATGCATGAAGCATATACTCTAAAATCTGATTCATACACTCTGTTTGCCCACCATCAGGCTGCGGATGATCAGAGCAATTCACATTCAAAGTAACTTCCTCGTTGTAAACCATTCAGAATAAAGTAGGAAAACATGACATTATAACAGAGAATCCAGGGATTCATCAACGCCCCGACATACCCACATCTGCATATGGAATAATCGATGTCTTGAGTTACCCATATCAATATAGAGAGTCATCAACATCTTGATGAGTCACATATGTCCATCCGTAAACCATGAGGTTGACTATATAAATCACCTAAAGTACGGAACTAGAGAAAGAAATGCCAACAAAGGAAGAATCCAAATTTCCTTATATCCGAACACAACAAGATAAACTTGTTTGAACTCTAAAGAAAGAGATTTCAACAAGTGAAAATGCCTACGAGATTACACTCATCAATACATATAGGCTATAGATAAAAGAAGTTTATCTAGAGAATGCCCACACTATAACTTCCAGTGAATTTAGAAAATGAGATTGTCTTTGAATGTTGAGGTCAACATGCTAAGTGATGTAAGAAAAGTAACAATCTTGAGCCCAAATTATCCCATAAGATAATATATGTGAGGGATCACTAGCGTCCCATACCACGATGATACCACCCATACATAGCTTAACAATTTGAAACTCCCTAGTATGCCGTCTAGGAAAAAATGAATAAAATCCTGTATAAAAGGAATAAAATGGCCTTATCCAGACTTTCACATACTAAATCCTGTCTCTATATAACTGAGACCACACTTCCAAGTATATCATTAGAAAAGAAATTGAATTATTGGCGCCTTTCTAACGATAACTACCCAATAAACACAATAAAGCGGGGGTAGAAAAATAACTCACCTAGATACATAAGCAACTAGGTATCCGAGTTGGAATATGTACAAGAGTACAAGCAATATACTCCAAAATTATGTGCAAAAAACCAAGGCAAATGCTACCCTCAAAGCACATGATATTATCCAAAACATGAAAAGATCCTTATAAACCATGGATAAAAGCATAGAAGCTCCTCAAATCCATAAAAACCATAGTTGATAATAAAAAAACCAATGCATACCATCTAATGGTCATTAATCATGCCAAAAGAAGCATTAAAATTGGTGGCTAACTCATCAATCCGGAGTATATGAACATTGTGTCGTTCAAGCAAAACTCCAAAGTAAGAAAGTGAAACACATGCGTGTAGCACTCATTAAAAAACCCCTAGACACAAGTGATCTAGGCAGAACCTGATGAGTCCAAATAAAACTTGGAAAACATATAATAAAATCCACAAAAAAAATCAATCAACTAACCCATGATAGAATTTGTCTTAGCCTTAAGAAATTAAGCACAAACCACACTTAAACAAGTGCATAATAAATTATCATGGACAATTGTCAAAGGTGAAACACACTTTGAATGCAGATTATAGCCATCAAAAGAAATTAAGGAACAAGTCCAAAAAGAATGGCTAAACAAAGGTAAAAAATCATGAAAACATAAAAAATAACTACTAATATGAGGTACAATCATATTAATAATATGCGAATAACCCGCATCTATCTAATGTCAGTACGAGAAAACATACTTCAACATTAAATAACCCTTGAAAATCATAATTTTTTTCTATTTTTTTTTTAAATTTTCTAGGGCCTCAAAATATAATAATTTTGAATTCCACCTAACCTATCTTATGGCATTCTAAACCTATATTTTTTCAAAAAAAATAGTAATTTAATTTACCAAAATACCATCCCATTGTTCACAAAATTTTCCATTCCGCTCGACAATTCTCAAATCCAATGAAAATTTTTAATTTAAATGGATTTTTTAATTTTATGGGTCAAAAATATATTTTTAAAAGAATTTGAATGGTCACGGGAACCCGAATGGACACACCACATGCCAAACACCAACCCCACATTTTCCTAAAATTTAAAATAACCTTTGTCTAATTTTCTAATGATTTTCAAATTTTTTTTAAAATTTTTAATTAACCCCGAACACATTTACCAAGAGTTTTCAAGAAAATAAATTCCAAAAATTTTCAGAGAAATTTTTTTCTCAAAATTCAGATTTTTCTTTCTTTTTTTTTTGGGATTTTCTCCAAGCTTTTTTGAAATGCCCTTTTTTGGGAAATAAAAACTCTTTTTTATATATTTTTAAAAGTTAAAGAAAACTTTTTAAACTAAGGTTTTTTTAAACCTTATAAAAATGATCTTTTTTTAGGGGGGGCATTTTCACTGGCCACCCGCAGCGATCACCCCCCCTCCCTGCGTGCACTGAGAGAGAGAGAGAGAGAGAGAGAGAGAGAGAGAGAGAGAGAGAGATATTATCTCCTCTCCATCTCCACTCCTTCTCTCCTTCATCTTCTCCATTTAATTCTCTCGAGATATTATCTCCTCTCCATCTCCACTCCTTCTCTCCTCCATCTTCTCCATTTAATTCTCTCTCTCTCTCTCTCTCTCTCTCTCTCTCTCTCTCTCTTAAAACAGAGAGGTTAACTTTAATCATTTGATTAAAGTTTTTAATTAAACTTTACTTAATCATAATTAATATTAATTATGATTAATGTCTAATTAAAAAATCCCTTTTAAGAGAAATTCACACGGGAAAATCAGAATTGAGAGGCAGAGAGGGTCCCATGCACACGGGAGAGCATTTCATACATCAACATGTTGTCCCCTACTGCATTTCAATAGAAAATCGACAAAAATTTTATCGCATACCTGCGAAAAAACCCGTAAAAATGTATAAAAATACATTTTTAATCATAAAAATGCTCAAAAAATTCTTAAAAATTTAGGAAAAATTTCCTAAAAATTCTTAAAATTTTTTAGAAATTTGGGAATCCATTCTACCAAAAATATTCATAATAAAATATGTGGTATTTTTGAAAAAATTTCCATTAATGCTTATTTTAAACCACAAAAATAGAAAAAAATAGCATTAAACTCACAGAATTCCCCTGCGACATCGATTTATCCATTGAATCAACATCGATTTATCCATTGAATTGTAGTAACACGCGTTCCAATTGCCATATCAACGATCCACATGCAAATCATGAACACAAATTAACAGAATAACATTTTTATTTAGTAAATATTAAAATTTACTTTAAAAAATCAACAACAATTAACTAGAGATTGCTATGATACCACTGTTAAAACCCTAAGATCTCTCTAGATAATTAAAATTTACTTAAAAAAATCAACAACAATTAACTAGAGATTGCTCTGATACCACTGTTAAAACCCTAAGATCTCTCTAGATAATTGTTATGCATAAACATGTATAAATCAGGCATAAACTCAACCACCCGGCCACCCCCGAGCCCAAGGGATGCATACATGAATCATAAATGAAATACATCATACCTCTACCTTGATGTCCCATACCATCAAGGGGTATAACTCCAACCCGATAGCATGTAGCTATAGTGTGAAGTGGTAGGTGAGTAGATATGACCCTCTACACAAGAGAGAGCATAACATAACCAAGCTTCAAGCCCCCCTTGAGTGTGCCCCATGCCCCTATTATATAGGAGGGCCCTCAAGTGACTCTTGACTCTCCATTTCCCATGTGTGACCCTTGGATGCCTGACCCTAACCTTAACCCTTAAGGTTAGTCCTAACCCATACTCCACTAGAGCTTGTTCCGATGCTCCCATGCTCACAAGCCTAATGTGGGTTAGCCTCCTAGTATATGCACACATAATGTGCATATAACAAACCTTTATATAAATAAAGAAATGTTTTGTGGAAAAATTCCTTGTTGTATAGGTGATTGTTTATTATATAACGAATTGATGAAGCAAAATTTGCTACTCGGACATATGTAATAGATCTCCAATAAGATCGTTTAACTTGTTTAAGAAATTATTTTCCAAACCTCTTAAGTCTTAGGATCTGGTTGACAAAATCAAAATAAAAATTTAATAATGTATCATTTTTGGCACAATTATGAGGCGAGGGAACTGTGGCCGACAGATGAGATCCTCTCACTGATGAGAAAGAGCTTGACCCCGACGTTCACAAGGCTCTTCATCACAAAACTCAGCCAAGACCCTTCACAAGGGAGAACTTGGGAGAGCTTGACCCCGACGTTCACAAGGCTCTTCACAGAACTCAGCCCAAGACCCTTCATAAGGGAGAACTTGGGAGAGGCTGTGGAGAAGTGGGTTGAGGCCATGGAGGAATATTTTGATGTCACCACTGGATACAACGAGAGGAGTAAAATGGCTCTCGCTAGGCTGAAGATTGTGGAACCAACCAGGGTGGCATGGAGAAACCATTGCGACACCAACCATCTAGATAGGAATACCCAGTCTTGGAATGATCTCAAAGCCTATCTAAGGAAGAGATTTTGTCCCCCTAGATTTTTAGAAACCAAGATGAATGAATTCTTAGAGCTAAACCAACATGAATGAATTCTTAGAGCTAAACGAGGGAAGCAAAACTATTGAAGAATATCATCAGGCATTTGCTCTTCTCCTCAAGTACTCACCACCACCGCTAGACGAAGAGCAACTTATGGCCAGGTTCATTCGGGAAATGAACGAACCTTTAGACACCCTGGTCAAGAATGTCAAGCTAGTTTCCATGGCTGAAGCTATAAGAATGGCGAAGGACTTTGCCAAAGCCTTCATCGTTAAAGTCCTGCCAAAGCCAGCTCCCTCATCCTTCAAGAGATTCCAGACACCAAGAAGTTCTTCCAACTTTCTGCCTCGAAAGAGATACCAAGGTCCCAATCAGAATCTGGAGTCAGGAAGTTTCAGGAATAAAGGAAGACCTTTTCCTCAATGCTCTTTCTCTCAGGAACTCCAGCTCTTTCAAGAATGCAGAGGGAAGAGCTTCGAAGTGAGAACAGGTGCTTCGGATGTTAGGGATTTGGGCACCAACTCAAGGATTGCCCATCTCCTTCTGTGGGCCAAGGAAGCCAGGGTCCTAGAGTTCAGAGATAGACTCCTTCATATCAGTCCAATCAGGGTCCCCCGTGCCAAAATCAGGGCAACCCCAGAAGAGTGCCAACTCAACCTGCAGCCTCCATGCAAACCTATCCCGAGGATTGATGAACTTCTGGATCGGTTAAGTGGGACACCCAAATGTTCACAAAGATAGATCTCAAATCCGGGCACTACCAGATCAGAATCAAGGAACAGGACATCCCAAGGACAGTATTCAATACTCGTTATGGGCATTATGAGTTCATAGTCATGCCGTTTGGATTGACTAATGTCGATGTTATGGCCATTATGAGTACCCTATTTCAGTGGTATGCTATGTGTCAAAGTGCCTTTGATAAGCTGAAGACAGCCTTAGTAACCAACCCTCTCCTTAAATTGCCAAATTTTACCAAACCTTTTGAAGTAGTTACTAATGCCAGTGGGTTTGCCTTAGGAAGTGCTCTTATGTAGGAAGGTCATGCAGTGGCCTATGAAATTAGAACTCAGAACACATGAGAGAAATTATGCCGTCCATGACTTGGAGTCACTCTCAGTAGTTTATGCTCTGAAGTTGTGGAGACATTAACTTTTGGGACAGGGATTCACCTTGTGACAGATCATCAAAGTCTGAAGTGGATCTTTACCCAAAGGGATCTCAACATGCGTCAAAGGAGATGGATGCAGACCCTACAGAAATTCAATTTTGAGATTAAGTATTGGCCAGGGAAAGAAAATGTGGTGGCAGATGCGCTTAGTAGAAAAGCCTCCTTGCTTGCAATTATAGTGGTGTCAAATCCATTAATCAGTGAAGCAAGGGAGAGAATCATGCAGGACAAATTCTTTGCCCCTATTGCTACCCTTCTGATATGCAGGTTAGCAAGACTCCTCAGAAAATAAGTCAAGTTCTTGGGTACAAACTGGATGAAGGATGCATGTATTATAATAATCGGCTATGCAGTCCCAATAATGAGAGAATAAAGGGAAGGATTCTGAGAGAAGCCCATGATAGCCTGATAGCTGGACATCTAGGGTTTATAAAAAACCTATATGTCTGTGAAGAAAAGCTTCTTCTAGCCAGGGCTCAAAAAGAATGTACTTGATCATGTGCGGCAATGCTTAATGTGTCAGAGAGTCAAGGCAGAGAGAGTCAAGATGCCAAGGAAACTGCAGCCTCATGAAGTGGGAATGTATCAGTATGGACTTTGTCACTGGATTACCTTCAGTGTGCAATCAGGTTATAACTCCATTTTTGTGGTACTTGACAGACTAACCAAAGTTGCCCATCTGATTCCAATGAAAGAGACATATAATGTAGTGGATGTTGCCAAAGTTTTCCTTAAAGAGATCTTCAGATTGCATGGCTTACCCAGGGGGATAGTAAGTGATAGAGATCCCAAGTTCACATCGAAATCCTGGATTGCATTCTTTGCAGCAGTATGAACTTTCTTGGATCTCAGTACAGCCTATCACCTCGAAACAGATGGCCAGGCTGAAAGAGTGAATCAGGTAATATAAGATATTCTTCGATCATGTTGTAGCAGGGAACCCAAGAAGAGGTTAAGCTATCTTCCCTCTAGATGATGCCACCTGGGAGAAAGAAGAAGAGATGGTAAAAGATTACCCCCACATTGCGAGATGAGAACATCTCACGTTTTTCAAGTAGAGAGGATGTAAGATTCCTCCTCAGCCTGAATAACGAATAAGCTTTTACCTCAATCCCCTGTAATCATTCTCTATTTCTGAATACAAAAAAATATTATTTTTTCTTGTTTTTGTCTAGAGAGAAGAAAAATTCTAAAGAGTGGTAATTCAATATTGAGATATTTTTAGATATAAAAAATTCTCCTAATATATATATTTCCTTGAAATAGAAGTTCAAAATAAATTCTCCAATGTGCATTAGGAATCAATTAAAAATGATATAAGGGACCTTAGTCTGAGGGTCTAGATTTTCAAAAATTTCTGGATTATGGTCCAATTAAGGTTCCTATGGGCCAATAGGATTAATCCAAGTGTTGGGATGAGATAAATCCAATGAATAAAAGAAAATACCCAAAAATAAGTAAATGCTCACATAAGATGAAGAGTTGATTGAGTACAAGGTTTATTAGTTAAAAATTAAGAGATATTACTAAAAAAATGAGATATTTTAGAGAAATGATGAATTTTTGACACCTTGGTAAGGCTTTGAGGTAGGCGCCTCCTTCACATGTATGGGAGGGTTTTTAATTCAAAAAAATTGTGATATTTTTATCTCTCCTCTCTCCTAGATTAAAAGGGGGACCAAGCTGGTCCAAATCTTGTCCAAATTCAGTCAAACGGAAGTTGAAAAATTTTAAAACCTAGTTGGACTCAGTTAGTGGCCTCCCTCACCTATAAATAGACCCTCATTCTTTTGTATTCTCATTTGTGAGCTATACCATGCCAGTATTACATTAAAATAATCATATTTTCTATTATCTCTTAAAAACCCTCTACTTTTGGGGAGCTTGGAGCTTCTCTCTCTCTTCAACAACTCTTGGAGCTCTCTTCTCCACTCGCTAAACCAATTGATTGGTTGGGGGCTTCACTTCTAGAAAAAGAAGCAAGCTAATCCTTGAGGTAAGAATGAATTTTATGGTTTTTTGTTAATATTCTCAAATGACTTCTCTTCTCAACCCCTCTCAAGCTTGAGAAGTTTTCTAATTGGTTGATTTAATTCAAATCAAGCTTTCCCTAAGAATTTTAATGTGTAATCAAGAAAAAAGTTAATCTTTATACTTATTTAGAATGCTTTCTTATGCATATCTCTCTCTCCAAAAAGAATAGTCATTCCTATGGCTAATTCTTTAGCAAAAGAATGCTTCTCATTGATAAATTCTTAATTCAAAACCAAACTCTAAGCTTGTTAAGCTAGAGAATAAGAAAATACTATTTTTATGATTTTATGTTAATAAAATAATAGTTAATTCTTTTAGATTATTTATAAGTAGTTAAAAACTACTTTACTTGATCACTCTAAAGATATCTCAA
The DNA here is from genome assembly GCF_041138505.1 of Cibotium barometz. Taxonomy (NCBI): domain Eukaryota; kingdom Viridiplantae; phylum Streptophyta; class Polypodiopsida; order Cyatheales; family Cibotiaceae; genus Cibotium; species Cibotium barometz. Next base: position 21,445,590 of record NC_141077.1, read on the forward strand.
GCGAGTTACCACACTTACCACTTGGGATACTGTTGATGACCATGCACCTCAATCGAGTTATGTGGTTTTATTTTCAACAATTAGCTTTATATCTAAAGATTTCTCTCTTATGAATTTGTCTCTAGCACACATGTTTAAATGGAATCAAGACATCGAGCACTACATATATAAAAAAGTGAAAAAAATCAATGGATTTTTTTAAATCAACTTTTTTGGTTTTTTTTAAAGACTCATGTCATGTTGTCTATGGGCTCACACCTTATATGCTCACTTCTACTGGCCCACATCTCACATATCTATTAGCTCAAATCTCACACTTTGTGGACTCACACCTATCTCGGCTTGTATCCATCTTCTAGCTTAGGCTTATATGTACGCTCACATCTCATGTCTAGAGGCTTATGTCTCTCACATTTGTAGGCTCATGTCACATCCCTATATATTCATATACTCATGACTACTAGACTCATGTTTATGCCTAATTTTCAAATGGGACTATGGGCTCAACGGGTGGAGTGGTTTTTCAAGTTTTTATGGTTCTTTGGAGTTGAATATATATGGACATTTAAGGTTCCTAATCCTAACTAATAGTGTTTATGTAAGTGACCCTAACGAGTTTTACTATTGTGATTCTTAATCAAAATACTTCTAATCTTGTCACTTTATTGCAAAGAGGTTAGACAAGGATTACAAATCTATTAGAGTAGTATAAATCTACACAGATTAGTGTGATCTTGATGTCCTACAAGTTAAGACAGCAAGAAGAGTATTGAGAAAACACTATTTACAAGCACACATTGTGGATTACAATAATTTAGTACATGTTTTATAAACAAAAATGTATAACATGATGTTCTATTATAGATCTAGGCACCAATGTTATGCAGAGAGCATGTTGATGAGTAATTGATGCAAATGTGTACAAGTTTAACCATTTCAAGTGCATAAATTTAGAAAGTTAGTTTGCTGACACTATGTTTGCAAGTATGGCCCTGCTAGAACATGAACCCTATCCACTAGTGTGAACCAATGTGCACCACACACCACAAGGCTCCCTAATCTCCAAACACATGATGCAAGTACGTTCATATGGTACAAGTACTGTGATTTAACCAGTGCAAGATTTTTGCAAGTTATCTCAATGAGTACAAATTAAAGTGCATGATACAAATGATGCAAGTTATCTCAATGAGTACAAATTAAGTGCATGATGCAAATGATGTGATATAGAACTAAACTCAAATGGGTGCTCCTCTACAAGTTATTTCAATAAGTACAAATCAAGTGCAAGATGCAAATGATGTGATACATAACCGAACTCTTCAACTCAAGTCGGTGCTGCTATACAAGAAGAGCTCCTTGAAGTGAATACAATGGGGGATAGTTCCACAAACAAGAGCAAGTGGAGGGCAAAGAAAGCAAGGAGAAAAGTGATCTACTACTGTGACTACTACAGAATCCTACCACCTTCATTTTCCGGGAAAGAATGTCTCACAAAGCATTATGGCCCTTCTACTTCAATTGGATTCTGTATGGGGAACTCTTTCATCTGTGAGAGCAGAAAACTATATCCTGCTGTGCTGCTAGCTGGGCTTAGATCACCATGATCACAGGGCATCATGATCACAGAGCAACAGAGCTAGGCAAAGCAAATATCTCTACGCAAAGAGTAGATGCCGTCGGTTTTGTCCGCTGTCTACTCAAGGTTTAGCTCGTGCTTTAATACAGATTTGTTGATGAGGCATGCCATCAAATTGAAAGACATGATCGCCTAAGGCTTTAAGCAAGCGGCTTGGGAGCACAACAGACGTCCAAGCGTAGCTTTAGCTCCCTTTGCCTGCACATTAAGCTCATTCACCTTGCTCTTCGAGATGGAGACTACATGCATTAGCATGAATGCCAACAGCAGCTACACGCATCGTCTCCTTTTGCCGCACGTCGGCCCAACTCTGTGCCTGGATGCGCAGGCCCACCAACTCTGATAAAAGCAAAGCATGAGCACAAGACTTCATTGCTTATGAACCTCAGCGTGCGAGCTCATTATTTTATAAAGAAAATAAAGCAAAGTAATAGCTTCATCGCCAATGGCTCAGCGCATGGTTAAAGTTCAGGTTCATGGAGCTCTCTGAGCTCTCCAGCAATCTGGCTACTTGCGTTCCTTTAACAGATCAGCGTGCCCCTGTGTGAGGGAGAGGATAAAAACGTTAATAGCTCTTTTACTTTAGGGTTTTCTCTTTACATTGTCCACAATTACCTACCCTTTCACATTGCACTCTCCACACCCTTTGGTCCACCCTCCATTAATCCTTTGGTCTCTTTATTCACATACCCCAGCCCATTAATCCTTCATTTCACACTTTTACTCCTCTACCTTATTTTGGAGAGCAAGGGGCAGTTCACATGCCAAGTTAAGTCCTCCGGTGCTTTAGAGTGACAAGTTGGACCAGTGTTTTAGAGCACCGAAGGAGCCTGTTACCTTGGTGCCTATGTTGCTGCTGATTGTGGATCCCAGTAAACCTTTTGTGGTTGAAACGGAAGCCAGTGATTATGCAATAGGTGCTGCCCTATTCCAGGATGGGAGGCCCATAGCATTTGAAAGTAAAAAGCTTTCAGATGCATAGATGAGGTACCCTACCCAGGAAAAGGAGCTTCTGTGGCAGTTGTCCATGCGTTGAAGATATGGAGACATTATTTGTATGGGTCTCGATTTGTAGTCTGGACAGATCACCATTCGTTGAAGTATATTTGTAATCAGCCTGACCTGAGGGGTCAGAAGGCCAGATGGGTTGACCTCATACAAGAGTTTGACTTTGAGATCCGTTATTACCATAGGGGAACAACCAATTGGGTTGTTGATGCCCTTAGTAGGATCCCCGAAGTTAATGCTATCTCTTTTGCTGAGATAACTACTAGCTTTTATCTATCTCTCAAAGGGTGTTGCCAACAACAAGATTTCCATTTTGGTCAAATCCGGCAATTGGCCAGGTTGGAAGCTGCCTACGAGATCCGAGTGTTCCGGACACTCCGGTGAGTGCTACTGAGAGAAAGATATTGGAAAAGTATTCCATTAGAGGTGGATTATGATTTAATGGGCCTCTAACAGTCATAATAAATTTTCTAAAGTAAATCTACAAAAATCAAACCGTTAGATTTGTAATTTTACCTTATACCCACATTATACTAATCTTTCCCAATCTAATCATGACTAGATCCATATAATTTGAGCATTTTAAATGGTAGATGTGGTGGGAGGATAAAATAGTATGTTTTTTAACAATTCTAATATCTTTTAAATAATATAGAAAATAGTAAAACACATCAAAAATTACTCGATAAATCAAGTTAAGCTCTATGTTATTTGTATTTGTGATATGCAAAGTGGGAACATCATATGAGTAATAATGTAAAAGTTATAGGCAATTTACTCACATTCACTATACCTGTCTAAACCTAGGACAGGGCCTGTATACAAACTTGGTTCCCAAAGAAAAGGGGATTTGCAATTATTGGATATTCGATCAGATTATAGTTTTAGGTGCCCAACTTTGCATATGATGTTTCATTAGAAGACCTTGAAGTGAAACTCCTTGGCTAACTATGAGAGATTGGCTATTCTTCTTGAAAAAATGCCTGTTTTTCAGCTAAAGCCAAGGGCGCCCACGACATGAATTTAGATAACCTCATCTTGCAACCACCCTTATATACAGCTTGCTGCAATCAGGCTGCCTCACCGAGTTCGACGACGAAATGTACTGGAGCACCATTAGAAAGGTCGTTTTAGAAGGCTTCAAGAAGGCAAGTAATGGAAAACTAGTGGCCACAGTACAACATGTTTACACAGCACAAGATATCCATCTTCGCCAACAAACTCGATTTCCATACAATTATAAGTATCGCAGGTAGAAAGGGGCATGTGAGATTTTCTGACAGAGATGTTTCAATCTAAGTCAACTTATTTCTTATTTGCAGATATTTTTCCTTAAAACATGGTAGAGGAGTAGCCATTGGAAAGCCTTACCGAAACATTTCAAGCATTACATGCAGACATTGGTCAGGCAATGTTTTCTTGTAAAACAAGTGCAGAACTTCTTAAGGAAAAGGTCTTCTTTTACCAGCACTCCTATTTGGTGCCAAAGCAGGATGGTGGGTTTGGTAAGCTACACATAATCACATCTCCATCCCTATCTTCTATAGAATGGCCAATTCCAGATGCTTGGATGGTAATGGTCATGAAATCAAAGATGCTTTGTGATATACAAGGGTCTTTGAAGTTTGCAAAGCCCTCTCGATCTGTGAGTCTTAGTTGGGTATGCCCAATATATCTTTTTGCCAAGATGTTCAATCAATTTTGTTTCTCACAAAATATGTTAATTTTGTAAAGTCCTTGCCCTAAAAAAAGTGTACTCAATGAGCAATGAAATCTTATCTTGTAACAGCTATGAATTTAGATTTTTATATTAAAGTTATAACTTAACAAATTTACTCTAAAGTTGTCTTGTATGTGCACAATAATGGTCAGCTCAGTGTTGTACTAGGGTTCCTATTCCAAAATGGTTTAGTGGCACATAGATTTACAGCACATAGTTTCTTTATGTCGATGGTTTCGCAGTCCATCCAAAACAGTATATAAAGACCAGTCCATAAGGAAATTGAGAACATAATATCTTACAACTTATAAGCTCTATACAAAAGCCGCCCACCATGGATGCAAATTCTTCTAATGAGAGGATTGTTCCTAGCAAGGTTGCTAGGCTAGCTATTTTAGCTATTTCTTCTGATAATGACTCCTATTCTATTTTAGCTAGCCTAGCAAGGTTGCTAGGCTAGCTATTTTAGCTATTTCTTCTGATAATGACTCCTATTCTATTGGGGATACAGATGATCAACCTATCCAGATATCTTAAAGCTTCAAGAAAGACCTTGAAGATGTAGACAAACTGATAGATGAAGCCAAAGAGGTGCATCAAAGAATTCTTCGGATGAACAACCCAGAGAAGAAGACGGAGGAAAAATTTGTCGTGCTGAATTAGAAAGGTCTTGTATATCGAGGGACTTAGGCCCAATAGAAGTCATTGTAAGACTTGTACTGAACTAATGTATCTTAGCAATGACTAATGTGATGAAAAATTTCTACATGGACATGTGTCTACTCTACAAAGTACTCATAACGATTTTGAAGCAAACGCCTTTAAAATTCAGTTTTAACCAAAGATAAGTGATGAGAATAAAAATTCTCAACAATCTATTTTATTATGGCAAAGCACAATACTCACAAAATACAAAAATGAGTAGGGCTCAATAAAAATATAGAATGTTTATACAAAAATGAGCCGAGCCCTACTCAACAAAAATACAGAATCTTTACAACGTTGTCTCTGGACATATACAAAATGCCTCTAAGCGGTTTCTGGCTCTGTAGCCTCAACCTTGGCCTCCTCCTTTGACTCAGCCTTTGGCACCTTGGCCTCCTCCTTTGACTTAGCCTTCGGTGCCTTGGCCTCCTCCTTTGTCTCCTTTGTTAGCACCTTGCCTTCCTTGTCCTTGCCCTTGCCTACAAATGGAAGCTTCCTCTTTGCCTTCGGTGCCTTGGCCTCCTCCTTTGACTCAGCCTTCAGTGCCTTGGCCTCCTCCTTTGTCTCCTTTGTTAGCACCTTGCCTTCCTTGTCCTTGACCTTGCCTACAAATGGAAGCTTCCTCTTTGCCTTGCCCTTGCTTCCCTTCTCAGGGACTCCTTGTTTAAAGCTGAAATGCTTAATAGGGGAATGAAACGGCATCTTTTTTCTCTTCTTTGATGCACTAGTGCCAGCAAACTGGTGGAAGTGGCGAGTCAGGGTCATCAAGCGTAATTGCATTATTGAGAATAATGTTTATTGCCTTTGCCCGCACACTCCACAGCCAGAACTCGTCTGAGCGAACAGACTACAAAACAACATAAAAGTCAATTAGAATAATGTGGGATCTCTCATGAAATGAACATACAGAAATTATATTACAGTGACACAAGAAACTTACACAACTGTGAAAATTAGTGTACTTGGAAAGGAGGAACTTCCCTAAATTTGCAATTACGTGCTAGCCACCACAATGTGAAATTCGAATCCTTTTGCATAGGAACGGGTTGGTTGAGAAATTTCCACTCTATATCCTTTTTCAATTCAGGACATAGAGTTTCAATCAATGCAACCACCCTCTTACATGCCCTACAATCAACAACGATATAAAGAATGACTTACAATCAACAATTAGGAAGCAAGAAGGAAATGATATAAAGTATAATGACTTACAATTTAGATTGTTCGTGCATTTCAAGAAGGCTATTCATAAAAATTGTCTGGCATTTCACCATATTAATTAAAAAAGCAGACCAGTGCCCTTTGAAATTGAGAAAGTAAACAAAAAATATAAGAAACCTAACATAGGCAACTAATAACTTAAATTCCATCAACAACTTGAAATCCAAAGAAAATACATACTTCTCTATATATAGCAACACAAAAAAGCAGGTACCCGAACTAACTCCCTGGAAATAAGGAGCAAGGTTCTCTTCAGACCTCGACGAGTTAATCAGGATAGTTGATACCAAAGGATCACAAATATATACTTGCTTTGCCTGGTCTGGCAAAAGCTCTTTCAATAATACGCTTATTAAAAACATTAGGAAAGGGAAAAAGAAATCAAAATAAGAAAGCATTCAAAAAAGGCGAAGAGTACACACCTTAAACAAGTAAGCACAATACTATCATTGATCTCTCTATTCTTTTCAACGAGCATATAAACATCCGTTGGAGCGATATGGAAGTACTCCTCTTGCGCGGCACTGTATGAGACATTGCATATGAACATTGCATATGATCTGACCAGGCACCGCCTAAAGTTTGTCGTTATTCTCTCTCTCCAACTTCAGAAGGTTTTCTACCAATTCATCCCTAACGACATTCTCTTCTAATAATGTCTCCTTTCCCTTCAGATCCGCCCCCTTTACAAGCCTCTTCAGCCCTTGTGGACTGGTATTGAAGTTTGTCGTTATTCTCTCCCTCCAACTTCAGAAGGTTTTCTACCAATTCATCCCTAACGACATTCTCTTCTAATAATGTCTCCTTTCCCTTTAGATCTGCCCCCTTTACAAGCCTCTTCAGCCCTTGTGGACTGGTGTTATCAACTTCAATAACCACCTTGTCAGAAGCCCTATTCCTCTTCAAAGCAGGAGGAATGGAGAGGATATTTGCTGCCTTCCTATCCATGAATGGTAGAGGTCGCATGAACTTATCATACCTATACCTAACTCTGCTTACTAATGTCATGTCCTTGTCTATTAGTGTGACCCTCCTGCCATGGGCAGCATAAATGTTACTATCATTTAATAAGTCTATAAGGAAGTCCTCGCATGACTCTTGAAGACATGCGAGGGCACTACTCTGCCATTTAAAGTAACCTTTCCACTTTATTATGTTGCTAACGGATCTGACAATCCTCTCAAGAAAGGAGCTTTGGAGATGAGGAGATTGATAACTGCATGCGCCTTCCTTATCTCCGCAAACATTTTTCTTTGCCTCTGCAAAGTGACCCTGGCCTTTGAAATATTCTTGCTGGTTCTGGGTTTGACATGAAGAAGCATAGGTTCACTTGCAACATCCTTTGGAATTTCATCTGGAAGATCTAGAACTGGAATTGGATTCACTGCCTAGATCCGGCATTGGATCTGGCGTTGGCACTGAAACTCTCCTGACGGTCTATTTTGTACGCCATTGTACTAGAAAAGAGAAGGCAGAGTAATTAGCCAAAAGTCACACGACCACCATCCACCGTGCAAATGTGGACCAACATTCATTTTGTGTGGTGAACGAAACAAGAACTTATCAATAAAATTCACCAAACCGTCCTCGGAGCGATATGTCAATTTGAAAACATGGAGAGAATAGCCATATCGCACTGTGAACAAAATCAGCGAAAGAAAAGGGGAATACAGATGTTATTAATAAAATTCACCCAACCGTCCACGGAGTGATATATTGATTCGAAAACATGGAGAATAGCCATACCGCACCGTGAACAAAATCAACGAAAGAAAAGGGAAAGAGAGAACTTATCAATAAAATTCACCCAACCATTCACAGAGCGATATGTTGATTCGAAAACATGGAGAATTGCCATATCGCACCGTGAATGAAATTAGCGAAAGAAAAGGGGAAGAGAGAGAAAAACTTACAGGTGCTTGAAACAAGGGTTGGGATGGATGGATTCAGCGAGCTGCACAAGCAAAGTGTGGAGAAACGCAATGGAAGAAAAGCGTGAAAAAAAGCATGGAAAAGAAAATATTCCTCCTTTTTATAGAGCAAAACGAAATCATGACATCGACTGCGTCAACCCTACACGTGGCAATTTGTGAATCGATGATGACATAAGCCCTACCACACACGTGGCATTCGATCCTCAATCATGTGACGTTAGCCCTATTATTTGACCTATATAAAGATGGTGCGAGTTTTTTTTTCTTTTCTCCGTGCTCAAAATTTTCTCGCTTTCCATACCGTCCACGATGCAAGTCAGCTTTTTCCACGGCCCATACCATCCACGATACGATAGTTGCATTCTTGCGCCGTTGCTTTCCCCTCATCACATGGTGAATGGTTTCCACCCGGATCAGAGAAGCGATGGAAGTTAAGAGTTCTCACTTGTACAATGCTGCAGATGATGTGGATGATTTATTGCCGGAGGAGATTAAGGATGAGCCTAGCGCCACAGAGATTAAGGATAAGCCTAGCGCCACAGAGCATCTCTTTGATCTACTTAGGAGGGCTGGGTAGGAGAAATCCCTTTGCCATGTAGAGCCTGTGTTCAATGTTCCTTTCAGTCTAGAGGAGATTATCAAGGACATGGCAAGGACATCCCTAGAGGGAGAGTGGACAGAGTATTGTAGGTTGGTCAGTGGAGGGACCGTCTCTTATGGGTCCGTTACGTATGTCCACATGTCAAGCCTCACAATCACCTTGTCACAGGATTCAAGCATGTCGAAGAGGTGGGACACTTACTCAGATGATCAACGTATCAAGATTTGTGTTGACATGTGCCCACTGTGCATGGCAAGAAATGTAGGTTGCTAGAATATCATTTTGGGTTTGTTGCCTATCTCTTTCTTCATGTTGATAAGGAGGATTACACAAAAGAGGATCTCAAAGTAAGGACTAATAAATCAGAATAGTCCTTTATTTCAAGTGCTCAGTCTGCAGAAGAAGAGGTCCTGGACCTTGTGTCTGAGAAGGAGGAGGAACTTCTCAGCACAAATTTTGATGTGGTATCATCCATGGGGGGAGCGATTGACGTCCAATTTTGTCATCCCTGGGCTACCGTCCTTTGTAATTAATGGAAAGTATTACCTCCTCTCCCACATTCAAAAACTCTACAATTTTAGGAAGGATTACTGTCTTGCTATAATAGCATATGGTTATGAAGCTGCGTTCGGTGTTCTCGATGTAGAGAATGAGCATAAGGATGAATTTCTCGCATTGGACACAGAAGTGACAGAAAACTTCTTAGAGGCCCCAGAAGCAATGTCCTTGTGCTTTAAAAAAGCCAAGGAGAATGAAGCTTTTCTCTTCCTTCAGAGAGGCAGAATTTCAAGCCCTTCAACAGGATATGGGCATTTCTAAGTTTGGCAAGGAACCTGTTCCCAACCTTGACCAAGAAAATGAAGAGGGCTCCATCAACCTTTGGGATGCAGCGAAGTTGGAGGAGGATGAGAACCAGAAGGTAAATTATTGCTTGTCTGTTGCTTGAATTAATTATTTCTTTAGTTTGTCTTGTTTAATTCTTATTGCTTTAGTCTGTTTGAATTATTTCTTACTTTAGTTTGTTCCCTCATGGTTCTTTCCAATACAAATAGAGCTTGATGACGTCGATGGATTTCTTGGACGAGGTGGTGTAGGTCATGCAAGAGTTGGGCAAGATGCCGCTCTTGCACACTACGTCTCTTCTATCGACAAAAATATATTTATTAAATATCATAGCAAGTACTCCAAGGATGCAGAGATTCCACTCCTTACACTGAAAGCCCTATCTAGGTATACAGGGTATGCATTTATACCTTATAATATGCGGAGATTCCACTCCTTACACTGAAAGCCCTTTCTAGGTATACAGGGTATGCATTTATACAGCGCATGCATTTATACCTTATAATATACATAAAGTCATGCTTATAGAGAAGTGTGCTACCATCCGTATCTTTGGATACGGCCCTAGTTTTTGGCCTTCTCGAGCAGGTTATTTTCTATGTTATTCAAGCTATGTCCTAGGTGCAGGAGTGGAGGATGTACAGTCACTCAAGGGCTATAGTCATAAGAGGTTTTTGCGTTATAGAGGGAAAATGCCTACCGAAGAGGGGGAGCAAGAAGAGAAGAGACTCAAGAGCAATTAGCTCTTTCATTGTTAAATATTTTCACTGTAAATCTTCAATATAATGAAATGGTGAAATTATTTTTTATTTTCAAGTCAAAAAGCTTTACAACTTTCTTCTAAATGTTTACTTCCTAAGTCAAAAATGTTTACAACTTTATTCCAAATACTTTCAATTTCAAAGTGCTGTTGCTACTTCCAAATTCTTTCTATACGTCTTCGTGAAGATCTCCATGCTGCATGACGTGCTGGTCATGTGCCAGCTTTCCACTTTAGTGATCTTTTGTGTTTGGCATTATTTCGTGCTGCGCTTGCTAGATTACTCATACGTGCCCTTTCCATGGATAATTTTCACCCAAAAGTGTATTTGTAAAACCAGTTAAACATCTCCTTGAGGTAATTTGTATGAGTCTTCCCTCTTCCATGCCAGGTGTTTTTAAAATATACTCCTCTAGCTTGATAGTGAGATTTCTCCATTCCTTTTGTGCTCCAAATGTCGAGAGAACCATACTCATTCATGAAGTATGCACCATGAGCATAAAGAATGTGCTGCAAAAAAATTAAAAGAGTCAGTAGTTATTCATACTTGTTTCTTAATATCCAGTAGGAAGGAGCAAATGTGTTTACCATGTAGTGCGTAATGTTAGTTTCACCCCATGTATCAACCATGGACTTCGTAAAATTAGAAAGATCGTCTTGAAATTTTTGTTGCTCCTTTGTGGTTGTCCTGCTTTGGGTCAAAAGTTTCACCATCTTATTGAAGTCTAACCAAACCTACTCACGTAGAATTACAAGGCTTGAATTGGTGCAGTCAAATGTTGTACATTTGCATAAATCCTTCCACAAGTTCCAAGGCTTGATTGAGTCCTTGGCATTTTCTGGCTTCTCCAAAAAATGTCTTGCTTTATTTCCACTCATGGTGGACACTTATTGAGCAACCTCATGATTCATGCCAGAGGTCTTTTTGTTAACAGTAATCTGCACATTGCCACCATGGCACCCAATTGAGTTGAGTAGTTGCTCTACTTTATGAAGAGCTTCTTCTTGTCGTTCTTTGCCTTGCATGGTAAATGCATAATCTATGTGACACTTGAGAGCAAACGGTCAAACAAACGCATGAATGCATGCACTGTACAGAAGTGGACATTCTTCAGTTCAAATGGAATTATAGGATTCCATTCTGGGTCTCTCAAATGCCTGTTTGGCACAGCTAGCATGTTGGCAGACAAGACAACTCCAACCCAATTGCCAGCAACATCGTCCATGGAGTCATGTTCAATATCTTGATTCTCACGTATCCTCTTCTTTCCCGACTTTTGTTTGTTTTCCCTCACCACTCTCTCGCACCACGGACAAGGATTTGGGGTGTTGGCACCTTATGGACACCCAAGCAAGCACTTTATTGTCTTCAGGTCACCCCCCAAATGCCAATCTACTGTAAAAGTGCCCTTGCCCTCTACCTCAAGTTTTTCTTATGCTTTGATGACAGTGGTAATCCAGGGTATCCTATCAAACATCTAAGCGAGAACTTTATGTGTCTCTTTTGGTACTTCAAATGCCCCAAGCCACCATATCTCTTTCTCAGATTGGACACTATATGAGGGAAAGTCTAGCTTGCAAACCCTCTCCCTATCACACAGGAGTTTGGTTGATCTCAGTATTCCCCTCATTGAGAACAGACAATAACTCTGAACTTTTTGCATATGCCATAGTCTCATTCATGAGTGTGATACTCATTTGCTCTATCTTCTTTTCTTTCACAATCTTGACACTCATCCATTTTCAACACAAAGCAAACTTTGTCACCTTGCATGACAAACAAAATTAAATAAGCTTTGATTTTTCATATATTTTTTCAACTTCTTTGCAAGAGATAAAAGTTACTTACAATTATGAGGTAATCCATATAATAAGATCATAACTTTTTGAAGACGTTGTAGATCAACAAATATATTGTTGAACTCGTTTTGTAAGGAACTACAATATCACCATTCTTGCCTCGCTTTTTTTCCCAAGCTCTAATGGTCAGCACATTATTGACGCAGTGGTACTCTCCAATCTTACGTTGCACATCTTCATTGCATGTCCTCTTTGCTAATCTTAATCTTCTTGGGGTTGGAAAAATATTTCGTGTGATGCCTTGTTTGCGAAGTGTATCTTGCAGTAATTGATGGAGAGCTTGGTATCCTTTTGTGCTTATGCCCACTTCATCGCATGCATTCTGAACTTCCTCAATGCCTAAAATGCTAGTTATATCTTTCATTATCTCATTTTCAAGTATCTGTCATACCTTCTTGTAGCGTGGATCTCAAACTATGGAAAGAATGTCATGTTTTCTCACGTAGCTATGTAACATATCTCCAATATCTTGAGGGCCATTATCACCACACACATCTTTAAGAAAGGTCCTGTAATGAACTAACAAAGATTACTTAACAGTAATATTATATAATGAATTAACAATTAATGAAAAAATCAAACAATAGATACACTCTAATAAGAATAAGTTATAACCAAAAAGATGAATAAAGACCGTATTAGGTATTATGGAAAAAATCCCGCATTATGGGAATTTTGAAATTGAGAGGTTTCATGTATTATGGGAATTTCCCACTTAATGTGGGAATAGTTAATGTGGAATTTCTTAATATAGAATGGAGGAAGGTAGTGTTGAGATAATCACGGTTCGAACCAAAAAAGTGGTACTATAATTAGTATTGGTGCATAATTATATTTTGAAAGGAGTTTGATAATCATGTAGGAAGGTGGTGTTGATAAACACCATTAATAAGAAAGTGGTATTTGTTTCTTTGCATCAAGGACCTGCACCAATTGAGTTGTACACTGCACAAAATTTATGAAACAATTGAACAAATAAGATAGAAACATTATTATATCAAAAAAATGTAGGAGACACAAAGAAAATTTTCATTCAATAAGTGAAAATAAAAAATAATTTAAAAGAAGATAGTACAAAAGTACATCTCTTTTGGATATTAGAGTTATAACCTAAAAATCCACATTGTCAATATTGCATCTACAAATGCTACTCCTCATTGAAGGAACCATCAATATGAGCTTCATCCTCACAGGCCAAGCCTAAGCATGCTTTTGCTTTACGGGCTTCCTTTTCTGGTATCTTGATTCTTTTGTATGGTGGTGGATTCCTTGGTCTCCACGACCAAAGAATTGCATCAGCATTTTCCCATACTTGTTGTTCTGCCTCATTAATTTGCCAATATCCCTTCCAACAATCAGCATAAGCTTGAGTATCTGTCAAACCTTTCTTCCTTGCACAAGGTCCCCAATATTGAATCAAGAGTTTCTTGTAATTTGGTGATGTAGGCTCATCATCAATATCCGATTCAGCCATAGCAAGCCAAACTGGATAGATGTTTGTGTCATCTGGGTGCAGCATAACAAAGTGTCCTTGCTGAACATGTAGCATAGGGTTAAATGCCTCCCTTGGTTTATCCCGTGCAAGCCCACAATAATGATCATTATGTTCTTCAATACCTAAGAATCTTTGTGCCTGCAATTGTTCAACATTCATATCATCTAATTGATGGGACCCTTCAGATTTTGGCCAAAAATCTGTGTACTTTCTTACCTCTGATTGTATTGGTTTTCCAAGCTCTTCGATTACATTACTCCAATAATCTATGACGGGCCTATGATATCTTGGCACAAATGAACCATTACTTAGATTCTGCCAAAATTTTATGTAACCCTTCAATCCTGATATTACTTCTGCATGCATCTTTATATGCTCGGCCATTGGTAGTAGAGGTGGATCTCCTTTTGGTAACCTTGGTTTACCTTCACTGTCTGTCTTCCAAAGACGGATACTTCCACTCCAATTACGAATAGCTACATGTGCCTTAAATTGCATTACCGGTGTGTCTCCTTCCATGAAGAACCTGAATAGAAGTGGTTTGGAGTGACCTATAAGTGCTTCTTGCCCATCACAAATGTAGCCATCACAATATGCCTTGAAGTCAGGGACCTCTGTAAGCAAGAAGGGAGCTGGAGAAGAAGTTGAGCTGGTTCTTAAAGTATCCATCAAATGTGGTAAAGTAAAGGTTTGCCCCACTCTTAATTTCTCTGAAAACCTGCTAAACATGGCATCTATATCCTCATGTGTATGTCCGACCATTAGAAATCCCAACTGTACAGTTTTGAAAGCACCCCGTGCAACAAGCAATGACAAATAGGCAAATAAGTACCGATTTTTATTTTCTCCAGCACAATTATCTAGTTGTAGCAACAAGTTTTCTGGCAACTTGCAAAACGAGGAAACCCAATTCATTGTGTCTCCCTGATTTATACATGGTTCAACAATGGGATCTTTACCATCACTCATATTGTGGTTGTCTAAAGCTGTCCTTGAATTTAAAGCATGTAGAAGTGAAGCATTGCTCCTTGGAAGCCCATTTGTTACTAGATCACCAAGAGGATGCTTATCCATCCTCTCTAAGTTATGTAAACAACTTGCAATTGAGCCAATTGTTAGATTGGGATCAGATGGCCATAAACCATTCAAAATAAAGTGTCCATAATGACCTTCTGCATGGCCATGAGTGATCATACCAATCAATGCAATTGGTAAATTATATCCCGAATCCACACCCTTGGGAAGGACCCGTAGTCTGGGAATGGCTGTTTTCTTTTGATCCATCTTGTCATGGATGATGCATACATACTTTTGTGGTTGGGTTTCCGAAAATATGCGCCATGCATAGTATAAGCTCCTGCAACTTTGTTGTTGTCGCATGTGAATATCTCTTTCACTGAGGAGCCTTGCTCTTTCTTCTAGACTAGGTTTGGCTTCTAGTTTTGCCTTGAGACCACTACACAAGGTGCACTTGGAGAACTCACTTGCCTTTGTTAGGGACACTTGTGGATACTCTTTATTCCAAATTCTACTAAACGATGACTTTGATAGCCTCTTCTCATGTCCCAACTGCTCAAGTGTTGCGTTGATTTCATTTAAAATGTCAACTTGCTTGAATATTGATGGAATCGACAACCTGGTTTCCCTTGAGCCATCTAGCATTGTTCTACTTTTGTGTGGCGCAGGCTCGGAGTTCATGTTCACAAATTCATCAAGTAGTGCTCTTGCCTCACTAGCATGTTGTAGGCCTCTCCTCAACACCCCTGTGTTTCCATGCAGATATTGACACACACCGGACTCAAACTTTTCCCTGTAACGGTAAAAGGATGTCTTTGGTATACCATGCATCTCATACCATGCTCTGCAACAAACAATCACCCCATTTAACCTAAATTCATATTTAATTTTTTGAGCTGAATCACGATGCCAAGCTGTGGAAAGCACATCATATACATAATTTGTACGAGACTCCTGAGATTGTCCCCAAAAGTCTTGTCGTATCCTCATTAGTACATCACGATCGATTAGCTGACAACATTTTTTTGCACAACAATCAATGGATGAAATCCTTTGAACTGATTCACGTGACATATATAATGCAGAAGCTGGTTGTGGTCTCTGCTTTGGAATCCTGTTTATGAAAGTGTAGCGTCTTTTTGCAGAGGTTTGGGCAACAATAACCTCATTAGTTACATCTCCATCATTATCCTCATTACATACATCAGCATGTTCAACATGCATGCCGTTAAGCGGAACATAGCGTTGCAATGGGCTCCCATCCAGCATTGTCAGCTGTTTAATAGGCCATTTAACTAGGGTGATACTATCCACTTGCGGCATAGTTTGAAATACATTTGCACTTTCAATAGCCACACCCACACAATCATCACCAAGTTGTTGAAAGTTGACACATTCAAATGGAAACACATATAAGATAGTCCCTTGATTGATAGTTTGCATCATGCTCTCATCCTTTAAAAGAACCATCTCATTCTTCCAAGATTGTCGGATTTGCATGTCAAGTTCTGGAGATGTTATCGGTATTGCATCTATAATTGGAGGTTCCACAGACTCTTCTTGATCTGCATCACTACATCTTTCACTCCACTCTCCAAATTCTAGCTCCCTTGTGAAAGGCCTTAAAAGCATTTTTGGCCAACGAACATTACTCCATAATGCATTTTTTAGATAAATGGTATCCATTGTAGGGAATGGTAGTTCCACATCCTTCAAGCATTCCTCAACAAGTAATGACACGTTTCCTTGACCAATCTTTGTTCCACTACAAGTGGAATTTGGATCAATTCTACACACGCAGCCAATACCAACAGAATCATTGTTCAACATCATGTAGACCCTCCCTCCAGATTGGAAATCCATCCTGCACATAATCATGTTGGACTTGTTAAACTAGTAATCAAATCTAGCAAGCAATTTTTTTTAGATTGAAACCTACATCAGAATCTACCATGAAGTATAGCTCTACCATGTGGCCGAGCTAGAACTAGAGCTAGAACTAGCTCTATCATATGGTAGAGATAGAACCCATTGAAGACTATCTCTACTATGTGGTGGAGTTAGACTTCAAAGCATTCTAGCGATACCATGGTGTCTAGATAGATTATTTTGATATAGCTCTACCACATGGTAGAGCTAGATCAATGAACTCTAGCTCCGTTATATGATATAGTTACATTGATGCATTCTACCTCCACCACATGATATAGTTACCAGATAGTATAGCTAGTTCAATGTATTCTAGCTCCACCACATGGTAGAGCTGGACCTCTAGGCATTCTAGGTCTACAACGTGGTTTATGGTACAGCTAGATTGATGCAGTCCAGCTCTACCACATGGTAGAGCTAGACCTTAAAGTTCTACGATGTGGTCTAGGTAGAATACAGCTCTTGAAGTATGTCTCTTCTTGGATTAATTGGTTTTGTTGATGTGTATGGAACACAGCTAGATCGATGCATTCTTGCTCTACCACATGGTAGAGCTAGACCTCGAAGTTTTCTACCCCAACGATTCTAGCACCACCACATGGTAGAGCTACACCTCAATTGCAATTCTAGCTCCACCACATGGTAGAGCTAGATCTCAAATTACTCTATCTCTACAATGTGGTTTAGGTAGAATACAGCTCTACCAATGTCACATTGTACCTCAGCCAGTTACATTTATTAAAGTCTAGCTCTACCACATGGTAGAGGTAGAAAAATGCATTGTAGCTCCACCACATGGTGGAGCTGGACCTCAAAGCATTCTAGCTCTACGATGTGGTCTAGGTAGAATACAGCTCTACCATGTGGTAGAGCTAGATCAAATGCAATTCTAGCTCCTTGGTTCTTGTCATGTGAAGTAGGTCTCTTTTTGGAGTAATTGGTTTTGTTGATGTGTATGGAAAACAGCTTGATCGATGCATTCTTGCTCTACCACATGGTAGAGCTAGACCTTAAAGCTTTAGACCTCAAGTGCAATTCTAGCTCTACCACATGGTAGAGCTGGACCTCAAATGCAATTCTAGCTCCACCACATGGTAGAGCTGGACCTTAAAGCATTCTAGCTCTACGATGTGGCCTAGGTAGAATACAGCTCTACCTCATGGTAGAGCTAGATCAAATGCAATTCTAACTCCTAGGATCTTGTCATGTGAAGTAGGTCTCTTCTTGGAGTAATTGGTTTTGTGTATGTGTATGGAACACACGTAGATTGATGCATGCTGCTCTACCACGTGGTAGAGCTAGATCAAATGCAATTCTAGCTCCTTGGTTCTTATCATGTGAAGTATGTCTCTTCTTGGATTGATGTGTATGGAACACAGCTAGATCGATGCATTCTTGCTCTACCACATGGTAGAGCTAGACCTCGAAGTTTTCTACCTCAACGATTCTAGCTCCACCACATGGTAGAGCTAGACCTCAATTGCAATTCTAGCTCCACCACATGGTAGAGCTAGATCTCAAATTACTCTATCTCTACAATGTGGTTTAGATAGAATACAGCTCTACCAATGTCACATTCAACCTCAGCCAGTTACATTCATTAAAGTCTAGCTCTACCACATGGTAGAGGTAGAAGAATGCATTCTAGCTCCACCACATGGTGGAGCTGGACCTCAAAGCATTCTAGCTCTACGATGTGGTCTAGGTAGAATACAGCTCTACCACGTGGTAGAGCTAGATCAAATGCAATTCTAGCTCCTTGGTTCTTGTCATGTGAAGTAGGTCTCTTTTCGGAGTAATTGGTTTTGTTGATGTGTATAGAACACAGCTAGATCGATGCATTCTTGCTCTACCACATGGTAGAGCCGGACCTTAAAGCTTTATATCTCAAATGCAATTCTAGCTCCACCACATGGTAGAGCTAGACCTCAAATGCAATTCTAGCTTCACCACATGGTAGAGCTAGACCTCAAAGCATTCTATCTCTACAATGTGGTATAGCTAGAATACAGCTCTGAGACAGTTACATTTAACCTCAGCCGGTTACATTCATTGAAGTCTAGCTCTACCACGTGGTAGAGCTAGAAGAATGCATTCTAGCTCCACCACATGGTGGAGCTTGACCTCAAAGCATTCTAGCTCTTTGATGTGGTCTAGGTAGAATACATTTCAACCACGTGGTAGAGCTAGATCAAATGCAATTCTAGCTCCTTGGTTCTTGTTGTGTGAAGTAGGTCTCTTCTTGGAGTAATTGGTTTTGTTGATGTGTATGGAACACGGCTAGATCGATGCATTCTTGCTCTCTACCACATGGTAGAGCTAGACCTCAAAGCTTTCTACCTCTACGATTCTAGCTCCACCACATGCTAGAGCTAGACCTCAAATGCAATTCTAACTCCACCACATTGTAGAGCTAGACCTCAAAGCATTCTATCTCTACAATGTGGTTTAGGTAGAATACAGCTCTACCACGGTTACATTCAACCTTAGCCGGTTACATTCGTTGAAGTCTAGCTCTACCACATGGTAGAGCTAGACCTCAAATGCAATTCTAGCTCCACCACATGGTAGAGCTAGACCTTAAAGCATTCTAGCTCTACGATGTGGCCTAGGTAGAATACAGCTTTACCTCATGGTAGAGCTAGATTAAATGCAATTCTAGCTCCTTGGATCTTGTCATGTGAAGTAGGTCTCTTCTTGGAGTAATTGGTTTTGTGTATGTGTATGGAACACAGGTAGATTGATGCATTCTGCTCTACCACATGGTAGAGCTAGATCTCAAACCTTTCTACCTCTACGACTTTAGCTCCACCACCTGGTAGAGCTAGACCTCAAATGCAATTCTAGCTCCACCACATGGTAGAGCTAGACCTCAAAGCATTCTATCTCTACAATGTGGTTTAGGTAGAATACAGCTCTACCACGTGGTAGAGCTAGATCGATGCATTCTGCTCTACCACATGGTAGAGCTAGACCTCAAAGCTTTCTACCTCTACGACTTTAGCTCCACCACCTGGTAGAGCTAGACCGCAAATGCAATTCTAGCTCCACCACATGGTAGAATACAGCTCTACCACAGTTACATCCAACCTCAGCCGGTTACATTCGTTGAAGCTTAGCTCTACCACATGGTAGAGCTAGAAGAATGCAATTCTAGCTCCACCACATGGTAGAGCTAGACCTCAAAGCATTCTAACCCTACGATGTGGTCTAGGTAGAATACAGCAATATCACGTGGTAGAGCTAGATCAAATGCAATTCTAGCTCCTTGGTTCTTGTTGTGCGAAGTAGGTCTCTTCTTGGAGTAATTGGTTTTGTTGATGTGTATGGAACACAGCTAGATCGATGCATTCTTGCTCTACCACATGGTAGAGCAAGACCTCGAAGCTTTCTACCTCACCGATTCTAGCTCCACCACATGGTAGAGCTAGACCTCAATTGCAATTCTAGCTCTACCACATGGTAGAGCTAGATCTCAAAATACTCTATCTCTACAATGTGGTTTAGGTAGAATACAGCTCTACCAATGTCACATTCAACCTCAGCCGGTTACATTCATTAAAGTCTAGCTCTACCACATGGTAGAGGTAGAAGAATGCATTCTAGCTCCACCACATGGTAGAGGTAGAAGAATGCATTCTAGCTCCACCACATGGTGGAGCTGGACCTCAAAGCATTCTAGCTCTACGATGTGGTCTAGGTAGAATACAGTTCTACCACGTGGTAGAGCTAGATCAAATGCAATTCTAGCTCCTTGGTTCTTGTCATGTGAAGTAGGTCTCTTTTTGGAGTAATTGGTTTTGTTGATGTGTATGGAACAAATGCAATTATCCCTTAAAGCTTTATATCTCAAATGCAATTCTAGCTCCACCACATGGTAGAGCTAGACCTCAAATGCAATTCTAGCTTCACCACATGGTAGAGCTAGACCTCAAAGCATTCTATCTCTACAATGTGGTTTAGATAGAATACAGGTCTATCACAGTTACATTCAACCTCAGCCGGTTACATTCATTGAAGTCTAGCTCTACCACATGGTAGAGCTAGAAGAATGCATTCTAGCTCCACCACATGGTGGAGCTTGACCTCAAAGCATTCTAGCTCTTTGATGTGGTCTAGGTAGAATACATTTCTACCACGTGGTAGAGCTAGATCAAATGCAATTCTAGCTCCTTGGTTCTTGTTGTGTGAAGTAGGTCTCTTCTTGGAGTAATTGGTTTTGTTGATGTGTATGGAACACAGCTAGATCGATGCATTCTTGCTCTACCACATGGTAGAGCTAGACCTCAAAGCTTTCTACCTCTACGATTCTAGCTCCACCACATGGTAGAGCTAGACCTCAAATGCAATTCTAACTCCACCACATTATAGAGCTAGACCTCAAAGCATTCTATCTCTACAATGTGGTTTAGGTAGAATACAGCTCTACCACAGTTACATTCAACCCTAGCCGGTTACATTCGTTGAAGTCTAGCTCTACCACATGGTAGAGCTAGACCTCAAATGCAATTCTAGCTCCACCACATGGTAGAGCTGGACCTTAAAGCATTCTAGCTCTATGATGTGGCCTAGGTAGAATACAGCTCTACCTCATGGTAGAGCTAGATCAAATGCAATTCTAGCTCCTTGGATCTTGTCATGTGAAGTAGGTCTCTTCTTGGAGTAATTGGTTTTGTGTATGTGTATGGAACACATGTAGATTGATGCATTCTGCTCTACCACATGGTAGAGCTAGACCTCAAAGCTTTCTACCTCTACGACTTTAGCTCCACCACCTGGTAGAGCTAGACCTCAAATGCAATTCTAGCTCCACCACATGGTAGAGCTAGACCTCAAAACATTCTATCTCTACAATGTGGTTTAGGTAGGATACAGCTCTATCACAGTTACATTCAACCTCAGCCGGTTACATTCGTTGAAGCTTAGCTCTACCACATGGTAGAGCTAGAAGAATGCAATTCTAGCTCCACCACATGGTAGAGCTAGACCTCAAAGCATTCTAACCCTACGATGTGGTCTAGGTAGAATACAGCAATACCACGTGGTCGAGCTAGATCAAATGCAATTCTAGCTCCTTGGTTCTTGTTGTGCGAAGTAGGTCTCTTCTTGGAGTAATTGGTTTTGTTGATGTGTATGGAACACAGCTAGATCGATGCATTCTTGCTCTACTACATGGTAGAGCAAGACCTCGAAGCTTTCTACCTCATCGATTCTAGCTCCACCACATGGTAGAGCTAGACCTCAATTACAATTCTAGCTCTACCACATGGTAGAGCTAGATCTCAAAATACTCTATCTCTACAATGTGGTTTAGGTAGAATACAACTCTACCAATGTCACATTCAACCTCAGCAGGTTACATTCATTAAAGTCTAGCTCTACCACATGGTAGAGGTAGAAGAATGCATTCTAGCTCCACCACATTCAACCTCAGCCGGTTACATTCATTAAAGTCTAGCTCTACCACATGGTAGAGGTAGAAGAATGCATTCTAGCTCCACCACATGGTGGAGCTCGACCTCAAAGCATTCTAGCTCTACGATGTGGTCTAGGTAGAATACAGCTCTACCACGTGGTAGAGCTAGATCAAATGCAATTCTAGCTCCTTGGTTCTTGTCATGTGAAGTAGGTCTCTTTTTGGAGTAATTGGTTTTGTTGATGTGTATGGAACAAATGCAATTATACCTTAAAGCTTTATACCTCAAATGCACTTCTAGCTCCACCACATGGTAGAGCTAGACCTCAAATGCAATTCTAGCTTCACCACATGGTAGAGCTAGACCTCAAAGCATTCTATCTCTACAATGTGGTTTAGATAGAATACAGCTCTACCACAGTTACATTTAACCTCAGCCGGTTACATTCATTGAAGTCTAGCTCTACCACATGGTAGAGCTAGAAGAATGCATTCTAGCTACACCACATGGTGGAGCTTGACCTCAAAGCATTCTAGCTCTTTGATGTGGTCTAGGTAGAATACATTTCTACCACTTGGTAGAGCTAGATCAAATGCAATTCTAGCTCCTTGGTTCTTGTTGTGTGAAGTAGGTCTCTTCTTGGAGTAATTGGTTTTGTTGATGTGTATGGAACACAGCTAGATCGATGCATTCTTGCTCTACCACATGGTAGAGCTAGACCTCAAAGCTTTCTACCTCTACGATTCTAGCTCCACCACATGGTAGAGCTAGACCTCAAACGCAATTCTAACTCCACCACATTGTAGAGCTAGACCTCAAAGCATTCTATCTCTACAATGTGGTTTAGGTAGAATACAGCTCTACCACAGTTACATTCAACCCTAGCCGGTTACATTCGTTGAAGCTTAGCTCTACCAAATGGTCGAGCTAGAAGAATGCAATTCTAGCTCCACCACATGGTAGAGCTGGACCTCAAAGCATTCTAACCCTACGATGTGGTCTAGGTAGAATAGAGCAATACCACGTGGTAGAGCTAGATCAAATGCAGTTCTAGCTCCTTGGTTATTGTCATGTGAAGTAGGTCTCTTCTTGGAGTAATTGGTTTTGTTGATGTGTATGGAACACAGCTAGATCGATGCATTCTTGCTCTACCACATGGTAGAGCTAGACCTCAAAAGCTTTATACCTCTTTGACTCTAGCTCCACCACATGGTAAAGCTAGACCTCAAATGCAATTCTACCTCCACCACCGGGTAGAGCTAGACCTCAAAGCATTCTATCTCTACAATGTGGTTTAGGTAGAATACAGCTCTACCACAGTTACATTCAACCTCAGCAGGTTACTTTCATTGAAGTCTAGCTCTACCACATGGTAGAGCTATAAGAATGCATTCTAGCTCCACCACATGGTAGAGGTATATTTCAAAGCATTCTGGTCAATACATTTATTAATCTGGCTCTGCCACCTGGTAGAGATAATATCCATTGAAAAACCAGCACTAGAATACTATGAAGTCCAGCTAGAATGCATTTATCTAGCTTTACCATGTGGTAGAGCAAGACTAATAGATGTATAATTCAGAGCTCCAAGATGGAGTAATTAAGATATAATTCCTTGAGGTCTAGCTCTACCATGTGGTGGAGCTAGAATTGCATTTGAGGTCTAGCTCTACCATGTGGTGGAGCTAGAATCGTACAGGTAGAAAGCTTTGAGGTCTAGCTCTACCACAGTTACATTCAACCTCAGCCGGTTACATTCATTGAAGTCTAGATCTACCACATGGTAGAGCTAGAAGAATGCATTCTAGCTCCACCACATGGTAGAGCTGGACCTCAAAGCATTCTAGCTCTACGATGTAGTCTAGATAGAATACAGCTCTACCACAAGGTTAAGCTAGACCTCAAAGCTTTCTACCTCTACGATTCTAGCTCCACCACATGGTAGAGCTAGACCTCAAAGCTTTCTACATCTACGATTCTAGCTCCACCACATGGTAGAGCTAGACCTCAAATGCAATAATAGCTCCACCACATGGTAGAGCTAGACCTCAAGGAATTCTATCTCTATAATGTGGTTTAGGTAGAATACAGCTCTACCACAGTTACATTCAACCTCAGCGAGTACATTCATTGAAGTCTAGCTCTACCACATGGTAGAGCTAGAAGAATGCATTCTAGCTCCACCACATGGTGGAGCTGGACCTCAAGCATTCTAGCTCTACGATGTGGTCTAGGCAAAATACAGCTCTACCACGTGGTAGAGCTAGATCAAATGCAATTCTAGCTCCTTGATTCTTGTCATGAGAAGTAGGTCTTTTCTTGAAGTAATTGGTTTTGTTGATGTGTATGGAAGACAGCTAGATCGATTTATTCTTGCTCTACCACATGGTAGATCTAGCCCTCAAAGCTTTCTACCTCTACGATTCTAGCTCCTCCATATGGTAGAGCTAGACCTCAAATGCAATTCTAGAACCAGCACATGATAGAGCTGGACCTCAAAGCATTCTATCTCTACAGTAAGGTTTAGGTAGAATACAGCTCTACCACAGTTACATTCAAGCTCAACCGGTTACATTCATTGAATTCTAGCTCTACCACATGGTAGAGCTAGAAGAATGCATTCTAGCTCCACCACATGGTAGAGCTACATTTCAAAGCATTCTGGTCAATACGTTTATTAATCTTGCTCTGCCACCCGGTAGAGATAATATCCATTGAAAAACCAGCACTAGAATACTTTGAAGTCCAGCTAGAATGCATTTATCTAGCTCTACCATGTGGTAGAGCAAGACTAACAAATGTATTGAGATCTCCAAGATGGAAATACTCTTCATCTCCTTCATATTGTTTTCATGGATATATATTGTGATTTTTGAATATGATATTTTAAGTTTTTTTTAAGTGTAAGAATACAATAACTATAATTAACAATTGACAATGGTTTTTGTTGTAGGTGAAAGATGTCTCAGAAAAGAAAAGTGGTGGAAGTTTCGGACAGTGTTAACTTTGCCTCTGCTGATCAACGACGACAGTGGTACTTAGATATTTGGGGTCTTCAGGGTTCACAATATAACAAAATTCATCTATTTGTTGCCAGTGATGTGGGCGTGGATACTTTTGAGGATCTAGGACCAATGACTCTACCTTATATTTCTGTAGTTGATTCTCATCCTGATATTGAATGCATAAATATTGGGGTACCTGGGAACCATGAGTATCAACTAGATCCCAAGGCATTCATTATTGAACAATTAGTAAGAGATAAACAAGATACTATGTTCTCTCGAGGGTGGAAGTTAGATTGTGCAAGTCAAGAAATAACTCTTGAAGAGTTGCAAGCTTCCATTGCTTATTGTGTGAAAGGCAAACAAAAAAAAGAGAAAACGCCCTCTAAAAATCCAGTTCAAAAAAAGGCAAAAAGCAGTACAAGTATTATGGATGTAGATGAAGCAGTTCTTAAATCTGCAGTAGAGAAAACAGGCTTGGAAAATTCAACAAAAATAAGATTTGTGGATCCCAAAGTTTTGGAAAATGAGGTGCAAAAGGCACAAAAGAGTGATACAGGGGGTATGGAAAAATACTCTAAGTATTTTCCATTCAAGTACAAAGAGTATGAGATCCCTGTAGATCAATGCTGGCTAGCTCCTGATCACTATAACTCCCGTCAAATAGAACCTCACCGTGTGGATGAATGCGTGTTATTTTTTGGTGCAAGTGCAAACAGGCCAGGAGCGTGTGCATACTTAATGCCTGTAAAGAATGCTGGCAAGAAGAAAGGAATTCCAATGAAACTAAGTGAGGTAACAGAGGAGAAACTCACTGAGTATTCATATTGGATTATTGATGGCCAACATTCCATCTATGCTGCAAAATTCTTACGGTATCAAGAAATGGAGAAAGATGGTCGTGCTCAAGACCTGATACAAGTGTATGAAAAAAGGAAGGCTCGAATTGTTGTAGATCCAGAGCCACAAGTTGCGACGGCCATATCTGCTATAGCTAATGAAGAGGCCCAATCATTATATGTCAAACAACCATACTATGATGTCTTGCAGCACTTGAGGAGTCAGTGGATCTTCAATAATTCTCCGTCAAGGCCAGCATCTGGAGTAACAGAGGGCTCATCATCTCGTGTAGACTGGGATGTATGTCCATATCCCTTGCTCTCTTATAATTATATGTTTTGAAAAAAATACTTGATTTTGATCTTTTTTCATTTATTTCTTTGCAGAAATTTTTACGAATGGCTAGAATTACGGTGGGAGCATCTTTCATTTCAAAGCAGTCTCACATGGTCATTTACTCTGATGAAGTTTTCAAAGGCTGGCTTGAAATCATGGAGAAGCAAAACAAGAAACCAACTGCCACAGTTTTCAGATGTCTTGCTGGGCTAGATGAACAAGAAGTCAAACAAATACAATCAGAAATCAGGTCTGGAAAAATTGTTCTTTCAAAGAGTACTAAGGATGTAGATGTGATTGACATGCCAGAGCGTATCAAGCAGCTCAAGCAAGATAAAATTATTCAAGATGCATTGCTTGTAGAGTTCAACACTCTGAACAAGGACAAACAATGTCAAGATTGGTCAGAATTGACTATCACCTATAGCATCAATGAGGTTGTATACTCAGTTCTTTTGAAGTTATGTGATATGTATATAAAGTCAAAGCTACAGGTTGGATCAAAGAAGATTGATTTTCCAGTAGAAGCAAGGCAATATGTGGAGTGGAATATCAGCCTTAGCAAAGAAAGTTCAACCTTGTCCTTGGATCTTCCTTGGTGTATTTATGCTGTGAGTCTTCCATTTGACGGGAGTTACTACTTGAAGCGCCACCTCAACAATCCAATTTCCATTGGGTTATGTGTTCTGGATAACACTGAAGATTTGGGAAGAAATATGCATTGGGATGTGGAATCATTTTGCAATCTTTTGAACGGCATTATGATCATTACAGCAGCTGGTAGATCTTTGCCATCCCAATATGTGTTGCTTACCTTTCTAAATATTACAGATTTTATTCACTTGCAAAATGCTTTAAAAAATTTAAGTGGCATAGCAAAGGAACAGTATAATGGGGCATTGCATTTTCGACGTGACAATCGATGCATTGGTGCAATAGAGTTCTTCACATCCTTAGTGTTTTTCAGCAAGGGAGATGCCTTTCAAGGACTAGCAGATGTTCCTGATCCAGGTACACAAGCGACAATATTGGATACTGGACTTCTTGATATAGATAATGAAGATGTTAAAACTATCCCAGACATTGAGTTTCTAAGAATCAAGAAGAATCTTTTGATCAAGCAATGTATTCGAAAATATTGCAGAGAAGGCTGCAAGCTTGTTGATCTTTTCAGTAATGGCTACATCATCGAGCTAGGGCTAGCACTAAATAAGGAAGTGATTTGCCTAGTGGAGAGTATTGAAGATCAAAGAAAGATGGGAACAAGGCTTCTTGACTTTGCAAAGTCAAGAAATGAGCAACCAGTACCGCCTATTACTAACGATCCAAGGAATACCACGGAAAGATCGAGCCATGGTGAAGTTCGTTCAGCTCAAGATTTTTTGGATTTTGAAGACAGTATGTAACTTCTTAATGGGCTTTCCTTGTATCTTCAATACTTTGATTTGGTGATGTTTTGACTTGTTATATCCTTGGTTCATTTTTTAGTAGTATTTTTTAGTAGTATTTTTGTAGCTCTCTCCAAATTGGGCTTTGGAATCTAGAATCACCAAGTTATGGATCCTAACATGTTCATTGACAAATTCACTTTTTACATAACCAATTGGTGAATTTGGAAAGCCTACTTAGTGGTCGCACAATGGCTAGTTGGTGAATCTGAAAATCTTGCTTATAAATCTAAGATGATAGAGCTGGAGATCCTCTCATTTACTTCAATCCTACCCTGTGGTAGATCTAGATTTCAATAGGTCTACAATTTGGTGGAGCTAGCTAGCTCTTCAAAGTGGTGGACCAAGAACCCATTAAAGTCTAGTTACCTCTTCAAAGTGGTGGAGTTAGGCCAATGCACCCCCCCAAAGACAGTTTTTGCAGAGCATCCATTTAAGTCTAGATCTACCATATGGTAGAGCTAGGCCAATGCATTTCTAGCTCCACCACATGGTAGAGCTAGTTCAAATGCAATTCTAGCTCCTTGGTTCTTGTCACGTGCGAGGAGCTAGAACCCATTGAAGTCTAGACCTAGAACCTATGGAAGTCTACTGGCTCCACCCATAAAGAAGCTATCTTGATCCCCAACTCAACCACGTGGTAAAGCAAGACTTATAAATTTCAGCTCTACCATATGAAAAATCTACAACATCTAAAATTTTAGCTTTACCATATAGTTGAGCGGTTTTGTGTTTCTCACCTCCACCTACTCTTGGAGCTCAAGAGTGGATCTCAAGGCCTACTTCCAACAAGAGCTCCCTTGCAAACTGGCTCTACCAAACGGTAGAGCTAGAATAATGGGTGTATTTGGAAATCCATTTTAAACCCTCCAATTCTAGAGTGAGTAACTAGAATTGATAATTGGTATCCAAACATGATTTCCTTTTAGATTGCACCAATAAACATGTGTTAAGAGTGAGTGTTACAATTGTAAATTCTTTTAGTTTGAAAGATTGTTGAGTCAATGTTACTTTTTTTTTTTTAGATCCCGAAATTGAGATAGTAGCACCAAGTGAAGTAGCTACGGAATGCCACAATCAAACTGTGGATGAGAGCTTCTCCCACACATTCAGTGATGTCCATCCAGAAGGTTTAAAGACAAATGCTGACAATGAAATTGGGGTACCTAAATCTCCAACAAATGAAGCAATGGGTGAGAGTTTCCAGCCTGAAGAAGAAGTACCAAGAAGTACCGACACTGCTATCTCCAAGAAATCAGTGTTGACAATTGTGTTGGACTTGAATGGTCTACTACTGAAACGTTGTCAACAACAACCATCTTCAATACATGAAACTATTCAAATGGATTCAAAACGATATATTGTACTAAGGCCAGGATGTATCCAATTCTTGAAGATTTTATTAAAAAATATTAATGTTGGGATCTGGTCAACAGCGACAGAGAGTAATGTTCTTCAAATATTGAGAATATTACAAGACAGAGCAGGAGAGATATTGCCTTTTTTTGTAGTTTGGGCTCAAGAGGCTTGCGAGAAGGATAAAAGTGGTAAAATAGCTAGACCTGATAATCCAACAGTTCAGGCAATGTTCAAGCCATTGTCAAAAATTGCTTCATGTTTTGATTGTGATGCTCATAGAACGGTTCTTATTGATGACTCTCCATACAAGGGATGTGCTTCTCCTGATAATAATTGTATATATCCTGCAAAGTTTGATGAAGAAAAGATGGTCGACAATATTCTCATTGATGAGCTGCTCCCTTACCTATTGCAGCTTGATGAGAGTGAAGATGTGCGTGAGATCATTGGCTCTAATCGCTACGGACAACCTCCAGTATCCAATGAAAATGAATACAGAGGTGTGGTAGATTTTTGGAGAAATCGCAATTTAAATTGGTCACAGAAGACAATCTACACTGATAGGCTACCACTATCAGAGATTATACAAAAGTATGTCGACAATCAAGAGGTATTAGCAAGACAATATGAAAACAAAAGAGAAGAGATAATAGAAATTATGGCAAAAGAACGAGTCAGTATTGCTAGCATGAGGGGATCACAATTGATTTCTCTAGCTAGAAAATTGGGTTCTACCACAACGCAGTTGAAGGCAGCCAATGCAAGGGCTTTCATAAACAAGGTGTTAAATGAGTACAATCTTCTCCAACGGGATAGAAATAACTAAGGTACTACCCAACATAAATAATAATTATAACTAAATACATGATTTTATACAACAATTGTGTATTCACAATGAAGAAACTTAATTTATGATGGTTTCTTGCAGATTTATTTCAAGGATATTGTTCCAAGGAGTATTCACTTAAAGAAGCCATTTGTCACCAAGGATTGTATTTTTTTGGAGGATTTTTATCTTTTTGTAATCATGAATTGACAAGAAATTTTGTCTTATTTTTAAAGTAGTGGCAAATGTATTACTCTTCAAATAATTTTATAAATGTTGGAGTGTACTCTACTATAAGGGGCCTCCTAATTTGAAAATGTATGGAAGCTTGATCTTTGTCTTATGATTTTAATTCCTACATATATGGACTATGGTAGAGCTAGATCAATGCCTTCTAGCTCCACCTCATGGTAGAGCTAGACTTCAAAGCATTCTACCTCCACGACATGGTAGAGCTAGACTTGAAAGCGTTCTAGCTCTACCATATGGTAGAGCTAGATCAATACATTCTAGCTCTTCCAAATCACCACACATTCTAGTTCTACCATGGGGTCTATCTAAAATATTTTGATACAGCTCTACCACGTGCTAGAGCTGGACTTCAAATATTATTTCTAATTTTGCCATGGGATCGAGCTAGAATACTTTGGTATAGCTCTATCACATGGTAGAACAAAATATTCTAGCCCTACCACATGGTTGGGCTAGAACAGTGCATTCTAGCTCTACCACGTGGTTGATCTAGATCAATGCATTCTAATTTCACCACATTCTGATATCTGCTAGCACTTTTTGTCGTGTCTTTTTAGAATCAAATGGAAAGAGTCTTTGCATCTTGGGTCATTTTGTAATGCAACAAAAGTCAACATTTTAGAACAGTATATAGTTTAATGTCAGCGTGCATAGTCACGTTTGTTTTGTAATTGTTTAAAATCTATCTTTGCATAAAAGTAGTTGTAACATGCCTTCCCCCACATGCCAACCTTTATCATTAAGCATGCTCATTTTTTTCCAGGTCATGTGATTGATTCTAATTGGCAGAGGCGACTTCTTCGTCACAGAGCATTAGTACGTCACATGTCCAAGAAAATCCAGAGTGTACGAAGACAGTTGGTTCAGCGCCGTCTTGACCGTCTACGGGAAATTGATGCAAGGTTGCGCTTTGTGCATCCCTCTGAGGGGGTTATCATACTGACATGGTATTCGCCAGACCCAATATGCGTACCCCTATGCAAAGAGGATGATAGGAGGGCTATTATTCTAAACCTTAATGGTTTGTTGTGCCATGTTGTCGAAACCCAATATGAGGAGAAGGATCCTCCTTACAGCAACGAGTTGGTAAAATACCCAATTAACCAATATCGTTATGTCCTATGTCACAAGGATGCACATGAGTTCTTAGATTGGTGTATTCAATTCTTTTATGTTTTTATTTGGAGCACATGTAGGAGAACTAAGCTCTCTGGAATAATTGACACAGTATTTCCACAACAAAAGCCCAAGTTTGCAGGTGTTCTCTCACAAGAGCATTGTTCAAAATCCCCATGGGTTGTGCAGAATAGACAAGTTTTCTTTAAAAAGCTTGAGACCTTTTGGAGTCTCCATCCTTTGTACAACAAGAAAAATACATTGATAATTGATGATAGCTACTATAAGGTGTTTAAGAATGAACAAGGAACTTGGTTAATAGTCCGAGAATTATACCAACAACCTTCCAAG
Source organism: Cibotium barometz (assembly GCF_041138505.1). Lineage (NCBI taxonomy): Eukaryota > Viridiplantae > Streptophyta > Polypodiopsida > Cyatheales > Cibotiaceae > Cibotium > Cibotium barometz. The sequence goes on from NC_141077.1 coordinate 21,477,272, forward strand.
GAAAGGTATAGTTTTTTGAAAGAAGATTTAAGAAATTGGTTGTTTTTATGGCTACAGAATGAAGATCGGCAAGAGTATACATGGGATAATGCCTTTGAAGAAAAACCTAACCAATTCTCAGATGATGTGATGAAGAAATGGCTTGAAGAAGAGAAATTAGAAGTAGAGAATAGGAAAAAGGCAGAGGTGTGGAAGCAACAGCAGGAGGCTGATGCTGAGGCAGAGAGGCAGGAACAACTTGAAATTCAAAGAAAGCAAAGAGAGGAGGCTGAAGCTGAGGCAGAGAGGCAAGCAGAGAGTGAAAATCAAGCAAAGCAACAAGAGGAGGCATCATGAAAGTAATACACCACCATGAAGCTCATTTTGTTTGTCCATAATATAATCAAATGTAGAGGATGCAAGTATTTTGGCCTTTTTTTAATGTAATAAAAAGCCATATATTGAAATATGATATTGTAATCAGGCCTCTTATGGAGCATACTGTTCAAATGTTTGCCTTTGCAAAGCATTGAACAAATTCTAGCACAAGCAATAAATTCATGTTCATTTACAATGTCTTATTATAATTGAGTCATAAATGGAGTGCATCCTTCTCTAAGGGGACTCCTTTTATCCTTTTATCTTTTGGTCAAACTTTGCAAATTATTTTTTTTTAGTAAGAGTAGGTGAAGACTTTTAACTATCATTTTGACAAAGGTCATCCTACTGCAAGGAGACTCTTTCTATCTTTAGTAATGTTAATTTGTAGTAGTTGTGTATATAAGGAAACTTTCACCATGTCAAATTATAAATTCTTGTTTCAAATTATTTAGTCTTTGTTCATTACAATGCAGTCTTAAAATTGGAGAGTGCATCCTAGTCTAAGGGGACTCTCAATATACAATCTCTTGTATCAATGTTTTTACCTGGGGGTCTAGATTGAACAAATGGTAGATCTTGGTTCTTTCAATGCGTTCTTGCTCCACGTGGTAGAGCTAGCATTCTATATCTATATTTACCATGTGGTGGATCCACCATCCATTGAAGTCTAGCTGTATAATTTCATGGAGCTAGCTAGCTCCACCATGTGGTATCTTATTGAGCTCTAGCTCCACCATGTGGTGGAGGTAGCAGCCATGGTCTCTTCATGGAATTTTGGCCTTACCACATGGTGGAGCTAGTATCCATGTGTGGTAGACCTACTAAACCTTTGGAAGTCATAAAATACGACTAGAATTTTGAGTCTATATCTACCGTTTTGGTGGAGCTTGCATCCACTGAAGTCTAGCTCTTTAATGTCCAAGTGGTGGAACAAGATCTAGAATGGATAAGTCATGGATCAAGAAATCCTTTTCAGCTCTATAATAGACAAGTGCTAGATGTAAAGTGTAGAGATAAAGTGTTTGACGTTGGACTGCTAGCCATGCTAGCTAGACACCTCAATATGAGCAACAAGGCAAATATCTCGCAACATTGTCCATTTCAGATAAATAACTACACGAGTTTTCTTCAAAAAAGTTCATTTCTTTTGGGGTCTCCATGTTTTGTACAACAACAAGAATAGATTGAAACTCGATGATAGCTACTACAATGTGTTCAACAATGAAGATGATAATCAAGATAATAATTGAGAGAATAATCTAAGTGTGTAATCTTGTGAGTACACAAAATGAACATGCTTAAAAAGAAGCTCAATACCTCATTCAACCAATACACCCCCATGACACTAATACATTTTGTTACTCCCTTTTGTAATTGAATGTAAATGGTCTTTGTAAATGGTCTCTATTATAATAAAATATAAAGGGTCTTTGTAATCTGGCCATCTTCGCGAGCGTGCTGTTCAATTGTGTGCCTTTTGCAAGGCATTGAACATATTTTAACATAAAAAAATAAATTCATTTTCATTTACAATGTTTTATTATAATGGAGTCATAGATGGAGTGCATCCTACTCTAAGGAGTCTCCTTTTATCTATTGACAAAGTGCATCATACTTTAAGGGGACTCTTTAGTAGAATAAGCTTCATCAAAATGAAATCTTTTAACCGTAATTTTGACAAAGTGCATCCTACTCAAGGAGACTCTTTCTATCTTTAATAATGTTAATCTGCACAACGATTGTATATATAAGTATAATACCTTCACCACCTCAATTTATAAAATCTTGTTCATTTTGTCTTGTTCATTACAATGAAGCTTTAAAATTGGAGAGTGCATCCTACTCTAAGGGGACTCTCAATATACAATCTCTTGTATCAATGTTTGTAATTGGGGGTCTAGATCAATCAAATGTTATATCTTGGTTTCTTATGGACTGTAGAATGGCCAAGTGGTGGATCTAAAAATCTTTAAATCCTCCTCAATGTGTTGTAGCTCCACATGGTAGAGCTAGCTCAAAATTCTATCTCTACCATGTGGTGGAGCTAGAACCCCTTAAAATCAAAATTACACCCCCATGATACTAGCACATTTTGTTACTTCATTTTATAATTGAATGTAAATGGTCTTTGAATATGGTCTCTATTATAACAAAATATAGAGGATCTTTGTAATTTGGCCAACTTTGGGAGCAGACTGTTCAATTGTGTATCTTTGCAATGCATTGAACAATTTTTAACACAATAAATAAATTCATAGATGGAGTGCATCCTAGTCTAAGGAGACTCCTCTTATGCATCCACAATGTGCATCCTACTTTAAGGGGACTCCTTTTATCCAGCTATCTTTTGGTTGTTAATGTAAAAGTTTTATTATTTCTTTAGTAGAATTAGCTTCATCAAAATGAAAATTTATAATCGTAATGTTCACAAGGAGACTCTTTCTATCCTTAATAATGTTAATTTGTAGTGGTTGTGTATATAAGGATACCTTCAAGTGGTGGATCTGAAAAATCTTGAAACCTTTCTATTTCTAAGATCAAGCTACTAGGTTCGATCTAGCATCACTTGATAAAGCAAACCATTTTTAAATTTTTTATACTAGGTTGAAGAAGGTAGATTCTAGATTAAATGCATACATATTTTTAATGTGGGAATGGGATTTTTCCCACTTTACCTAATACGGTCTTAATAGAAAACAAACCTTGCTGCGTGAATTCTTTGCTTGAGAGCACCACCACCAATTGCAAGTTTCTGAATTTGTTCATTCTCCTCTTTCACTCTCTGGCTCCCATGGGTGTGCTCTTCATACGCGAGATTGTATCCTGTAACTTTAGGATGTGGTCCTCTTTCTCTTTGCCCTCTCTCTGTAGCTGTAAAATATTATTCTGTGCAATTTCAAGAGCTTGTTACACACTTCTCAAAAGTGACTTGCAAGCTATGAATTTGTGAGTTTAGAAATGGAACCTTCCATGCATCACATATACTTAAGCATTTGCAATATCCAAGGAGCCCATTCTCACCAACAGGGATCTCACAACAAGGAAAACTTATGTTTTTTTATTTTTTTCACTTTTAAATGCATAAAAAATAAAAAGTTTAATTTAAATTTAAATTTTTGGATAGGCTAGCAATTTAAAATTTATATTTTATAGCAAACCCACCTAGAAACCATTTTCTTCATTGATTTCTATCACATCTCCTCTCTGTCCAACTCAACAACTAAAAGATTCTCTCTCTCTCTCTCTCTCTCTCTCTCTCTCTCTCTCTCCCCCCCAAGCCCTTCTCTCATTGCAGTAGGTCTCTCTTTTCAAGCTTCTCTTTGGGATCCAAGCTATCTACCATCTTCCATTGTGTCTACTATGGCACTCACAGAAATAACAAACACCTCAAATTCATCACGAGTGAGGAAGGTAGACTTGCATATTCGCATCTTGAATGAATATGCACCTATCAGAAAAGAAGGTCTAAACGCATAGGAGAAGCAAGAAAGAAGACAGCATGGTCATTGTAATGTCGATCTTCGGGTTGATGGGTATTTATATCCTAATGATCCTTCTTCAAATTTCTCTCCACCTTTCACAGACCTACCCTCATTCATTCATTTTGTTGGCGCAAAACGGATTCGGGGTACTAGCAGCGGAAGTAGCACTTCTTGCGCGAGGCAGGGTCCCACACTCGGGGCCTCGCCCACGGATATCCGGACAAGAGACTAATCCGTCGGTTTGTCCAAAACCGAAACTGGAAAAACTTCCTTTACCCGGAAAGCATGGGCGATTCCACCAGGATAACTCTTTACTCTAACGTAGTCAAGATCATTACGGATCAACTGATCTGACTGTACCTTTAACGGTACTTGGTCAAATCAAGGAAGAAACTTGCACTTGGATCATTGGGATCAACGCTTTTTTCCCCATCAAGAGGCACAGCCGTTGATTCCTATCCATAGAACAATTTCTATCCGGGATTTACTTCATCTATCGTAATAATAGAAATTAAATCTCGATTTACGGATCCATCAGTCCAGCCTAACCCCATCCGATCCCATGGGTTAGCCAACCGCCCAACCACTGTAGTGATGGGATCCAATTTGGAATTTGGTTAGGTTTTGTCCCGGGTACCAAGGAAAAGAGTTCCAAGGCCCCCTAGCCGGAATTTCATGCAAACATAAAACTAGCCACACCACTTACACACCCAATATGAAAATTGCCTTTTTCTTAGCATCAGCTAACTTTAAAACAATCCTTTAATGAAACCATAGTACCACTGAGCACAATCTCCCAATTTATCCAGTTGATTCATAATTTCCCATCATTCCTTCATCAGAGTATCTATGGCATCATTGGCAACTAGAACGCTCACCACCTGTCCACACAGGGGCCGTTTCAATAGTTCCTAGCCCATAATACTCAACAATATAATCACTTATCAAGATGGACTCTCGTTGAAGATCAGCAAGATCAACCAACAGATCCATATAAAGAGCCATGGACTCATCCGTTGAGGACCAGCAAGGTCAGTCAACCAGATCCATGCCCGGTTCCAGAAAACAACTCTTACTCCTTGTTCCAATATCTTCCTCGACGCACGCGTGGGTATCCTAGGCGACCCAGAGCTCGAGCACCGTATGGTCAGCACCCTCTAGGATCCTTCGCAGGTGACCTAGCGCTTCACTCATAGGCCGCTTCCTTGGTCCCTCATCCACCGTACCGGAAGCTCACCATTTTAATCAAACCGAGGCTGGTCAAGACCTCGGTCGACCTTGCTACGCGAGACGTCCTCCATTGACTCTCCGTCAGCAGTTGCAACTTTATCAGTTAGGTCTCCACGACCTTAATCACAAGACGGTCAAAATGCTTCCCCAGCATTCTTGACATAAAACAGCCATTTACAAACAGCATTTACAAACAGTTTACAAATACAGTTTCTATATTAACTCTCATTTTTCCACATTATCCCTCATTAATCCACATTACTTATTCCACATTCCATGTATATGTGTACTCATCCAATCACCTCCTTTTCCATCTCTTCACTTCAGATTCCTTCACATCACATATCATATATTCACATCCATATCCACATCCATACATCCACATCCACATCCACATTCACATCCATACATCCACATCTACATGCTTATCTCCATTTTCACATCCTCATTTATACATCCACATCCCATATCCACATTCATACATACACATCCATATCCACATCCACATCCACATCCACATTCACATCCATGCATCCACATCCACATCCCATATCCACATTCATACATACACATCCATACATCCACATCTACATCCACATACATACATACATCCACATCCACATTCCACATTCACATCTATACATCCACATCTACATTCACATTCACATACATCCACATCCACATTCCCATACATCCACATCTATACATCCACATTCCACATTCACATCTACATTCACATTCACATACATGCATCCACATCTACATGCTTACCTCCATTTTCACATCCTCATTTATACATCCACATCCCATATCCACATTCATACATACACATCCATACATCCACATCTACATCCACATACATACATACATCCACATCCACATTCCACATTCACATCTATACATCCACATCTACATTCACATTCACATACATCCACATCCACATTCCCATACATCCACATCTATACATCCACATTCCACATTCACATCTACGTTCACATTCACATACATCCACATCTACATTCACATTCACATACATCCACATCCCCATTCCCATTCACATCTATACATCCACATCTACATCCACATACATACATACATCCACATCCACATTCCACATTCACATCTATACATCCACATCTACATCCACATTCACATACATCCACATCCACATTTCCATTCACATCTATACATCCACATCCATTCACATCTATACATCCACATCTACATCCACATTTACATCTATGCATATACATCTTCATGCATATATCCATTTTCATGTTCATACATCCACACTCCCATCTCCATATCCACACATCCACATACATACATCCATTTTCACATTCCCATTTATATAACCCCATATACCTTCACATCTAATCTTTTACATCACATCCATTCTCGCCCTATCACAACCCATATACATCTTATCCTATCACATACACTTCTTACCTCATCCCCCATACACATCTTAATTCATCTTATCACATCCTAACTTATTTCATAAGCATCTTATCACCTCTTATCACATCCTATCACTTTCCATACGCATCTTATCAATTCTTATCACATCTCATACACCTCTTATCACATCTTATCACATTTCATATCTTTTTCTTTTTTTTTTCTTTTTTTAAAGAGAATTCTTTTATTTGATATAAGATTTCTCTACACATTTATTTATACATAAATTCCATTTAAGGAGACTAACACTTTCGAAATTAAAATCAATCTTTTATGCATCTTCTTATGCATGATTTCAATTTGGTAGGGAATTATACTTTTAGAATAAAAGAATTTCTCTTATGCATCTAAGTTAAGCATAAAATCCATTTATGAGGAAAATCATACTTTTAGTATAAAAAGAATATCTTTTATGCATACCTATATGCATGAAATCCAATATGATAAAAGTAACACTTTTGATATAAAAATTTTTCCTTTATGCATACTTCTATGCATGAAAATTAAAAATGATAAAAGTAACACTTTTGATATAAAAATTTTCCTTTATGCATACTTCTATGCATGAAAATTAAAAATGATAAAAGTAACACTTTTGATATAAAAATTTATCCATTATGCATACTTCTATGCATGAAAATAAAAATGGTAAAAATAACACTTTTGATATAAAAATTTATCCTTTATGCATACTTCTATGCATGAAAGTAAAAATGATAAAAGTAACACTTTTGATATAAAAATTTATCCATTATGCATACTTCTATGCATGAAAATAAAAAGGGTAAAAATAACACTTTTGATATAAAAATTTATCCTTTATGCATAATATTAAAATTCAATTTCTCCATGATTATAATGAAATTCTTTCAATTAATCTAGGATGATGATTCCTAGAATATGGTAGGAAGTCCTCTTTTTATGCTTTGAATGAAAATTTTTTTATGCATAATTTTTATAAAAATTTTGCCATAGCTCCGCTGCTATGACTGATAAATCTCAATTTTTCTAAGGGATAAAGCTTATCATTAAGGAAATAATTAAAATGATTCTCTAATTGGATCCTCAATCCATAATGGATTGAATCATCAATATACATAAACTAAAAGCATAAGAAAAAGCCATTAATTTGGCCTCAAGCATAGCTTAATCTTGGGTTAAGGAAAAGCTTTATGAAAAGCTTGATTTGGATTGAGAATGGGTCATGAGTATGACCATTTCTTGAGTGAGAGAGAGAATTTACATAAGAATCATTAGAATTTAAACATAAATAAAAATTAACTTCAATAGCATTTATTAAATTATGTAACTCTTCACTACTATTCAAACTTCAATAGCATTTAAAAAAAACCATACCAATTAAACTTCTCAAGCTTGAGAGGGGTTGAGAAGAGAGAAACATTGAGAAATTATAGAAAGATGAATATTTACTAATTACCTTACAACTTGCTTGATTCTTTGTTCACGGTAGAGGCCCCCAACCAATCAATTGGTTAAGTATGTTGATGGAGCCACTAATGGGGATTGAAGAAAGAGGGAAGCTCCAAAAACTAGTGAATTATTAAATGAATTCACAGTTCTTGGCTTAGGTGGAGTAGAGTAACGATGCATAAACACTAACTATTTTTCAACAAGGGGGAGGCTTCTATTTATAGGAAAAATTGAGCTTCTAACCAAACAAACTGATTCTAGAATTTTCTAAATCAGTTTGGTCAATATTTAACCATTTTTAGGTCAGTTAAGCTAACTTTTTGGAACTAGACTTGAATGAGGAGAGAGGAGAGATGAAATATCTCAATTTTTATGAGTTTAAAACTCATTCAAGCATGTGAAATATGCACCTCCTTTAAAGAACTCCCCTTCCTTACATATGTGTCATAATGGAATCATTTTAATATTGCTCATAGTTTTTTTACTAATAAACCTTGTACATTTTCAACTCTTCATCTTATGTGAAATATGCACCTCCTTTAAAGAATTCCCCTTCCTTACATATGTGTCATAATGGAATCATTTTAATATTGCTCATAGTTTTTTACTAATAAACCTTGTACATTTTCAACTCTTCATCTTATGTGAAATATGCACCTCCTTTAAAGAATTCCCCTTCCTTACATATGTGTCATAATGGCATCATTTTAATATTGCTCATAGTTTTTTACTAATAAACCTTGTACATTTTCAACTCTTCATCTTATGTGAGCATTTACTCATTTTTGGATACCCAAAATATCTCATATTTTTAATATTGCTCATAGTTTTTTACTAATAAACCTTGTACATTTTCAACTCTTCACCTTATGTGAGCATTTACTCATTTTTGGGTATCTTCTTTTTACAAATTTGGATTTATCTCTTCCCTACACATGGATTGATGCTATTGGCCCATAGGAACCTTAATTGGACCATAGTCTAAAGATTTCTGAAAATCTAGACCCTTACACTAAGGTTCTTTATACCTATTTCCAATTAATTCCAATTGCACATTGGAAAATTCTTTTTGAATTTCTGTTTCAGGGGAACTCATCTGAATTATAAGAGATATTTTTCTATCCAAAAATATTCAAAATCTGAATATTCTCTCTCTAGAATAATTTTCCTCTCTCTAGGCTAAAATAGTTAGCAACAGAGTCTTTATATTTCTGAAGAGGGTTGATTACAGGGGAAGATACTAGACATCAAAAAGGGGTTGGGGGAGGAATCTTACATTCTACCCCACTTAAAAAATGCGAGATGTCCTCATCTCGCAACTTGTGATAATTTCGCAAGATTCACGAATATGAGACTTAGAGAAAAATTTTAATCAAGATTAACCACCAATATAAGTCTTAAAGAGAGCAAGATTCAAAATACGAACAAGATGAACTTTATTCATTCTCAGAACTTATACAGTAAAGATAGAGGAACTCTTTACACTTCCATAAGCCCGTCCATCATATGGTCACAAAAGCAGTCCTCACAAGCTGCACAAGTATAAGGTAACTCATCTATGGGAATGATTCTGTGGGTTATTGCTGCGCCTATCTCAGTGGTATGAGGTGTTCTAACAAAAGGACCTCTGAGAGGCAAGCCAAAAACGGGGTAAAGGCATATCTTCTCATGAGGAAGAAAACACGCCAGTAAGAAGACCCGCTCAGAAAACCCAGGATGCCTTGATCTCATGACGCAGTAGTATCGGGGACCCAAACCCAAAGCTTCAATAACCATGGCCAAGCGAACATTGTTACGAAAGTGCTGCTGACCCCAGGGTGTTACCCTAGTTATGTCTTGATAGGTCCGCCATTTTGTCTGCGCTACAGAAGTTCCCAAGTGAGGGAAAAGTGAGCGCTCATACTGCTCTATAAAATCTTTCTTCACAGACTCCCTTGCGTCTTGAAGGTGAGAAATCATCATGGATAAAACTAATTCTTGTTGCCAAGCCATGAAGGAGATTAAGAAAGAAAGAAGATCGATGGAAGTAAGATTACTGTGAACGACAAGTAAAAGTTACGACTTATATAAAGGAAGGAGCTAGCGTAACTTAGAAGCCAACGGTAACTTGCCACTGAAGTTTTACCGTCTTTCCATGATTTTGGGTTTGGCACATTTTTCTATAGAAGGCATTCAGAACTTTGAGATGAGGAGATAAAAGAAGTTCGTAAGCTAAATCACCTACTTTCTTTGGTCCACAATATCTGGGAGATAACTTCTTATACTTCCCAAGAGATAAAGAACTTCTTTTGGGCCGTACTCGAATGAAGACCAAAACCTTGATATCCAAAACATCGATTCTCACTTCTGAACTCATTGTTCTGAATCCTTAAAACAGGTGGGACTCTTGAGAAGTATTCAGGAAAAAGGTTCTTCCTTTTTTAAACAGAATCTTTCTTTTATTTTAGAGAGAGAATAATTATAAGATCAGAAAGGGAGATTCTTACTCCTGTATACCTCGAAGGCTAGGGGAGAATCTTACATTCTACCCCACTTGAAAAGTGCGAGATGTCCTCATCTCGCAAGGTAGCGGACAACTCTTTTTCTTAAGATCCAATTTTTTTCCTGGGTTCCTTATATTCTGGACAACCCAACAGAATACGGGGATAAATATCCCTTATATAGAACTCATCATTAAATAACAATTCATTTTAGATCATATCATTCATATCCTTAACACGATAATGGTCCATCAGATCGAAATTTTTTCTTTCTGAACATTCCTCCACGGGAATTTCAGTCAAGCAAGTTTTCAATTTGTCATCCCTTAACTTGATATACCGAGTCAAGTGTTAACAGTAGCACTTTGACAGCACAATCCACTAATCTCATAGTGATTTGCTGAAATCGTTATCATCATTCCAGTTATGAATATCATCACAGGGACTCGTCCCATTCATCCTCATGTGGTTTCGCTCAGCTTATTACATTTCAACTAAATTTCGGAAATCATCATTTTTCAATCAGAATCCAAATCAATTTCATCAGTTCTCAAACAGAATTAAAAATCATATCAACCACATTCGAATTCATCATCTGGATAGCATTAACGCTTAAAATTTCAAGTCTTAGATTTACTCGTATATACTATCAGTAAAGAGCTGCAGTATACTCTCGGTATATACGGGTAGTCACGGCCCTTGGAATTATAAGGTAAATACCATCATGTCTAGGCCTCAAGCAAGTCAGGGATTCTATATAATTGCGGTACTTCCATCTGAAGACCCAATTACCAATTTACAAATTTTAGTTTGAATATCAAATTGTATGACTTATATCACACAATTACAACCTTTTTGTGTTTCTTGATAAATGTTTGACATATTTGTCTTCTCAGTTGATCTTTATTAACCAAATGCTCTGATACCAACTGTGAGATCCCTGTTCCCACCGCACAACGGATTCGGGGTACTAGCAGCGGAAGTAGCACTTCTTGCGCGAGGCAGGGTCCCACACTCGGGGCCTCGCCCACGGATATCCGGACAAGAGACTAATCCGTCGGTTTGTCCAAAACCGAAACTGGAAAAACTTCCTTTACCCGGAAAGCATGGGCGATTCCACCAAGATAACTCTTTACTCTAACGTAGTCAAGATCATTACGGATCAACTGATCTGACTGTACCTTTAACGGTACTTGGTCAAATCAAGGAAGAAACTTGCACTTGGATCATTGGGATCAACGCTTTTTTCCCCATCAAGAGGCACAGCTGTTGATTCCTATCCATAGAACAATTTCTATCCGGGATTTACTTCATCTATCGTAATAATAGAAATTAAATCTCGATTTACGGATCCATCAGTCCAGCCTAACCCCATCCGATCCCATGGGTTAGCCAACCGCCCAACCACTGTAGTGATGGGATCCAATTTGGAATTTGGTTAGGTTTTGTCCCGGGTACCAAGGAAAAGAGTTCCAAGGCCCCCTAGCCGGAATTTCATGCAAACATAAAACTAGCCACACCACTTACACACCCAATATGAAAATTGCCTTTTTCTTAGCATCAGCTAACTTTAAAACAATCCTTTAATGAAACCATAGTACCACTGAGCACAATCTCCCAATTTATCCAGTTGATTCATAATTTCCCATCATTCCTTCATCAGAGTATCTATGGCATCATTGGCAACTAGAACGCTCACCACCTGTCCACACAGGGGCCGTTTCAATAGTTCCTAGCCCATAATACTCAACAATATAATCACTTATCAAGATGGACTCTCGTTGAAGATCAGCAAGATCAACCAACAGATCCATATAAAGAGCCATGGACTCATCCGTTGAGGACCAGCAAGGTCAGTCAACCAGATCCATGCCCGGTTCCAGAAAACAACTCTTACTCCTTGTTCCAATATCTTCCTCGACGCACGCGTGGGTATCCTAGGCGACCCAGAGCCCGAGCACCGTATGGTCAGCACCCTCTAGGATCCTTCGCAGGTGACCTAGCGCTTCACTCATAGGCCGCTTCCTTGGTCCCTCATCCACCGTACCGGAAGCTCACCATTTTAATCGAACCGAGGCTGGTCAAGACCTCGGTCGACCTTGCTACGCGAGACGTCCTCCATTGACTCTCCGTCAGCAGTTGCAACTTTATCAGTTAGGTCTCCACGACCTTAATCACAAGACGGTCAAAATGCTTCCCCAGCATTCTTGACATAAAACAGCCATTTACAAACAGCATTTACAAACAGTTTACAAATACAGTTTCTATATTAACTCTCATTTTTCCACATTATCCCTCATTAATCCACATTACTTATTCCACATTCCATGTATATGTGTACTCATCCAATCACCTCCTTTTCCATCTCTTCACTTCAGATTCCTTCACATCACATATCATATATTCACATCCATATCCACATCCATACATCCACATCCACATCCACATTCACATCCATACATCCACATCTACATGCTTATCTCCATTTTCACATCCTCATTTATACATCCACATCCCATATCCACATTCATACATACACATCCATATCCACATCCACATCCACATCCACATTCACATCCATGCATCCACATCCACATCCCATATCCACATTCATACATACACATCCATACATCCACATCTACATCCACATACATACATACATCCACATCCACATTCCACATTCACATCTATACATCCACATCTACATTCACATTCACATACATCCACATCCACATTCCCATACATCCACATCTATACATCCACATTCCACATTCACATCTACATTCACATTCACATACATGCATCCACATCTACATGCTTACCTCCATTTTCACATCCTCATTTATACATCCACATCCCATATCCACATTCATACATACACATCCATACATCCACATCTACATCCACATACATACATACATCCACATCCACATTCCACATTCACATCTATACATCCACATCTACATTCACATTCACATACATCCACATCCACATTCCCATACATCCACATCTATACATCCACATTCCACATTCACATCTACGTTCACATTCACATACATCCACATCTACATTCACATTCACATACATCCACATCCCCATTCCCATTCACATCTATACATCCATATCTACATCCACATACATACATACATCCACATCCACATTCCACATTCACATCTATACATCCACATCTACATCCACATTCACATACATCCACATCCACATTTCCATTCACATCTATACATCCACATCCATTCACATCTATACATCCACATCTACATCCACATTTACATCTATGCATATACATCTTCATGCATATATCTATTTTCATGTTCATACATCCACACTCCCATCTCCATATCCACACATCCACATACATACATCCATTTTCACATTCCCATTTATATAACCCCATATACCTTCACATCTAATCTTTTACATCACATCCATTCTCGCCCTATCACAACCCATATACATCTTATCCTATCACATACACTTCTTACCTCATCCCCCATACACATCTTAATTCATCTTATCACATCCTAACTTATTTCATAAGCATCTTATCACCTCTTATCACATCCTATCACTTTCCATACGCATCTTATCAATTCTTATCACATCTCATACACCTCTTATCACATCTTATCACATTTCATATCTTTTTCTTTTTTTTTTCTTTTTTTAAAGAGAATTCTTTTATTTGATATAAGATTTCTCTACACATTTATTTATACATAAATTCCATTTAAGGAGACTAACACTTTCGAAATTAAAATCAATCTTTTATGCATCTTCTTATGCATGATTTCAATTTGGTAGGGAATTATACTTTTAGAATAAAAGAATTTCTCTTATGCATCTAAGTTAAGCATAAAATCCATTTATGAGGAAAATCATACTTTTAGTATAAAAAGAATATCTTTTATGCATACCTATATGCATGAAATCCAATATGATAAAAGTAACACTTTTGATATAAAAATTTTTCCTTTATGCATACTTCTATGCATGAAAATTAAAAATGATAAAAGTAACACTTTTGATATAAAAATTTTCCTTTATGCATACTTCTATGCATGAAAATTAAAAATGATAAAAGTAACACTTTTGATATAAAAATTTATCCATTATGCATACTTCTATGCATGAAAATAAAAATGGTAAAAATAACACTTTTGATATAAAAATTTATCCTTTATGCATACTTCTATGCATGAAAGTAAAAATGATAAAAGTAACACTTTTGATATAAAAATTTATCCATTATGCATACTTCTATGCATGAAAATAAAAAGGGTAAAAATAACACTTTTGATATAAAAATTTATCCTTTATGCATAATATTAAAATTTAATTTCTCCATGATTATAATGAAATTCTTTCAATTAATCTAGGATGATGATTCCTAGAATATGGTAGGAAGTCCTCTTTTTATGCTTTGAATGAAAATTTTTTTATGCATAATTTTTATAAAAATTTTGCCATAGCTCCGCTGCTATGACTGATAAATCTCAATTTTTCTAAGGGATAAAGCTTATCATTAAGGAAATAATTAAAATGATTCTCTAATTGGATCCTCAATCCATAATGGATTGAATCATCAATATACATAAACTAAAAGCATAAGAAAAAGCCATTAATTTGGCCTCAAGCATAGCTTAATCTTGGGTTAAGAAAAAGCTTTATGAAAAGCTTGATTTGGATTGAGAATGGGTCATGAGTATGACCATTTCTTGAGTGAGAGAGAGAATTTACATAAGAATCATTAGAATTTAAACATAAATAAAAATTAACTTCAATAGCATTTATTAAATTATGTAACTCTTCACTACTATTCAAACTTCAATAGCATTTAAAAAAAACCATACCAATTAAACTTCTCAAGCTTGAGAGGGGTTGAGAAGAGAGAAACATTGAGAAATTATAGAAAGATGAATATTCACTAATTACCTTACAACTTGCTTGATTCTTTGTTCACGGTAGAGGCCCCCAACCAATCAATTGGTTAAGTATGTTGATGGAGCCACTAATGGGGATTGAAGAAAGAGGGAAGCTCCAAAAACTAGTGAATTATTAAATGAATTCACAGTTCTTGGCTTAGGTGGAGTAGAGTAACGATGCATAAACACTAACTATTTTTCAACAAGGGGGAGGCTTCTATTTATAGGAAAAATTGAGCTTCTAACCAAACAAACTGATTCTAGAATTTTCTAAATCAGTTTGGTCAATATTTAACCATTTTTAGGTCAGTTAAGCTAACTTTTTGGAACTAGACTTGAATGAGGAGAGAGGAGAGATGAAATATCTCAATTTTTATGAGTTTAAAACTCATTCAAGCATGTGAAATATGCACCTCCTTTAAAGAACTCCCCTTCCTTACATATGTGTCATAATGGAATCATTTTAATATTGCTCATAGTTTTTTTACTAATAAACCTTGTACATTTTCAACTCTTCATCTTATGTGAAATATGCACCTCCTTTAAAGAATTCCCCTTCCTTACATATGTGTCATAATGGAATCATTTTAATATTGCTCATAGTTTTTTACTAATAAACCTTGTACATTTTCAACTCTTCATCTTATGTGAAATATGCACCTCCTTTAAAGAATTCCCCTTCCTTACATATGTGTCATAATGGCATCATTTTAATATTGCTCATAGTTTTTTACTAATAAACCTTGTACATTTTCAACTCTTCATCTTATGTGAGCATTTACTCATTTTTGGATACCCAAAATATCTCATATTTTTAATATTGCTCATAGTTTTTTACTAATAAACCTTGTACATTTTCAACTCTTCACCTTATGTGAGCATTTACTCATTTTTGGGTATCTTCTTTTTACAAATTTGGATTTATCTCTTCCCTACACATGGATTGATGCTATTGGCCCATAGGAACCTTAATTGGACCATAGTCTAAAGATTTCTGAAAATCTAGACCCTTACACTAAGGTTCTTTATACCTATTTCCAATTAATTCCAATTGCACATTGGAAAATTCTTTTTGAATTTCTGTTTCAGGGGAACTCATCTGAATTATAAGAGATATTTTTCTATCCAAAAATATTCAAAATCTGAATATTCTCTCTCTAGAATAATTTTCCTCTCTCTAGGCTAAAATAGTTAGCAACAGAGTCTTTATATTTCTGAAGAGGGTTGATTACAGGGGAAGATACTAGACATCAAAAAGGGGTTGGGGGAGGAATCTTACACTTGTCTTTTAATGACTGTTGATTTAGATTTTGTGGGAAATTCAAAAACTTAATGAATGTGTATTAAACGAGATTGTCTTTTAATGACTGTCGATATGAAATTTAGAGGGAACTTCATAAATGCAATGAAAGTGCATTAAAATGTGATTGAAAGTTATTTTGAGACAATTATTTTGAATTGTAATAAAAAATATTTTTTGGGCCCCTATATGGACGAGATTGATGATGTTTCGAGAGTTTGTGTGGCTAGAAAGAGAATCCTAGAGTGAAAATCCTAGAGAGGGAAAAGTAGAGAGATCCCCTACTTTTAGGGTCAAAAGTAGGCATCATTATGAGGTTTGTCTCCTTAAGCCGCCTCAATAAAATTAGTCTTAATTCCTTAAAATTAGGGATCCTTACAGGGCCCTTTTTATGTTCAATGCCCCCCTAATGGCTTGTCTAGCCTCATCATTGACAGGAGTCCATTGACTTTTCCATTCAATCCAGGCAACGATGGAGATTACCTTTTGACGGAGATTACTTCACGTTTGACCTAGGTGGTCGCACACTCATGGGCGAGGGGAGATATGACCTACCCTTTTGACCCACGTGGCACGAGACCTATGTCTTTGATCGTGCGACTCTTCAGCTTTCCATTTTATCTAGTGATAGCCATTTTTTCGACTATCCACATTGCCCAGGGAGCTACCTCGGTCA
Organism: Cibotium barometz; assembly: GCF_041138505.1. NCBI lineage: Eukaryota > Viridiplantae > Streptophyta > Polypodiopsida > Cyatheales > Cibotiaceae > Cibotium > Cibotium barometz. The sequence goes on from NC_141077.1 coordinate 21,494,632, forward strand.
AGGAAAATCACATAAACTCTTTGTCATAAATACCTTTTCACTGTAAATAGGCGTGTATGCGTTAGGGACTTTACCCATATCTTCTATATATTTTTTATATTATTAAAAAAAATTTGCTAGCTACTCATCAAAAATAAATAAAATTATTACGGCCTATTTTGTGTAAATATTTCATTTCATATAAGGGCCTAAATATGGGGGTCTCTATTTTCTCAAATATGTAAATACTTTATTAGGTGTGTGTATTACAAAATCTAAGTATATTTTATTTATTTATTATTATTATTTTTTTCTTCATAATACTTTTGGACCATTATTGTACATATGCTTCAACTTCACCATGCATAAGTAAATCCTATGCCCTCACATTTCTACCCACACCGTGTAGAAAGCCTACTACCCAGATCACTTTTTCCCTTAGACTATTTCATCTTTTATTCTCTCATCTACCCTAAAATAATGAGGGTCTCCCTCCCTTTTGACTTCCATAGTTTAGTATTTTTGTATATATTTTTTACTATTAAATATTTTATATATTTTTATTAAATACTTTTTTATATATCAATTATTTTTATATATTTTATTTTATTATTTTTATTCACAATTAGATCTCTTTGTTTATTTTATTTTCCTATCATAATAACCATATTGTCATGATATGTTGACTAGTTAAAGTGCTAGCTTGTTTTTTTTCTTATTATATCTTTATAAAATGGAAAAAATCTCCTCCATGCAAGTATCCACATACACTTGAGTCTCTAAGGTCAGGGTATGATGTATTGGGGGGCTCACTCTTGGAGCTATCAAGAAATTCCACCAATGGGGACCCACACAAAGATTTTGAAAATTCAGAAAATACATGATTCTGCTGAATTTTTTGCGCTCACCTCCACTCCGAATTTGGACTAGTCATCAAAAGACAAAAGTTACCTTGGGAGCTCAGGAATATGGTCAAATGTTTTGAGAATTTTTGGAGCTAATGGCGATGAGATATGAATTTTTTATTGGACCCCAGTCTGCCCACTTTTTGGCAAGATACACCTAGTCTCTTCTCACCTCCCTTACACATTCATCACCTACACACTTACTCATTCCTTTCTCACTCCATCAAACCTGCAAACTTCATGTCCTCTCTCACCCTCTCCACCTTTGCCCTCTCCTTCCATCTCCATTTGCTCTCATATCTACTCTACACCATACCTCATCTCCATTTCTCTCCCTACTACTCCCATATTACTAAATTATTTTCCCAATCTCAAAAAATACATAAAAATTCAGCGTGAATGTATCATATTAACCTCTACAAATATGGGGTTTCCATCTACAAAAACCTCCATGTTCTTCACCTCAATCAACTTTTGTGGCGTCGAATGCAAGAAGGAGACCGGCGCGGTTAACTTAAAGATCTACACATGGGTGAGTCCAAGCTTCTTCGAGCTTTCAACCACACAAAGGATCTTTCCAAATCTTTACTCCTCTCACTCAACCTCTCAGCCCTTCTCACCCATTTGTACATTGTACTACTAACCTTTTATAGTGATTTCTAGCTACTAACCACTAACATATGTAAATAAGCACCCAATACTCTTTCAAGGTAGAAGATAGTGTGCGTGCACAATTGGCAGGGATTCTCACTTATAGAGTGCATGAAAAGGAGATTAAGGTGCCTGAAGTAAAGACCCTACCATTGCCACCACCCAAAACTATACCTAATGCATTCACCTTGTTCTTTGATGGAGCTTTTAGAAAAGCCACAAGTAAAGCAAGGGGAGGGCTGGTGCTGCTCAACCCAAGTGGAGAGGTGGTTATGAAGGAGAAGGTCAACTTGCCAAGTTCTACTAGCAACAATGAAGCAGAGTACGACATACTACTTCATGGCTTGAAGGTGTGCATCAATCAAGGGATACAACGTCTCCTGGTAAAAGGGGAAATTTTAGGCATTTGGGCATGCAAGAATGAAAGATTAAGGTAAAAGGTTCATGCTATCCGTAGGTTGTTTAATCAATTTGAGGAGGTGCAATTGTATCATATTCCTAGGAAACAAAATGAGGATGCTGATCTACTTGCACAACAAGCTGTTGCATGTGTTAAGAAGGAAATGCAAGTAGTCTTGGGTGCAGTGGCTATTAAGCAACCACGGTACCAAGGAATGGAGACACTGGCTCCCATAGTGAGCTACATCTTGGAAGGTGAATTCCCACAAGACTTCACAAGGGCACAAAAGAGGAGGCTCATGATTGAAGAGGGCAAGTTCTTTCTTGTTCAGAAGGTGCCCTCTACCAAAGAGGAAAAGATCAAGTGTGCAGAAGAGTACCAACAACCAAGGAGATTCCAGCCATTTTAGAAGGTTTGCATGAAGAAGCATGTGGTGGCCATTTTGCTCAAGAACTAACTGTGAAAAAGATTTTGCTTGCTGGGTATGTTTGGCCAAGCTTACATGTGGATGTCCAACATTGGTGTAAGAGCTATCATAACTACCAAGTCAATGGTAATAAGAGGTTGCTACATGGTCCACGCCAATTAGTCAAGTGGTCCATTTGAAAAATGGGGCATTGATGCTATGGGTCCACTACCTAGAACTAAAAAATGAAAAATTGTACATCTTAGTGGCCATAGACTACATGACTAGGTGGGTGGAGGCTCAAAGTGTGGCAAGGGTGAATGGAAAGACTATAAGCAAATTTGTTTACACTCATATATGTTGCAGATTTGGCACACCCTTGGAGATTGTTTCTGACAATGGTCCAGGTTTTAGAAAAGTTTTGCTCACCGAAGTTTGTGAAGAGCTTCATATTTCACATCGTCATAGCACACCCTACTATCCCCAATCAAATGGGTTAGTAGAGAAGGCTAATGGTGTCATTGCAGGAATCATAAGGAAGATGGTGGAGAACAAGAAGAAGCTTTGGGACGAGTTCCTTGATGGAGCACTATGGGCATACCGGACTACCTACTGAGAAGCAACGGGGTTTACGCCCTTTCACTCGGTTTAGGTTCAAGAAGCATTGCAGCCTATTGAGCTCAACATTCCAACAATGCGGCTACATGGAAAAGGTGGACTAGGAGATCAAGATGCATGGGTGGATCAACTTCTCACTTTAGTTGAGCTAGAGTGGAAATTTGAAAAGAGAAGCTACATACGAGTGTTATAGAAGAAAAGCCATACAAGCAACGGAGAAGTTCAATGCAACTTTGAAAGACAAGGGCATCAAAGAAGGAGATCTTGTGCTAAAGTATGACAATCGACTTGATAACCGGTTTGATGCCAAGTTTGAAACTAGATGGCAGGGACCATACATTGTCAAGAAGGTTTTCAACTCTAGCTATTATCAGCTCATGGATTTGGATGGCAAAGAACATTCTAAGAAGGTTAATGGTTACAGACTCAAGCCATACTTGAGTCGCATTCTACCAACAGACTCACAAAAGCACCCACAAAAAGGAGATAAAAGGGCATGTAAGTTATGTGGTTTGAGTAATGTCTGTGGTGCAAAACACGAGGAACAAAAGAAAGATGGACAAGAGAACCACATTACACCACTTGCTTTAGAAGGCCTAGTTATGATGGTACATGAATATACCATCATCTAGGGGGAGGGCTAAACGATAGCCGTTTTTTCGACTATCCACATTGCCACAGGGAGCTACCTCGGCCAAGGAAAATCACATAAATTCTTTGTCATAAATACCTTTTCACTGTAAATAGGCGCGTGTGCGTTAGGGACTTTACCCATATCTTCTATATATTTTTTATATTATTAAAATTTTTTTGCTAGCTAAATAAATAAAATTATTACAGCCCATTTTGTGTAAATATTTCATTTCATATAAGGGCCTAAATATGGGGGTCTCTATTTTCTCAAATATGTAAATACTTCATTAGGTGTGTGTATTACAAAACCTAAGTATATTTTATTTATTTATTATTATTATTATTATTATTATTTCTTCATAATACTTTTGGACCATCATTGTACATATGCTTCAACTTCACCATGCATAAGTAAATCCTATGCCCTCACATTTCTACCCACACTGTGTAGAAAGCCTACTACCCAAATCACTTTTTCCCTTAGACTATTTTATCTTTTATTCTCTCATCTACCCTAAAATAATGAGGGTCTCCCTCCCTTGACTTCCATAGTTTAGTATTTTTGTATATATTTTTTACTATTAAATATTTTATATATTTTTATTAAATACTTTTTCATATATCAATTATTTTTGTATATTTTATTTTATTATTTTTATTCACAATTAGATCTCTTTGTTTATTTTATTTTCCTATCATAATAACCATATTGTCATGATATGTTGACTAGTTAAAGTACTAGCTTGTTTTTTTTCTTATTATATCTTTATAAAATGGAAAAAATCTCCTCCATGCAAGTGTCCACATACACTTGAGTCTCTAAGGTCAGGGTATGATGTATTGGGGGGCTCACTCTTGGAGCTATCAAGAAATTCCACCAATGGGGACCCACACAAAGATTTTGAAAGTTCAGAAAATACATGATTCTGCTGAATTTTTTGTGCCCGCCTCCACTCGGAATTTGGACTAGTCATCAAAAGACAAAAGTTAGCTCAGGAGCTCAGGAATATGGTCAAATGTTTTGAGAATTTTTGGAGCTAATGGCGGTGAGATATGAATTTTTTTTTGGACCCCAGTCTGCCCACTTTTTGGCAAGGTACACCTAGTCTCTTCTCAACTCCCTTACACATTCATCACCTACACACTTACTCATTCCTTTCTCACTCCATCAAACCTGCAATCTTCATGTCCTCTCTAACCCTCTCCACCTTTGCCCTCTCCTTCCATCTCCATTTGCTCTCATATCTACTCTACACCCATACCTCATCTCCATTTCTCTCCCTACTACTCCCATATTACTAAATTATTTTTCCAATCTCAAAAAATACATAAAACTTCAGCATGAATGTATCATATTAACCTCTGCAAATATGGGGTTTCCATCTACAAAAACCCCCATGTTCTTCACCACCTCAATCAACTTTTGTGGCGTCGAATGCAAGAAGGAGACCGGCGGGTTAACTTAAAGGTCTACGCATGGGTGAGTCCAAGCTTCTTCAAGCTTTCAACCACACAAAGGATCTTTCCAAATCTTTACTCCTCTCACTCAACCTTGCAGCCCTTCTCTTCCATTTGTACATTGTACTACTAACCTTTTATAGTGATTACTAACTACTAACCACTAACATATGTAAATAAGCACCCACTCTACTACTTTTTGAGTAGGCATTACTACAAGTTATTTGCTCAAACCTCTACATCACACTCTCCTCTCATTTTCAATAATTCTCCCACCTTGAGCCCACATCCATGTGACTCAAAGGATAAGAAGAGGCCCACTCACATTCCAAAATAAAAAATCCATAATCTATGATTTCTCATAATAAAATTGATTGGGCTTAATCCTAATTGGGGCTTCTCAAACCTATAAATAGAGCCCCTCCATTCCTTGTGGAGAAAGAGGATTACACACATTATACACCACTCCCAACTCTAGTGTGTAAGGAGATAGGGAACTTGTGAGCTCTCTCTATACATCAATACCATTGATTGTATAGAGCTTGAAGCTAGTTATGTCATTGTGAGGGCTTGAGTGATGCCATACTCCCTATCATAATTGTATCTTGCCTTTGTGCATAAATAAGATTAGTAGAGTTTGGGTGCAATTGTGTACAAAATCTTGGACTCCTACATCTCCAAAGTTGATTTAGCAAAGCGGTCCAATGTTTGATTTAAGGTAAATTCGATCCTTGTATTTTGTGGTGTGATTTTATGCTTGGCGGCTTGAGGGCCTATTTTTGATTTGTTACCTTTCATTCCATGATGGTAAGAGGGTTGTATGGTGAGAGGGCTCCCGTAACCTTAACACCATGTGTATACCACAACAACAAAATCAAGCTTATATTGTCTCTCTAAGTTCTTCTCCAAGTTTGGTGTGCATCTATTTGTGTTATGCTAGTCTCCTCCACACACAATACCATATGTTATGAGTGTTTGTTGAGGGTGTGTGTGCCTTTTGATTGATGTATATGATTAGCTTGTATTGATTGGCTAAAAGGAAAGATCTTTGGTGTCCTAGTTCACACACATAACTAGGTGGTGCCCCTTTCTTGTTGAGTGTGTGGTTTTGGGGTTCTTATGTTTGTGTTGCGTTGTGCCCCAAGCCCATTGAGCAACACGAGAGCCTTGAGGAGTGCTTAGAGGCCGCTCTTCTTGTTGCCCACCCCAGATTGCCTCAATTTTGGTGCCCCCACTGAGGACGAGCAGTTTTTGAATGGGTATTTAAGGTACATCGATCTCTTTAACACATAAATTTCCTTGTGTGCTTGTTGGGTATCATATTTTAAGAAGGAAAGTTGGTACTTTTGTGTGGTCTTTTATGAATAATCCACCTCCTCCTAATCCTCTTGGGATTCAATTCAACCAGTTTTCATTGGGTGCGCTCCATTAGAGTGAATGTTTGCATTGATAGAAAAATTTTCTACCAACAATGCATGGTTTTTCTTTTTGGTCCAGAAAGACTAAGAGAGGTTTTGGCATCACCTAATCCTGTCATACTTTCCATTGTAGATTACACCATTTTCTTTGATGTGCATATTTTCATCTTGTTTTAGCTTAGTTTTATGAATCAAGAGGACTTATACCGTGGGCTAATTTCTTATGCTAGGCAAGAAATACACATAGTTGTTGGTAGTAAGTTGCAATTTCAGCGTGTCATTCATCGTATGTTTGGACCTAGGCAAGTAGCAGCCATTAATGCCTCAGTTAATCCATTTATTTTGCCTTTGATTCATTATGACATAAGCTTTGACGTCTACATTTTCATTCTACTTTGAAAAAAAAAAAAGAGTGAGAGAGAAAGTGAAGGAAGACCTTTGTGCAATCATATTTGTGCTTCTTCTTCGTAAGCATGGATATCACTAGGCAAATGAGTGGCTACCCCTTATTCTTTGGAGAGCCCGGTGAGGATGCCGAGTTATTCTTATCAAACTTTAGAATGGCACTCTACATAAAGAGAGTGGTAGGAGACCAAGAATGCTTAGACATGTTTGAGTTGGTCCTATGAAGAGATGCTTCCACTTGGTTTCGATCTCTACCTGCACCCGCACGAGTACAAGGGGGTCATACAACTTTTTAGAGACAATTACTTCAATCCTTTGAACACACAAAAGCTATGGCAAGAAATAGTTGCTCATAAGCAAAAGGATCTAGAGGACTACTTGAGTTATAAGAAAGAATTCTTACGTCTTTGGACTCTTTGGTTGTGTAGTCTTCCTAACCCTGGAGATGGTTCAGAATTCTTGAAGAAGGAGAGATTTTAATGCAGGGATGTACCCATCACTAAAATTGCAAGTAGAGTCAGAAGAGCCCACAACAGTTGATGTTGCTGAAGCTAGGGCTACCAAGAAACTCCGAAAGATGAGGTGTAAGCTAGGGGGGGGCTTTATCTTTGATGATTCAAAGCCTAGGGAAAAGGTACAGTCTTGCACTCATAGAGAATTACCTGAGGTCACAGTCGAGGTGATAGAGAAAAGTTAAATGAGTCTTTAAATAATTTGTCTATCCACTTTGCACAAGCTGTGGAATAGAAGGGCCACAACCCGAAAGGGTTGAACATTGGATGGGCCCAGGCACATGGGCTTAGGGTCATTTACATTTGGGATTAGGGCACATGGGCCTTGGGACTATAAAAGGCATGTGCTCTTGGACTATTGTACCTTGATATACCTTTTGACACCTTTTGAAATCTTTGGACTATCATTACACTTTACTTTTCATTATTCTTAGTGTTAATCTCTCAACATTTCCTTAATCCAAGCTAATTAGACTAATATTAAGCTAATCTAGATGTTACTTTCTTTCAACTGGTGGATCTCTTATCTGCAACACTACCAGCCCAATTAACGTCTATGTAGCCATGTAGCTATATCTTTGTACCAGCCTCATAGAAAAGTCCATAATCAACTGTGGACTTTATGTACTTGAGAATCCGTCTAGCCACATCCAAGTGTGGCTCCCTAGGGGCCTGCATAAACTAACACACAAGTCTAATAGCATAGCTCAAGTGTGGTCTAGTAATGGTCATGTAGATCAAGCTACCCACTATGCACATATACATAGTGGGGTCCTCCAAAAGCTCACCTGTATCTGTGGAAAGCTTTGTGTTATGCTCTAATGGCACTGAAATAGGCTTACAACCTATCATACCATACTTGGAGAACATGTCCAAGCCATACTACCTCTGCAATAACAAAATGCCATGATGTGATCTCACCATCTCTATGCCCAAGAAATACTGCAGCTCACCCAAATCCTTCATCTCAAACTTTTTCTTCAAAAGCCTATTGACATCATGTATGTCAGCATGACTATTACAAGTGATGATAATAAAGTCATTCACATAGATTACTAATAGTATGATACTAATAGTATGATCCCTCTATTTGTCTTTTTCACATAAAGTAAAAAATTTACATTGGATATTTGAAATCCAATGGTAACAAGATACTCGCCGATCTTGTTTGAGCATGCTCTCGGTGCCTTCTCCAAGCCATACAAGGCTTTGTGTAACCTGCACACAAAATCTAGGTGTGCGTCACTCTCATAACCTGGTGGCTACATCATGTATACTTCTTCTTTTAAATCACCATGCGAGAAGGCATTCTTTGCATCCATCTGATGTAAAGACCAACCCTTTGCATCCATTTGATGTAAAGATCAACCCTTTGCTTGCAGCCATAACAATGACAAACTCTCACGGTTTCCATTCTTGCAACTGAGCTTAATGTCTCCTCATAGTCAGTGCCATAAGTCTGCACATAGCCCTTGGCAACTAATCTTGCCTTATACCTGCTCACTAAACCATCAACGTTATGCTTGACCTTATACACCCACTTACATCTAATTGCCTTCTTTTCCTTAGGCAAAGGCACTAACTCCCATGTTGCATTTACATCCAATGCTGCCATCTCCTCATTCATGGCATCTTCCCATTTCTTATTTATAAGTGCATGCTCAAAACAAGTGGGTTCCAACTCTTTTATTGCTTTAACCATGTAAGCATAATGATGGGTTGTATATCCATCATATCTCCAACTCCCATGTTGCATTTGTATCCAATGCTACCATCTCCTCATTCATGGCATCTTCCCATTTCTTATTTCCAAGTGCCTACTCAAAGCAAGTGGGCTCCAACTCCTGTATTGCTTGAACCATGTAAGCATAATGATGGGTTGTATATCCATCATATCTCAAACTTTCAACAAGGTACCTAACCCTTGTAGATTTGCATACACCTGGATCATTACCAGATGTCCTCAAAATAGCCTCGATTCTCCTTACACCAGGAGTAACCACACAGATGGAATGCAAAGCTCCTCATCAAGGTTCTGCTTGAGCTGCTAGAGTCGCTATCCACATATGAGTGAACTACTGACAAATAAGACACAAAATATTGATCTACCTTTTTCTTTCCTTTGTGTGATACACGTGTGCATACATCTATCCTCAATGTGCCTGCTAACATTGGATCCACTACTAGAGGACTCTCTAGGTCCACTAAGCACCTGTGATTGCTGCTCTACATGTGGTGTAGCGTCAACACTTATTGCATATGCATCTTTTGTTACCTTCACCACTGGTGCATCCCAGCTGATCTCATCAAAGACATCTCTGCTTCCACACATCTCACGAGAGTGGTAGGGTTATAACATTTATAACCTTTCTACTCCAAAGCATAACCGATAAAGATGCATTTCTCTTTGGATCTAACTTTTTTCTTACTTCATCATCAAGAACATGCACATATGCAATACACCCACACACTTTCAAGTGAGAAACATCCGGTCTTATGACTGTAAACTTTTGTTTAGGCATCATACTCTATGAACAACTACAATGGGTATCCTGTTCATAATATCTGGACCTGCAAAGACTTCAGTCGCTCTATATTCACATGACCAATATGCTGTTAAGTGGATTTACAAAACCCAAAAATGCATAAATAAATATTCCTAACTCTCGCCAACACCGACGAGTTCCAACTTCCCAAACAGTATGAGGGATACCTCGGGCCGCCGACTCCGGGCCTCACTAATGTTGCCACACCTGACTACACAAGCACAGAAACGGGGTTAGCACAACGAAGCGGGGAGAAGATGTACCTATACTTTAATTTAAGCAAGATAGCAACATAATAGTTCAATCCAACCTTATAAGATATGAGAAACCACATTATCTTTTCAAGAAAGCAACAATTCTACAAGAAATTTTTAAGTTTAGATAATTATGGAAGCTTATTTTCTCAAAACAAGGAAAAGTAGTATCCTTTAACCTATTTGGACTTCTTATGCTCCTTCTCAAAAGATTTCTTCACTACAATAAGCTACTAGAGATCATCTTCCAAATCATATCTACCAAATCATCTTCTTTAACCTATTTGGACTTCTTATGCTCTAGAGATTGAGGATATTGTCATCCTTTGTCAAGCCTTCAAAATAGTCCTAGACTCCCTCTTGATACTCAGACTCGTTGAGTGATTGTGGACTTAGCTGACTCTGGCCTAGTCGATACTTTTCTATAATGTCAACCACATCTACTTCAAACAAATTGATCAAGTTTACATTCTTTTGAAGATACTTCTCTTCTTTTTCTAAATCTATTCCTTCCATCATATTAATTCTTCCCATCTACCACCTTTGGCCAATTGGGGAGTTCCATCTACTTTCAGCTTGCCACTGTAGGCAGACCTTCTTTTTCCCTTTATAAATCGTAATCCTATCTGCATCCCAATCTTGTTTAATTCCAACTTATCAAAGCCAAGGTCAGCCTAGTAACATCAGATAAGCACCCTTAATGTCCTCCATTCAGAGTACGACCACTGCTATCTAAAAATAAAATCTAGATACTTCCATAAGTAGCCCACCAATTAAACTGAGCGGGGTGCACTCTTTGCTCATTGGCCATCTGCATCCCAATCTTGTTTAATTCTAGCTTATCAAAGCCAAGGTTAGCCTAGTAACATCGGATAAGCACCCTTAATGTGCTCCATTCAGAGTACGACCACTGCTATCTGAAAATAAAATCTAGAGACTTCCATAAGCAGCCCACCAATTGAACTAAGCGGGGTGCACTCTTTGCTGATTGGCCATCTTAATAACAAATGGTGCTGGATCCCACAGCTAATCAGTCCCAACTTCTGACATGATATTGACACGAGAGCCACCATATCCAATAGTACATTGGCTATATCTATGCTAGATAAACTTGACATGGATTACTAAAATGGACTCATCATATACTAGAGCCTCCTTCAATGGAGTTAGACTTTTGGACTCCGTTTTTTCAATGTGCATGGCCTCCTCCAAATACTAGGACAGAACTTTCCTCTCTTCTTGAGGCATCAATTGGCAGACCACCAATGATTTGACACTAAGGCAAGCAATTGCTCTACTATTATGTGTATCTATTGGTTCTTTAGATCCTCGAAGAGGTTGTACTATGGAACATCCCTCTCCTTAATCTTGACTGGTAATCTTGACCAAACACTCCTCCTTCTTTGATGCCTCCGCAGCACCACCTTTAGGGTTGACTACATTTTGTGCCTCTTGACATCTCTACTTCTGGATTGTTTACATGTACAGTAGGACCACAAGACTATTTATGTAACCTAAGCTTTCTGTTGACTAAGCAGATTAATTTTAACTGATTCCATCTTCTAAGGATCCTCCCAAGCCTGTTGCTTTTATGCTGAGTCCACACACCAAGGCAAACACTTGAGTTCAAACCTTGTGCTCTTCCTCGCACGTGTGATACCCTTCTACTTCCCCTTCTTATCCGAGGTTGGTTGTTCCACCACCTTTGGAGACTTAAGTTGCATGGATATTGTCACCACCATGGCTGATAACTCTTCCTCCTAGATGACTTGCTTACTTACTCATTTCTCTTCCAAAGCTATAGTCTCCATGATATTAATCATTGATGGGCTAGAATGTGAAGCTGTAGCTCCTCTCACTTCGTTGCCTTCTTCCACTTTGTCTCTATGCTTCTTCTAGATCTCACAATCTGACTTTCGATGGCCTGGTGCAATAAAAACATGCAAAATTGGGAGCCGTATGCTATACACTTGGAACATCCCTAGAAGAAAAACTTGCTCATGGTTGGAACAGAGGGCGTCTGAATGGTTCCTCTAGAGCAACCGGTCTAGCTGGTTAGACTACTACAACAGCTAGGGCAGGTGGCCCGACAATGAGCTGTGGGGATCTTCTTCTATCATATCTCTAGGCATCGGTATTGTGCATGGTAGTCCTATAAATGGCACATCAGAGTGCATTCTCGGGGCTCCCGCAGCATTAAAAGGCCAGCAACTAACAATTGTGCATAGACGGTAGTGCAGTTGACCTAAAAATATGTAAGTATATTTATAGAAGGGGTTTTTTAATTGATTTTGAATTAAAAGAACCCATAAGTCTTTAAAGAAAAAGGGGTCATTTTATTCATGAAAAATTCACATGTAAGGGTTTTTTTTAATACCCCTCGAATGCACGTGATACATAGGGTTTCTTACTAGTGCACTCCTTGAGAGTGCATTTAAGCCGCATTCCTCAGCTACATGTCCCTGATTGTGACATCTCACACACCAAAGTGCTTGAGCAGATCTATTGAGGGGAACTTGCTCCTTCACTAGACAACTGAGCCATAGTCGCTGCCATTTCCTTGGTTACTTTCTGGAGGCTTTCTTGCTCTTTGTTTGTGCCTTGCACTTGTCCTCTCATCCTTTGATTCTACACTCTCATCTAAGTCATAAGAATCCTCTTTCTCCTCCTCATCCGAAGAGTCAGATACATGTTTTTTTTACTTGCTCTTGCTCTTAGTTTTTCTCTTTGTAGACTTACCAAAACTCTTTCAACCCTTATCCCACTGATTCCACCAATTTCTCCAGGGTCAAAGTTGCCAGATTTGGATATACCAACAATACATGGGACCCAATCATCTCTGAGGCCCAAGGATTGACCGCAATCATACCACTTCCTTACCTATGGCCAAATTCACTTGCTACTACCATGACTCTATGGAGGATAGATTTCTTGTGATAGTCCCCACCTTTTCTACAAAGGTTTCCTACCCTGTCCCTTCCCTAGATGGTGGCGGCCAACCAGGGGATCTAGCCACCACCCAGGTTGCCGCCCAGATTGTCCCATTTTGTAACAAACTATTACAGGTTAAGCTTTCTTATTTTTGGTAACAACTTGTAATGGATTCTTGTAAACGGCTAGTACCCGGGGTTGATGTAAGGAGTGAAGGAGATTAATCCTAAATGGATGGAGAGACCGATAGATTAAAGAATGGATAGTTGAGCACAAGAGTTCATGAGTTGAGTTGAAATGATGCTTGTGTATTGTACACCTGAGAGGTTAATCTAATATTCAAGAATGTCTTGTGGGTTAGTATCTGTCTTTTTTCTATTCTTCAGTGCATAGTTCTTTCTACCTTGTGTCAATTGCATGCATGTTTGGATGTTAACTCCTATCCAAAATCATTGAAGGATCTAGGTACTAACCTGTGCGTAGTCATGACTAACTCCCCAAGATTAGGCAGACTGGTAGTTCAATGTAACAATGTAGTCTTGTCACATTGGGTACAACTATATTAATCATTGCTCTTTAGGAGCCAACTAGATGGTCCAAAACCACATAAGTGTCAGGTCTTGAGCGGACACCAACACTTTTGGTGATCTTGATGGGGAATGGTATACCAGGTTGGGGAGTAGAAAGGTAGAGACCATGAGAGGTAGTGAGTACGTCCTGGTGTCGTGCTCATAGGAGCACAATGTACAGTGTATAGAGAATGAGGAAAGTTCAAGCAGGGCAATGCAGTACTGGAAGCAACAAGTAGTCAAAGGTCTCAAGAAGTGAAGGGCCACCACATTGTCCAAGAAGATTTTTGGAAGGGATTCTACACCAGCAAGTTCAAGAATAACGGAGCAAGAACCTCTAAGAAATCAAGAGGGAGAGGAAAAACACCAAGGTCTTAAAAACAGGAGGCATGAAGATCAAGAATAAGACGAATCGGTAGATGTGGTGGGAAGGATGTCTCTCAAATAACAAAAGTTCAAGTGCAAGAGTGAGGAGGATCCAGATGCTCACATCTTCACCTTTGAGACCTCCTTCTTGGCCAACCAAGACCCATTACCACAAAAGGAACATTACTTTTTTAGAGTTGGTACACTCAATATGGTCTAACATTTGAAGAACTGAAGAAAGCTTTTCAAAAAAGATTCCAGAGAGACAAGACCATCACGGAGGTACTGGAAAAACTGCAAAGGCTGACTTAGAAGAAGAGGCCAACAGACGATTATGCAGCAAAATTTAGAGCATTGTTGAGTCAGTAGTTCATGAGTGGATTGAGAGAGAATCTCCTGAAAGTGGTAGCCTCTTATGATTTAGAGACCCTCACCTTTAAACAAGTAATAGGCAGGAGAAACTAGAGCAAAAAGGATCCTAAAGAAAACAAGCAAGGAACCAAGAAAAAAAGAAAGAAAGGAGATGACAAAAGAAGGGAAAAAAAAGGAGACAACTTTTGAGTTGGATTCCAATGAAAACACCTTAGGATCACACTATGGATGTCGAAGAGTGAAGGTCCCAGAAGAAGAGAGGCAAGAAGTAGGTTGTGGATGTTCAAGAAGAACTGAAGGCCACCCTAGCCAAGCTTACGAGGACACAAAGGATCTATATTGAGACTAGGGATTTGGTACACGAAGTCTAATAACCAAGGTCACACGAAAGAAGAGTGTCAGATGAAACCCACACAACAGCCATGTGCTATTTGCAATAAGAGAAACCACACCATTGACACATGCTTTTACAACACTCGAAATAGGAATCCAAGGGTGGTGAAACGTAACAACAATAGAAACAATAGGTTCTAGCCATCAATCAAGTTGCCAATGGACCTTAAAACAATAGACTTTATGGAAGAGGAGGAGGTGGAAGATTCGAACAAAGAGGAGCTGGAGTGATAAGCTACTACTGCAGCCAATCCTGGGCATAGGCAAATAAAATGTCCCATACTACAATGTCATCATCAGTAAGAATTGCAAGCAAGACTACAAAGGGAGAGGCAAACATAGCTGGAGCCGATGCAACAATAAATATGGTGATAGTGGATGTATGGGTAGTGGAACATCAAGAAGATCCACCAGTAGTACTAGTAGTGACAAGGTTGCAAGGATCTATTAAGACTGTGATAGGTAAGACTGTGATAGGTAGGGATGCTGATTCGGAAGAAAAGTAGAAGACAAAACAATGGGAAGGGTAGCAAGGGGTTCAAAAACTAATCTCACTAAACTTGTGTAGAGTGTGCAAGGAACGGTGCAGATGATGGAGGAAAGCCCGCTCCAAAATGAGCATGCTCAAACTAATTCCGATAGTACAAGCCAGTCAAGAAGAGACAAAACATTGCAGGAGGTGAAGAGATGCTATGTAGTATGAAGATGACTTAAGGAGTGATGCAAGAGTGCCAACTACAGCCTACAATAACCCAAAGCAGTAAAAGTACCTTGGAAAAGGATTTGGAGCGAGTCTGTGTAAAAGAAGTGACATGGGAAGGTAGTTCAATAAGGAAGAAGGAAGAATGAGTAGAAGCCAAATTATGCCAAGTCAGGAGAGGGAGAAGCTGGTTGCAAAATGTAGAAATGTGGAAATAGCTCAGGACTTCGACACAATTGTTCCGGAAGTGACTGTTAAAATAAGAGGGCAGACGGTGTCACGAGTCATCTGACATGAAGAAGAATGTGGCATGAGGGCTAAAAACACCATATTGGGGAATTTGGGAATTTCCTTAGTCCCACTTTGAGAAATAGACCTATTTTTTGTGCATTTTGTATAGAAATATTTGTATTTTTATAGCCAAACCTAGAAGTTTACCTTATCTATGAGAATAAAGCAAATTAAATGTTGAAAAAATAACTAGAAAACTATAGAGTATGTGTGTTTTCCTAAGGAATTTCTTCTTTACTTCACTTTATATTAATACATGATGCTTGGACATCAATGCATTCTCTCTCTCTCTCTCTCTCTCTCTCTCTCTCTCTCTCTCTTTCTCTCTCTCCAACCCTTGACCTTTGACTACATATGCATAGTTGCCATACAATATAATAGTATGGTTATGATTCTGGTTAGCTCTTTCTAGTAAGTTGGAAAGAATATGTATGTGTGGAATAGTCTCGAAAAGAAAATCCCAAAAAATATTACTTAGAATTATTTGAGATCAAAGCACACTATATTCTTTTTGTCTATATTTGTGCTGAATATTTCTAAGTTGGAAAAAGGATATCTACGTTACCCTTGAAAATAAAAATCAAAACAACAATAATGAGACTAATTTGAGATTTAATATATCTAGTATACTTTGCATTCATACTAATATCAAAGCACAGTTGGTATATTTTTTCATCAAAGCCCGTTCTCTCCATCAAAATATAGTTAGAATATCACTCTTCCACGACGATGATCTTGTTTACAAAACAATCAAGTCTTCTATGAAATCACAACCCAAAAACCTTGAGCTAGTCTCCAATGTTGAAAGAATTTATAAACACCAAGGTATAAGTTAGAGACATGAATGTATTGTTGCCTTGTCACATCATTTTTGCGGAAGGTAAAATTCTAAAGTTTTTTAATGAAGTGTCTAGCTACATGACCACAAGATACTTCATAAAAGTATATTTTTGACCGTGTGGCCAAAGATCACAAAAGACAATATTATAGGACTATTGAATTAAGAAGCAACAATGCATATAGTTGCAATGAACATTTTAGAATATATTTCCATACACACATGCTACAACACTTCCACATTAATATGCATATAGGACATATGTGTAGATCATACTTAGAAAAACATATTTTAAGAGGAAAAATATTCGACCATGTGGCCAAATATCAATAGACACCAACTTGACACCTTTGATAATATGAGTCATACCAATATTTCAATCAAAGTAGTGCAATTGCAATTGGCAAAAGCATTGTAGCTATATGATACAAAAAAAATTCTTCCTATATATTTGACCATGTGGTAAAACATCAAAAGATCCAACACTTTAGACAAATATTTGGATCAAAGTAATGCAATTGGAATTGATTCAAGCATTCTAGCTACCATACAAGAAATTGCTTCTTCCAATATAACTTCAACAATATACTTGAAAATAAAATTCAAAACAACAATACCAAGACTAATTTGAGATTTAAACTTTTCTAGTATATTTTGCATTCATGCACGCATTCATTTAATATCAAAGCACAATTAGTATACCTTTTCATAAAAACACATTTTCTCCATCAAATTACATTTAGAATATCATTCTTCATTAAGGAGCTTGTATATAATACAATGAATGCATCCTGGTCGAAGAACAACCCATTGCTTACCCACTCGAAAACTTTGGAACCTCTTTGATTTGGAAAAACAACGTTGTAAAAGAAGACCATTGAGATCAAGTATCACACATAGTTTGGTAGCACTTTTCGCCAAGGCCACATCACTTACTTTGTTTGCTGTGCTCAAATCTGCCAAATATGCAAATAGACTATTCTTAGTCAAATTTGAATCATTCTATCATACAACACAAAGGTTAAGAACAAAATAGACATCTAGTCTCTGACAAGATTTTTTTTTCATTTTAGAGCTAAGATAAAAACATTATATATAGTTCAATAGGGCTAAGTTTATTGTACTATTCCATATGTGCATTGTATAAGACATTAAATTTAATATGCAAATAGTATGCATGGATGGTAGATACTTCATCAAAATATATTTTTGACCATGTGGCAAAAAAATCTCAAAAAGTAATATTATATGACTATTGAATTAAGATACAACAATGTATATAGTTTGCAATGAACATTTTAGAATATTTTTCCATACACACATGCTACAATATTCCACATTGATGTGCATGTAGGACATGCATGTTGAGCATACTTAGAAAAAAATATTTCAAGAGAAAAAATATTAGATCATGTGCCCTAATATCAATAGACACCACATTGACACCTTTGATAATACAAGTCATACCAATGTTTCAATCAAAGCACTGCAATTGAAATTGAAAAACTCAATGTAGTTGTATGACACAAAACATTTTCTTCTAATATATTTGACCACATGGCAAAATATTGAAGGACACAAAACTTTAGAGAAAACCAATACCAACATTTGGATCAAAGTAATGTAATAGCAATTGATTGAATCATTCTAGCTATACCATACAAGAAAATATTCTTCCAACATTATCATGTACTTCATACTTGTATTTTAATACAAAAGCACAAACTTTTTGCAACCAATTTTAGGTACAATATGATGAAAATATTTCTAGAAATAAGGACTCTTAAACAACAAACACAAAACTGAGAGAAATAGGCTTGTAAGGCTTGCTTTAGATAGCACCACAAAATGAGAAAATATGTAGAAAATGTCATGTCATGAAATCGTCCTCCAAAACACAAGTTCAACCTTACACCATAGTGTTCTCATTGACAAAAGTTAGAGATAGAGAGGTTCAACCTTACACCATAGTGTTCTCATTGACAAAAGTTAGAGATAGAGAGGTTCAAACACCTGAAGTAGCCTTCAACCTCTCTTTCATAATAATATTTGCTATGTCTTGGCTTGATTCATCCACACCCTGTGGCGGTAGGTCAAGAGCTAGAGCACCAATGGGAGGAACCTCTTGAGCACTTGTAGGTGGGTTGGCGCTCTCATGGGCTCTCCAACATGCCGCTTCAATCTCTCTTTGCTCTTGACTATTGCACACCACTGCAATAGTCTTCATGTGATGTTCCAATGCGAGCGTTGATGCAACACCACATGAGAATATATCACATACAACCTCATGTGCATCATTGAATGCCTTGATGACCTTCTTTTTCTTTCTAAATATGGCCTTTGCAATAGTTTGTTCTTCTTCAAGCTCTCCATCCTTTCCTTATTTGTCAATGGCTTCAATGGATTCATTATCCAAAATGCATGGCTTGTTGGAATTTCCAACATATCGATCTAGATTGATGAAGCTTTTCTCCATGGTCACAAGTGTCAACACAACAAATGAATCCATGGCCCCAAAAGCAAGACTCTTGGCCATTGGTAGGAAGTCAACACTTCCAACTTGCATATGGTACTTGCATGAAAGATTCTCAAGGGCCTCCTCCATAGCTGCCATTTGTTTGCGGTTGAGAAATGACAACAAAATGAATTGTTTAGGCTCACATGTCATTTTTAACAATGTGAAGACCACCTTTCCAAACATGATAGAATCCCATGTCATGCCCCCAACTCCATGTGCCGCTTCTAGGACAACCACACCAATGGTAATAGGATCTTTATACACATTGTATATAAGATCGAATGCCTCAAGGTTGCACCCCACAATATATACTTGCCAAGGTAAGCTAGTAGAAGAATGAAGAAGATCTTGCTTCTTCACAATAAGAAAGTTCACAATGTCTTTTGCACCATTTGGCAATGGTCCTGCATCAGCCCCACGTGTGAGCTTTTTTGACACCCAATCACTACAAACACCTAAAATCTTTGTGTATACATCGTTGGTGATGTTGTATTCAGCAACAAGATCTTCCCAACTCTTCATCATACTATTGCTAGCATGAGTTGAGGCATTGAAGAGAGAAACTAGCTCCTCATGGAGCACCCTATCTTGCTTGATTTGCTTTGCCCTTGTCTCCATGTCAACAACATCCTCTTTGTCCCATTTGTTTCTAAGAAAGACGATGTGTCCATCATTAACTTCCTTTTGTAATGTGAGGATGTCCCCATCCTTTAGACCCATAAGGCAACGAAAAGTTACGGGAGAAGGCTGCCTTCCCTTCTTTGTGGTGGTATCCTCTTGAGATGAAAGCTCCCCCTTTGAGTATCTTTGTGGTGGGTCTAAAGGATGTCCCCATCCTTTAGACCCATAAGGCAATGAAAAGTTACGGGAGAAGGCTGCCTTCCCTTCTTTGTGGTGGTATCCTCTTGAGATGAAAGCTCCGCCTTTGAGTATCTCTTCATGATGGTAATCCAACCATCAAATATCTCTTGTGTGCTCACTATCATATGACAATCACGTGATGCACACTTTTCTCCAATGTATTCTATAAATCTCTATCAAAAATAAAAATATGAAATGAGAAAGAAAACACCAAATGCATCTTGAATAAGACAACCTAAGGTTGTACATCATTACCTCCCATGGTACTCTTTGAGGACTACCCTTTGGAAGCCCTTGTTGAGGTTTTGGTGGAGACCCAAATGCTATCCATTGATCCCTTACTTGTTGAAGTTGCTCAAGATATGGACCATTCTTCATAACATTGTGGGATTCCATATTTGTCATCCTAGAAAGCTCAATGCACATTTCAGCAGGACAGTCCACCAAGATTCTTGCATTCCTTGTGGCATATAGATGTTTGGTTGCTAGGCATCGATGAGTGCTACTTAGGATATAGATCTTTGCCGCATGGATTGAGTGAAGACCTGATATGATCCAATAGGAGTAAGAATGTAGCTTATCCACTTCCACCTCGTCACGATGCATGGGTCGCTTCACATCACTCTCCTCCAAAAAGGGCATGAGGTATGCTACTGTTGCTGGTGGATTCATGGGATTCTTTACAAAAGATGATGTCAACTTTTGCACATAATCCCAACAAAGTGTTCTATAAGCATATAAAGGTGGTGCCTCATAGCATCTACCAACATCAATAGGAAACTGTGTGGTTGAGCCAAATGGAAAGTATTTTTCAAACATGTAAAATCCTGAACCATCCTTTTTACCCTTCTTCTTAACCATGTCCGAAAAGTCAAAGGTTCTTTCAACACCCTTGACTTCAAGTGACACCAAAGGTGTTGCTTGGATTACTTGTGCCTTTGAAGATTGGTTTGTGTTGTCTAGAGGAGTGTTAGAAGGTACACTCACACCAAGAGCCTGTGAGTTTGAAGCTATTGATTGTGCTTGTGCATCTTGAATCTTTGTCCTCTTCTTTGGTCGATCACCATGTTTTGTAGGAAAAAGAAGTTCACTATGCTTGATAGACTCAAATGTAGCTATTATGTCCTGTGTGCCTGATATCTCCTCTGGGAGGCTCCAACCCATTGCTCTCAAAGAGTATACTTCATCCTCTTTTATATGTGTAGATTGAAAAGATAAGGGATTCAGGTTGTATTCAATGTTCTTTCCCTTGATCTTTACTACAATACACGGGATCCCTTCCTTCCCAGCACATCCATCCATCAACCCCTCAATAATCCCAACTTGATCATATGTTGAATCCTCAAGCTTTGAAGCATATAAAAGGACATTGTTTGCCCTTTTTCCTTCTTTGTCATAAACATCCATAAACCAAGGCCACACAAAACCCCCACTAACTCCATCAATGATTTGATTCTCCTTCCTTGCCGAAGTAGATTTCTTTGCCATTGAATAAACCTACATAAGTACAAAAAATAAGATATATTAGAAACAAATCTCAAGTTTTGACCACATGGCCAAAGCTTTACTCAATAGTGTTATGATTATCATATGCATGCATAGGATTTGACCAATGTATGTCCAAATATCATCATAGAAAGGGTTTAAGTTAGAATTTAACCATATGGCAAGACATTGCATAGAAATATTAGGTTTTGACCACATGGCCAAAACTTTATTCAATAGTGTTATGATTATGATATGCATGCATAGGATTTGACCATATGGCAAAAACTTTTCTCTTTCTAGTTTTACTCTGAGAAGGAATCCTAGCCTTGAGGCTTTTCCATATACAAGTGATCTTGATCCATATACAATTTCAGAACACAAAAAAACCATCTTTGTAAGCTAGGTGCTCATAGATTTTAGCTATAATTTCATGCAACAATCAAACACAGGTGAGCATGGATTTTATCCATACTCTCATGCCACAATGAAAGGTTTATTTGTAATGCCAATTTTCATGTAGACATGGTCATAGGTTCATCATGGACCTATTATAGTGGAAGTGGCCAATTGATAATTCATATTCATGTGGTTTTGAAGAGATGTCTTCTATAGAATTTGACCATGTGGAAAAAACTTTGCTTTGTTTAGTTTTACTCTTAGAAGACACCTCTACTTGGCCAACTTCCTTTCAATATACAAGTGATCTTGTAATTAAGATGATTGAAAAAGAATTTTAGAACAAAAAAAGAACCATCTTAGTAACGTAGGTGTCCATGGATTTTAACCGTGATTCCATGCAACAATCAAACATAGGTGCTCGTGGATTTTAGCCATACTATTATGCGACATTGAAAGAATACATGATTTTCTTACTTTTTTTCCATAATTTCAAATTTTGTTTGACATGAAATAGAGAGACAATGTGTTACATGTAACAATTGAGATACAAAGATTTGACCACAAGGCAAAAGCCTATGTGTCCAAAATGTTGAATGTAATAATTATAAGGTAGAATTTGACCATATGAACAAATCTTGTGACAATGGAGGCACTAATGTTAGAGATCACTAATGGATATACAAAAGTGAGCATGGATTTTATCCATACTCTCATGCCACAATGAAAGGTTTTTTTGTAATACCAAATTTCATGTAGACATCGTCATAGATTCATCGTGGACATATTGTCATGAAAGTGGCCAGTTGATAATTTATATTCTAGGTGTAGCATGGGTTTTTGAAGGAGATGTCTTCTATAGAATTTGACCATATGGTAAAAACTTTGCTATGTTTGGTTTTACTCTTAGAAGACAGCTCTTCTTGGCCAACTTCCTTAAATCCTTTCAATGTACAAGTGATCATGGATATAAGATGATTAAAAAAAATTAGAACAAAAAAAGAACCATCTTAATAACCTAGGTGTCCATGGATTTTAACCTGAATTCCATGTAATAATCAAACATAGGTGCCCATGGATTTTAGCCATATTATTATGTGACATTGAAAGTATGTATGATTTTCTTACTTTCATCCTGATATGCAATAGAGACACAACATGTTACGTGTAATAGTTGAGGTACAAAGATTTGACCACAAGGCAATATCCTATGGCTATTTCAGAAAGAAGCTTTCATATTGACCATGGCTTTTGGCCACACAGTCACTTTTGTTTAAAGCATCATATAACCAGAAGTATATTTTTGTTACCTCTTTTGTAAGCACAAGTATATGTGTGTCTTGAAAAAGTCATTTCATGTGAAATGCATACATATACAGAGAATTATTCTACAATGTCTAATTAGTCTCTATTGTGCTACATGGATAGATCACCATTTTCTGCATAGCGAGTGATTACACATATGTGCAAGTAGTATATACAAGTACGCTTATACAAGCAAGGTCAACGCAGCATACAAGAAGAATCAGCAAGACAGAAGCATTCTCAAGGGACTAGGTCGCATCTTTGCCATAACAAGAGTGTTGAAAAACTGATCAAGGTTAGTTTCATACTTGTTTTCTTATTTTTGCATTGTTTGTTTTTTCAAGTAGGCTTTTAGTCAAGAAACATTCTCGATTTTAAGAAAACTGAGTGTGAAGTTAACCATATTTTTATTTTTATGTCATGAATGTACTATATGATCTCATTTATCTTACTAGCTAATTATGATTAAGAAAGATTAATTATGTAATTAAGTATTATGAACTAGAAAATCATGAAAACAAAGAACATGCATGAGGCAAAGAGCCTACCTTGAAATGGCTATGGTTACGATGCTTGCTGGCAAAGTTCTGATTAGCATCAATATTGTGAATGGCTGTTGTTGTTGCGAAGCTTGTTGGCAAAGTCGCTTCTGATTAGCGTCTGATTAGCGTGTGAAGACAGAAACAAGAAGATGAAAAGAAGTAGATATGCAGATGAAGCATACATGAAGGGTCAAAATCTTGCTTAAGCACAACTAAATCTTTTGATTAGAGAGCTTAGGTGAGTCGTAATGCAGAGAAAACATCACAGAGAGAGAAAGAACAAAATCGGGGTCGAAAGTGCGAGCAAGAAGAAGAGTACATTTTTAGGAGAAGAGGGAAATCGTAGAGAGAGAAGATAGAAAGAGAGGGCTAAATTCAAATTCTTAGAAAAGGTTCACATCAGTAAAGGATATCTTCTTTAATGAAGCATATATTCTCAAGAATATATTACATTTAATGAAGAACGTTTATAAAAAATGGACGTTTGACAATAAATGGAATTATCTTTAAAAAATCACCTTTAGGTGCACATCATTAAAGGATGTCTTCTTTAATGAAGCATATATTCTCAAGAATATATCACATTTAATGAAGAACGTTTATAAAAAATGGACGTTTGACAATAAATGGAATTATCTTTAAAAAATCACTTTTGTCAAAGTTCGTAATAAGAATTAAGCAATCGATTTTTTTTCATATCACCCCGCCGTTGGGGGCGTTGCCCCCCCAAGGGTGCTGCCTCCTAGACCCCCATTAGGGATCATTGCCCATAGCAACTAGTGCCTCAAATGTCATTTAGAGTTTCCAAGAAATCCACCACTATAGTGAACAATATTATAATATTATTATATTTCAAAATATACTATTATAATATAATATTATTTTATATTATGATAATAAGTTATATTATTAAATATTATATTAAATAATAAAGATTAAAATATTATGTTATTAAATATAATATTAATTTATTGATATATTTTTTTATAAGACAACATAGAAAGCAATAAGTTAGTTACATAGGATTACTCATTTTGCATCATTTATTGCTTTGCTAAAAGAGTTCCTATGTCTACATAGATATTTCAAGAGGTGTTGAGGCTATTCTAATATTAATGCCATATAAAGTAAGATTCATATCTTGCTATTCTATTTTCACGACCTTTACTTTTCATTATATGGATAAATCTACTCTTTTCAAATCTACTTTTTAATTTGACACAACTCATATTAGTTACTTCTTGATGTATATTACTGACAATGTGCACTACATTTAGGCCATAATACCAACTATTGGTATATGATTATTCAATTTTGCATCCAAAATTATTGCTTGTGCATGCAATAAAATTTGTGCTTCCCAATATATTAATACCTATTCTACTTACCACGTGGACATAAACTTTGCACCAACCAAATCTTATTCATACTATGCCTGCAATACATTAAACCTTGAGAGGATTTGACCATGCGGCTAAAACATTCTCTACACTAGCACACAATAAATTGTCTTCCTTGGAAAAGTTACATATGGCCTGTAAATATTTTAAGAACAATAAGCCTTGAGAGGATTCGACCATGTGGCTAAAACATTCTCTAAACTTGCACACCATAAATTGTCTTCCCATGGAAAAGTCACATATGATCTAAGTATATTTTAAGAATGATAATCCTTGAGAGGATTCAACCATGTGGCTAAGACATTCTCTACACTAGTACACAATAAATTGTCTTCCATGAAAAAGTAACATATGATCTATAGATATTATAAGAATGATAACCCTTGAGAGGATCGGACCATGTAGCTAAAACATTCTCTACACTAGCACATAATAAAGTGTCCTCCGCAAAAAAGTAACATATGATCTACATATGTTTTAAGAATGATAATCCTTGAGAGGGTTCAACCATGTGGCTAAAACATTCTTTACACTAGCACACAATATACTGTCTTCCATGGAAAAGTAACATATGATTTGTACATATTATAAGAACAATAAGCTTTGATAGGATTTGATCATGTGGCTAAAACATTCTCTACACTAGCACACAATAAATTGTCTTCCCATGGAAAAGTAACAGATGATCTACCCATGTCTTAAGAATGATAAGCCGTGCGAGAATTTGTCCATGTGGCTAAAACATTATGTAGACCATCACACACACCATGAATACTTTTTATACTAAAGTAAGATATGATGTGCATATATACTAAAGTAAGATATGATGTGTATATATTATAGGTTAATGAAGTTTTGGCCATATGGTCAAAGCATCCATTTCAACTAAGCAATGATGACTACATAGACCTTTTTTATCTAGTAACTCAAGTAATCTAGATCAAGGATATACTACCATGTTCATTGAGAAAACAAGTTTTGGCCATGTGGTCAAATTTATTCTCTCTCTTATGATGTTGGAAAATGGAATACTGCACTAATTTTGCAATGTATACTTCAGCTTGTCATCTATTAATGCATGTTTTCATTATCAATGCTATGTGATTACTTGATGAATATAAGATCACTCAATCTCTTATGATTAAATGTCTTATAATGAATATAAGATCACTCAATCGCTTATGATTAAATCTCAAATTTTTTCACTTACTCAGGCAACATGGACCAAGACTTTCATTGTGGGGATCGTGTCAATTTGATGATGGATCGAGATGTTGTTGCACTTGGAACATTATGTGCAATACGTCCAACTGTGACACATGCCATGGGCAAGTCCTTGGAGATGGATTTTTGTCAGTTTCTATTGACAACTGCCTAAATGATGTAGCTTGCTTGCCATTTCCAAACAACAATGCAACAAAGGTCATTCAGGCAGTGGGTAGTTTTGTAAAGTGGGAAAAGAAAGATGTGGTGGTTGTGACAGGTGCCTTCATGATTGTTGATGATGATCATGCGGTGCCACCTTCTAATGATTTTAATGCTGTTGGAGACGAGGACACTCCAAGTATCTGTGATAGTTGGAAAGAGCGTAAAGTGATGCTCTGGACAGAAGGCAATGAGAAGTACGTTGGAGCAGGGATTATTCTCTTAACATTTCCATATGACGTGATTAACTTTGATCTATTAGGAGAAGAAGATGTGGGTGTGGTGGTAGATCAGATCCTTGATCCAACTACAGGGACAGACACATGTGACATGCTTCAGTTCATCAATTTGGTTAGGTGGCCTATCAAACAGGTCACCTTTGATGATGGTACACCACTGCTACATGAACAGGAAACACAAGCTTTCACATCTCCAAATGAGAGCATAAAAGATGTGTGTGAGGAAACTGAGGACTTTATTTCAGGTTCAAAATCCATTTTCTTACAGAAGAGATCATATTGTATGATCAATAGAAGGCCTAGAATTCTTGCTCTCAAATCTTCGAACTTGAGAACCTCAATGGAATCAGTTTTGCTTATTGCTACAATTGATTGTTGTCCTGCAAAGTGTTGTCAATATGCTGATAGAGATGCAGTACACCAATTGCGGCACTTCTGGGGGTTACGTTTGGAAGAACGTACCAACTATATTTATGATGTTTTGGAGTCATCATGCCGCATTGACAATATGGGTATACGAAAATACAGTTTTATATTCAATGGGAAAGTTGTATGCGGTAGGGCATGGTATGGGATGCGTGGCATCCCCAAAACATCTTTCTACAGGTATAGGTTGCATTTTGAGAATGGTGTAAGGAGGGCAATGCATGGCAATAAAGGAGAAATTAGAGCAGCTTGGGATCACACACAAATGGGCAGGGCAATCTTGAGAGACTTTATTGAGAAGAATGCAGAGCAAATGCCACATAAAAGTAGAACCATGCAGGATGGTTCCAGAGAGACACAATTGGTCATCCCAGATATTTATAAGCAAATAGACATATGGGAAGAAGTGAATGCCACATTAGATGCTATTGGATGTAAGCAAATGTCTTTGTCCACATTCAATCGAATTTGGAATACAGAGTTCAAGCATGTCACCTTAGCAAAGACAAGCGAGTTCTCCAAATGTAGTGTCTGCTCAGAGATCAAAGAACAACTTGCAGCAACCAAATGCCTTGAAGAACGCAACATACTATTGAGGAAGCGTCGAAGTCACATGCTGCAACAACAAAGTTGTCGAAACATATACTATGGATGGCGTCTAGCATCAATGCTAAATCCTGAAAAGAACTTGTGCATCATACATGACAAGATGGACCAACAAAAGACAGCTATCCCGAGGTTGAGAGTTCGATCAAAAGAGACAGATCGATCCACTCAACTACCAGTTTCCTTGACAGGCATGATCACACATGGGCATGGGGAAGGAAGATATGGACACTTTGCGATTGATCTTTGGCCCCATGATCCTAACTTCACAGTTGCCTCATTGTCTCTGTGTTTCAAGAACTTGGAGCGACTTGACAGGCATGAAGCTGGTGATCTACAACTAGATGGAATGCCAAGATCAAGCTTTTTGTTGCTAAATGCTTTAAACTCAAGGAAAGCACTAGACTACCATCAACAAGGTTCTCATACTACTACACAAATGGAGGACATAATACTACAGGATGGACAACAAGGTTTTAAACGACTACCAGAGAACTTGTTGCTACAATTAGATAATTGTGGATCAGAAAACAAAAACCGTTATCTCTTTGCATATTTATCATTGCTTATGGCACGAGGGACCTTCAAGATGATCCAAGTTCTCATGGTGGGTCACACACATGAAGACATTGATGCAATGTTCAGCAAGTTCTCAGAGAAGCTTAGAACAAGCATGACATTCACTTTTCCTCACCTTATGCGGCATTTTCAATTGTGCCAGCCAACAAGGCCTTCTCCTTTTTTGTTGACACATGTACCAGACTTCAAGAGTTACATTGAAGGATACTTATGTGACTCCAAGGATGCACTCAAAACCACTTCACTTTCATTTCTACATGCAAGGGGATACACCTCTAATGCAATACAAGATCCATCCTAATTCAGTAAAATGGTTGCCAAGAGAAGGCGGTATTGAACTATGGAAAAGAGACTCAACAACAGGAAAGCCTACCCTTCCAAAGGGTCTTCCAACCTTGCTACCCATCAATGAATATATTAAAGATCATCAAGAGGTGGTAAGTGGAATCAAAGGCTATCTCAAGTATTGGGAAAGATGGTCAAGTGTACAAGGTCCCGAAGCGGAGTACACAAAGTTCATAACACCAGTGATTGATTAATGCTTGATGCACTTCAAGCTCCAAATGTTCAAGAAGCAAGAGTATTCATGGACTTTTGGCCAAGGACACAAGGTGATACATTATTTCAAGACATAGATGATGTGGATGACTTTCTTGGCTTGGAGGAGTTGAATGACCACTACTGTGGTCCTCTCAGCAAGCGACCAAAAGATGCATTTCAACCAATGATAGATGTCAAGAAAGACGACTTTGTACTTGTTCGACCTTCAGATCCAATATATCCAGTATGGCTTGGTGTTGCACAAAGTGAGGTTGATACAAATAAAAAATCAAGCAACTATCAAAAGATCTGTATACAATATTGGGCACTAGTTTGTGGTCGACAAAATGCTACAGATGAGGAGGTATATCAGAATTGCTGGGATAAATACTGGATGTGCAACAAGAAAGACCCTCAACGTTGGGAGAGAGTGGATACAATTGTTTTCTCTTGGATAACAAAAGCTACCAAAGTTCCCAAAAAAATTAAAATCCCTCCAAAGGTTGTCTTGAAGGCCAAAGCCAATCTACAAGAATCATTGTGCTAAAGACTTCCATGCTGGAGAGGTTGCCAAAGATAAGGTGTTTATTAACACCACCTATTTAAGATTTTATCAATATCTTCTACATATACAATAAATATACTTCACCAATATTCAAGGTTCCAAATTAATGAAATTTCCAAATTCACAGGATTCATTTTGATTTGGAATTCCCAAACTATTGGGAGATTCCCAAATTCTCAAATATGGTGTTTAAAGGAGAGGCCCAATGAGGTCCCTACCAAGTCGCCTCTGTAAGTCCAAGAATAAGGACCTGTAAGTCCAGGAATAAGGAATGAGGGCTAGAGGAGAGGCCCAATGAGGTCCCTACTGTGTCGCCTGTAAGTCCAGGAATAAGGCATGAGGGCCGAATGAGAGGACCAACAAAGTCCCTATACCGTGTCACCTATAAGTCTAGGAATAAGGCATGAGGGCCAGAGGAGAGGCCCAATGAGGCCCCTACCAAGTCACTTGTAAGACCAAGAATGAGGCATGAGGGTGGGAGGAGAGTCATATGAGGTCCCTACCAAGTCACCATAAGTCTAGGAAAAACAGAATGTAAACCAAAATAAAAATGTTAAAAGCATAAGGAAATTATAGAAATATGATGATTTCTAGAATAGAGTTACTTTTTGGGTGTTTTAATTTTTGGACATGTGAGAGAATTGCTATGTGGAGTTCCCTATCAGAACAAACTTCCCAGACTCTTTGAGACAGACTTCTAAAATGAACCTGACATAATCAGGAGACAAGCGCATGAAGAATCGAAAAGCATTCAAGGAGCAGAATCCGAATCCATCCAAGATCCAGAATGGTAATCTAGATAGGATTTTGGAAAGAGGAAAAAGGGAAAAGAACAAAATCTAATAAGAATAGAAAGTGTTAGTGCAGTATGTACAAAAAGCGAGGAGACAACTAGCAGCTGCATCATGAAGGCGACGGGAAAATCAAGGTTGCCGTTGTCGAAAATTCTGGACACGGGTGACGGAATCACCTGCCTCTATAGCTGTCCACTCCAACAGCCTTTGAAACAAACACAATGAACGGGGGCATCTCCAGCCCACTGGCTGGAACACCTCTCATGGCTCACCACACCACACCCACGCCAAAAAGACAGCACAAAATAGGGGCACCATAGACAAAGCAAACACCTAGCAATTATATTCCCAGTCAACACTGTATACAAGCTTCTCCCGACACAGAAGCCTTACTCACACAACTTACAAACACTCAGGCCTGGATTTACTGCCAAGGGAATTCCACCACGGCCACACCACCTCAGGAATTATGACCTTGTGTCTGACGACCAAGCCTTTTTAGCCACAAACACATCAACACTTCTCTGCACTGCACTCTCTCCACAGTCGGCTTTTCCAATCGCCGCGAATCTCTCGCCTGCGTGCTGTGCCAACCACACCAGAAAGAACCCGGCCACTTCTCTTCAGAGGGCGTCCGACCAGCAACCCTCAACTCTCTCTGCAGCCCATCACTTCTGTGTGTCTCGCCAGCAGCATCTACTCCAACATCTCTCTCTCTCTTCCCAGTCACCACTTGCCCCTTGAACTCCTTCTCTTTGGCGTGCTATCAGCCCCACCAGCCTCTGCACGATCACTCGAGTAGCATCCTCCTTCTTCACAAGGCGGCCACTCCCCTGCACTGTCTCTCTGCAGAATCACCAGAGCCTTCTCGCAACACGACCAAGGCGGCTTCTCCAGTAGCTCTCCAGTCCCTCTGTGCTCGCTCCAGTAGCCCAGCTTCATCCACGTTGCTAGCCACTGCAGCTTCCCTTGCTATCGGCACCAGCCTCTGCTCCAAGGCGGCTCTCACCAGCAACACCGACGACTTAAAACAAACACTCTAACATCCAGCGCCCGCGTTGCTTCCACATCCGGTGCCCTCTTGCACTACCCACTTCAAAGGCGGCTTCCCTCGATGTTGCCAGCAGCTGCGCCAGTTGTCTCGTAGGTGACTCTCCTCACAGCCGCCAGCCTTCTACCATACCCTCTGCCTTCGCCAGCCACCACTGCAGCCACGATCTTCACTAGAGAAGCCCCCGGCTCCACACTAGTGCGTTTCTCTTCTTGCGCCTGTGGTGGCTGCAGCTAGCCACACAAACAAAAGGCCACCTTTTTCGTCTAGCGCTCCAGGCTCTCTCCCACAAGGCGGCTCCTCCCTTCGTGTTTTTCTTCTGCAGAATGACCAGAGCCCTGTTCACCTACGAGGCGGCCACCTTTTTCCTTTTTTCTCCTCGCCAGCTTCTAGCGTATTCTTTTACGTGCTGGCCATTGCGCAAGCCTCCATGTGGCCACGTGGATGGTCATTTATTCTTTATTTTTAAGGCTTGGAAAATGGCC
Organism: Cibotium barometz; assembly: GCF_041138505.1. Lineage (NCBI taxonomy): Eukaryota > Viridiplantae > Streptophyta > Polypodiopsida > Cyatheales > Cibotiaceae > Cibotium > Cibotium barometz. The sequence goes on from NC_141077.1 coordinate 21,526,497, forward strand.
ACCATAGCACCAACCTTTTCATTTCACACCAAATTCAAGGCAACCTTGGCCCCATGCTTCCACCAACTTCTTTCAAATGCAACATGCTAGTGCCCATTGTACTTGGGACGCGTACACAAACAAAGCTGCCAAACAGCTGATACCACCTCCAGCGGACCACGTTCCGGACAGGCCTGCAACAAGCCCACAACAAAACCATCCACCCTGTACATCTGCCAAGGCATTCCAAAGCAAAACTCTCTACACGCCACGCATTCATATGTACACAAGCCCAAAACACCTTTCAGAAAAACGCCTGACATACTTTGCCAACCCCCCCATCTACTAGAGCATTCATGCTCAGCAGCAAAAAGATAAAGTCCAATAGCTATCCACCAGGATCAAAAGAAAACAGCTCTAACTCACCATCCCATTCCCCAATATCTGTGAAAACCAATGGCTGCATCACTACATAACCATATAGGCCACAAAATCATTTCCATCCACTTCACCCACAACAAACCTCCTCGTCTTCAAAACCTGTGGCATTGCAACATCTAGCATCCAATTCATCAATACCAGTGAAGGCCAGGTTCCAACATTTTGACCTTTATGCACATAAAAATCCAGATCCTTTCCAACAGTAGTGTCCACAAACACTTCCAGCTCTTGTAAAATAGACATCTCTTCACAACCATACAGCTCAACTGGTTCAGAATCCTTGTCATCCATGGACTTTGCCTTTAGCATTTCAACAACACGCAAAGAAGCCTTTGTTACACTCTCAACCATATTTGCATCCATGTCCATCTCTGGCTCCTGTTCATCAAGGCTAGCAACTTCCCACATATCATCCTCAAGCACAATACTCACATCACAACACTCTTCATCAGCCCAATCTACATGTATACCTTCTTGAGTGTTGCCAACCCCCCTGGTATCATCGTCCAAAGACTCCTCAGCACATAATGCATCAAATGGAAAAACATCCACTTCATTCATCGCAGGTACCAGACCACCATCAAGCTGCCCAAGAAAATCCATAATAATAGGATCTTCCTCCATGCTCTCCACACCTGCATTGCAAACCATCTTCACTTCACCACAAGTCTCTACCCCATCCTCCTCCCTTGTAGAATCTGGCAAAGAATCATCCTCAAAGCATTCAGTATCCAGCTCCTTTTCCTTCTTATCATCAGCCAATCCCAAGGCATCATCCCCTTTGCTTCCATGTGCATGTATGTCATCCAGATCTGAATGTAAATGATCTTCAATAGAGCATTCCAAATCACTGTCATGTACAGCTATGACATCCAAATCCAAAGAAGAATCCACTGGCAACTCCTCATCTTCACTTTGCTCCTTCACTTGTTTTTCATCCACCTTCACCTGCTTTAAAGACTTTGGGAAAAAATCAGAAGGCACATAAAACATTCCCCTTTGCACCTGTATAGGCCTTTGAGGCTCCTATCTAATCAAACTTTGCATAGAACTCTTATCCACCTCAACCAAATTCACATGCATATCCCTTGTAGACACAACACCTTCATACAGATAAATACCCATCTCCATCTGCTTCAAAATCTTGCCTTCCTTTTCCCTAGCAACCCTAACTGCATCATCAAATGACTTGGGATTCTTCAACTCAACCCTGACCTTCAAATGGGGTAGCAAACCATCAATAAACAAGCTCTTTTTCAGAAACATAGGAGGAACTTCCTGCTTCAATGTCATACACCACTTACCCCACAAACATGTAAATACCTTCACAAAATCATCCAGTGATTGCCCATGGACCTGCTTCAAGATGCTCAACTCCTGCCAAAGCACAATAGAATCCTCTGTTTGCTGAAAATGCTCCAAAAGGCCTTCTTTCAACTTGTCTAAGGTCAAAACACCATGTAGCTCATATGCCGCATCCTGTGCCTCAAAATCCTTGAGCCAGCTTCGGGCATCTCCCTTCAAAAAAATCTTTATTAGCTTCAAGACCTGCTCTTCATCTTTCACATGATTGCTGATGCATGCCAACTCCATTTGCTCCAAAAAGTCACACACATCCTCACCCTTCCTGCCATGAAATTCCGGATAAGACCACATCATGAAAACCTGTAACAATCCCTGAGCTCTCCTCAGTGGGACATACACCCTTCTAGGCAAAGAACAATCCCTGAGCTCTCCTCAGTGGGACATACACCCTTCTAGGCAAAGAACAACACCTGAGCTCTCCTCAGTGGGGGCATACACCCTTCTAGGCAAAGAACAACACCTGAGCTCTCCTTTGTGGAGGCACCAGAAAGCTGTCGAAAATTCCGGACACGGAATCACCTGCCTCTATAGCTGTCCACTCCAACAGCCTTGGAAACAAACACCACGAACGGGGGCACCACCAACCACCGGCTGGAACACTTCTCTCACGGCTCACCACACCACCCACGCCAAAAAGACAGTACAAAACAGGGGCACCATAGACAAAGCAAACACCCAGCAATTATATTCCTAGTCAACACTGTATACAAGCTTCTCCCGACATAGAAGCCTTACTCACACAACTTACAAACACTCAAGCCTGGATTTACTGCCAAGGGAATTCCACCACGGCCACACCACCTCAGGAATTACGACCTTGCGTCTGACGACCAAGCCTTTTTAGCCACAACACATCAACACTTCTCTGCACTGCACTCTCTCCACAGTCGGCTTTTCCAATCGCCCCGCGAACCTCTCGCCTACGTGCTGTGCCAACCACACCAGAAAGAACCCGGCCACTTCTCTTCAGAGGGCGCCCCACCCAGCAACTCTCTCTGCAGCCCATCACTTCTGTGTGTGTCGCCAGCAGCAGCTACTCCAACATCTCTCTCTCTCTTCTCAGTCACCACCTGCCCCTTGAACTCCTTCTCTTTGGCATGCTATCAGCCCCACCAGCCTCTGCACGATCACTCGAGCAGCATCCTCCTTCTTCACAAGGCGGCCACTCCCCTGCACTATCTCTCTGTAGAATCACCAGAGCTTTCTCGCAACACGACCAAGGCAGCTTCTCCAGCAGCTCTCCAGTCCCTCTGTGCTTGCCAGCAGCCCAGCTTCATCCACATTGCTAGCCACTGCAGCTTCCCTTGCTATCGGCACCACCCTCTCTGCTCCAAGGCGGCTCTCACAAGCAGCACTGACGACCCAAAACAAACACTCTAACCTCCAGCACCCGCGTTGCTTCCACATCCGGTGCCCTCTTGCGCTACCCACTTCAAAGGCGGCTTCCCTCGATGTTGCCAGCACAGCAGCTGCGCCAGTTATCTCGTAGGCAACTCTCCTCACAGCCGCCAGCCTTCTACCATACCCTCTGCCTTCGCCAGCCCTCTACCATACCCCCGGCTCCACACCAATGCGTTTCTCTTCTTGCGCCTGTGGCTGCAGCTAGCCACACAAACAAAAGGCCACCTTTTTCGTCTTGCACTCCAGGCTGTCTCCCACAAGGCAGCTCCTCCCTTCGCGTTTTTCTTCTGCAGAATGACCAAAGCCCTGCTCACCTACGAGGCGGCCACCTTTCTCCTTTTTTCTCCTCGCCAACTTCTAGCATATTCTTTTACGTGCTGGCCGTTGCGCAAGCCTCCGTGTGGTCATTGCTTTGTTGGCCACGTGGATGGTCATTTATTCTTTATTTTTAAGGCTTGGAAAATGGCCACCAAAGCACCAACCTTTTCATTTCACACCAAATTCAAGGCAACCTTGGCCCCATGCTTCCACCAACTTCTTTCAAATGCAACCTGCTAGTGCCCATTGTACTTGGGACGCGTACACAAACAAAGCTGCCGAACAGCTGATACCACCTCTAGCGGACCACGTTCTGGAAAGGCCTACAACAAGCCCACAGCAAAACCATCCACCCTGTACATCTCCCAAGGCATTCCAAAGCAAAACTCTCCACACAACACGCATTCATATGTACACAAGCCCAAAACACCTTTCAGAAAAACGCCTGACACCGTCCCATAAAAGGATGCATGGATGGAAAGGAAAGGCATCACATCAACTTTGCCCCACCATAACTCAGCCAATAAATGACCTCGTGGCTCATGCAGTAGGCACTCATAAACAAAATTTGAATAGAATTGTGAAAAACCATGGAAATATCAAGCAATTATGGTGGTACCAAGGGGAGGCGTGTGCCATGACAATGGTTGGAAGGCACTGCACTTTCTCAATCAAACACCTAATTTGAATATTTCTATTGTGCAATCCCCACTCTCTACTTTGCTGTGCTACCTACCATCTCATACTAAGCTTTGTTGTGATCTGTAAGATTCCTCCCCCAACCCCCTTTTTGATGTCTAGTATCTTCCCCTGTAATCAACCCTCTTCAGAAATATAAAGACCCTGTTGCTAACTATTTTAGCCTAGAGAGAGAAAAATTATTCTAGAGAGAGAATATTCAGATTTTGAATATTTTTGGATAGAAAAATATCTCTTATAATTCAGATGAGTTCCCCTGAAACAGAAATTTAAAAAGAATTTTCCAATGTGCAATTGAAATTAATTGGAAATAGGTATAAAGAACCTTAGTCTAAGGGTCTAGATTTTCAGAAATCTTTAGACTATGGTCCAATTAAGGTTCCTATGGGCCAATAGCATCAATCCATGTGTAGGGAAGAGATAAATCCAAATTTGTAAAAAGAAGATACCCAAAAATGAGTAAATGCTCACATAAGATGAAGAGTTGAAAATGTACAAGGTTTATTAGTAAAAAACTATGAGCAATATTAAAATGATGCCATTATGACACATATGTAAGGAAGGGGAATTCTTTAAAGGAGGTGCATATTTCACATAAGATGAAGAGTTGAAAATGTACAAGGTTTATTAGTAAAAAACTATGAGCAATATTAAAATGATGCCATTATGACACATATGTAAGGAAGGGGAATTCTTTAAAGGAGGTGCATATTTCACATAAGATGAAGAGTTGAAAATGTACAAGGTTTATTAGTAAAAAACTATGAGCAATATTAAAATGATTCCATTATGACACATATGTAAGGAAGGGGAATTCTTTAAAGGAGGTGCATATTTCACATAAGATGAAGAGTTGAAAATGTACAAGGTTTATTAGTAAAAAAACTATGAGCAATATTAAAATGATTCCATTATGACACATATGTAAGGAAGGGGAGTTCTTTAAAGGAGGTGCATATTTCACATGCTTGAATGAGTTTTAAACTCATAAAAATTGAGATATTTCATCTCTCCTCTCTCCTCATTTAAGTCTAGTTCCAAAAAGTTAGCTGAACTGACCTAAAAATGGTCAAATATTGACCAAACTGATTTAGAAAATTCTAGAATCAGTTTGTTTGGTTAGGAGCTCAATTTTTCCTATAAATAGAAGCCTCCCCCTTGTTGAAAAAGATATAGTGTTTATGCATCGTTACTCTACTCCACCTAAGCCAAGAACTGTGAATTCATTTAATAATTCACTAGTTTTTGGAGCTTCCCTCTTTCTTCAATCCCCATTAGTGGCTCCATCAACATACTTAACCAATTGATTGGTTGGGGGCCTCTACCGTGAACAAAGAATCAAGCAAGTTGTAAGGTAATTAGTGAATATTGATCTTTCTATAATTTCTCAATGTTTCTCTCTTCTCAACCCCTCTCAAGCTTGAGAAGTTTAATTGGTATGGTTTTTTTTTAAATGCTATTGAAGTTTGAATAGTAGTGAAGAGTTACATAATACTATTGAAGTTAATTTTCATTTATGTTTAAATTCTAATGATTTTTATGTAAATTCTCTCTCTCACTCAAGAAATGGTCATACTCATGACCCGTTCTCAATCCAAATCAAGCTTTTCATAAAGCTTTTCCTTAACCCAAGATTAAGCTATGCTTGAGGCCACATTAATGACTTTTTTCTATGCTTTTAGTTTATGTATATTAATGATTCAATCCATTATGGATTAATAATCCAATTAGAGATTATTTTAATTATTTTCTTAATGATAAGCATTATCCCTTAGAAATATTGAGATTTATCAGTCATAGCAGCGGAGCTATGGCAAAATTTTTATAAAAATTATGCATAAAATAATCTCATTCAAAGCATAAAAAGAGGACTTCCTACCATATTCTAGGAATTATCATCCTAGATTAATTGAAAGAATCTCATTATAATCATGGAGAAATTGAATTTTAATATCATGCATAAAGGATAAGTTTTTATATCAAAAGTGTTATTTTTACTATTTTTATTTCATGCATAGAAGTATGCATAATGGATAAATTTTTATATCAAAAGTGTTATTTTTATCATTTTTATTTTCATGCATAGAAGTATGCATAATGGAAAAAATTTTATATCAAAAGTGTTTTTTTTATCATTTTTATTTTCATGCATAGAAGTATGCATAAAGGATAAATTTTTATATCAAAAGTGTTATTTTTATCATTTTTATTTTCATGCATAGAAGTATGCATAAAGGATAAATTTTTATATTAAAAGTATTACTTTTATCATTTTTAATTTTCATGCATAGAAGTATGCATAAAGGAAAAAATTTTATATCAAAAGTGTTACTTTTATCATTTTTAATTTTCATGCATAGAAGTATGCATAAAGGATAAATTTTTATATCAAAAGTATTATTTTTATCATTTTTATTTTCATGCATAGAAGTATGCATAAAGGATAAATTTTTATATCAAAAGTATTACTTTTATCATTTTTAATTTTCATGCATAGAAGTATGCATAAAGGAAAAAATTTTATATCAAAAGTGTTACTTTTATCATTTTTAATTTTCATGCATAGAAGTATGCATAAAGGAAAATTTTTTATATCAAAAGTGTTACTTTTATCATTTTTAATTTTCATGCATAGAAGTATGCATAAAGGAAAAATTTTTATATCAAAAGTGTTACTTTTATCATATTGGATTTCATGCATATAGGTATGCATAAAAGATATTCTTTTTATACTAAAAGTGTGATTTTCCTCATAAATGGATTTTATGCTTAACTTAGATGCATAAGAGAAATTCTTTTATTCTAAAAGTGTAATTCCCTACCAAATTGAAATTATGCATAAGAAGATGCATAAAAGATTGATTTTAATTTCGAAAGTGTTAGTCTCCTTAAATGGAATTTATGTATAAATAAATGTGTAGAGAAATCTTATATCAAATATAAGAATTCTCTTTTTTAAAAAAAGATATGAAATGTGATAAGATGTGATAAGAGGTGTATGAGATGTGATAAGAATTGATAAGATGCATATGGAAGGTGATAGGATGTGATAAGAGGTGTATGAGATATGATAAGAATTGATAAGATGCGTATGGAAAGTGATAGGATGTGATAAGAGGTGTATGAGATGTGATAAGAATTGATAAGATGCGTATGGAAAGTGATAGGATGTGATAAGAGGTGTATGAGATGTAAAAAGATGTGTATGAGATGTGATAAGATTTGATAAGATGCGTATGGAAAGTGATAGGATGTGATAAGAGGTGTATGAGATGTAAAAAGATGTGATAAGATGTGTATGAGATGTGATAGAATGTGTTAAGATGAGTTAGGATGTGTTAAGATGTATATGGGATGTGTTAGGACGAGAATGGATGTAATATGGTTGTATGAATGTGATGTGGATGTATACATGTAGATGTATATGTATGAATGTGAATGTTGATGTGGATGTGGATGTATGGATGTAGATACGGATGTGTATGTATGTATGTGGATGTGTATGTATGAATGAGGATGTAAAAATGGACGTATGTATATAGATGTGGATGTATGGATGTATGTATGTAGATGTGGATGTATGGATGTGATTGTGAATGAAGAGGTGGATGTGAATGTATGGATGTAGATACAGATGTGGATGCATGTATGTAGATGTGGATGTATGGATATGATTGTGAATGAAGAGGTGGATGTGAATGTATGGATGTAGATACGGATGTGGATGTATGTATGTGAATGTGGATGTAGGAATGAGGATGTGAAAAATGGATGTATGCATGTGAATGTGGATGTATGAATATGAATGTGGATGTGTGGATGTGGAAATGGAGGTATGGATGTATGAATGTAGATGTGGATGTATGCATGTAGATGCGTATGTATGAATGTGAAATTGGATGTATGATGTGGACGTACGAACATGGATATGTATGTAGAATAATGAATATGAAGATGTATGTGAGATAATGTAGTCTATATGAGTGAATGGATGAGAACGAGTACACACTGAATGGAATGTGGAATAAGTAATGTGGTCCGAGAGTGGATAATATGGAAAGACAAGAGTTCGTTATAGAAACTGTATTTGTGACTGTTTGTAAATGACTGTTTTATGTCAAGAATGCTGGAGAAGCATTTTGACCGTCTTAAGGATTAAGGTCATGAAGACTGAACTGATAAAGTTGCAACTGCTGACGGAGAGTCAATGGAGGACGTCTCGCGTAGCAAGGTCGATCGAGGTCTTGACCAGCCTCGGCTCGATTTAAATGGTGAGCTTCCGGTACGGTGGATGAGGGACCAAGGAAGCGGCCTATGAGTGAAGCGCTAGGTCACCTGCGAAGGATCCTAGAGGGTGCTGACCATACGGTGCTCGGGCTCTGGGTCGCCGAAGATACCCACACGTGCGTCGTGGAAGATATTGGAACAAGGAGTAAGAGTTGTTTTCTGAAACCGGGCATGGATCTGGTTGATTGACCTTGCTGGTCCTCAACAGATGAGTCCATGGCTCTTTTATATGGATCTGTGGGTTGATCTTGCTGATCTTCCACGGAGATTCCATTCTATTATATGAATATATTGCCGGTTACTATGAGCTAGGAACTATGGAAAAGGCCCCTGAGAGAACAGGTGGTGATGAGCGTTCTGGTTGCCAATGATGTCATAAGTACACCGATGAAAGAATGACTGGAAATAAGGATTCAACCAGAGACTTTGAGGATTGTCATCAGTGACATAATGGTTTTATTAAAGGATTGTTTTAAAGCTAGTTGATGCTAAGAAAAAGGCAATTTCATATTGGGTGTGTAAGTGGTATGACTAGTTTTATGTTTGCATGAAGTTCCGGCTAGGGGGCCTTGGAACTCTTTTCCTTGGTACCCGGGACAAAACCTAACCAAATTTCAAATTGGATCCCATCACTACAGTGGTTGGGCGGTTGGCTAACCCATGGGATCGGATGGGGTTAGGCTGGACTGATGGATCCGTAAATCGAGATTTAATTTCTATTATTACGTTAGATGAAGTAAATCCCGGATAGAAATTGTTCTATGGATAGGAATCAACGGCTGTGCCTCTTGATGGGGAAAAAAGCGTTGATCCCAATGATCCAAGTGCAAGTTCTTCCTTGATTTGACCAAGTACCGTTAAAGGTGCAGTCAGATCAGTTTGATCAGTAATGATCTTGACTACGTTAGAGTAAAGAGTTATCCTGGTGGAATCGCCCGTGCTTTCCGGGTAAAGGAAGTTTTTCCGGTTTCGGTTTTGGACAAACCGACGGATTAGTCTCTTGTCCGGATATCCGTGGGCGAGGCCCCGAGTGTGGGACCCTTGTTCCGCGTGAGAAGTGCTACTTCCGCTGCTAGTATCCCGAATCCGTTGCGCGGTGGGGACAGGGATCTCACAGTTGGTATCAGAGCGGTTTTGAAAGCTAATAAAGATAATTAAATTCTTATCTGAAATTGGTAATAAGAATTCAGAAACAGCATTTTCATAATGTATTTTCATTCCGTAAGCTTCTTTAAGGAAGAAATTTTAATCAAAGAAATTGTTTTTATAGATGGAAGTTCCACATTTATCTGGTATTCCCGACCTCACCCAGTGTCAAGATATGATTGCATTTGCCTTCGAGCATCTCACCTCTTCCGCTTCAACACGAACAAGCCGAGCAAGACTCGCACGCCATTTCGAGGAATTATATTTTCCTAACCCAGTGGAGAGACAACAGCATAAGTGGGTTGCAGGGCTATATATCCATGCCTCTTATAACCGGCGTGCAATGCTGAGGCAGAACCTCTCATTGGCCATGATTTTGATAAAGCTGAAAATGACGCGTGGTGTCATTCTATATCTTTCAACGCCTCAAAATTTCAGACGTGCTTGCCGAGTTTATAGACTCCTTAGTCGATTTATCCCTAAGGAGAAAATAATAGCTCCCTTCGCAGTTAGAGAACTTATGTAACAGGGCATGACTATGGCCCAGTACCGTCGTCTTATACGTCTCTCGAAGAGATTTTGAATTTTGGAGCCGAGCCACTCTATGTAATTATTGCAACTTGTATATAAATATACAAATGTTTTTTTTTACGGACGATCGGATAAAGAAAAATCTATTTATCAAACTTAAGTCATAGATCTCCAATAAGATCAACTGAGGAGCAAATTATGTCAAAAGTTTATCAAGACGCACAAAAAGATTGTAACTGTTTGATATAATTCATACAAATTGTTAATTCAAATTGAAATTCGTAAATTAGTAATTGGGTCTTCAATTGGAAGTACCGCAATTGTATGGAACCCTGACTTGCTTGAGACCTAGACATGATGGTATTTACCTTATAGTTTCGAGTATCATGACTATCCGTATATACCGAGGGTATAACTGCAGCTCTTTACCGACAGTATATACAAGTAAATCTAAGACTTGAAATTATAAGCGTTAATGCTATCCAGATGATGATTTTGAATGTGGTTGATATGATTTTTAATTCTATTTGGGAACTGATGAATTGATTTGGATTCTGATTGAAAAATGATGATCCTTGAAAATGGGTTGAAATGTAATAAGCTGAGCGAAACCACAATGTGGATGATTGGGACGAGTCCCTGTAATGATAAATGATGAAAATGATTCAGCAAATCGCTATGAGATTAGTGGATTATGTTGTCAAATTGCTACTGTTAATACTTGAGACGGTAGATCAAGTTAAGGGATGACAAATTGAGAACTTGCTTAACTTAAATTCCGTGGAGGAATGTTCTGAAGGAAATTTTCGGTCTAATGGACCATTATCGTGTTAAAGATATGAATGATATGATTTGAATGAATTGTTATTTAATGATGAATTCTATATAAGGGATATTTATCCCCATATTCTGTTGGGTTGACCGGAATATAAGGAACCCCAGAATAAATTGGATCTTAAGCAAAAAAGTTGTCCTCTACTTGCGAGATAAGGACATCTTGCTCCTTTTAAGTGGGGTAGAATGTAAGATTCCTCCCCCAACCTTAGAGGTATACAGGAGTAAGAATCTTCCTTTCTGATCTTATAATTATTCTCTCTCTAAAATAAAAGAAAGATTCTGTTTAAAAAAGGAAGAACCTTTTTCCTGAATACTTCTCAAGAGTTCCACCTGTTTTAAGGATTCAGAACAACGAGTTCAGAAGTGAGAATCGATGTTTTGGATATCAAGGTTTTGGTCTCGTGTGAGATCCCCCTGTTCCCACCGAGCAACGGATTCGGGGTACTAGCAGCGGAAGTAGCACTTCTCGCGCGGGACAGGGGTCCAACACTTGGGGCCTCGCCCACGGATATCCGGACAAGAGACTAATCCGTCGGTTTGTCCAAAACCGAAACTGGAAAAACTTCCTTTACCCGGAAAGCATGGGCGATTCCACCAGGATAACTCTTTACTCTAACGTAGTCAAGATCATTACGGATCAACTGATCTGACTGTACCTTTAACGGTACTTGGTCAAATCAAGGAAGAAACTTGCACTTGGATCATTGGGATCAACGCTTTTTTCCCCATCAAGAGGCACAGCCGTTGATTCCTATCCATAGAACAATTTCTATCCGGGATTTACTTCATCTATCGTAATAATAGAAATTAAATCTCGATTTACGGATCCATCAGTCCAGCCTAACCCCATCCGATCCCATGGGTTAGCCAACCGCCCAACCACTGTAGTGATGGGATCCAATTTGGAATTTGGTTAGGTTTTGTCCCGGGTACCAAGGAAAAGAGTTTCAAGGCCCCCTAGCCGGAATTTCATGCAAACATAAAACTAGCCACACCACTTACACACCCAATATGAAAATTGCCTTTTTCTTAGCATCAGCTAACTTTAAAACAATCCTTTAATGAAACCATAGTACCACTGATCACAATCTCCCAATTTATCCAGTTGATTCATAATTTCCCATCATTCCTTCATCAGAGTATCTATGGCATCATTGGCAACTAGAACGCTCACCACCTGTCCACACAGGGGCCGTTTCAATAGTTCCTAGCCCATAATACTCAACAATATAATCACTTATCAAGATGGACTCTCGTTGAAGATCAGCAAGATCAACCAACAGATCCATATAAAAGAGCCATGGACTCATCCGTTGAGGACCAGCAAGGTCAGTCAACCAGATCCATGCCCGGTTCCAGAAAACAACTCTTACTCCTTGTTCCAATATCTTCCTCGACGCACGCGTGGGTATCCTGGGCGACCCAGAGCCCGAGCACCGTATGGTCAGCACCCTCTAGGATCCTTCGCAGGTGACCTAGCGCTTCACTCATAGGCCGCTTCCTTGGTCCCTCATCCACCGTACCGGAAGCTCACCATTTAAATCGAACCGAGGCTGGTCAAGACCTCGGTCGACCTTGCTACGCGAGACGTCCTCCATTGACTCTCCGTCAGCAGTTGCAACTTTAACAGTTAGGTCTTCATGACCTTAATCCACAAGATGGTCAAAATGCTTCCCCAGCATTCTTGACATAAAACAGCCATTTACAAACAGCATTTACAAACAGTTTACAAATACAGTTTCTATATTAACTCTCATTTTTCCACATTATCCCTCATTAATCCACATTACTTATTCCACATTCCATGTATATGTGTACTCATCCAATCACCTCCTTTTCCATCTCTTCACTTCAGATTCCTTCACATCACATATCATATATTCACATCCATATCCACATCCATACATCCACATCCACATCCACATTCACATCAATACATCCACATCTACATGCTTATCTCCATTTTCACATCCTCATTTATACATCCACATCCCATATCCACATTCATACATACACATCCATATATCCACATCTACATCCACATACATACATACATCCACATCCACATTCCACATTCACATCTATACATCCACATCTACATTCACATTCACATACATCCACATCCACATTCCCATACATCCACATCTATACATCCACATTCCACATTCACATCTACATTCACATTCACATACATGCATCCACATCTACATGCTTACCTCCATTTTCACATCCTCATTTATACATCCACATCCCATATCCACATTCATACATACACATCCATACATCCACATCTACATCCACATACATACATACATCCACATCCACATTCCACATTCACATCTATACATCCACATCTACATTCACATTCACATACATCCACATCCACATTCCCATACATCCACATCTATACATCCACATTCCACATTCACATCTACATCCACATCTATATCCACATTTACATCTATGCATATACATCTTCATGCATATATCCATTTTCATGTTCATACATCCACACTCCCATCTCCATATCCACACATCCACATACATACATCCATTTTCACATTCCCATTTATATAACCCCATATACTTTCACATCTAATCTTTTACATCACATCCATTCTCGCCCTATCACAACCCATATACATCTTATCCTATCACATACACTTCTTACCTCATTCCCCCATACACATCTTAATTCATCTTATCACATCCTAACTTATTTCATAAGCATCTTATCACCTCTTATCACACCTCTTATCACATCCTATCACTTTCCATACGCATCTTATCAATTCTTATCACATCTCATACACCTCTTATCACATCTTATCACATTTCATATCTTTTTTTTTTTTATAAGAGAATTCTTTTATTTGATATAAGATTTCTCTACACATTTATTTATACATAAATTCCATTTAAGGAGACTAACACTTTCGAAATTAAAATCAATCTTTTATGCATCTTCTTATGCATGATTTCAATTTGGTAGGGAATTATACTTTTAGAATAAAAGAATTTCTCTTATGCATCTAAGTTAAGCATAAAAACCATTTATGAGGAAAATCATACTTTTAGTATAAAAATAATATTATTTATGCATACCTATATGCATGAAATCCAATATGATAAAAGTAACACTTTTGATATAAAAATTTTTCCTTTATGCATACTTCTATGCATGAAAATTAAAAATGATAAAAGTAACACTTTTGATATAAAAATTTTCCTTTATGCATACTTCTATGCATGAAAATTAAAAATGATAAAAGTAACACTTTTGATATAAAAATTTTCTTTTATGCATACTTTTATGTATGAAATAAAAATGATAAAAGTAACACTTTTGATATAAAAATTTATCCATTATGCATACTTCTATGCATGAAAATAAAAATGGTAAAAATAACACTTTTGATATAAAAATTTATCCTTTATGCATAATATTAAAATTCAATTTCTCCATGATTATAATGAAATTCTTTCAATTAATCTAGGATGATGATTCCTAGAATATGGTAGGAAGTCCTCTTTTTATGCTTTGAATGAAAATTTTTTTATGCATAATTTTTATAAAAATTTTGCCATAGCTCCGCTGCTATGACTGATAAATCTCAATTTTTCTAAGGGATAAAGATTATCATTAAGGAAATAATTAAAATGATTCTCTAATTGGATCCTTAATCCATAATGGCTTGAATCATCAATATACATAAACTAAAAGCATAAGAAAAAGCCATTAATTTGGCCTCAAGCATAGCTTTATCTTGGGTTAAGGAAAAGCTTTATGAAAAGCTTGATTAGGATTGAGAATGGGTCATGAGTATGACCATTTCTTGAGTGAGAGAGAGAATTTACATAAGAATCATTAGAATTTAAACATAAATGAAAATTAACTTCAATAGCATTTATTAAAATATGTAACTCTTCACTACTATTCAAACTTCAATAGCATTTAAAAAAAACCATACCAATTAAACTTCTCAAGCTTGAGAGGGGTTGAGAAGAGAGAACATTGAGAAATTATAGAAAGATGAATATTCACTAATTACCTTACAACTTGCTTGATTCTTTGTTCACGGTAGAGGCCCCCAACCAATCAATTGGTTAAGTATGTTGATGGAGCCACTAATGGAGATTGAAGAAAGAGGGAAGCTCCAAAAACTAGTGAATTATTAAATGAATTCACAGTTCTTGGCTTAGGTGGAGTAGAGTAACGATGCATAAACACTAACTATTTTTCAACAAGGGGGAGGCTTCTATTTATAGGAAAAATTGAGCTCCTAACCAAACAAACTGATTCTAGAATTTTCTAAATCAGTTTGGTCAATATTTAACCATTTTTAGGTCAGTTAAGCTAACTTTTTGGAACTAGACTTGAATGAGGAGAGAGGAGAGATGGAATATCTCAATTTTTATGAGTTTAAAACTCATTCAAGCATGTGAAATATGCACCTCCTTTAAAGAACTCCCCTTCCTTACATATGTGTCATAATGGAATCATTTTAATATTGCTCATAGTTTTTTTACTAATAAACCTTGTACATTTTCAACTCTTCATCTTATGTGAAATATGCACCTCCTTTAAAGAATTCCCCTTCCTTACATATGTGTCATAATGGCATCATTTTAATATTGCTCATAGTTTTTTACTAATAAACCTTGTACATTTTTAACTCTTCACCTTATGTGAGCATTTACTCATTTTTGGGTATCTTCTTTTTACAAATATGGATTTATCTCTTCCCTACACATGGATTGATGCTATTGGTCCATAGGAACCTTAATTGGACCATAGTCTAAAGATTTCTGAAAATCTAGACCCTTAGGCTAAGGTTCTTTATAGCTATTTTCAATTAATTCCAATTGCACATTGGAAAATTCTTTTTGAATTTCTGTTTCAGGGGAACTCATCTGAATTAGAAGAGATATTTTTCTATCCAAAAATATTCAAAATCTGAATATTCTCTCTCTAGAATAATTTTTCTCTCTCTAGGCTAAAACAGATAGAAACAAGGTCTTTATATTTCTGAAGAGGGATTGATTACAGGGAAAGATACTAGACATCAAAAAGGGGGTGGGGGAGGAATCTTACATTCTACCCCACTTAAAAAAATGCGAGATGTCCTCATCTCGCAAACTGGGATAATTTCGCAAGATGCACGAATATGAGACTTAGAGAAAAATTTTAATCAAGATTAACCACCAAGATAAGTCTTAAAGAGAGCAAGATTCAAAATACGAACAAGATTTAAACTTTATTCATTCTCGGAACTTATACAGTAAAGATAGAGGAACTCTTTACACTTCCATAAGCCCGTCCATCATATGGTCACAAAAGCAGTCCTCACAAGCTGCACAAGTATAAGGTAACTCATCTATGGGAATGATTCTGTGGGTTATTGCTGCGCCTATCTCAGTGGTATGAGGTGTTCTAACAAAAGGACCTCTGAGAGGCAAGCCAAAAACGGGGTAAAGGCATATCTTCTCATGAGGAAGAAAACACGCCAGTAAGAAGACCCGCTCAGAAAACCCAGGATGCCTTGATCTCATGACGCAGTAGTATCGGGGACCCAAACCCAAAGCTTCAATAACCATGGCCAAGCGAACATTGTTACGAAAGTGCTGCTGACCCCAGGGTGTTACCCTAGTTATGTCTTGATAGGTCCGCCATTTTGTCTGCGCTACAGAAGTTCCCAAGTGAGGGAAAAGTGAGCGCTCATACTGCTCTATAAAATCTTTCTTCACAGACTCCCTTGCGTCTTGAAGGTGAGAAATCATCATGGATAAAACTAATTCTTGTTGCCAAGCCATGAAGGAGATTAAGAAAGAAAGAAGATCGATGAAAGTAAGATTACTGTGAACGACAAGTAAAAGTTACGACTTATATAAAGGAAGGAGCTAGCGTAACTTAGAAGCCAACGGTAACTTACCACTGAAGTTTTACCGTCTTTCCATGATTTGGGTTTGGCACATATTTCTATGAAATACATTAAGAACTTTGAGATGAGGAGATAAAAGAAGCTCGTAAGCTAAGTCGCTTACTTTCTTTGAATTCAGATAAGGCTCACAATATCTGGGGGATAACTTCTTAAACTCCCCAATAGATAAAGAACTTCTTTTGGGCCGTACTCGAATGAAGACCAAAACCTTGGTATCCAAAACACCGATTTTTACTTCTGTTCTGAATCCTTAAAACAGGTGGAACTCCTGAGAAGTATTCTAGGGAAAGGGTCTTTCTTTCTTAAACAGAATCGTTCTTTTATTTTAGAGATCAAAAATGGAGATTCTTACTCCTGTATACCTCGAAGGCTGGGGAGGAATCTTACATTCTACCCCACTTAAAAAAGTACGAGATGTCCTCATCTCGCCAAGTAGAGGACAACTCTTTTTCTTAAGATCTAATTTATTCTAGGGTTCTTTATATTCTGGTCAACCCAACAGAATACGGGGATAAATATCCCTTATATAGAACTCATCATTAAATAACAATTCATTTTAGATCATATCATTCATAACCTTAACACGATAATGGTCCATCAGATCGAAATTTTTTCTTTCTGAACATTCCTCCACGGGAATTTCAGTCAAGCAAGTTTTCAATTTGTCATCCCTTAACTTGATATACCGAGTCAAGTGTTAACAGTAGCACTTTGACAGCACAATCCACTAATCTCATAGTGATTTGCTGAAATCGTTATCATCATTCCAGTTATGAATATCATCACAGGGACTCGTCCCATTCATCCTCATGTGGTTTCGCTCAGCTTATTACATTTCAACTAAATTTCGGAAATCATCATTTTTCAATCAGAATCCAAATCAATTTCATCAGTTCTCAAACAGAATTAAAAATCATATCAACCACATTCGAATTCATCATCTGGATAGCATTAACGCTTAAAATTTCAAGTCTTAGATTTACTCGTATATACTGTCAGTAAAGAGCTGCAGTATACTCTCGGTATATACAGGTAGTCACGGCCCTTGGAATTATAAGGTAAATACCATCATGTCTAGGCCTCAAGCAAGTCAGGGATTCTATATAATTGCGGTACTTCCATCTGAAGACCCAATTACCAATTTACAAATTTTAGTTTGAATATCAAATTGTATGACTTATATCACACAATTACAACCTTTTTGTGTTTCTTGATAAATGTTTGACATATTTGTCTTCTCAGTTGATCTTTATTAACCAAATGCTCTGATACCAACTGTGAGATCCCCCTGTTCCCACCGAGCAACGGATTCGGGGTACTAGCAGCGGAAGTAGCACTTCTCGCGCGGGACAGGGGTCCAACACTCGGGGCCTCGCCCACGGATATCCGGACAAGAGACTAATCCGTCGGTTTGTCCAAAACCGAAACTGGAAAAACTTCCTTTACCCGGAAAGCATGGGCGATTCCACCAGGATAACTCTTTACTCTAACGTAGTCAAGATCATTACGGATCAACTGATCTGACTGTACCTTTAACGGTACTTGGTCAAATCAAGGAAGAAACTTGCACTTGGATCATTGGGATCAACGCTTTTTCCCCCATCAAGAGGCACAGCCGTTGATTCCTATCCATAGAACAATTTCTATCCGGGATTTACTTCATCTATCGTAATAATAGAAATTAAATCTCGATTTACGGATCCATCAGTCCAGCCTAACCCCATCCGATCCCATGGGTTAGCCAACCGCCCAACCACTGTAGTGATGGGATCCAATTTGGAATTTGGTTAGGTTTTGTCCCGGGTACCAAGGAAAAGAGTTTCAAGGCCCCCTAGCCGGAATTTCATGCAAACATAAAACTAGCCACACCACTTACACACCCAATATGAAAATTGCCTTTTTCTTAGCATCAGCTAACTTTAAAACAATCCTTTAATGAAACCATAGTACCACTGATCACAATCTCCCAATTTATCCAGTTGATTCATAATTTCCCATCATTCCTTCATCAGAGTATCTATGGCATCATTGGCAACTAGAACGCTCACCACCTGTCCACACAAGGGCCGTTTCAATAGTTCCTAGCCCATAATACTCAACAATATAATCACTTATCAAGATGGACTCTCGTTGAAGATCAGCAAGATCAACCAACAGATCCATATAAAAGAGCCATGGACTCATCCGTTGAGGACCAGCAAGGTCAGTCAACCAGATCCATGCCCGGTTCCAGAAAACAACTCTTACTCCTTGTTCCAATATCTTCCTCGACGCACGCGTGGGTATCCTGGGCGACCCAGAGCCCGAGCACCGTATGGTCAGCACCCTCTAGGATCCTTCGCAGGTGACCTAGCGCTTCACTCATAGGCCGCTTCCTTGGTCCCTCATCCACCGTACCGGAAGCTCACCATTTAAATCGAACCGAGGCTGGTCAAGACCTCGGTCGACCTTGCTACGCGAGACGTCCTCCATTGACTCTCCGTCAGCAGTTGCAACTTTAACAGTTAGGTCTTCATGACCTTAATCCACAAGATGGTCAAAATGCTTCCCCAGCATTCTTGACATAAAACAGCCATTTACAAACAGCATTTACAAACAGTTTACAAATACAGTTTCTATATTAACTCTCATTTTTCCACATTATCCCTCATTAATCCACATTACTTATTCCACATTCCATGTATATGTGTACTCATCCAATCACCTCCTTTTCCATCTCTTCACTTCAGATTCCTTCACATCACATATCATATATTCACATCCATATCCACATCCATACATCCACATCCACATCCACATTCACATCAATACATCCACATCTACATGCTTATCTCCATTTTCACATCCTCATTTATACATCCACATCCCATATCCACATTCATACATACACATCCATATATCCACATCTACATCCACATACATACATACATCCACATCCACATTCCACATTCACATCTATACATCCACATCTACATTCACATTCACATACATCCACATCCACATTCCCATACATCCACATCTATACATCCACATTCCACATTCACATCTACATTCACATTCACATACATGCATCCACATCTACATGCTTACCTCCATTTTCACATCCTCATTTATACATCCACATCCCATATCCACATTCATACATACACATCCATACATCCACATCTACATCCACATACATACATACATCCACATCCACATTCCACATTCACATCTATACATCCACATCTACATTCACATTCACATACATCCACATCCACATTCCCATACATCCACATCTATACATCCACATTCCACATTCACATCTACATCCACATCTATATCCACATTTACATCTATGCATATACATCTTCATGCATATATCCATTTTCATGTTCATACATCCACACTCCCATCTCCATATCCACACATCCACATACATACATCCATTTTCACATTCCCATTTATATAACCCCATATACTTTCACATCTAATCTTTTACATCACATCCATTCTCGCCCTATCACAACCCATATACATCTTATCCTATCACATACACTTCTTACCTCATTCCCCCATACACATCTTAATTCATCTTATCACATCCTAACTTATTTCATAAGCATCTTATCACCTCTTATCACACCTCTTATCACATCCTATCACTTTCCATACGCATCTTATCAATTCTTATCACATCTCATACACCTCTTATCACATCTTATCACATTTCATATCTTTTTTTTTTTATAAGAGAATTCTTTTATTTGATATAAGATTTCTCTACACATTTATTTATACATAAATTCCATTTAAGGAGACTAACACTTTCGAAATTAAAATCAATCTTTTATGCATCTTCTTATGCATGATTTCAATTTGGTAGGGAATTATACTTTTAGAATAAAAGAATTTCTCTTATGCATCTAAGTTAAGCATAAAAACCATTTATGAGGAAAATCATACTTTTAGTATAAAAAGAATATTATTTATGCATACCTATATGCATGAAATCCAATATGATAAAAGTAACACTTTTGATATAAAAATTTTTCCTTTATGCATACTTCTATGCATGAAAATTAAAAATGATAAAAGTAACACTTTTGATATAAAAATTTTCCTTTATGCATACTTCTATGCATGAAAATTAAAAATGATAAAAGTAACACTTTTGATATAAAAATTTTCTTTTATGCATACTTTTATGTATGAAATAAAAATGATAAAAGTAACACTTTTGATATAAAAATTTATCCATTATGCATACTTCTATGCATGAAAATAAAAATGGTAAAAATAACACTTTTGATATAAAAATTTATCCTTTATGCATAATATTAAAATTCAATTTCTCCATGATTATAATGAAATTCTTTCAATTAATCTAGGATGATGATTCCTAGAATATGGTAGGAAGTCCTCTTTTTATGCTTTGAATGAAAATTTTTTTATGCATAATTTTTATAAAAATTTTGCCATAGCTCCGCTGCTATGACTGATAAATCTCAATTTTTCTAAGGGATAAAGATTATCATTAAGGAAATAATTAAAATGATTCTCTAATTGGATCCTTAATCCATAATGGCTTGAATCATCAATATACATAAACTAAAAGCATAAGAAAAAGCCATTAATTTGGCCTCAAGCATAGCTTTATCTTGGGTTAAGGAAAAGCTTTATGAAAAGCTTGATTAGGATTGAGAATGGGTCATGAGTATGACCATTTCTTGAGTGAGAGAGAGAATTTACATAAGAATCATTAGAATTTAAACATAAATGAAAATTAACTTCAATAGCATTTATTAAAATATGTAACTCTTCACTACTATTCAAACTTCAATAGCATTTAAAAAAAACCATACCAATTAAACTTCTCAAGCTTGAGAGGGGTTGAGAAGAGAGAACATTGAGAAATTATAGAAAGATGAATATTCACTAATTACCTTACAACTTGCTTGATTCTTTGTTCACGGTAGAGGCCCCCAACCAATCAATTGGTTAAGTATGTTGATGGAGCCACTAATGGAGATTGAAGAAAGAGGGAAGCTCCAAAAACTAGTGAATTATTAAATGAATTCACAGTTCTTGGCTTAGGTGGAGTAGAGTAACGATGCATAAACACTAACTATTTTTCAACAAGGGGGAGGCTTCTATTTATAGGAAAAATTGAGCTCCTAACCAAACAAACTGATTCTAGAATTTTCTAAATCAGTTTGGTCAATATTTAACCATTTTTAGGTCAGTTAAGCTAACTTTTTGGAACTAGACTTGAATGAGGAGAGAGGAGAGATGGAATATCTCAATTTTTATGAGTTTAAAACTCATTCAAGCATGTGAAATATGCACCTCCTTTAAAGAACTCCCCTTCCTTACATATGTGTCATAATGGAATCATTTTAATATTGCTCATAGTTTTTTTACTAATAAACCTTGTACATTTTCAACTCTTCATCTTATGTGAAATATGCACCTCCTTTAAAGAATTCCCCTTCCTTACATATGTGTCATAATGGCATCATTTTAATATTGCTCATAGTTTTTTACTAATAAACCTTGTACATTTTTAACTCTTCACCTTATGTGAGCATTTACTCATTTTTGGGTATCTTCTTTTTACAAATATGGATTTATCTCTTCCCTACACATGGATTGATGCTATTGGTCCATAGGAACCTTAATTGGACCATAGTCTAAAGATTTCTGAAAATCTAGACCCTTAGGCTAAGGTTCTTTATAGCTATTTTCAATTAATTCCAATTGCACATTGGAAAATTCTTTTTGAATTTCTGTTTCAGGAGAACTCATCTGAATTAGAAGAGATATTTTTCTATCCAAAAATATTCAAAATCTGAATATTCTCTCTCTAGAATAATTTTTCTCTCTCTAGGCTAAAACAGATAGAAACAAGGTCTTTATATTTCTGAAGAGGGATTGATTACAGGGAAAGATACTAGACATCAAAAAGGGGGTGGGGGAGGAATCTTACATTCTACCCCACTTAAAAAAATGCGAGATGTCCTCATCTCGCAAACTGGGATAATTTCGCAAGATGCACGAATATGAGACTTAGAGAAAAATTTTAATCAAGATTAACCACCAAGATAAGTCTTAAAGAGAGCAAGATTCAAAATACGAACAAGATTTAAACTTTATTCATTCTCGGAACTTATACAGTAAAGATAGAGGAACTCTTTACACTTCCATAAGCCCGTCCATCATATGGTCACAAAAGCAGTCCTCACAAGCTGCACAAGTATAAGGTAACTCATCTATGGGAATGATTCTGTGGGTTATTGCTGCGCCTATCTCAGTGGTATGAGGTGTTCTAACAAAAGGACCTCTGAGAGGCAAGCCAAAAACGGGGTAAAGGCATATCTTCTCATGAGGAAGAAAACACGCCAGTAAGAAGACCCGCTCAGAAAACCCAGGATGCCTTGATCTCATGACGCAGTAGTATCGGGGACCCAAACCCAAAGCTTCAATAACCATGGCCAAGCGAACATTGTTACGAAAGTGCTGCTGACCCCAGGGTGTTACCCTAGTTATGTCTTGATAGGTCCGCCATTTTGTCTGCGCTACAGAAGTTCCCAAGTGAGGGAAAAGTGAGCGCTCATACTGCTCTATAAAATCTTTCTTCACAGACTCCCTTGCGTCTTGAAGGTGAGAAATCATCATGGATAAAACTAATTCTTGTTGCCAAGCCATGAAGGAGATTAAGAAAGAAAGAAGATCGATGAAAGTAAGATTACTGTGAACGACAAGTAAAAGTTACGACTTATATAAAGGAAGGAGCTAGCGTAACTTAGAAGCCAACGGTAACTTACCACTGAAGTTTTACCGTCTTTCCATGATTTGGGTTTGGCACATATTTCTATGAAATACATTAAGAACTTTGAAATTAATTGGAAATAGGTATAAAGAACCTTAGTCTAAGGGTCTAGATTTTCAGAAATCTTTAGACTATGGTCCAATTAAGGTTCCTATGGGCCAATAGCATCAATCCATGTGTAGGGAAGAGATAAATCCAAATTTGTAAAAAGAAGATACCCAAAAATGAGTAAATGCTCACATAAGATGAAGAGTTGAAAATGTACAAGGTTTATTAGTAAAAAACTATGAGCAATATTAAAATGATGCCATTATGACACATATGTAAGGAAGGGGAATTCTTTAAAGGAGGTGCATATTTCACATAAGATGAAGAGTTGAAAATGTACAAGGTTTATTAGTAAAAAACTATGAGCAATATTAAAATGATGCCATTATGACACATATGTAAGGAAGGGGAATTCTTTAAAGGAGGTGCATATTTCACATAAGATGAAGAGTTGAAAATGTACAAGGTTTATTAGTAAAAAACTATGAGCAATATTAAAATGATGCCATTATGACACATATGTAAGGAAGGGGAATTCTTTAAAGGAGGTGCATATTTCACATAAGATGAAGAGTTGAAAATGTACAAGGTTTATTAGTAAAAAACTATGAGCAATATTAAAATGATTCCATTATGACACATATGTAAGGAAGGGGAATTCTTTAAAGGAGGTGCATATTTCACATAAGATGAAGAGTTGAAAATGTACAAGGTTTATTAGTAAAAAAACTATGAGCAATATTAAAATGATTCCATTATGACACATATGTAAGGAAGGGGAGTTCTTTAAAGGAGGTGCATATTTCACATGCTTGAATGAGTTTTAAACTCATAAAAATTGAGATATTTCATCTCTCCTCTCTCCTCATTTAAGTCTAGTTCCAAAAAGTTAGCTTAACTGACCTAAAAATGGTCAAATATTGACCAAACTGATTTAGAAAATTCTAGAATCAGTTTGTTTGGTTAGGAGCTAAATTTTTCCTATAAATAGAAGCCTCCCCCTTGTTGAAAAAGATATAGTGTTTATGCATCGTTACTCTACTCCACCTAAGCCAAGAACTGTGAATTCATTTAATAATTCACTAGTTTTTGGAGCTTCCCTCTTTCTTCAATCCCCATTAGTGGCTCCATCAACATACTTAACCAATTGATTGGTTGGGGGCCTCTACCGTGAACAAAGAATCAAGCAAGTTGTAAGGTAATTAGTGAATATTGATCTTTCTATAATTTCTCAATGTTTCTCTCTTCTCAACCCCTCTCAAGCTTGAGAAGTTTAATTGGTATGGTTTTTTTTTAAATGCTATTGAAGTTTGAATAGTAGTGAAGAGTTACATAATACTATTGAAGTTAATTTTCATTTATGTTTAAATTCTAATGATTTTTATGTAAATTCTCTCTCTCACTCAAGAAATGGTCATACTCATGACCCGTTCTCAATCCAAATCAAGCTTTTCATAAAGCTTTTCCTTAACCCAAGATTAAGCTATGCTTGAGGCCAAATTAATGACTTTTTTCTATGCTTTTAGTTTATGTATATTAATGATTCAATCTATTATGGATTAATAATCCAATTAGAGATTATTTTAATTATTTCCTTAATGATAAGCATTATCCCTTAGAAATATTGAGATTTATCAGTCATAGCAGCGGAGCTATGGCAAAATTTTTATAAAAATTATGCATAAAATAATCTCATTCAAAGCATAAAAAGAGGACTTCCTACCATATTCTAGGAATTATCATCCTAGATTAATTGAAAGAATCTCATTATAATCATGGAGAAATTGAATTTTAATATCATGCATAAAGGATAAGTTTTTATATCAAAAGTGTTATTTTTACCATTTTTATTTCATGCATAGAAGTATGCATAATGGTAAATTTTTATATCAAAAGTGTTATTTTTATCATTTTTATTTTCATGCATAGAAGTATGCATAATGGATAAAATTTTATATCAAAAGTGTTATTTTTATCATTTTTATTTTCATGCATAGAAGTATGCATAAAGGATAAATTTTTATATCAAAAGTGTTATTTTTATCATTTTTATTTTCATGCATAGAAGTATGCATAAAGGATAAATTTTTATATTAAAAGTATTACTTTTATCATTTTTAATTTTCATGCATAGAAGTATGCATAAAGGAAAAAATTTTATATTAAAAGTATTACTTTTATCATTTTTAATTTTCATGCATAGAAGTATGCATAAAGGATAAATTTTTTTATCAAAAGTGTTATTTTTATCATTTTTATTTTCATGCATAGAAGTATGCATAAAGGATAAATTTTTATATTAAAAGTATTACTTTTATCATTTTTAATTTTCATGCATAGAAGTATGCATAAAGGAAAAATTTTTATATCAAAAGTGTTACTTTTATCATTTTTAATTTTCATGCATAGAAGTATGCATAAAGGAAAATTTTTTATATCAAAAGTGTTACTTTTATCATTTTTAATTTTCATGCATAGAAGTATGCATAAAGGAAAAAATTTTATATCAAAAGTGTTACTTTTATCATATTGGATTTCATGCATATAGGTATGCATAAAAGATATTCTTTTTATACTAAAAGTGTGATTTTCCTCATAAATGGATTTTATGCTTAACTTAGATGCATAAGAGAAATTCTTTTATTCTAAAAGTGTAATTTGTTGGAATTAGGGTTGCAGGAAAGCACACAAAGCTTGGAGAAGAAGAAGCAAGAATGCACACAACACAAAGTGTATTAGATTGTGTCAATGTACAAAGATAAGTTAGCCCTAGAAGGATGGGCGTATATACAAGCCGAGGGAAAAAACCTCCTAAAGAGGAAAAAAGTGCCCCGGCGGTCCTAAGTGTGTTCACACACATCACTGCCTATATATATGGCAACAAATCCCCCCTGGGAGTGATGGTGTGAACGAGAGCTGGCACTCATGTATAGGGGAGTGCCATGCTCGAAGTAGATCAATCCACAAAGGGGAGCAAGCCCAAAGCTTTGCGGAAAGCTTCGAACTTCTCACGAGGAAGCGCCTTTGTGAAAAGATCGGCGAGGTTGTCCTGTGTTGGCACATAGGCCAAGCTGATCTCTCCTGCTGAGAGTCTCTCCCTGACATAGTGATAATGCACCTCAATGTGCTTTGTGCGAGCATGAAAAACTGGGTTTTTTGCAACTGCCAATGCGCTCTGACTGTCAGTGAAGATAGAGGTGGCAGACTCCTGTCCAACACCCAAGTCAGCCATAAGCCGTCTGAGCCACACACACTCAACCGTAGCTGTGAAAGCTGCCCTGTACTCAGCTTCACAACTAGAAGTGGCCACAGTAGGTTGCTTCTTGCTCAACCAAGATATGCATGAGCTACCGAGCATGAAACAAAAACCACTTGTGGACACTCTTGTGTCATAGCAATCAGCCCAATCTGAGTCCGAAAAAGCATGTAAATCTGGCGGCAACGATCCCCCCTTGGGATAAAACAACCCAAGATGTATGGTGCCACTCAAGTAGCGAAAGATGCGTTTAACTGCCTTCCAATGCTGAGACCCTGGGCTATGCATAAACCTGCTCACCTGTGAGACTGCAAACTGAATGTCCGGCCTCGTAATGCATACATAAATGAGGCAACCAACAGCTGTCTGATAGAGTGTGACATCAAAGTGATCTCCAGCATCATGAAGACTCAACTTCAAACCTGTCTCCATTGGAGTAGCAATAGGTTTGCAGTCTTCAAGGCCAAATCTCCGCAACAATGTCTCAATATACTTTGTCTGACACAAAGCAATACCTCCATCACACTGCTTAAATTGTATCCCCAAATAATGATGCAAATGCCCCAAATTTGACATTTCAAAAGAGGCATTCAAATCAGCCTTAAAATCAGCAATATGACTCTCATTTGGTCCTGTGAGCAGCATGTCATCGACATAGAGAGCAATGATTAGATGTACACCATCCACACGTTTAACATACAAAGTGCTTTCTGTTGGACTATTCTGAAACCCATGTGCAGTCAAATAGGCATGTATCTTTTCATACCAAGCTCGTGGAGCTTGCTTTAAACCATATAAAGCCTTTTTCAACCTGCACACTTTGTTTTCCTGCCCTCTTTGAACAAAACCACGAGGCTGCGATACATACACCTCCTCATGCAAATCTCCATTCAAGAACGCAGTCTTTATGTCCAACTGATGTACATTCCAACCATTATGAGCTGCCAATGCACAAATGCTACGAATGGTAGTCATACGACAAGTGGGAGCAAAGGTCTCATCAAAATCAATGCCCTTTTCTTGAGCATAACCCTTTGCAACAAGTCTAGCCTTATAGCGATCAACAGTACCATCTGGCTTTCGTTTCAATTTAAAAACCCACTTACATCCAATGGCCTTTTTACCAATAGGCAAATCACACAAAGACCATGTACCATTCTTCATTATAGCATCATATTCACTTTGCATTGCAGCCAACCAATTTTCTGAATTTTGTGCCTCATCAAATGAAAGAGGTTCTTCCTCTTCACACATACTAGACACAGCCAAAGCATAACAATCTGATGCATAAGAGGCATGCTGAAAACCTGAACGAGTACGACTAGTAATAGGTGCATCAATCTTACTATCACGCAAGGTTTGCACCAGCCATTTAGGCATACCTCTAGCCTGCTCATTTTCAGCCCTATCCTCATGAATTACATCTTGTAAATCTGCATCAGAAATAGGCTGATCTATGATGTCGTTTGAAATCTGCATAGGCTGAATATTTGCCTCATTAGGACTTACATTTGAATTCCCACCTGTAAAGAGAGGCAACAACGTATCAAATACATCCCGTGAGCTTACACCTGTCTCTTTGGTACATGATAACAAGGGCTGCACAGCATCTTCCACAAAAACAACATCTCGACTAATCAAGATACGCTTTGACTGCGGATGATACAATCTGTAACCCTTGCTCTCAGCACTATAACCAACAAAAATGCATTTGACAGCCTTATCATCCAATTTTCTGCGTTGTTGCACAGGCACTAAAGCATAGGCCAAGCAACCAAAGACACGCAAGTGACCAATAGAAGGCTTCCTGCCATGCCAAGCTTCGTATGGAGTAATAGACTGCAAGGCCTTAGTGGGACACCTGTTGAGTACATATGCAGCACACATGACAGCCTCAAGCCAAAACGCATGTGGCAAAGCTTGGCTCTTGACCATACATCGTGCCATCTCCATAAGTGACCTGTTCTTCCTCTCAGCAACACCATTTTGCTGAGGGGTACACGGCACTGTACATTGGTGTTTTATCCCACGACTAGCCAGAAATGCATCAAACTCTTTAGACATGTACTCCCCCCCTCGATCAGTACGGAGGGTGCCCACAGTACAATTGGATACATTTTCAGCCATAAGAAAAAACTGTTTGAAGCACAAAAACACTTCGGACTTTGCCTTCAGTGGATAAACCCATGCATGCCTTGAGTAATCATCAATGAAAGTCACGAAGTACAAGTGTTTACCAAATGACGGAGTTTGCATAGGCCCACATACATCACTATGTACAAGCTGCAATTTGCGAGTGGCCCGCACAGAACCATCCTTTGGAAACGCAGAACGCTGCATTTTGCCCAAAATACAGCCTTCACAAACATGTTTCAATGGTGCCTCAAGAGGGGGCAATGAAGCAACCATATCAAATTTCTGCAAACGCAGCAAACTAGCAAAGTTCAGATGACCAAAACGAGCATGCCATAGTTTTGCATCTAAAACTGCCTTTTCATCAGAAACTGCATTTGCTGAATCTTCCACATACTTGTCATAAGAATTGAGCCTATACAGCCCACGAAACAAGGTGCCAGATACAATAATCGTATCACCAGAAGTCAAATCATGAACAGTACATCTGTCATCCACAAATTTGATTACAAATCCAAGTCTAGCAAGCGCAGAGACAGACAATAGATTCTTCTTTATCCCTGGCACATACAAAGCATCTGAAAGTGTGAAAGCGCTGCCATTTGCAGCAGTAAGCATAATTTTACCAATGCCCTTCACTGGGTAAGAAGCATTATTGGCACATGTGACAATATTCCCATTAGGGACAGCCTCAAGAGAAGTGAACATATCACGATGCGAGGTAATGTGCTTTGTAGCACCACTGTCAAAATACCAAACATGAGAGTCAACAGAAACTGCCAAACATGCATCATGTACAGATGGGTCATACTGGCAATACACGCTAAACGCCCATTCTGTATCCTGCACAACATTTGCAGAATCTGCATTTGTAGAAGCATCCGCTATTGTGGCTGCATTTGACTCTTTCTTCTTTGCCTCTTTAGCCTTTAGCTTAGGGCAATTCTTAATGACATGATCATTTGCCTTACAATAGTTGCACCTGGTCTTTTTCTTGCCTTTATCAAGAGCCTTCTCAGACTTATTGTTGCTACCTGTGGAAGGAGAAGAAGTTGCAGACCTACTAATAGGAGAAGAAACAGTGGAAGGGGCTGCCTTACCACTTCTTCTCTGTTGCTGGGCAGCAATAAATGCTTGATCAACTGCACGCTGCCTGGCCCTATTTTGCCTGGACTGCGCTTCTTGCAAGAGCTTGTTGACTAAAGTATCATACTTGACAGCATCAGGTCTGTCCTCATTAAGAAGTCTCCACGTGGAAGCAAAAGTCTGATATGTCTCAGGTAAAGCATCAAGAACAGTCTGCACAAGAGAATGATCAGGAATAATCTCACCTGCAGAAATCAACTGCTCTTTGAGATCTTTAATCTCAGCAAGAAAAACATTCATGTCATCATCTTCTTGCATAATCTTCAATTCTAGCTCTTTACGCAGGTAAGCGATTTTTGCCTCGTTACGACCTGCATACAAACCAGCTAGAATATCCCAAGCCTGTTTTGCTGTTTTAGCTGAACGAATATGTGGGGTGATGTTACGTTTGACAGAAAGTGCAATCAAGGCATGAGCCTGCGCATCTTTACCATCCCAACGAGCTTGTTCAGCAGTGGGTAAAACAGCAGCAACAGTAGAGCTGCTAGAACCTGCAACATCCTCAACAGATCCTACATCCACAAAACCTGGACGTACATCTATACCCTGCACAATGTTCCACACTCCTTTTGCAACCAAAACATGCTGCATCATGTATGCCCAAAGTGGGTAGTTGCTATCTCCATCCAGTTTGTCTTCAGCAGACAACATGCGAAATACATCATTGCTGTTATCAGCCATGGCCACTGACTGAAACTGATGCAAAAGCTGCCTGTAATGAAGCAAAGATT
This sequence comes from Cibotium barometz, assembly GCF_041138505.1. Classification (NCBI taxonomy): domain Eukaryota; kingdom Viridiplantae; phylum Streptophyta; class Polypodiopsida; order Cyatheales; family Cibotiaceae; genus Cibotium; species Cibotium barometz. Next base: position 21,557,568 of record NC_141077.1, read on the forward strand.
GAACAGAAAACAACTCGTGCTATGTAGCACGGTCCACAATAGAGTACGTATGCCTGTTTTACAGAAAACTGCACTGTCGAAATATCTGCAGAAAATGACGAAAACACCTGTGCAGAACTTGAAATGCAAAAACGGAGCCCGAAACGACCTCAGATGCAAATTCTGAGAACCTGCAGAGTTTAGGGACCTGCAAGCGCTCGTGAAAACTCACCTCAATCGGAGAACGTGAGTCGGAGGGTGCTGGCGGTGTTGCCCTGGGAGCCGATGCCTGCTCTGATACCAATTGTTGGAATTAGGGTTGCAGGAAAGCACACAAAGCTTGGAGAAGAAGAAGCAAGAATGCACACAACACAAAGTGTATTAGATTGTGTCAATGTACAAAGATAAGTTAGCCCTAGAAGGATGGGCGTATATACAAGCCGAGGGAAAAAACCTCCTAAAGAGGAAAAAAGTGCCCCGGCGGTCCTAAGTGTGTTCACACACATCACTGCCTATATATATGGCAACATAATTTCCTACCAAATTGAAATTATGCATAAGAAGATGCATAAAAGATTGATTTTAATTTCGAAAGTGTTAGTCTCCTTAAATGGAATTTATGTATAAATAAATGTGTAGAGAAATCTTATATCAAATATAAGAATTCTCTTTTTAAAAAAAAGATATGAAATGTGATAAGATGTGATAAGAGGTGTATGAGATGTGATAAGAATTGATAAGATGCGTATGGAAGGTGATAGGATGTGATAAGAGGTGTATGAGATATGATAAGAATTGATAAGATGCGTATGGAAAGTGATAGGATGTGATAAGAGGTGTATGAGATGTGATAAGAATTGATAAGATGCGTATGGAAAGTGATAGGATGTGATAAGAGGTGTATGAGATGTAAAAAGATGTGTATGAGATGTGATAAGATTTGATAAGATGCGTATGGAAAGTGATAGGATGTGATAAGAGGTGTATGAGATGTAAAAAGATGTGATAAGATGTGTATGAGATGTGATAGAATGTGTTAAGATGAGTTAGGATGTGTTAAGATGTATATGGGATGTGTTAGGACGAGAATGGATGTAATATGGTTGTATGAATGTGATGTGGATGTATACATGTAGATGTATATGTATGAATGTGAATGTTGATGTGGATGTGGATGTATGGATGTAGATACGGATGTGTATGTATGTATGTGGATGTGTATGTATGAATGAGGATGTAAAAATGGACGTATGTATATAGATGTGGATGTATGGATGTATGTATGTAGATGTGGATGTATGGATGTGATTGTGAATGAAGAGGTGGATGTGAATGTATGGATGTAGATACAGATGTGGATGTATGTATGTAGATGTGGATGTATGGATATGATTGTGAATGAAGAGGTGGATGTGAATGTATGGATGTAGATACGGATGTGGATGTATGTATGTGAATGTGGATGTAGGAATGAGGATGTGAAAAATGGATGTATGCATGTGAATGTGGATGTATGAATATGAATGTGGATGTGTGGATGTGGAAATGGAGGTATGGATGTATGAATGTAGATGTGGATGTATGCATGTAGATGCGTATGTATGAATGTGAAATTGGATGTATGATGTGGACGTACGAACATGGATATGTATGTAGAATAATGAATATGAAGATGTATGTGAGATAATGTAGTCTATATGAGTGAATGGATGAGAACGAGTACACACTGAATGGAATGTGGAATAAGTAATGTGGTCCGAGAGTGGATAATATGGAAAGACAAGAGTTCGTTATAGAAACTGTATTTGTGACTGTTTGTAAATGACTGTTTTATGTCAAGAATGCTGGAGAAGCATTTTGACCGTCTTAAGGATTAAGGTCATGAAGACTGAACTGATAAAGTTGCAACTGCTGACGGAGAGTCAATGGAGGACGTCTCGCGTAGCAAGGTCGATCGAGGTCTTGACCAGCCTCGGCTCGATTTAAATGGTGAGCTTCCGGTACGGTGGATGAGGGACCAAGGAAGCGGCCTATGAGTGAAGCGCTAGGTCACCTACGAAGGATCCTAGAGGGTGCTGACCATACGGTGCTCGGGCTCTGGGTCGCCGAAGATACCCACACGTGCGTCGTGGAAGATATTGGAACAAGGAGTAAGAGTTGTTTTCTGAAACCGGGCATGGATCTGGTTGATTGACCTTGCTGGTCCTCAACAGATGAGTCCATGGCTCTTTTATATGGATCTGTGGGTTGATCTTGCCGATCTTCCACGGAGATTCCATTCTATTATATGAATATATTGCCGGTTACTATGAGCTAGGAACTATGGAAAAGGCCCCTGAGAGAACAGGTGGTGAGCGTTCTGGTTGCCGATGATGCCATAAGTACACCGATGAAAGAATGACTGGAAATAAGGATTCAACCAGAGACTTTGAGGATTGTCATCAGTGACATAATGGTTTTATTAAAGGATTGTTTTAAAGCTAGTTGATGCTAAGAAAAAGGCAATTTCATATTGGGTGTGTAAGTGGTATGACTAGTTTTATGTTTGCATGAACTTCCGGCTAGGGGGCCTTGGAACTCTTTTCCTTGGTACCCGGGACAAAACCTAACCAAATTTCAAATTGGATCCCATCACTACAGTGGTTGGGCGGTTGGCTAACCCATGGGATCGGATGAGGTTAGGCTGGACTGATGGATCCGTAAATCGAGATTTAATTTCTATTATTACGATAGATGAAGTAAATCCCAGATAGAAATTGTTCTATGGATAGGAATCAACGGCTGTGCCTCTTGATGGGGAAAAAAGCGTTGATCCCAATGATCCAAGTGCAAGTTCTTCCTTGATTTGACCAAGTACCGTTAAAGGTGCAGTCAGATCAGTTTGATCAGTAATGATCTTGACTACGTTAGAGTAAAGAGTTATCCTGGTGGAATCGCCCGTGCTTTCCGGGCAAAGGAAGTTTTTCCGGTTTCGATTTTGGACAAACCGACGGATTAGTCTCTTGTCCGGATATCCGTGTGGGCGAGGCCCCGAGTGTGGGACCCTTGTTCCGCGTGAGAAGTGCTACTTCCGCTGCTAGTACCCCGAATCCGTTGCGCGGTGGGGACAGGGATCTCACATGATCCTTGCCAACCCTAGCTATCTCTTACCTGATAGGATGGTGGAATTTGAATACTTGTCGTCCACTCTATACAAGGAAGCATACAAACATATAGGGTGGTTGGAGAAAATGGGCCTGAAGGCAGTTTGCAAAGCTGCCCTAGGAGGATCTTCAACATGACTTCACAGCACGTGAGTATATGGAATAGCTTTAGCAATCCATCATCACTCTACCCTCATGAGAGAAAAGGGAATTCAACCCCTTGTATGTGGCCAAGGTATTCTCCAGAGACAGGAATGCACTCCTTCCCTATAGTCGGGTATACCAAGTCTACTCTAACTCTTCTATCCCCTTATTTGAGTAATTTCCCTTTTCCTTTACAACCACGAGTACTACCCATTCATCAAGAAGATGTTATAAGTTTGTTACAAAACAAGAAGATTCGGTTTGTTGCAAAACATTCAGTTCGGGCAACGATCTGGGTGGCGGCCAAAAGGGCTGATTGGTTGGTTGCCAACGCATGGCGATCATGGGACTTGCACACATCAGCAGCAGCAGTGAAGCCCACAGTTGTTGTTGTTGTTACCTCTGAGTCAAGATCCTCCCATCCCCAGACTCGTTATGGCCTATTCTAGTCTCTTTTTTCTACCACCTCTTCCGTTTGAAATGCTCCCTGAGAGATGAACTTGATGGGGCAATCTTGGGCATACCTTGGCTCGTAACCTCTCTTCCTGTGCTGCTTACGCAAGCATGCCATATGCCCTTCCTCATTAATGGGCCCTTCTAAACTACACATCAATGGGCCACGCCTCTAGATGCCTTGCCCTCACCCTCTTCATCGCTTCCACAGCCATACCTCCTACGAATGCATGGGGCTTTGTTTGCTCTCAAGTGATGACACCTTCTTTGAAGACCGTCTACTTAGGTTCCTTTGGTCTTGTCTTCCCGCCCCCTGATTCTATTTCCACCCATACGGTGGGATTCCTGTGGGTTTTGCCTTCAGTGATCTCCTTTCCCTTTCTGTTTAGTGACTCCATTGGAAAGGGGCTTTAGCAGAGTCCCTCTTCGAATGAGATCTTGCCACCTCACCTAGGTCCACAAGTCATATGAGCCCACTGCTTCCATGCACTACTCTGGATCTAGGGGGAGGGGCTTCTTCCTTGTCCTGATGCTCCTACCTAAGAGCTGCCTTGTCCATGTCTCACTATCTTTGACACTTCCAATTGGTTCATGAATTTTACAATTTTTTCCTAGTTAGAAAGCCTCAAGGCACTTGCCTACTCTTTTGAGCTATTTGGATTAGAGTTGCATATATTTAAGGGCAATTCCCTTCTAGACACCCATCCTCCTTTGGCCCATTTCCTCATGGACTCTTTTCTACAGGTCTTCTTTTGCCCCCTTTTCCCTTTTTGCCTAGCCTTGGAAGTCTTCTATCATTTTATCTTTTGTTGGCACTTCCTCGGAATGCACCCTCCTCATGGCATCCACCTCCTCCTATATTTTCTTAAGGTCAACATGGGCTATTTGCACCTCTTCTGTGAGTGTGAGCATGAAGCGGGTTTCTAGGAGTGGGCTTTGGACCGGGTTTTTTTTCACAACCAATCTCTCTCTATACCTTTGTCTTCTCTCTCTTCTCCCCTCCTCCCTACTCCACCTCAGCTCAGCCAGCCCAACCTAGCCCCCCCTCCACCTCAGCTCAGCCCAGCCCAGCCCACATCCCCCCATTGCAACCATATGCTCTCTCTCTCTCTCTCTCTCTCTCTCTCTCTCTCTCTCTCTCTCTCTCTCTCGCTCGCTCTCTCGCTCGCTCCATGCTCTCCCTCTCTCTTCCCCTGTTGCATGACGAATGAAGATCAATACAAGGATGCAACAAAAAAGACACTTAGGGCTCTTGAAAAGAGTTCCAAGTTGTGGATGAGTGTGGGAGTGGGTTTGACAATAATCCCACATAGGAACTTTTGGGAGTTTTAGAGTTTTTGTATAAAAAGTGGCTCATTTGAGAGCTTATGGACACATTGGGAAAACTCATGTTTGAGCTCTCTTGAGACTAGCTCTCCCTCTTCTTCCATAGAGGTGCAAGCTCTTCTCTCACCCCATCTACATTGTTGTAAGTTCTATTCTTTTGTTAATTCAATGCAATGAGTTGATATTTGTCTCTCTTCTCATGTCAATTCTCTAGTGTGCATGTTTCTTATTGATAGCTTCAAGGGTTGTGTGCATGCTAGGGAAATGAGTATTTGAGAATGAAGAATGCTTTGATCTTGTGTAAGCAATAGCTAAGCTTTCTTCTTGTTTGGATGTATGGATGAGTGGAATGTGGAGTTGAGTGAGCAATAGCAAGATTGAGCTTGAGTGTGTGTTGAGTCTATGTCAATAGTAGTAGTATTCCTAGCATTCTCTCCATCAAATGGATAAGCTTTTGTGCACCGGTACGGGTTGAATCCCTAGCTCCGAAAGGGATGCAAATCCCATTGGATTGAGCTAAGTGTGGATCATACTACTCTTGCTACAAGTGAGAGAGTTATTCCGTCTCTCCATTGGCGCCGCTGCCAGGGAGAAGACTCAAATCCGGTTGAGAGTGTGTGGAAACCACCACTATTTTCTCTTTTGGTTGCAAAACCATTGAGTGATTAGGTTAAGTTCGGTTGTGCGATCCCAGTGTGAGTGGATAAGGTTAGGATAAGAAAAAAACCATTGAGCGGTTGAGGTTTCTCCCACATTGTTTTTTAAGTTTTATTGATTTTATTCCTTTTCAAGTACCGTCATTATGCTTACATTCATTGTTTTTTTTGCCATTTCATGCTTTCATACTCTTCGTTAACATGTGATTAGTAAAAAAAAGATTAAAAAAAAGAAAAAAAAAGAGGTACATTGCTAGTACTCATTAAAACTTTAATCAGCCTTGCACTTGTATGCTCACGTGTGAAATTATCATTGCTGATTTTTCTTTTCTTTTCTTTTTTTTTCAATAAGAGACTTTACTTGTATCCATTGTTTTTTTGTTGCAGCTCTTGTTACTACCGCGCTCGAGGACGTGCGCAAAATAGGAAGGGGGAGTGTTGCATGACGAATGAAGATCAATACAAGGATGCAACAAAAAAGACACTTAGGGCTCTTGAAAAGAGTTCCAAGTTGTGGATGAGTGTGGGAGTGGGTGTGACAATAATCCCACATGGGAACTTTTGGGAGTTTTAGAGTTTTTGTATAAAAAGTGTCCCATTGAATTTCTTGTACCTACTCTACGAGTAGCTAAACAATTCGATTGGACTGGTCATGAGCTTTCACAACGCGTTGACGAATTGGAAAAGCTTGATGAGACCCGCTTATTGGTAGTAATGGGGATGTATGCCGAGAAGAGGAGACAAAAGCAATGGTATGATAGGAATGTAACAACTGGCCGATTCAAAAAAGGAGACCTGGTGCTCTTGTACACACTTAAGAAGCATAAGAGAAAGCTCAAAAAACGTGGCTTAGGACCGTTTGTGATTAATGAGCTTACCCCAAGTGGTGCAGTGCGTTTAGAGACACTAGAAGGTGAGCAAATGCCTAACTTCATTAATGGAAGTCATCTCAAGAAATACAATGAACCATTAACTGAAGCCATGCTTCAACAGATGCATGCTGCACAAACACGAAAAGAAGCACTTGACCTACTTAAACGTCAGGCTCAAGAGGAGGCTAAAGCTAGAGTTGCAAAAGCCAAGGAGCGTCGCAAAGCTTCTATGTTGGCCATACAGTTGGCTACTGATGAGCCATATGTCGAACCATTCAATATTCAAGTGGGCCTTCATCTTCATGAGACTACCTACTTTGTCTCTGCCTTAATTGACTCTGGTGTGCAGATTATAATGTTCTCTCGTTTGACACCTGGATAGCCTTGGGTCAACCACCACTTGTGCAAATTCTTGTGGACCTACGAAGCTTCTCCGGAGAAGATAACCCTATAGAGGGAAAATGTGTCATTATGATGACCCTTCAGGATAACCAGATGTCAGTGCCCTTTTATGTGGCACGTAAGTCCAAGGCAGTAGTAGAGGTTGTTCTCGGTAGATCGTGGTTAAGTGCTACCAATTGCTCATTAGATTGGAAGAATAGACAATACAAGTTGCAAATAGATTCTGATTGCATCTTGGGATCTGCTACACCACGAGCTTTATCGTGTCAAAGGGGTAATGTTTCTACCTTACCCAACCCACAATCAAAATCTGCTCTTGAAGCTCCAAAACAAATGATGTGGATAATTGATGAGTACTCAAGTGAGGGCCATGGCTGGCATGTTCCAACTACTCTAGTTGCTGCTCAAAGAAGGCCAGGCAAGAAGGAATTATCAATGTGGCTACCCAAAGCTGCGTACAAACCGGTAACATCTAGTCCAGTTGCTAAGCCTCTTAAGAAGCACATCATTTCCAAGCCCAAACCTCGGATTGTTACTCGATGGGTCCCAAAAAATGTGCTCAAAGCACAAGGCTATTATGAGGGTGCAACAGCAATTTGGCTTCCAAAATGCCATGCTTTGACAGGGGTAAAAGAGTGTTTCAGAAAGATTCCAAAAGCCACCCTTGATTGTCCATATCAGTGGGTGCAAAAGAAATCAACACAAACTCTTCAAGAAAGGAAAGGTGGCTGTGATAGCACCTACAAAACTACTTGTGTTGATCTTCCTAAAACATGTATTGAAACACCGATTGTCCCGATTTCTCCTTGTTACACAATTCAACCATCAACTTGTGTACCTACGACATGTCTAAATGAGTCTCATTTGAGCATAGATTCTAGCATTTCAATGCCTAAATCCTCTTATCTTACTCAAATTCCAAGACAATTGCTAAAGTTTCCACTTCTTAAAAAGGATATACCAAAAATTAGAGATAAGGCATTAAAACTACAATTAAAGCTCTTTGGTAAATCAATGTTTGAATAATGTAGTTCCTTATGCCTTTATAAGATGTGTTCTCTCTGAGATAATCTTGTTTTTTATTGGAATTGTCATGATGGATATGAGTGTTCTAAATTTCATTGTTCTACGTCCAGATAACTTCTGATGGATATTTGGCGAGATACATGTCCACCATGCATTGACCCTGATAGTACTCGACCAGATCATCGCGGGGGTTATAGTGCTCCTCCATTTCAAACACATTCTAGGTACTTCTATGCTCCCTTAGGTGAAAGTTGCTGTGGGCATCACTTTGTCACATTATTCTATCAACAGCATCACCCATTTCCACATTGTCAAGAGTGTGCATGGCTTGTATTAGAAGAAGCTTCACATATTTGTTGGATATGCCGCTCTTACTTTAGACGATATGGCACGGGCTTAATGAAGCAAATTGTGGGAGTTACACCCCAACGCCATAATCTTCTTAATGTGAGAATACCAGAGAGAGGACCAAATCAACGTAGATTACCTGAGGAGGTTCAAGCACAACAATGGAGGGATACAAGCTTATATGACTTGCAACCACCGATTTTGCAAGACCTCCTTCCCCAAGCCTCCACATGTCAATATTGGATCAATATGAGTACCTACGTTGCGCAGTTCCAAAATCGAAACTGTCTGATTAACCTTCCCATAGAACCAATGCCATACTTTAGTGAGGAAGCACTCCTTCCTCTACCACCTTCTCCAGTGGTCGGTTTTTGTGAAGGGTTGTCTCTGCATCCTGAGGAAATTGATACCATCTTTCCAGCAGACGAGGACACGGATCCACCACCAGCGCAAGGGTAAGTTCAACGACTCCATAATAAGATCGACAAGCCAGGGCACTTTTCTCCCATTGGGTTTTTCCCCTCGGCTATATTCGGTGTTTGGCACCAATGGCAAATTTTATTATTTTCTTTTCTTGTGTGTTAATAAAAATTTTGCAGAGATCTTCGCTAAAACAAGAGCATCAAACACGCCCCGATAGTCCACCTATCGTGCAAACAAATTAGGAAGGGGGGAGACATGCTACGCCTACAAAGACCGAGGAGGAGCAATCTGCACAAAATCAGCAATGCATCAATGCAAACGAACAACATCAACAGGGCACTACAACAGGTGTATTCAAATCTTAATCTTTATTTCTTTATGTGCTCTTATCTTTCAAATATATGGTTTGCATGTTCACACAATGTTGGCTGCTTAAAGTTTTTGATTAGTTGTTAAAATATGGTGAGTGAATTCTAGAGTCTTAGAAGACTTAGGAAAAGATATTTCTATCTAAAGACAGTGTAGGATATATACCAAAGGGAATATGCCAAGTTCTTATGCTTTCAAGGTATATTAGTTATCCCTAGTGGTGGCTACCTCTTAGATATGAGCTAGGTGCTAGGAGTAATAAAAATTTATTAAAAAAAATTATACCCTAAAAAATATATATACAAAGTGAATTGAGACATGACGCGTCTACAGCCATGGGGAATGCTTGGTAGGACCTGGGGTTGTCTCAGCACCTTGGGGCCGATGCCTTGGTTTCCATGGGGTGAACACTGGTGTCTAAAAGCTTCAGAAAAAAGACCTTTGAGGAATCTATCGCCTTGATAGATGTTGGTAGGACTCTGAGGTAAACTATGGGCCCTCAAGACCGATGCCCTCATCTTCATGGGGTACTCCTTAGGTCATAAAAGAAAGAAAAAGGGTCTGTCACCCTTGAGATACTTAGCGGTCTTTAGATTCTCTTGGCGGAGGTCTCTTGGCCATTGCTTGGGTCTCTTTGGGATGGAACCTTAATCTTTATCACCTTCTACACACACATCAAAGAAAAAAAAAAAAAGAAGAAGAAGAAAAAAATAAAAATAAAAAGGAGTTCCAATCACCTTTGCTCATATTTAGAAGTAGGTTTGCCACTTAGGAATAACTTACATACTTGTAGGACATTGAGACTGCGGTCATAACCGGCGGTGTACAAAGCACACTTGCCTTTGCATAGCATTATCTACCACTTAAGTCTCACTTTGACTAGTCTTTACTCACCTATTTTAGTACTCATTAAAACTTTAATCAGCCTTGCACTTGTATGCTCACGTGTGAAATTATCATTGCTGATTTTTCTTTTCTTTTCTTTTTTTTCAATAAGAGACTTTACTTGTATCCATTGTTTTTTTGTTGCAGCTCTTGTTACTACCGCGCTCGAGGACGTGCGCAAAATAGGAAGGGGGGAGTGTTGCATGACGAATGAAGATCAATACAAGGATGCAACAAAAAAGACACTTAGGGCTCTTGAAAAGAGTTCCAAGTTGTGGATGAGTGTGGGAGTGGGTTTGACAATAATCCCACATGGGAACTTTTGGGAGTTTTAGAGTTTTTGTATAAAAAGTGGCTCATTTGAGAGCTTATGGACACATTGGGAAAACTCATGTTTGAGCTCTCTTGAGACTAGCTCTCCCTCTTCTTCCATAGAGGTGCAAGCTCTTCTCTCACCCCATCTACATTGTTGTAAGTTCTATTCTTTTGTTAATTCAATGCAATGAGTTGATATTTGTCTCTCTTCTCATGTCAATTCTCTAGTGTGCATGTTTCTTATTGATAGCTTCAAGGGTTGTGTGCATGCTAGGGAAATGAGTATTTGAGAATGAAGAATGCTTTGATCTTGTGTAAGCAATAGCTAAGCTTTCTTCTTGTTTGGATGTATGGATGAGTGGAATGTGGAGTTGAGTGAGCAATAGCAAGATTGAGCTTGAGTGTGTGTTGAGTCTATGTCAATAGTAGTAGTATTCCTAGCATTCTCTCCATCAAATGGATAAGCTTTTGTGCACCGGTACGGGTTGAATCCCTAGCTCCGAAAGGGATGCAAATCCCATTGGATTGAGCTAAGTGTGGATCATACTACTCTTGCTACAAGTGAGAGAGTTATTCCGTCTCTCCATCCCCCCTCTCTCTTTCTCCCTCTCTCCACTTGTCTTATGCTCATTTCTTGCTTTCTCACCACCTCCTCCCCCCTTCTCCCCATTTAGAACCGATCGCAACCAACTCCGTCTCCCTCTTCTTTCCCTCTCCCTCCCTCTTCTTTCCCTCTCCCTCTCTCTTCCCCTCTCTCTCTTTCTCCCTCTCTCCACTTGTCTTATGCTCATTTCTTGCTTTCTCACCACCTCCTCCCCCCTTCTCCCCATTTAGAACCGATCGCAACCAACTCCGTATCCCTCTTCTTTCCCTCTCTGTCTCTATCCCTCCCTCTCCCTTAGCCTCTCCCGCAACACTCTCTCCATCTACTCCGTATCCCTCTTCTTTCCCTCTCTGTCTCTATCCCTCCCTCTCCCTTCGCCTCTCCCGCAACACTCTCTCCATCTACTCTCTCTCTCTCTCTCTCTCTCTCTCTACCCCTCTCTCCCTCTACACCCTCATGCATGCTCTCTTAACCTCTGTCTATCCAACTCCCCCCCCTCTCTCTCTCTCTCTCTCCACTAGTCTTATTCTCATTTCTCTGTTGTCCTACTCTCATGTCTCTTTTCCTCTTCAATGCCTCTCTCGCCTACTCTCATGTCTCTATCTTTCCTATCCCTCTCTCTTTCTCTCTCTCTCTCTCTCTCTCTCTCTCTCTCTCTCTCTCTATGCACACTCTCTCTCTACCTCCTTGTACATGCACTCATATGCATGTTCTCTCCATCTCTGTCTATCCTTCTCCCTCTCTCCCTCCTCGTCTCCCTCACTGCCACCATACACTCTCCCTTTGATGTATATCCCTCTCCCTCTCGCTGTCCATGCTCTCACTCCCTCTATCCCTTCAACTCTATTCTGTCCCTCTGCCTACTCTCATTCTCCCCTACTCTCTCTCTCTCTCTCTCTCTCTCTCTCTCTCTCTCTCTATTCATATAGACAAGGAACATGTCTTAACGCTATGGACATGTCATCCACCTTTTATTTTTCAAATACATGATATCAAAAGGAACATAAGATATACAAAGCAATTTGTTGTGATCTTTAAGAAGCTAATGTATACAGAACAGCATTTACAATAGCCTCATTAGGCTCCACACATACAACACGTCTGCCCTCATAACGGCCCACTAGAGCAAAATCTCCTGCTCCTAAATATAGTTCAACTACATTTCCCACTTTTGAACATGACTTTATGATGAATTCCCAAAAATCTCTTCCATGTTAACAGCCTCCTGAAAAAGCAATCAATTCGAATAGCTATATTACGGCAAGATCCTTAAATTCCAAACATAAAATAAGTACAACATGCTAATTCATACCTTGCCAAGGGCATCCATGTCTTGACCTCGCCCAGTTAGCTTGGACACTATTATCGACAATAAAATCAATCATGGGTGGTGGAGGATGAATACTTGCCACGCTTGTGAAGGTCGCACAAATGAGAGTATAGATCTTTAAAGAAGAAAACAAGTGTCAATAAATAGGAAACCAATGAAATATAAATGCAAAAAACACATCAAAAATTTACAAGAGTGGAGCTCACCAAAGTTCCATACACTCGCCCTACTTCAATCGTACCTTGCTCATTGTTATACAAAGGGATTCTTGAGTTCCAAGAAAAACATTGCATAAATTAAATTACTGTATTACACTTCAACAATCTAAGGATTACTCTTGAACTTATACGTACCTTTGACTATATCTTCAATAGGTCTTTCCTCCACATCGCCTATCTGTGTTGGATGCTTTATCTTTATTGGTGCTAGAGGACTATGTCTAGGACCTGATGTTGCTCAAAGAGGAGGCAAGGGAGGCTTTCCTCTTTTCATTCCTTCCTTCATGCTTCTCTATTCACAAAGAACCCATATGTTAGTGCCATGGAGTATTGTATAGAGGAATTCAGATAACAAGTTTTTGACACACCTGTGTAGGTACCTCAATAGTAGCTGCTAGAGACTAGAGTGAGGTATACAAATCATTCTCATTCTCACTATCTTTTCTCCCCTCACCATCATCATCCTCTTCTTCGTCTTCATCAGTCGACATTCTCCTCTTTGTCTTCATCATTCTCACTACTTGATTCTTTCTCTTGCTTCTCTTCAAGTTGAATAGGTATTTCCTTTTCCCTTATCGCTCCGAAGACTTGCTCCCTATATATCAATGTCATGTGCTGCATAAGTGGTTAACAAGCCTTGCATATGAAGAACACTTCTATAATAAGATTACAATAAATTTTTACCAGTTTTGTCCCTCTTGTTCTCAATGCATGAGCATATAACTTCTCCTCCTCTTTCAGAAACTGATCTTTACAAAAGTCAAGGAATAGTGGACAACTTCTATATATTGTACACAAGCACACATCTCGCCGTAATGGTGTTCGCATGCTCAGTGTCACTGGGTGGTTGCAAGATCAAGGTGCCCAGTTTTGTCCACTCAGGCACCCTGTAAACAGTAAAAAAACAGGCATTTGTTTACCTTTAGTGGCTAATCTCTCCAAGTAAATGAAGGAATTTCGTTTCAAGTTCTTCTGTTGGAACATCATATTCAAAGTTGGAAATATAGTTGCATAATTTGATTAAGCATTAGATAGTCAAAAGTCCACATTTTCTTAGGTATAAAGTCAATGTATACACCCTGTCCCAAATTTGAGCTGATTCCATAAAATGCTAATATCTTTTACATATAAACTTATATGAGATTCCCACTTTGTGCCTTATATCTTCACATATAATATGGAGCTTAAATTGATTTTTTGAGAAAATTTTAAGATATTTGTCTATTTTCTTTAAATATTTCAAGGTCTTTAAAGTGTTATAATATACGCCACTTTTTGTACCCACAATAGGTACCACTTAAAGTTCTCAATCTTGTAGATCAAAAGAGTGGGTAGATACTGAGACATTAGTAGAATGTGGTGATTAGTGAAAATTGAAAATCCAATGGTTGGATTTTTAATGATCTCTTTTTCAAAATTCCTCCAGACTATCAGAAGGCCTGCATATATTAATAATCTAATTAGTAAAATTACATTTTTGATGTGAATCATCTAAAACCTATAGGGACTAGTGTACTTGTAATGGTGCATCTATGGAAAAATAAATTGGATCACTCTAAGTATGGAAAGATCATTTGTTTATCATTTCATCATATTCTTAATTAATTTTAATTAATTAGACTAATTTATATTAGTTTAAGTTATACTGGGTTAATTTAAGGGCAAGCATATTTTCTATTATTTGCTTGATCTCATTTTAAGTACCTTACCCCCTAAAATTTGCTCTCCAAGCATTGTCCTAGTCCAGCAGAAACTGGATAAAACTCGACACCCTGATCTTGCAACAACCCCACTTCATTCCTTTAAAATTGGTGGTGTGTGTGGAATAGTCTTACTTGCAATGCAGCTTTGTATCCATTTGTGAAAGAATAGTTAAAAAACATTATTCATCTAACCACAACATAATTAAATTCATAACGTACTAAATTTAATGCTATTTGAGTTAAGGTACTATGCATTGCACCTATAAACACATCTTGTTTGCTGCAAGCTTCACATCTGGATGTGAGTCAATGCTCTGGTTTGGTCTAACCTTCACTACGCACTTCTCAAAGAAGTTCTCTGTGTGACATCTCAACTCGAAGGTCTCCATAGCAAAGGTGGTTGGCATGACTACTCTGTATGTGTCTTCTGGATGTCTAACCAATAGATATATGTAGTCCACTATTTGATGCCACATCACCTCCCTTTGAAGCCAGTCTTCACGGAATTGCATTGTTCCAGTTGTGTCATGCATTAAATGCAATTCAATAAAAGTTGCATTAAATTGCATTAAATGCAATTCAATAAAAGTTACAAATTATTCATATTGACATCACATGCAATAATAATAACTTACACTTAGGTACTCTGAAAGATGCAAGCCTGTGTGCATCTCTTGAAATCATAGCGCCTAACACATTTGTATTCTAGGAAGGTGGCAAGGTCAAAGAAGCTAAGTTATATAGCCTCTCCTCGTTCAAGCAAGCAGACTTCTCCTCCTAGTTTACTTGAGATAGTAATATTCAAAATAGAGAGAAAATTTAGGTGTCATTCATGGGACTAAACACTATAAAGATTTATAGTACATTTTACCTGAAGAAATATTCTCCTTGTTCAGGAGGACTAGCGATCACCGCATATCTTCGAGTAGTCTTCCTCATCTTTGGATTAGGCTTGTAGTATGCAGACCTTCATTGTTTCTCAAATTCCTTTTAAGGGAGCTAATCTTTCAATATCTCAACTTTTCTTGTTGTTGCCAAGTACTCATCCTGGAGCACAACATGATATATACATGCATGAGTTTATATATGAATCAAACCATTGAAAATGTGGTGGAGTTTTATGATTATATTATGGTTACCTGGAATACTATTGTGAGAGTACACCAAGTGAACAATTATACCAGGATGGTCGACCAGCTCTTCTTTAGGTCTCGAAGTACTTCTCATTCCACTTCTTATTCAACTTTGAAGCTTGTTGAAGTATTGTCTCCTTGTTGGATTGGTATTAAATTACATTTCATGAATAAAGTACAATCCCAAAAATGAATGAGGAAAAAGGCTTACCATAAGTCTCTCTATTGTGTTCGGTAATAGATTCAAATGAAGCCTAGTAGAATTTGTTACTTTGAACATATCTTCGCTTACTCCTTCCTCTACCTTCGTCTCATCCTCCTCTTTACTTTCTACAATCACCTCCACTTTTTCCTCTTCATCTTTCTCCAATGTGTTTTGGGTGGTATCCTCAGTCCTTTGTGTTCTCTTGCTAGGTGTAGACTTCCATGCTCTCTCCCCCTTTACCTCTTCAACTTCTTTTTTTTTTGTCCAGTACTTCATGGGATCTAATCTTCCTCATCATCAGGCACCACACGCTTCTTCTCCTGGGCTTATGTGAGAAGTAGTACTTCTTGAAAAGAAACTTGCTTCCATTTGGAAGCCCTTGTGTCTTTCTCAATGGTTGAGTCTTTTTCCCAACCATGGGCCTTCTGTTGTGCAGCGTCCTCTTTCTCCATTTATACCATAGAATGTTATAGATTGACGAAGCAAGAGAGATTAAAAAAATCATAAGAAGAAATACTTCTCTTACCAGTTGTTTCATAGGCCAAATTATGATGGATTAGATTGCCTTATGGTAGAGGTACATTTTTCTCTTCATCACAAGTATCGACAGAAATGCATACATGATTTTTAGGCAAAATAACTCCATGAACTCTATGTCGTCCTGCTTCTGTTTGCAATACAATATCGAAACCAACATGTACTTTGTTGTGGACAAGATTCAAGCGATCTCTTCTTGGAAAAGCCATACTATTTGCTAAACATCAAGAAATGTACAAAAAATTAATGACTTATGCTACACACACATCCTTAATCCATACAAGCATAGCATTATGTAAATGTACTCAACATATCAAAGCAAGCAAGCACGTAATAGAATACGCACTTACTAATCCAATAAGTAAGCAATACACATGTAG
Organism: Cibotium barometz; assembly: GCF_041138505.1. NCBI lineage: Eukaryota > Viridiplantae > Streptophyta > Polypodiopsida > Cyatheales > Cibotiaceae > Cibotium > Cibotium barometz. The sequence continues at coordinate 21,574,019 of NC_141077.1, forward strand.
AAGCATGCACACAAGAATTCTTGTTTGCTTTGAGGTTTCTATTCAATATTTTATGATTTTGAGTTCACAAGATTGGCCAAAATTTTGACTAGTTTGGGAAAATGGCTCTTTTTTTCTCTTGTTTATTATGAAAATGTTTTTTGATAATCTTTTTTAAATTTTTTTGGGGTTTGATATATGTGATATATCCATATTATCAATACAATTAAGTATATGTGATATATCCATATTATAAATACAATTAAGCATGTGTTTGAGATTCAAATTACACAATACAATTTCATAATAAGCATGTATTATTTACCTATTGTGCTGGGTGGTGGATCTTGTTGTCACAAAAGTTCTCTTCTTTACTTTGCGAAATCTTTGTATGGGACTTTCAAAAATGTTTTTGATGCTAGTAGATGGCAGACATTGAGGATGAGGGAGCTTGAGGGAGTGATGAGCATAGAGCATGAGGGAGGCCAAAGCGTTGAGGAGAGAAAAGAGTTGAGGGCAAAGCGATGAGCGTTAAGGATGAGGGAGGGAAAAGACAACAATGAGCATTGAGGATGAGGGAGGGAAAAGACAAGGATGAGCGTTGAGGAAGAGGGAGAAGATGCGTGAAGTTGGTGTACCTAGTACAAGACAAGGACCTTGCAAACTAAAGAATTAAAAAAAGGCCATCAAGAGAGAGCATTAAATATCTTGCAAATTGAAGAATTAAAAAAAGACCACCTTAAATAGAGGGCGGGGATATGGGCGTCATTGCCCTAAACCCCCCCATAAATAAATACTAGTATTGGACCCGCGCGTTGCTACGGTAGAGTTCCAGAAAAAATAGGCTCAGTTTCTCCAATTTAGGTCATGTTTTAAGTAAACACAATACATTATTTCAAGTGACTTCATATATACATATCTCAAAATAACATCCATGTCTCGTAGATTTATAGCGAAAACAAAAATATCATAGTAATGTAGCATACGAAGATGCAAAAAAGGACCAATATTACATATTCTCAAAATGCACCACAAAATACGTATTCTCAGTCTCAGTAATGTCAGAATCAACAAATTGAATTCTTCTCTTATGAGAAGGATCATTCATATGTCTCCTCACAATACGCTCTCTATTGTAGAGCGGTGATCCATCCTGCACATGCTCTACTATCGATGAATGCAAAGGACCTGCACAAACGAAACAATGATAAATCAAATCTCAAAAGGACCTGCACATAACGACACATGAAATCTCAAAAAATCTTATAATAGATAAACATAATCAAAATTACCTCGTACAATAGAACATCGAGTGGATGGTACATGAGGAGCTCTAGTATAAAACCCATAACGAATACCAATGGTCATGATGGATGTAAGAAACAACCAGTCATCGGGTACTGAATACCCCTCAAATGATGCAAAGCATCTGTCCATCTCTCTCCAAAACAAATAGACACCCCACTCCTCATCAGGAACACCGATCCCGTACATCTCGATGCCTTCGTCGACAACTTTGACCATAAACGTATCAATGTCATGCAATATCCTAAAATCAAAGCATAACAAATAGGTTATACAATTATTTATATATAGGTTTAAAAATACTTATACAATGCCTAACAATTACACTTATACTTACCTATCCCTATTTAAGCATCAATCATAATCCCTGCAGTAATAGGAGCTGACCATAGCGGTGGCTCTGTACAGATAGACATCAGTATAGAATGTCATGTTCCATACTTTGTAATTAAGAAAAGTTATGCAAATATAGAGAATAACTCACTTACTATCCTCGACAAAGGCATGTCCAATGTAAAGGTAATCTTAGACATGTCTGTCAAAACATAAACAACAAAAATAGGTACTTTTACCATGGACAAATATGTATAAAAAAAGAAATCACAACAAAATTAATCAAATTGCAGAACTTAAATAAGAAACCTGACTTGTCACTCTGAAGTCATCAAGATCTCCTTATAAACAATATTGTTTGTTGTAGGTGTATAACTTTGAAGATCATCAAATGAACACTCCACATTAGCATTATCCTCAAGTAACACCTTCACAGCATGAGGAGACCGTGCTCGTGACAATGCGACATATAATTGCCCATGAGTAAACACTGGAGTCACCAAATACAATCCCAAGACATTTAGGGTTTGGCCTTGTGATTTGTTTATTGACATGCCAAATGCTTGCCGCACGAGAAACTGTCTCCGCATCATGGTGAATGGTAGTTGGGCCTCGCTGCATAT